>NC_077232.1:154736586-155358461 GCF_027887165.1 Monodelphis domestica
AATCTTTCCCAAAGATCTGATATATATACTATTCTGTGTTCACCTAATTTATTTATAGTTTCATTCTTTATATTCAGATCATTCACCCATTCTGAATTAATCTTGGTGTAGGGTGTGAGATGTTGATCCAACCCCAATATCTCCCACACTGCCTTCCAATTTTACCAGAAGTTTTTATCAAATAGTGGATTTTGTTCACAAAAGCTGGGCTCTTTGGGCTTATCCTAGACTGTATTGCTGAGGTTACTTACCCCAAGTCTATTCCATTGATACTTGGTACTGCAAGGCCCCCTTCTTTGACTTTTTTTTCATTATTTCCCTGTGTATCCTTGATCTTTTGTTCTTCCAAATGAACTTTGTTATTTTTTATTAACTGATTTTGTAGAATCATATTGTTTAATTTCCAATTAATATTTTAATTGGCTTTCCCTGTACCCTTACTGATTATTATTTTTATTGTATTATGATCTCAAAAGGTTGCATTTATTATTTCTGCTGTTCTGCATTTGTTTGCCATGTTTTTATGCCCCACTACATGGTCAGTCTTTGTGAATGTACCATGTGCTGCTGAAAAGAAGGTATATTCCTTTTTGTCCCTATTTATTTTTCTCCATATATTGATTGATTCTAATTTTGCTAATATTTCATTCACATCTCTTACCTCTTTCTTATTTTTTTTTTCTTTGATTTATCTAGATTTCATAGTGGTAGGTTCAGATCTCCCACTAGTATAGTTTTACTATCTATTTCTTCCTTCAACTCCACTAGTTTCTCTTTTAGAAACTTGGATGCTATTCCATTTGGTGCATACATGTTTATTACTGATATTTCCTTATTATTTATACTGCTTTTTATCAGGATGTAGTTACCTCCCCTATCCCTTTTAATCAGAACTATTTTTACTTTAACTTTGTCAGATATTATGATTGCAACTCCTGCCTTCTTTCTATCAGTTGAGGCCCAATAGCTTTTACTCCAACCTTAAATTCTAACCTTCTGAGTTTCTATCCAACTCATATGTGTTTTTTTTAACCCTTACCTTCTGTCTTGGAGTCAATACTGTGTATTGGCTCCAAGGCAGAAGAGTGGTAAGGGCTAGGCAATGGAGGTCAAGTGACTTGCCCAAGGTCACACAGCTGGGAAATGTCTGAGGCCAGATTTGAACCTAGGACCTCCCATCTCTAGAGCTAGCTCTCAATCCACTGAGCTACTCAGCTGCCCCCCATATGTGTTTCTTGTAGACAACATATGGTAAGATTTTGATTTCTAATTCACTCTGCTTTTTGTTTTCATTTTATGGGTGAGTTCATCCTATTCACATTCAAAGTTAGGATTGCCACTTGTGTATACCTCAGCATTTTAATATCCTCTCCAAGTTCTGTCTTTTCTTCTTTTGCTATATCCTTTTAAACCAGTGGTTTGCTTTTAATCAATCCCCCTAAACCCCTCCCATAATATGCTTCCTTTTTTGTCCCCTCCCTTTTTGTTCCCTTTTTATTATTTTTTAGATTCTCTTAAGTTCCCTCCTCCCTCTCTTTCCATCCCTTTTTCTACTCCCTCCCCTCTTCCCCCTTAGTTTTCCTTTCTCACTTTCCCTGTAGGTTTCTATACCTCAATGGATCTAGATGCTCTTCCCTCTCACAATTGTTTTCATTGAGAGTAAAGTTTAAGTATTACGTGTCAGCACTCTCTTTCTTTCCTTCTTATAATAGTATTCTTCTCCTCCCCTTCCCATGTGCCTCTTTGTGTAGTATAGATTATCCTATTTATTGATTCCCCTTTCCTTTTTCTTTTTCTTTTTCATATCATCTTATACCACATATTACCCCCAATCTGATCCTGTGAAGGATTCTTAATTACTAATTATATTGTTATTATTATAACATTGTTATAATTTTTGAATTATAAATAACATTTTCCCATATGTTGATATAGACAATTTGATCTTATTGAAGCCCTTAAAGAAGATTTTGAATAATATATATGTATATATTTTTCCTCTTTCCTCTCTCTTTCTTATTTACCTTTTATTTTTCTCTTGATTTTTGTTTGGATATCAAACTTTCCACTTAGTTCTGGCCTTTTCTTTACAAATATTTGGAAATATTCTATTTTGTCAAATGCCCATACTTTCCCCTTGAAGTATATAGTCAATTTTGATGGGTAGGTGATCCTTGGTTGAAGACCCAATTCTCTTGCCTTTCTGAATATCACATTTCAAGCCTTTTGTTCCTTTAGAGTGGAAGCTTCCAGATCCTGTGCAATCCTGATTGGTGCTCCTTGATATCTGATTGTCTCTTTTGGGCTTCTTGTAAGATTTTCTCCTTAGTTTGGAAGCTCTGGAATTTGGCAATTACATTCCTGGGAGTTATCGTTTGAGTATTTAGTGTAGAGGAACTCTTTCAATGTCTATTTTGCCCCCTTGTTCAAGAACATCAGGGCAGTTTTCTTGGATAATTTCTTGTAGTATGATATCAAAATTTCTGTTCATTTCTGGGTTTTCAGGTAGACCAATGATTCTCAAATTGTCTCTTCATAATCTGTTTTTTCTGATCCATCATCTTTTCAGTGAGATATTTTATATTTTCTTCTATTTTGTCAGTCTTTTGATTTTGTTTTATTAATTATTGCTGATTTGCAAGATAATTGGCTTCCAATTGCCCAATTCTGTTCTTTAAGGCCTGGTTTTCTGCTATAATCTTTTGATTTTCTGCTATAATCTTTTGATTTTCTGCTATAATCTTTTGATTTTCGCTATAATCTTTTGATTTTTCTTTTCAGGTTGGCCTATTCTGCTTTTTTTGTGGCTTCTAGATGTTTCTCTAATTGGGAGTTCTTGTTCTTTAAATTGTTATTTTCTTTTTGAACTATTTACCATTTTTCTTGCCAGAAGGCTTCCATCTTTTTGGTAAGTTCCAATTTAAATTCTTCAAGAACGTGTGGCAAATTCACATATTTGGGAAGGTTTTAACTCATTTATTTAGATTTCCTTTTCTGCTAGTTCCTCTGTAGTCTGGATTTTTCCTCTGTAAAAAATTATCCAGGGTCAATGCTTTCTCCTTGTTTTTCTTAGTATTGAGAAGTTGTTCCTGGGCACTGTTTTCCATCACTATGGTTGTTTTTCCTTCCCTTTCCAGTCTGAAATCTGAGTGAGGGGGGCAGGATCTCTGTGTATGGAGCTAAGGACCAAGAATTTTGGATGAGGCTAGCTCTCCAGTCTCTGCCACTTACACTGTTTGCTGCCCTTCTCTGTGCTATCTCCCCGCAGGTGCCCATGGTCTGCGCTCCTCAGCCTGCTGGGGCCTCAGGTCTAGCTGCTCTCAGGGGTAGGTCCTTGGTGGTCTCAGTTGGCTGCCAAGGACACAGAGGTACCCCTCCCTCACTCTAGGAGTACCCCTTGCTCAATCACTGATTCTAGCATATGCTGGCTCTGACTCTAGCTCTGTAGGTGAGGTGGAAGAGGGTGGATCAGCTTACTTTTTGTTAGAAGCTTTTTCACCCCCTTATGGTTTGGAAATGCCCAAATCCCATGTACCTTCAATGTTGTGCCCTAGTATAGAGTCCCTTTGTTCATATTAATATGTTGGGTTTTTTTTTTTTGGCTTTTTGAGGTAGCCTGTATTGGTAGGTCATGAAGATAGGAAGAGTCCTATGCCTAGACTGCTGCCATGTTTATCCAGAAGTCATCTAGTAGATTTATTTTAAAGAATCATAAGATCAAACCATATGACCTTGGAGATTAGACTACATTTCTCTTTTAGGTATGTATCTTTTATGTTTATTTCTTTTTTTTCTTCCTATTAAGCCATAAGAGATAGAACTATGTCTTATGTAAAATTTTTTTTTCTCCCTTATCTCTAATATAGAGCTCTGTATATTGTAGCCGTTAAACAAATGTGGAATTTCATTGAAAATTAGCCAGGATCTATAAACTTTTGTGAAAATTTATAATGTCTTAATATCAAACCAAGGTCATAGATTTCATTCACTAAGAATGGTTCAGCACACCTTAATTTAGATTTTGACTTGATCTTAATTCCTTAAGGATCAATTACCTTATTAAAAGAGATATTCTTTCAAGTAACCCATACCTTTTCAGTCTGCAATGTCTTTCCAGGAATCCTTCTCAAAGGATCTATTCATTTTGGTGGAATTCTTTTTCTAGATCTATGGAAATTCGGTGGGAAATGGTACGTACTTGACCTGTACATCTGTTTTCCTCACTTCCTCATATTACTCTTTTTTTGTCCATATATGTCTGCACAATATATTTAGCACTGAAACAAGTGATATGGTATTGTGGCTAGAGTGATCATCTTGAATTTGGAAAGGCCTGGATTTTTAAATATTGCCTTTGATAATTGGGCAAGTTATTTATAAATTACAATTTATGTCCAGGGAAAGAGTTACTACATGGATGAAATCAAAGGAACTTGGGACTTCAATGGTATTCAATACATTTAGATATTTATTTGGTTTATTTTTTCTTCTTATGTTTTCCAGAGTAATACATTGGCAGAGTTAATTTTTTTAAACCTTGAAATTACTCATTTCTGTAACCAGTTAGTGCTTATCAAGTGCCTTCAAGTACTATGCACTGCAGTTTGGAGCTGAAGATACTAATGTAAATATTACAGAGTTGACTCTTTCAGTAAACTTACATTGTATAAGAAAAGGACAATATGTCCTCGGATAAATGCAGGAGGTGATCAATTGATAGATACATAAATAGATAGTTGCTATTTTAATTGTATCGCCTTCATTTTCAAACACCAGTGGCATCATTAGAGTTCTCATTAATTGGATTTAAGTAAGACAGAGTTGCACAAAATTGCCAATCTCACTTTCTCTTCCATAGTCATCAAACTCCAGAGACCTTTCTTCAATTGATAAATGGTCAATAAATGTGAATAGACAATTACCGGAAGAAGAAATCAAAGCTACTTGAAAAATATGAAAAATGCTCTAATCCTCATTACTTAGAGAAATGCAAATCAAAACAACTCTGAAATATCATTTCACACATATCATATTGCCTAAAGTAATAAAAGAACAAAATGAAAAATGCAGAGGGGTTGTGGAAAATCTTCACATGCTTAGGTTAGAAATCCCCCTAAGTCACAACAGTTTTAAAATTTGTTAGCTACTCTCAACCTAGTTTATTATGGTGTGGCAACTGCACATGCAACATCTTCTTGTAGCCACAGGTGAGAGCTGGGTGACTTGTGGACATTGGAGGTGAGTGATCAAACCTAAAATGGGATCACCAAGCTCTCTCACAAGAGGTGCTAGTCCTTTCTAGTAAATTCCCCAACTTTTAGCTATGGCCTAGAAATAGGATAACTATGTATCTAGATAGATTGGTAGATAGATAAAAAGGGAGACAGAGAGATAGATCAATGATATAACTTTAGAGTCACAATGATAGGTACATAACACTAAAAATCAGGAGAATCAGGAGAGCATTGGAAGGAGTTTGCACTTTAACTGACCATTCATAGGTTTTAGGTGCAGCATAGATGAACTTTTTAGAGATGGCACACTCAAACTGCACCTTCAAGCTTCCTTTGAGTCCCCCTCATTACCCCAGAGAGCAGAGACATGAAGTGCTTGTATTGGTCTATTGGACAGAGGGGCAGTACATGCAAAAATGTCTTCATGGATGGTGGAGAAAGGCATGCCAAGGCACATGTGCCTCACCTTCTATTTGTGGCTTTAAAGTTATTGCCTTGAGCCTGGACTTGATGTCAATGAAAGAGGATATTCATGATTGTAGCTTTGATACCCTTAGAAAAATAAAATAAAATATATTTACCCAGTGCTATCTATTTTATACAGACATACATATATACATAATGAAAACCCAGGTATTCTTTGACTACCTTTCCTTCATCCTTCTTGTTCTCTTCCTTCATCCTCTCTTCTCTCTCCTCCCTCTTTCTTCCCCTGCTTCTCCCTCCATCCCCAACCCCCTGTGCTCTATTCACCCCACTTTGGAAAAGAGTGTGTCATTCATAGGTAATTTGTTCTCATGGCTTCAACAACAAAAGGACCTTTTAACTCTCACTTAGCACAGTAACAGTGTAGTTTTACCCTATAATTTCTATTTATATTTTCATCTCCTAATCTGGCAAGAGTAAACTTTGGGTCTAAATTCACCAGTTTCTTACATTAGCTTGAAGGACAGACTTCCATGACTTTAAACAGCTCACCAAACTATTATTTGAACAAATTCTTTCTAAAGGTAGCTATGGAACTTGGGAGGTAAGTAATTTTTTTTTAAACTAAAAGGGATTAGAATTCAAGTTAAACTTTTTCTGCCTCAGGTTTAGGATCTAGAAACAAATACAAAATTTGATGAGAGTCTAAAAGAATGAAATAGAAGCTAGGATGCTGTATCCTCAGATTCAGTGCAGGTCACAAGTCTGGTAGTTCAGCTTTGTACATATTGCAATTTGATATAGTAGATGAAGAAAGGGCAGCTAACAGGGAATTGCAGTAATCAAGTTGTTGAAAAAAATCAATGTGCAGACCAGGGTTTGAATCTTATTATAAGACTAACATGAGAAAAGACAGGCAGTGTTCCTCATCTGCCAGCAGTGATATGGGCAAGGGAAGGGAGGGGAGGAAGAAGAGAGATTACTTTGCCGAAACATGGACAGAGACATCGTTCAAAAGTCCAATATGAATCTAAATAAATCTTAAAATCTTGAAATTGGAATTTAGTCAAAAAGTAATTTCTGTCACCAGTAAATGGAAAAGGCTGTTAATTATGAAGCCACTTATATGAGTAAGTAGTATAATTTCAGATTTTGGGTGCACTTATTTATAAGAGCTTGATTGCATCCAGTGTTTCAAAGTCATATCAAGCTTGCAGGGAACAGAAGTAAATAAAATAATACAAAAATCTTAAACCACAATAAACTGTTAGGTCACATGAACTTTAGCTTTTGTATGTAGCAAGGGCCACTTGGACAGAGTAGTTTGAACCCAATCACATTTGGAACACTTCTCCCAGTTCAGGATAGTCATTGTTTATAGCAGAGGAAGAAGAGAAGTGGGAATAGAAGGTTGCAAGGGACAAGAAGAAAGGGATAATGCACAAAACAGTGTGGACAACTCCCGTAAGGACACAGAAGAACTAAATCAATCCAAATCTTTCTCTTGAAATACCAGCATATGTTTTCAAGCATTATATTAAAATTTCATGATCAATAGTGCTGCAAGCTGCACTGTATACAAGCAAAATAAGTGCTGACAATTGACCAGCATGTGAATTTAATAAAATGTCATCTGCTAGGTTCAGCAGCAGTGCCAGCTGAGAGGATCATCCTGATCTCAGTCTGTGAAATGAAACTTCATTTTTTATAGGTAATAAGAATTTTAGGATGGTATCTTTTATTCTAGTATGTAAATACTCCCCAAAACAAAGCATGTGAACATGCTCATATAATTTATTTTAGTCCTCCTATTTTATATACTATTTTATATGCAGACCCAACAAATATGATCCAAACTGCACCCTATGGAGAAATTATTTTATGTTTTTTTCCATATGTATGTATACACATATGTATTATACATGCAAATATTGAAGATGTACAGCACTGAGAGCTTGAGTCTTTCTGATTTAAATGCATTTAGAAACTCAAGACTATGTATATATATATATATATATATATACATGCAAATGAACTGATGGGAACTGCTTCATTTTCAAAAAAACATCTGATTGGTAGACTTCTCACTTGTAAAGTTCACTGAACAGTATATTCCAAGGTGTAATACAGACAAAATTGGAAAAAAATCTACTACAATATTACATAGGAATATTGCATAATACAAGAAATTTAAAGTCATTACATTTATACTGAGGAAACAAGCTAGGTAGGGATACATGAATGATTCTTCCCTCTCACTTATCAGTAACATCTATAAGTTGTTCCATCTTACTGATTTTACCTTTATAATATTACATTTCATGAATTTTCCACCTTCTTTGCACTCATATTGGCCCAATTCTTGTTCAAGTCTCCATCATGTCTCAACTAATTTACTAAACATACTCCTATTAAGTTTCCCCATTCCCATTTGCTCCCCTCTACAATTTGTCCACCACACTAAGGCCAGATTATTATTTTTTAAAACATGGATCCAATCATGGCATTCCTGCATTCCAGAATTTTCCCTGTCTCTCTACTGTCTTTGGAACAAGGTACTCTCTAACTTGACAGTTAAAATCCTTCACAATCTGGATCCAGTAATAAAGCTACCTTAATAGAACTATTTTCTGTTATCCCAGGGCACAAAATGAAAGTCACAAACTCACTGTTTTGGTATTTGGAAAGCTTAAGTATTGCTTCAATGACCTGGCACAGGTTTATCCAGATACCCATACTGCAATCTTTTTTAACATTTACCTTTTTGAAATTCTAATATCCTTTGAGACTTAACTAAAGTGTCCTCTGATGCATAGTGACTGTCACGTAGTAGGTAGCTAATTAACTTTTATTTGCTTAACTTTCTTAGAAAGACTACCATGATCCCCTTCTGTCACTGTCTACAATTTCTGTCATACACATATTATCTTATATGACATCTCTCTCTGTATTTTACATCCCAAGTAAAGCATACAATTTTTGAGGGCAGGAATATTTTAATTTTGCTTCTGTATCTTTCAGACTAAATATAATCCTTCATAAATAATATGCATACTTAATGAGTTTGTCAGTTGTAATTTAACATTTCAAACACTATTAAACAGGTGGGAATGAAATACATAAAGAGCAAAAAAAAAGGAGCTGCAGACACTCATAGGTTTCTTTCACCGATGTTCTACACATCACTCTTAGAACATGGGGATATATTTGCTATGGGGAATATAGATTCTAATGGTTGGTCTGGATGTTACAGGAAAACCAAATATTTTGAACAGGAAAAACAAATATTTAGGTGAATTAGTCATTGCTATTTCCACTATAGGGTTCAACATATAAACTGCAGAATATAAAAACATAGCTCCACAGTGTGGGATGTAGGTAGCCTGGACAATATCTGACTTCTATGGCACCATAATTCCTAGAAAAAACAAGAACTGATATTTGAGCTTGACAGTAATGACAGAAAACCAAGGAATGAGTCCCAACAACATCTTATGAGAAGTTGGCAGAGGATAATCTGAGATGCTGTCTTAGTGTCTGCTAACAAATATGATCTCCTCAATGCTACAAATACATCTGAAATCACAGATAAACTTAAATTGCATTCTCTTCATCACAGAAGCTGGTACATCTATGCCATCTGTTCCATTAGAGGGGATGGACTCTCTGAAGGATTAGACTAGTTGTCCCATCAGCTCCAAACACAGAAATATAGCAACAGAAGTTCATCCTTTCTGTTTTCTTTTCTTCTTACTTCCTTCTTTTCTTACTTCACTTTACTTTCTTCTGCCAGATGGTGATACCTTGTGGTGGTGAGTGCAGAATCTTTTTTGTTCCAAACCATTGTTACAATGTGTATTACATATGCTGTAAATGTGGCAAATACAAGCCTGAAAATAGGCTTCTTATTTAATATAAATAGTTTCTGTTTCCAATGGGCAGTTTCTGGCACTCCAATATAGTTTTACTAAACTTTTTCATTGTAATTCCTTTGAGATATAATCTTAGTAATGATATTGTTGGGTGAAAGGGTATATACTGTTTTATAGCCCTTTGGGTATAAATCCAATTTGCTTTCCAAAATGGCCGTATCGGTTCAAAATTCCCTCCAATAGTGTAATAGTATCTCAATTTTCCCATATCTCCTCTTAAGCGTTCTCATTTTCCTTTTCTGTCACTATAACCAATCTGATAGGTGTGGGGTGGTACCTTAGAGTTGTTTTAATTTGCATTTCTCTAGTTAATTGTGATTTAGCACATTTTTTACATAAATATAGTGAACTTTAATTATTTTGTCCAAGAACTACCTGTTCATATCTTTTGACTATCAATTTGGGGAATGACTTGTATTCTTATACATTTGACTCATTTTCTCTATGTATTTAAGAAATGAGGCTTTTATTAGAAACTCATAAAATGAATCATTATTATTTATTACATCCTATTTCCTCTGTTTAGTTTCTGGACACCATATCCCCCAGTTTGTCCTGTTTTCTATCAGTCACACCACTCTTCTCTTATCCACTTTCCCTAATCCTTTCTTATAGGGTAAAATATTAAATTCATAATGTATATTCTTCCCTCATTTAGTCAATTCCAATAAGAATAAGGTTCATGTGTTCCCTTCCTTCTCACTCCCATCTTCCCCTTCACTATAAAAACTCCTTTATGCCTCTTTTATTTGTGATAATTTACACATTTCTATTTCTCTCTTCCTCCTTGTCCCAATACATTCCTCTTTCTTATGTCTTAATTTTTCTCTTAGGTATCTCAGCGTATTCAACTCACATCCTTGCTTTGCCTGCTGGCCTAGGTATATTCTTTATAATTACCCCAATAATTATGAAGTTCTTAGAAGTTTCAAGAATTATCTTCCCATTTAGAAATGTAAACAGTTTAGCCAAATTGAATATCTTTTGATTTCTCTTCCATGTTTGCTTTTTACGATACTCTCGAATCTTATATTTGGGAGTCAAATTTTCCATTCTTCTCTATTTCACCAGGAATATTTTAAAATCCTCTATTTCATTGAATGCTCATTTTCACTCTGAAGGATTATACTCAGTTTTGCTGGATAAATGATTCTGGGTGGAAGTTTTAGTACCTTTGCACTCTGGAATATTCTATCCCCACCCCCCTTGAATCCTTTAATGTAAAAACTGCTCCATCTTCTGTTATCCTTATTTTGGTGGCACAATTTTTATTTATTTATTTTTGGTTGCTTTTAATATTTTCTCCTTGGCCTCAGAATTTTGGAATTAGCTATAATATTCTTGAAAGTTATTCTTTTGTGATCTCTTTGTGAATTCTTTTCATTTCTATTTTATTCTCTGGTTCTAGTCTAAGCTCTTTTTATATCAGAGCTTTCATATAGTCTAAAAGTTCTTAAATTTTCTCTCATGGATTTGTTTTGCAGGTCAGTTATTTTTCCAATGAGAAGTCTCCTATTTTCTTCTATTTTTTTTCATTCTTTTGTCTTTGATTACTTCTTGATGTCTCATGGAGTGATTGGTCCAATTGTAATTTTTAGGACATTAATTTATTCAGTGATATTTTGTATCTCCTTTTTCTACTTGATAAATTCTAGTTTTTAATGAGCTTTCTTTCCTCAAGGAATTTTGGTAACTTTTTTTTCAAAAGGTCAATTTTACCTACTAATAAGTTTTTCTCTTCAGTGCAATATTGTCAATCTTCTTCCATTTGGCTAATTCTGCTTTGTAAGGAATTCTCTTCATTGGAATTTTTTAAGGTATTCATTCCCTTGGTATTTTTGTGCCTCCTTTGCCAAGATATTGGATATTTATCATAAATTTCCATTATCATTCTCATTTCATGCCCCAATTTTTCTTCTACTTCTCTTATTTAATTTTTTTAAAATATTTTTTTAGTTCCTCCACTAATTCCTTTTTGGCTAAAGACCAATTAATATTTTTCTTGGGGGCATTGGATACAGAAGTATTGATTTTGTTCACTTCTTTTGAGGTGGGTTTTGGTCTTCCCTCTCACCAAAATAACTTCCTTTGTAGATTGTTTTTTTTTTTTCCTGTTTCCTCATTTTCTTTAAATAAAAAAGACAACAACTATAAGTTGGGTTCTGTAACTATGGTGAAGGGAGCATTGTTCCAATCTTTAGGTTCTTTGTGTAACTGTCCTTAGCTCTAGTTCTAGGCTTCAGCAATATGTGAAATGAGAGGTTAATTTTTAAAGAACAGAAGAAGTAGAAACCAAATTGCCTATATTTGTTGGATTATGGGGAATACAAGGAAGTTTCAGAAAAACACCTACTTCATTGACTAAACTAAAGTCAAAGAGTCAAATGATATCACTATGATAGTAGAAAGAGAAGGGTTTAAAAGCCTCTTGATAGGTATAAAAGAGATGAATATAAAAGTGGACATGAAGATGATTATAATCAAAATGAAACCAACAAAATATAAAATCATGGTAACTGGTTCCACCATTTTCTGGCAAATGGAGGAGAAATGGAAACAGTATCAGATTTTATATTCATGGGCTCAGTGATCACTAAAGACAGCGACTTCAGCCATAAAAATAAAAGACACTTGCTCCTTGGAAGGAAAGCTATGGAAAATCTGGTAACCATACTAAAACGAAGAGAACTAAACTTACCAACAAAGCTCTGTAGAGTCAAAGATATGTTTCCCCCCTCCCCTAGCAATGCATGAATGTGAAAGTTGGACAATAAGAAAAGTTGAGCATTGCATAATCTACATTTTTAATTGTGCTGGAGAAGATTTTTGAGAATCTGTTAGCAACAATATCAAATCAGTCAATATACAAATAAATTAATTCAAACTATTCACTGAAAGGTCAAATAATGAAGCTGAAACTTAAATATTTTGCTCACATAATAAGAAAAGACTTATTTGAAAGACTAATATTGGGAAAGATTGAAAGCAAGAAGATAAGTAGATGGCAGAGGATGTGATGGATAAATAGTGTCATGGAAACAATGAACATGAATTCAGACAGACTTTGGGAAATCATGGAGGATAGGAGGATCTAATGAGTTTTGCCCTATGGAGTCACAAAGAGTCACACATGACTTAATGACTGAATAAATCATATATATATATATATATATATATATATATATATATATATATAAACATCTCAGTACAAATGTACATGTGTGAATATATATTTGTGTATATGTTCAGTTTCATCATGTCTGACCCTTCATGACATCATTTGAAGTTTTCTTGTCTGAGACACTGTCATTTACTTCTCTAGATCATTTTACAAATCAAGAAATTGAGGCAAACTATGTTGAGTGACTTGATGAGGTTCACTTAGATTTAAGCATCTGAGGTCAGATTCAAACTGAGGAATATTAGTCTTCCTGACATCAAGTCCACAATTCTTTATAATGTGCTACCTAGATTGTGTCTATAATATATTTGTATGATTATAAAAATATAACACATCCATATGGATATTATGTGTCTGTATGTGTGTATATGAATTACATAGGCTCATATTCATGTACATATATGTGTATACACACACTCATATACAGATATAGATAGAGATACATTTTACCATTTAGAGGATAACACTTCTGAAAAGAAGCTTTGCATAGAAGATGAAGTTGTTTATCATGGAGTCAGGAAAAACTGGTCTTAGGTCTGGTATCAATACATTCTTATTGCATTAGCCTGGACAAGTCAATTATTTAATGTATAAATGGAGATTTTGAGCCTTTGGACTTCATTCCCCAGAAGTCCCTTAGTCTATTCCAAAATTCAATTTTCCTCTGTCTCCACATTTTGTGTGATTGTATTTAAATGATTGTAACTCCTCCCTATTCTTCCTCTCTTGGACCTAATTTTAAAATACACATTTTGGCTTACCATGAAGGGATTACAAATTTTCAAAAATTTTTGAGCCATTAGCCTTAGAGTAATGATTGTAAGTTTGCCCGGTTGCTGCCCACCATGAAGGTCTGTGGCAGGGTGTGCCTGTGCTCCAGTCCAGACCTGCCACCTCCCATTGACTGCTGTTTCTCCTGTACATCTGCTTGGCCAGCATTCTTCACCACTCTCCCCCCAGCTAGGAGCCTCCTCTTACAAAGATCAGACTTGCCACAAAAGCCTGCCAATCCTAGCCATTTTTTCCACAGAGGGTGCCATATACAAATCTTTCCACCCTAATCACTTTCCACACTCCACATGTGTCTTTCTAGACTACCATAGCCATTTTTCAGTTTGGAAAAAAGAATACCACACATTCAAATTTTCAAGCAGATTTTTTTTTAAGTTGATCCTGGATTCCTAGTTTAGAAGACTGTTACTAAAGGTTTTTCACAGGGAGGGCAGTCAATTTTGGGTAATAAGTGTTTTTCTTTTCCTTCTTTCTCTTGACCCAAAACGCCAAGGAGAAGTGTTTTTTTTTTCTCTTATAGGCAAATGCACTAATATTTGACCTCAAAGTTTTGTTTCTTTCTGTTTACTCTTTAAACAAACCCCAAGCAGCATCTTTCAGGCTATCGCAAAGCACGCTTGAAACTCTGAAACAACAGTTTGAGTTGGTAGAGCTAAAAAGTACAGTTTGGATATGCTTAATTCTTATCATGACATTTTTTATTTTCATTGGAGATTTCCTACTTTATTTCCTTCTCCTCAAGAATATGCCACAAGCTAGGCTGTTTATACTACAAACCAACCTGAAATATTTTGACAAAGTTCTAAAAAGTCCTAACTGCTCTCAACATGCAGAGTGGAGATTCTGCCCTGTGCTTCTATGAAGGAATTTAAACCTCTGGCAAATGAAATCTAAATGGGTAATAAAAATGAGGGGAGGGGAAGGAAACTTTAAAAGAGATCTGGAAGTTTCTTGCTAACTATTTTGAGTTTATTCTCCTCCTATAATAGTGAACAAGTCTATTGAGATGGGTGAAAAGGATTTTGACTGCATTGCCTGTCTGCACCTTCTCATTGGGTTATATTATTGTATTTACTTATTGCTTTAAGGTTTAAATTTTTTTAAACTTTATCTGTTTTAATTTAATTAATATCTTTCTGTTATACTGAATAATTTTAAGCTTTGTTTTGTTATATTGATCTTTTATTTGTATCTTTACCTTTGCTGAAGTACAAAATATCACTGTATAAGACCATGCGCATCTTGCCCAAACCCTTGTCACTAGATCCATTGAAGATCACATGTTGCCTTTGTTAATTGTGACATAGATGATGATGGATGGATTTCAACAAAACTGGTTAAATTATATACAACCTTCAGAGAATTTAATAAGCTAGGAATTTAATTATAATTTTAAGAGGTCTTCAGACATAATTTTAGTAACTAGTAGTTTCTGAATAGATGATTTATATATATATATATGTGTATATATTTATAATAAAGAATGTTGTATTAAAGGTAGAGAAACAAAGAAATATTTCTATCAAGCTGTTTCTATGAATCAGGAAGCCAAAGAAAAGAGCTCCTGTAAAACTCTTCATTTTAATTTACTTCCAGCAGAACAATCTACATTTCTTAATGATGTTCTAGAACCAAATAAGTTTTACTTTCTTTAAAAATGTTTGCCAAGATTGCACAATTTACTACATCTGTAAAAATTGTGACAAATATCCTTTAGTTCATAGGGTTTCTTATGTCATACAGCAATTTATGTGAAATATGATAGTGGGTTTGTTTGCTATTGTAATTAACTGGGCTATTGTGAATTTTGGGGTCTTTGGTACAGGTTTGAATGTGTATTATCTACTGTGTTACTGTTTTATTCTGAAAATCATTTTGTACTCACACATGGCTGACACATTGTGTCACTGATTTTAAGCTATATATTTTAATTTAAAAAAAACTTTGATTTTTTTATTGCATGTGCCATATAGTATCTGAGTTTTATTTTCATCTCCTTTATGTATTTGAAGCACTTCAATAGTATTGAGAAGATTTTTCTTTAATTTCTTTTTACTTTGCAGTAATATGTTTTAAATACATTTGTTCTAATATTAATGCATACCCAAAAAGTTTTAAACTATAAAAATGATGCCACTGATTGCTTTAAAAAATTTATGGGATTTTGCTTAATGATTCTGTCTGACTCCAGAAGAAGAGAATACAAAAAGAGCCATTGCACAGTGCCAAAGAAGCACAAAGCTAAACTGCATATTGCCAATCGAGCACAAGGTCAAAGAGACCAACCAATCCTGATGGGATTGATGAAAATTTTGAGCCAAGACAAGAGGACTTGAACTTGTTTGGGGCTCACGGTTGAGGCTGTTTAACATGTGTTAAGGGCAGGTCTTACTTGTCCTGAATTCTACAAAGTATCTCAAATTTGGCTCCTACCTGTTCTTATAATCTAGTTCCTTTTCTGTCTTTCATAACATGGCAAACTTTATATAGTCCTGACTACAAATTGGGTAGTGCATAATTTCTTAAATTATTTTAATTGGGCCCTGATTCAAGGACCTGTTATAGGTTTGTTTTTCCTTTACTTACATTTTTTAGACATAAGACTTTTACATTTTGTATTATTTTCACAAGTTATTTTTCTCTTTTATTTGGAATTTTTAATGTTTTTGATTTTCTTTTGCAAATTGATTCATATATCTCATAACTCAGCCATGCATCCCTGAGTGATCTCAGTGTTTGTTATTATTCACCTCAGGGGGGCCAAGTTACTATCATGAACTTTGATTTAAATTTGAACAATTTTAGGATAAGAAACTTGCTACCTCCCAGAATCTACAATGAGCCACAAAGATAGATGCCTACAGAGACCACATGCTGGACTAGAAGATCCAGAGTGAACTTTAGGATGTGAATTGAACTCTGGGGGAGTTGAAATGCCTTTCTTTTGAATGTATACTCATGACAAAGAGGATTGCCCCCAAATTGACTTTTTGTCAACCTAGTAATCATTGCTTTTGTTCTCTTTTCCTTTTATCCACAAATTATTGCAATCTTATGTTTCCATGATCCTTTTGGGGAAACTGATTTCCCATTGGGATCACATGGGGGCTATGTATAAATGGATATTTTGAGCCTTTGGACTTCATCCCACAGAAGTCCTTTATTATTTCCTAAAATTCCATTTTCCTGAGTCCCCACATTTTTCATGATTGTATTTCAATGTTTGTAACTCCTCTCTCTTCTTCTTCTCTTGGACCTGCAACTGGGCTAAAGTCAGTCAGTTCTTTTATTTTAGTTATTATTAATAAAACTTTATAAAATGTAATATTTAGTTATTGAATATTATTTTAAAACCCACTCTAATTGCTCTAGACCATTGGCATCAAACTCAAAAAGAAATTGGGCTACTAAACCTTATGTAAGAAGACCTATACTTCATGTATTGATTTTGATAACCTCATAGCAAGATGATTTATTTTTATTGTATTTTTTATTCTATTAAATAATTTCCAATTATATTTTAACCTTATTTGGACTACAATTAGAAGTTTTGAGAATAAATGTGTCAGATGGGTCTCATGGTAGACATCTCTGCTCTAGGCTATTAAGTCTATAAAAGACATTGGAAGAGGGAGTGTCCTCATCTAAGGGTTTTCTATACAAAATCACAGTTTCTATTCTAAATGGTTCATTGATTTGTTTATTTTTTTAACACAATGCATGGGAAATCAAACTTTTTCTGCACAGAAATAAATGGATGATTATTTTCCCACAACTGGGCTTTACTGCTAATCCTCTGGGAGTTATACCTTCACTTTTTTACCAAACCGAACTTCAATATTTTGGGGGGAGATTCATTTGTAGAGACAGAAGCATTTTTTTCAGTGTTGATGTTTTCACTCAGGTTTGTTCCATCTATAGATGATTAGGAAAGAGATGTGTTTTGTCAGAACTGAGACAAGAAGACAGTGGAAGCTGTTAGGGACAAAATCATAGAAAGGGCATTTTAAAGTATATGGAAGTAGAAAGAGACCAAATATAACAGTGATAATGAAAAAATAAAACTCTATGTCATTGCATGCCAATCAAATCTCAACATGTCCATATAATTTACTGAAATTAGACCCCATAGCATTCAAGACGGACTCGGATTTGCCAGGCTGAGATCTCCCTTTTGAAGCATAACTGAGTCATAATTAGTGAAAAACCACACACATTAAGATAAACTATATTGTTATTTTCCCAGAGTGATGCTTGATTTTCTGTGGGATGAAGCTAGTTTTAATGTAGATTCATGCCATGCTGGCTGCTTGGTTTTTCTTTCCTTTTGCTCAGTCAATCAGCTCATAGGAAGACAGTTTTTTTTTTTAATTAGGCACTAATGTAGTACTTAATAAACTGCTTTGCACATCTGATTCCCTTCCCCCTTTCCCTCCTGTAAATAGAAGCAGGAAGCAATAGGCACAGAAGTTGAAAGGTTGAAGGATAAAACAGACTCCTATTACCTCCTCTTATTACAAGCTCCAAATGAAATGAAAACCAAACTAATAGCAAGAAATTCCTCAATTCTCACCTTCTTCTGCCCTTCTACATTCAAAAACACCCCAACCTACAACCTCTTTCAATAGACTGTGTTGCCATTAGTGACTCACAGCAAGCATAAAAATCATAATGCTTGCTAGCAGAGGCCGTTGTTTCTCCCTGCCCACAAGGTGGATGCCCACAAACCCCAAGTGGGCTGTCATATGCCTATGTTCTTTATCAGTTCTGTATTCTAGATAATCAGAGAGGAATTTGGGTACCAGGGTAAGCACTAAAGGGAGCTCAGGGACACTGCAATTAGTAAACAGTAGGATTTGGAAGGCGTGATTTGTTTAATAAGGAGGATTTTGCATGCCTTTTGAGTCCTGGATTTAGTGCTACAGATTCACAGCAGGATAAAAACAACTTTGAAGAAAAAAATTCTGTTATGTAGTTAATGTGATTCTGACCTCCCAACCTTTAACACCCGCCTTTATCAATTAATCTGTTTAAAGCCTCAAACTTAAAGAGCTCTCTGCAGCTGTTTAAACTCATTTACTTCCATGTGGTATGAAGCTACTAACTAGAAAAGTTTCCTGATTTTAAAATGCAGAAGATTTTACATAAAATTATTTTTTTCTTGTTAAATTACTGTTTTTTTTTTGTGAGCAGAGATAGACAGAAAAATAGGCAGAAAAAGGCAGAGAGAAGGGGGGGGGTGAAGTAGAGGAAAGGGAGAGGGACAAGAAGAGAGAAAGGATTAATTTCTTGGGGTATAATCCTATAAATCTGAATATGGTGTAGATTTATAATCCATAACTTTACTTGGTGATCATTCTGTTTTTGATGATGCTTCTTAGTAATGATGATACATTTTTTTTTTTGGTAGCTTAATACTGGATACTCTTTGTGGAGATTGTTTTTCTGTAATCATTTCTTTTTTCTGCCAGATTACATGGCAATACAATTTTTAATAATAGTTTCCTGACATTTTGTGATTCATGTTCTCTCCCTCCCTTCCCAAGGTGGCAGGGGATATGATATAGGTGGTTGTAATTCATTTCTCAGACAATCTAGACTCTACATCTTCATGAGTTCCAGGGTGCTAGATTATTAAGGTTAATTTAATGTAATGCATGGGGAATTGATTCAGATATCAAACAGGTCATTGTATTTCTTTTAGTTTGTCAGTCTTGGGTAGGATGTTTAGGAAAATGACAATCTCTATTCCCAGTGAACAAGGAAACTGGTAGAAATAATTCCATTTGAATTTCAAGATCCTCCCCAAACCCAGCTTTGGGGTATATAGGCAGGATGAATAAAGTGCCCTTTTTATTGTTTCTGAGATCCCCAAAGAACTTCTTTGTGAACTGAGGCAATGAGAAAAGAAAACAGTTTATTTCATTACAGGTTTTTAAAAATGAAAGACTACTGTCTTTCCTCTTTGCATAGAGGATAGTGCAATACTTTAGGAACTAAAGTCCTGCTTCTCACCTATTGGAGCCATATAATGACAGATCAGATAGTTAACTTCTCAAATTACACAAGAAATAGTATAAGACTATGAAGACAAGTTGTTAGTTTGCATTGGAAAGTCAAATTTCAAACAATGAGAAGATGTATTATCTGGAACAAAAATAAAGTTTTAAAATGTTTCATATTTGCTAGTTTAACAATCATAGAAGAAATAACAGCTCATATCTCTATAGTGTTTTAATGTTCACAAAGTTCTTTCCTTACAACAACTTTGTGTGATAGGTGATAGGTAGTTCAAGTATAAGTATGTCCATTATACAGGTCAAGAAGCTAGTACTCCAAGATATTTTTTTTTATTGATGTCAAACAATTAGTTGATGACAAGAGGACAATTTGAGCCCAGGTTAAAAATTGCACCCAAAATGCAACTGAAGTTCAACTATGTTTTCTCTGTAATGTGTACTCTTTCTCAAGATTTTCTTACCTCAAGGAAGCAAATATCCAGGGATTTGGAACCAGTTTACATTTTGCTTTAGTTATCTGCCTCCAATTTCATTGAAATAAAATATTCTAAAACACTCAGCAGGAGCTATTTATTCTGAAGTCTTAAGTTTATAAACTGAGAACAGGTAGCAAAAGAAGCATAGCATGTTGAAAGAGAGCAATAAACTTAGTCATGAAGCATGGATTTGAAACTTTGCCTTACTAGTTACTATTTGCAAGCTATGAATGTATGATTATTGTCAACTAAGTCTACTGAGTTTCTGCTTTTTTATTTGCATTGTGGAGAAAATATTTCTAGATAGTAAGATCTTCAAGCTACTCTATAGATGGAATTTTTCTGATTTTATCAAACACAAATGGACAGTAAAGTGTCCTAAATATGACTCACAATAATTCAAAAGATATTGGTACAGCTACAAAAAACTATATCTAAGTAGATATAGATAATGATTATCAATATCATTATTTCTGGAAATATCTTTTTATCTGTCTAGGAAAATGATAAAGTAGACTATTGTCCAACCTATAATGTGCAGAGAGGAAGCATGGAATAGTTGATAGAATATTGGTATTGGAGTCAAGATGATGTGGGCTCAATTCCCATTTCTGACTTATACTAGCTATGTAACAATTGGCAAGCCACTTAACCTCTCAATGTCCTAGACAACTCTCCAAGACTATAAATTATAGATGAATTGCCATTCTGAGTCAGCAAAGGAAATTTCTAAACCAGAAGTTTTCTGCACTAATGAAATCTTAGATCTGGGCAAAAAAAAAATACTATAGAATTGAAAGACAAGTTACGGATCTAGCACATCAGTACATATGCTCTCATTGAGGTAAAAAATTCACTCTGAGACAAGGGTCTATCATTTAATATGAACACCAAATTCTCTGAATAGTTAAAATTAGGGAAAAACCAAAAGGCAATGGAAGAGAGTAAAATAAATATTAGTACATAGCAACATATTGCAAACTCTGATCAAGAGAGGAAAAAATAGACAAGTTTTCTAACAGAGATAGAATGAAATAAGATGGACGGCGCATGCTCTTTATTGATCAAGAAGTTAAGAGTCCTTATACCAGAGCATTAGGTGAACCTGTTTGGAGAATTTATGAAAAGCAGGTATGCATTTTCTCTCTCCCTCCCTCCCTCTTTCCCTCTCTCTCTCTCTCTCTCTCTCTCTCTCTCTCTCTCTTTCTCTCTTTCTCTCTCTCTCTCACTCTCTCTCTCTCTCACTCTCTCTCTCTCTCACACACACACACAAACACACATACATATACACAGGCATACACATACAAGATGGTCTGACTTGATTATGAGTATCACTGGTGGAGGAATAACTACATTTAGGGAATTAGAGATCTAAAAAAAGTTTTGAACCACCCCTCCACTAGATCATTATTGTACAAAGAACACTTTTCAAACATACAATTATAAAGAGCTAATAGACAAATGCCAATTATTATTTTTATCTAACAGTGATTCTGAGTGAATGTGCATAGATTCTGAATGATAGTATATTTTGTTCTTCTTTTCCCTACCAGTGCCAAACTGTAATCAAATACATCCTTGCAATCTGAATTTTCTCCTTTTCCTATGAGGACAAATAATATCAATTTATCTTTAAAGTAAAAGATGTTCTATATTGGATACAGTTTTATTAAATTCATACCTTTATATATATATGTACATATATATATAAATTATAACTTCCCTAAAATGTTCATATTTATTTATTCCACTGAAACAATCTTGTGAAAAGAGATATTATTTCTATTAGACAGTTGTAAAAATGGAAACTAAGGGAGATGAAGTGAATTGTCAAAGGTCATTGAAGTCTTCTGAATTCTAGTCATAGAGCAATTTTCTATAAGATTTCTTAAATTATAAAAATAGAATTGAGTACTGTCTTCCCATAAATTAAGATAATTAATTCTCATGATGTCAGGAATACTTTTTAGATTTAAACTCATTGTTATTCCATCACATACCAATAAAGGTACAAGGAATAGTGATTATTTTCTGCACTAGTAGGCAAAAGTTTAAACTTAAACTTGTTTCAAAACCTTTCTAGCCCTCAAACATTCATTGAAGAGAGAATCAATCAAAGACAGGGTAAAAAGTCCTTGTGGCCCAACCATTCTTCAAGAAGTGAAAAATCCTAGTAGAAATAGATGACATGATGGGACTTAAAGAATGTTAGAACTTTAAAGAAATATTGAAGAGCTAAAGTAACTGAATAGATTAATCATTTTAGTCCCTTGTATCTAGCTAAACCAATAATCTGATTCATATATTATTTAGTATTTGAACTCAAAATGACAAAGACTTAAGAGTGAGGTGAATTGTCTTTAGGAAATTATGTTGTGCTCCCAACAGTCACAAGTATACATTTTTAGGTTAATTCTGTTTTAGAAATTCTGTGTTTATCAAACTCAAATTCCCACATGAACTCTAAAGAACAAAACCTATAAGTGACCCAAAAGATAAGGAAGAAATGAAATGCTATGACAAATATCCAATTGTAACATCTATGCAAGGAACAGCATAACAATATTATCTAGAAAATTAATGATCAAAAAAGAAAATAAGAGAGTCAAGTAAAAAATTAAGGATAACAGCTCTAGTATTTTACTATTTCCAAGAATTTATGGTAGATACTTTATGAAGAATCTGTAGGCAAATGAGAAGTGTAAACCTTAAAATTTCATAGACTTATAAATGTTGGAAATTTCACCATTGGGAAATTTCATACTTGAAAAATTTCCTATTGAGAGTGGGAACTCTATTGGAATGTGAACCCCATTGGCATGGGAGGTTCCTCTTCCTCCCTTCTTAAGATTACTTTAGGACAGAAACCTTTTGCTGAACAATGGAAAGGGCTTTGACCTATGCTTAAGCATAGAACAGGAATTTCTTTGAGTCATGATTGATTTTAGAATTGATACAATGGAGATACTTGGAATGACAGAACCAGGTCTTGGAAATTGCAATCTCCACCCTACTCAGTCCTAACAGGATTTAGGAAGGGCTGCAGCATAGATCAAAATTTAATTATTTGAGAATATGACCTTCAACAGACATGTGCAAATCACAGACCTCTGGGCGGTCCTGGGTTAAGCTAGAGCCACCATTGGCACAGGGAAAATGATGGACAGTGATTGGTAGATGTGAGAACGGAGGGGAGGGAACTTGGATGGTTTCCTTAAAGATAGAGGGGTCTGAGGACTGAAGGGGGTTGGTTGGAGAGTTTTTTGGAGCTGAGAGGTTGTGCTGCTCTGAAGGAAGCTGGAGGTGGAGGCCGCTGAGACTGTTTCTCCATTTTGGTCACGTGAGTAATAGGGACTGATCTCCTTTCTTTGCCTCAGCTATCTAAGGGCTTGGGCCTTTTGGCCCAGCCTAAACAGAAGGGGTATTTAAGCCCTATTCCCTTCTCTCCCCTTTCTCTCTCCCTCTCTTTCTATATCTCTAATTCCTTTCTTCATCCTGTTTGTAATTAAACTCTATAAAAGGTTGACGGCTGACTTGAGTTTTCATTTAGGAATTACATAGCTGAATTCCTTGGCGACCTTAAATTAATATATATCAGTCTTTTAAAGTGATTTCCTTGTCACAGAAGTATCCAAATAGATTGTAAAGCACAGATGTTTGGCCAACTACAACAAAATAGGGGATTTCACTTTGATATGATGTCATAGATTCTTTGAAGAATCATTGGTTTATTATCACCATCACCATCATAATGGATATTTATGCAAGCATCTTTTGTTGCAAAGCATTTTATGTATATTACTGACAATAAGCAGTCTAGGGGTAAAGGCTAGGTCATTATTATACTCACTTTGTGTATTAGTAATTTATCTCACACATATTTAAACAGATTTAGTCAATATCTATTCCTGAACATCATAATCATTTTATTCATGATTTAATTTCACTGATAGATAGAAATGTAGCTTAGAAAATTATCGGAAATTTCTTTTTCAGTGCCATTTGAAAGATGTTTTAAGATTTTAATGTGTCTATGGGTAGTATTATTGTTACGGGGAAGGAGGTAGGGAGGGAAGAGAATAAAGATTTATATAATGCCTACTATGTGTTAGGCATTGTGCTAATAAGTACTTTAAAAATATTATCCCATTTTTATAACAATGACCAATATGAAAGTATGTTGCATGACAATAAAAACAAAATTAAAAAACAGATAAATAAAACTCTTGTCCCATTTGATGCAATAGCCCTATGAGGTAAGTAATAGTATTCCTTTTTACAGTTGAGAAAACTGAGGTAAACAGAGATTAACAGACTTCCTCAGATAGTAAGTCTGTAAGCTTGTTTTGAACCCAAGGCTTTCTTATTTCAGGCTCTCTGCTCTACACTGTGTAGCTTAACTGCTTATAATAAAGCTATTGGAGCCATACTCTTGATTTTTCTCTCCTACTTGGTTCCTCAATAGGTGTCAAGAGATAGCTAATGTACTGAGCTAAGTACTAGTTTTGAGAGAGAATTTTATTTATATTTTTGTGACATGGCTCTTGAAATGAAAAATTAAACCAACCAATATAAACTGGCCCAACAGATCACATATCCAAAAGAGCTTATCATATATGTGCCTTTCTTCTTGGAACAATGTGAAGCGTGTTATAAAATGTTCCTTACACAGTAGCAAAAGTATTGCAGTACTTAACAGTCCAGAGCTCATAGTAGCTATAAGACAAATGGTAATGATCATAAGATGAGAAAGGAGGTCACACAGTTGGTATTCTGAATTTTAATCCTTGCTCATACATATTCTCTGGTAGTAATCATGGCAACCATTACCTGTTTTTGGTCTAATTAAGGACATAGCCAGCAATCAACTTAAAGACAAATTCTAGGTTCTGGCTCAATGTGAAAGAAAATTAATCACTGTACCCATATAGATTGATAATTATTAAACTTCTTAGTGTTTTAGCAATTTTTTAATCATTTAATTTTGGTAATTTTTAAGAAAGTAGAGATAGTTTATAATGACAATGCTCAGTTATCAGCTAACAGAATAGAAAAAAATATACTAAATGTATGTATATATGTTTGCATGTGTGTGTTTACATGTACATATATAAATAGATATATAGTAATAAGTGTGTGCATATTAGATACTAATAAGGAGGAAAATGAAATATCAACCTTTCAGCACAATGGTGTCTTTATTTTGGGTGATTTTTATTATTTTTTGAGCAAGATGTACAACTACTCAAAAAAGGAAAAAGAAATCATTGCTAGTAGTTTCTGTCATTTTGCTTCCAGCTTATTGGTTATTACTTTCTTCCATTTTTACCTTCTCTTCTTAAATTATTTATATTTACAAATGTATCCAACTATAAAGGTCAGTATACATGCCTCTTTTCCTTATAATTTTAGATAGTTTTTCTTTTTCTGAGATTATTTTCCTTCTAAAAAGGAACAACAAAAAGATAGAATAAAACCTTAGGTATTGAAATATAATAATAGATTTAATTGTTTGTACTGTGTGTATAGTGTGGGCTTTGCATTGGTTCCAAAATATTTGTGGCCAGAAAACCTAACAAGCTATAAAAATATGTATAAAAATATGTATAAAAATGCACACATTAATTAGTGACAGGGCTTCCCTTTCTTCAAGACTATATACCTTGAAACTAAGGAAATCATAGACTACCTCTGGATAAACCTCTTAGAAGTGCACCACAAACACAAATCATGAAAATTTAATAGAAAGAATAGATAGCGGAGAAAGGCAAGTCAGAGAGAGATATATGGACTATTGTCCTTCTTCTGCCTTCAAATCAGCCAGGCCACCTCCAACTTGATTATTCCAAGTCCCAGAGAAAAACCCAGCTTCTTCCTTCAAAGTCACCACCATCAGTCAAAAAGCCTTCAGCCAAGTCCCAGAAAAATCAGTCACTGTTCACTAGGCTCTAAACTGCTTTTTCCAGTAACATTCCAAATGGAATCTTCATTTGACTGACAGCTGACCCATCGCCAGCTTCTGTCCTTTGCATGCATGCCTTTCCAATATCCTTCTTCCGCATATACATTAGAGTGGGATTTCTATACCATTGCAATTTATATTTGATTTATTTTTTCCTACTTTTATAATTGCTCCTCTTTTCATTTGTGGATACTTTATGTAAAATTTGAAAAATTATATGTGCTTTGTCAACTGCCTTTCCAAAGTATTTCATGGATGGAAAGAATAATTCCAATCTAAAAAAAATCTTCAAAGAAAAAATTGAACTAAGTGATAACACTCATATTTTATTTTCTTCATGCTATCTGGCTTAAATGCTCCTTCAAAATGGATGCCCCAAACAAAAACTGAATATTTCCTACAAACCACCTAAGAAATAGTGAAATGACCTATGGACTTCTTCCAAAGTCTAAAAAAAAGACAGTCAATAACTTTGTTAATTAGTTTTTAAAATTCTCAAAATTGAAAATCATATATAATATCTAAAGCACTACTAAATGAAGAATATAATTTTGTGATTTTTGTGCAAATATTTATATTTATAAAAAGCAAAATTTATCTTTCTTCATGAATTTTGTATAATAAATATTTGAATATCAAATGCAACATGAACTTGATGTTAAACAACATATTTAATCTTGAACAAATGAGTTATTTTGAATAAATTTGAACCTTTAATTGTACATAGATGATTTTATAATATAAGGTGATAATTGCAAAATTTTCTGGAAGTAAATCACACTTCTGTTTTAATCATATTTTAGCACCAGGCTTAACACCTGACTAATATCCCCATTCTGTGACTCTTTTTTTCCCCCTTTTTATAGGTCTATTTCTTTTTATGTTTTTAATTACATCTAGAAACACTTTTCTACAAATTTCTCATGACATTTGGAAATCTAAATTCTTTCCTTCTCCCCTACCTTCTCTCTCTTCTCTCTCTCTCTCTCTCTCTCTCTCTCTCTCTCTCTCTCTCTCTCTCTCTCTCTCTCTCTCTCCACACATATGTATGTATAGGATATGTAAGTGCTATCATGAAATATTAATTTCTATATTCTCCATGTAATGAAAGAAGGCATATTTCACAAAGAAGAGAAAATCGATGAAGGAAATGAAGTAAATATGGCAATACTTGGTCAAGATGGTCATTTAGATACAGCAAAAGTACAGATGTCTATGAAAACCCTTCCACACCAATCAAAAACAAAGTGCTTCGAGGGGACAGAAAAACAAATTTAACAACAGGACATAGTAAGGGGACCCTCCTGCTAGATTCAAATTAAAAGGTACACCAAAAAATGCCTGAATTCTTGAACGCTCCAGTTTAAGGAAAAGGAAGAAAAAAGGTCCCAGGGCCCATCCCTCACCTACTGTGCTGAGTCTCCAGGGTCACTGGAATCTCAGGGTGAGGGCTCTATCCTAGATGGAGTGCCTTGCTGGCACAGCTATGCCAGAATCAAGGAGCTGACCACATTCAGCAGGGAGGTAGCTAGAGGAGAAGCATGAAGAAATTCCACTTAAAATCACCCTAGGCAATACAAAATACTTAGGATTTATCTACTGAGACAAACATGGGAACTATATGAAAACAACTACAAAACATTTTCCACACAATTAAAACTAGATCTAGAAAATGGAAAAATATTCATTACTCATTAGTAGGATGAACTAACATAATAAAAATGACAATCCTCCCCAAATTAATTTACTTAGTCAGTGCCATACCTATCAAACTACCAAAAAAAAAACAACAACTTTTTTACTGAATTAGAAAAAAAAATGTATAACAAAGTTAATTTGGAAGAACCAAAGATCAAGAATATCAAGGGAACTAATGAAAAAAATGTGAAGTATGGGGGTGTAGCAGTGCTAGATCTTAAACTGTACTATAAAGCAGTGGTCATCAAAACAATAAGGTACTGGCTAAGAGACAGAAGGGAGGATCAATGGAATAGACTTAGGGTAAATGACCTTAATAAGACTGTATATGAGAAACCCAGAGATCCCAGCTTTTGGGACAAAAACCTAACATTTGACAAAAAATGTTGGGAAAATTACAAAATAGTATGGGAGATATTAGGTTTAGATCAACATCTCACACCCTACACCAAGATAAATTCAGAATGGATAAATGACTAGAATAGTATACCTGTCAGATCTATTGGAAAGGAAAGATTTTAAGACCAAACAAGAGATAGAGAATATTACAAAATACAAAATGAGTAATTTAATGGTTTGAGTAAAACATATGAAAATTATAAATAATAAATGTGCCTGCCAATTCTAAGAATTATTGCTCAAAGTTGAGACAATGCCTGGAGCTGAAGGTGACTCCTGAGGCAGACTTTCTTCCTTGATTCAACCTTCTTCTTGAAGCCAACTTCCTTCTTGGAGTCTACTTCCTTAGCCCCAGAAATTCTGGGCCTTTTACAGTGGCTCCTTGTCCCTTTCCCCTTTTACAAGGGCCAATCACAGTTTCCAGATTATCTAGCTTTACCCAGGGGGTTCACAGTTTCCTGATTGAACATTTTCTCTGGGTGTGAACTCTTACAAGTTTCTGACTAATTGAGTTTCTGAGGGTGTGAAACCTTGTGTGAACTCTTAAAAGAATTCACAAGTTTCTGATGGATTGAGTTACAAAAAGGTAGAGCTCTTCCAAGTGTCTTGCTGGTTTATTACCTAGCCAGTAGATGAGTATGAATTCTCTAAGTGGTTTGTGAGCTCCTCCACCTAGTCCAAACTTCTATTGATTCAATCAAAAGGAAGATAAAGGAGAGTTAATCTTGTCCTTAAGTTAGTGTTAACTCAGTATAGACAAAAGAGTAAAGAATGCTCTTTCACATAATCCATCCTATCCAGATTGTTAATCAGTTAACCTTTAAATTGTCTCTAAAAAGTTATTGACACTCAAAGGTGGACTGAGTCCTTTCCCAAGGCTGGGATTGGCTTATAAGGTAAGAAAACCCAAAGTCCCAGATGTTAAATCTTAGCCAAATTGACACAACACTGCTGGGAAAAGCAGACACCTCCTAAATATCTCCAAGGCACAAGAACCTCCAAGTTTCTCCATAAACTGGTCAGGTCACAGGAACTGATGTAGCTGCTATTCTTCCTTCCAGCTCAGGGACAGGAAGACCAGTGAAGTGCCAGTTAACTCCCAAACCTCAACTCTGCATTTCTAATTCCAGAGTCTTTTCCCAGAGTTCATGGCTAAACTTTTATCTTTCCCTTTTACATACAATTTTGCATTTTCCCTTATCCCTTATCTCTCTATTCCTACAACTTTGATCTACATTCATACTCCAACAATTATTTCTTTGAGTTTGGAAAGTATTTTTCATCATGAATCTCTGGGAGTTGTCTTAGGATTTGCTTTGGGAACAATAGTTAAGCCCACCACAATACTTCTGTTAGTGTATACAACTTTCATCTGGTTCTGCTTACTTCATTTTGCATAAGTTCATATAAGACTTTCTGTTTCTTTTTTTTCCTGAAATTGTCCTGTTTGTAATTTCTTATTGCACAGTAATATTCCATTACAACCATATTTCAGAACTTATTCAGTCATTCCCAATTGAGTGACACAATCTCAGTTTCCAATTCTTTGTATCTACAAAAAGAACTGCTATAAAATTTTGTGTGTATATGTTTGCATATAATTTTCTTTTTTAAAAAAATTACTTTAGGATATAGAACTAGTAGTAGAATTGCTGTGTCAAAAGTATACTTAGTTTCATGGCCCTTTGGACATAGTTCCACATTGCCCTATTACTATATAATACTATTGTGCTATAAGGAATGATTAATAGGGATGATTTCAGAAAGAGCTGAAAAGACTTACATGAACTGATGCAGAGTGAAATAAGCAGAATAATTATTACATTGTACACAGCTACAGCAATATTGTGGAATGATCAAATGTGACACACTTTGCTACTAAAAGTAATACAATGATCCAAAAGAATTCTAAGAGATTCATGAAAAAGAATTCTATCCACCCGAGAAAGAACTGTTGAAATTATAATGCAGATGAAAGCATATGATTTATTACTTCTTTATTTGGGAATATGTTTCGAGGTTTTGCTTTTATAAGATTATTCACTTATAAAAATGAATAATATAGAAATATTTTGTGTGATAATAATACATGTATAACCCAAATTGAATCACTTGCCAGCTCTGGGAATGGTGAGGGAAGAAGGGACAGAGGTCATTTGAATTATATAACTTCAGAAAACTTACGTGAAACTTTGTTATTGAAATGAAATAATTTTTTAAAAAAATGGTTGAATTAGTTCACAATTCCACCTGCAGCGTATTTCTGTTACAGTTTCCCCATATCTACTCCAACATTTATCATTTTCCTATTTGGTCACATTAGTTAGTCTGATAGGTTGTTAGTAGTATCTCAGAGATGTTTTAAATTGCCTTTCTCTAATCAAAGTTATTTGGAAAAAATAGTTAGTGGGAGAATTTTTCATATGATTATAGATAGTTTTTGATGTCTTCATCTCAGAAGCCTGTTCATATCTTTTGACCACTTGATGTGTATTCTTATAAATTTGACCAAATTCTCTAAACATTTTTTAAACGAGGCCTTTTTCAGGGCCACATGATATAAAACTTTTCTCCATTTGTTGTTTCCCTTCAAATCTTGGTTGAATTGATTTTGATTGTATAAATCCTTTTTAATGTAATGTAATCAAACAGTTATTTTGGAAAGAGTTTCCTTCTGGGAGCTAAGATGGTATAGAAAAGACTTGTCCAGGGCTTGCCTAGATTTTATAAACCCACAAAACACACAAAGATAGAAAATAAACATCTCAAAACAAAGGAAGCTTGAAGGAACATATTTCACTGAGATAAGAGGGGAGAATAGCCCACTGAGTGCTGCATTTGTGGTATCTTATAGAGTGCACACTAGCCCAGAGTGTTTCTACAATGGCCTGAGACTATGTGGCAGCCAGTAAGGGAAGCAGCCCTATTCACTGACAAGTGGACTGAGTCAAAGAGACTGAGGATGTAGAGTCACACATGATTATCTCTACAGAGGACTGAGATAAAGAATTTTGGAAGCAGGAACACCTCTATGTGTTTCACCAGGCAATGAAACAGAGGGGGAAGCTTCCACCAGGCCTGAGAATAGAGAACAGACTTAGCAGCTGCCAAATGATCTAAGGCAACAAAACATCAGAGTAGGAGAGGCACTACAAAATATCCTGGGACAACAGGATAACAGAGTGTAGGATCAGCCCAATGCTAGCCCTACCCATTTCATTATGAGATAAGGAAAAGTCAAAGGGTGGGGTAGCAATCCAACAGAATTTAGCTTGGGAGGGGGAAAAAAACCCAACAAACTAATGAAAATCTCTTCATAAGAAGGAAGTCAGTCCACATCCTTAAACACACTCTGAGGAACTTAAATACACCTGGGCTTACTCTAAAGCTACACTGCAAGATTGGAGCTGTATTGTCTCCATTTAAGGATCAAAGAAGAATCTCAACAGATAGAAAGAAAACAAAGGGGAAATAATAATTAAAAAAATGCAAAAGACAAAGAAAAATCTTTCCTTACAAAGTAACTTTAGTGATAAGAAAGATCAAAATGCAATCAGAAGAGGCCAATAATGACAAAAAGAGAACATGTGGGTTTTCAAAAGAAAGTAAGGAAGGATGTTAGACCACCAAAGACTACTTGGACAAACTTGATAAGAAATTTTAAAGTCAAATACTAAAAGATATGATGGAAAAATTCACAAACTTGGAAACTAGAATAGGCCAAATGGTAATAGAGGCCAAAAAAATCCCCCCAATCTAAAACTAAAGAAAACAAATCCCTAAATACTAGAATGATCCAAATGGAAAAGGAAACACAATAACCCAAGGAAGAAAATAACTTTCTAAAATTAGTATTGAGCAAATGCAAGCTAATGACTCCACATGGCATCAGGTAACTGTAAGACAAAATCAAAAGAAGAAAAAAAATAGAAGAAAATCTGATATACTTTACTTGAGAAACAACTTACCTGAAAAATAGTTCTAGGAGAGATAATCTAAGAATCATAAAAATACTTGACATCCACAATAAAAAAATATCCTGGCTGTTATATTACAAAAATCATTAGGGAAAACTGTCCTAATATCCTCAAATAAAGGAGGAAAATAAAAATAGAAAGAATACACTGATCACATCCTGACAAGAGACCCTAATATAAAACATCCCAGGACTTTTAGGCAAAATTAGTAAACTCCCAGACCAAAGAAAAAGTTCTGCAAGCATCCAGAAGAAAATAGTTAAAATATTGGAAAACTACAGTCAAGATTACAAAAGACCTGGAAGATTCTAAATTAAAGGTCTAGAATGTATAGAATATAATATTCTGAAAACCAAAAGACCTAGTTCTACAACCAAGAATCCCATATGCAGCAAAACTACATATAACCCTGCAAGGAAAAATTATATTTAATGAAATTGAAGAATTCCAGGTGTTCTTTATCAAAACATAAACAAAAACTGAAAAGTAAATTCAAAGATCATTTGAAAGATTAGGATAGTAAAAAGGAATATAGGCAAAAAAAAAAATTAGGACTAAGAATGAGGAACCTATGAGGAGGAGAGGAAAAAAAAAGATAGTAGGGGCTTAATTATCTCACATGAACATGGCCTAAGATTCAATACAGTGGAGATGATTGGGGATGTGTGGCAGGCAACACTTGAACCTTACTCTTACAGTGGGAATAACACACACTAAGTCAGCCATAGAAATCTATCTTATCCTATAGAGAAGTGGGAAAGAAAATGGGAATAATAGAAGAGGAATAGACAAAAAGGAGTACAAACTAGGGCAGGCAGTGGTGGACAATAAAACATTTGTGAATAAGGAAAGGCTGAAAGGAGAGATAGTAAAGGGTAAACTGTGTGTGTGGGGGAACAGGGGAAAAGGGAAATATATAGCTATTAATCACAACTATGAATGTGAATGGGACAAACTTACTCTTTAAGAAAAAATATAATAGTGTATTAAAAACCAAAATGTCACAATATGCTGTCTAAATGAATGCATTTAAAGTAAGGGGACACACACAATGTAAAAAAAATAAGGGATTGGAGGAGACTTTACTATGCTTTAGCCAAAGTAAAAAAGAAATTAAATTTGGGTAGCAAACATGATCTCAAATCAAGCAAAAGTAAATTTCATCTGATCTAAGGAAATAAGGTAGGAAATTATGTCTTGATAAAAGACATCATAAAAATATGAAACAATATCAACTCTAACTTGGATTTATTCAGAGCATTTTTTTACTCTACTACCTTAGGTCTGAGAAGCAGATTCCAATGATTTATTAAAAAGAGAAGCAACTTCTTTAAGACACCAACTTCTAGAGAAGTCTAGAAGGAAATCAATAAGCATTTATTAAGTTCCTACTATGGGGCAAGAAGTGTTCTAAGTGCTGATGATGAGCAAGGTAAAGTCAATCTGTAATTCCTGACTACATACAAATATAAATTAATAAATCTCTATATAAATTAATAATACATTACAAAACAGAGTTTAGGAGAGGAATTATTTTATTGTTGAGCGTTGCTCTATACAAGTCACATCTATATTACTATATTAATTTAGAAGTACCACATTTTAGAATGAATAATTCTATTTGAAGATTATGATGAAAAGGTAGTCTAAAAAGTGTAAAACCTTGAAATTATATCATTTGACCATCAAATAATCAACTGGAAGACTTTATTTTACTTCCCAAATTTCTTCAACTTCTCTTAATTGATTTTTGAATTGTTTTCAGTTCTTCTAGAGCCTAAGTTCAATTCACAGGAATTCCTGAGTTTTTTCTGAGTGTCCTTCTCTGTTCCATTTGTTGTTTGTTCATTTCCTGAATAGAAGCTGTCAATTGTAATTTCTTTTTTAAATTTTTTTGTTGTTTACTCATTTCCCCCCCTTCTTTCCCCTTCCTTATTGGATGTATTTTTGCTTCTCTGTTTATTTCTGTAATTTTGGGCTTTTCTTTCCTGAAAGGGCATCCTCTCTGATCTGCTAGTTAACTGGATTAGGTTGATGGAGATGTTCCCTGAAATCAGATCTTTTCCAACTGCTAGCAGAGGCTGACAGTGAAAGTGAAGGTGTGGTCTGAAGGTAATTACCCCTGGTCCTCCTCTCTACTCCTTTCTGGCAGTTGCCTAGTCAGAGACCTGAGCTTCCCATGGTTGGTACCAAGGTACTCTGTCAAGGTTGCAACCTTTGCCCTGAGATTCCAGTCTTATGGATTCCTACTGCTGGTCTCAGTACCATGGGTGGTGGATCTTTCCCCTTTACCTGAGAATATGATTTTATCTGTGTACCTTTGGGGTTGTATCATTTAGGAGAGACCTGTTGCTATGTCTTGATGTTGAGTTTGGCTTTCTGTCTATCTTGTATACTTGCTCTTCTGTTTTTTTTTCCCCCTTCTAATTCTGTGAAGTTGAGCTTTTCTGTCCTCTAGAGGCTTCTTCTCTGCACTACTGATAAACTGGATTAAGCCACATGAGCTGATCTGCAGAGCTGAATGTACCCTGAGGCCAAAACTTCTAGAGGCAGAGGCCTAAGATGCAGGTGTGGAGGGTGAAGGCTTTGAACAGCCTGCCCTCATCTCTGCTTCTCTCCTTCAGCTACCTCCTTGTCTGCTGTGATCAGAGCCCCTAATTTTGGGCAGTTGTGGTAGTAAGGCACTTTCTCCCAGCTGGTGCCCTCACACTGAGATCCCACTTACTGCCAGAGTCTCAGCACAGTAGGTGGGGGGGAGGTCTTGGAACCTTTCTTCTGTCTTTTCCTTAAACCAGAGAATTTAACCTTCTCTGCATACCTTTTAAGTTGAATGGAGCTGGAGGGTCCTACAGCTCTGTCTTATTGTTGGATTTGGTTTTCTGTGCCCCTTGAAGCACTGCATTTTTAATTGATGTGGAAGAGTTTTCACAAAGAAATTGACTTTTGCTGCTTCTAAGGCACCATCTTGAGTCTGCCCCTGGAGGATTTTATTCTAAAGAAAGCATGATAGTTGTCATAATATATTTTAAGAACTGCCAGAAGAAAAACAAATAATGGGATGTGTTTATTCTAACTGCAGAGGGAAATTCTGAGAAAAAATGAGTGGAAAGTTCAGATTGGAAGATTAGAAATAGCTGTAATACTCAATTTTCTATTAATTATTCTGTTGGGGTATGGGCTGGGAATAGTGATCAGCAAATAAGATGATTAAGGGACAATCTAAAAGGTATTTTTATTGATCTGGATTGTACAAGATAGCTAATGCATTCTACAATTTGGGGATATTATCATCCAAACATACACACATATAAATGAAGTTGTCATTGCATATGGTCAACTGGACAAATATTCAAATATCTATCCCAATAAATATAATAATAAAAGGAACAACAATGATAAATAGGACAAGAAGAATTTCTAGCATTTATTTAACTAACCCTTTAATATTTGAAAAATGCTTTAAAATGTGAGTTCCATTGATCCTCATAAAATTCTCAAACTGAGGTTATCTTACCCATTTTATAGATGAGGAAATTGTTTTAAACATTAATTGATTTGCCTAGAGCAATTTTAGCTAGTAAACATCTGAGGAATCATTCAAACTTAGGTCTTTTTGACTCTAAGGACAACATTCTAACCTTTGTACAACCTAACTGCCTAAATAGATGAGATGAACCAAATTTTATCACAATGGCAAACTAGAGGAGTTAAATAAATAAAATAAATAAGATTACATGTCTTTCTTACAGATTTAAATGGCTCCATTCTAACTTGTACTTGACAAACTTCTTTCTATTTTAACTTTTTTTTCTGAAAAATAATCTTATTTATGGAAGAAATGGTAAGAGCAGGAAAATGAGTGAGCAGTACAAGAAGTTGATAGTACCCAATAAGTGTAAAGAATCAGTTCTTTGGACACTTCAAACACTTTTATATAATAATGTAGAGTATGTGTATAACTTCTTTATAACATTATCTATACCCATCTACCTAAATTTCTCCAAAGAACCTTGAAAACTCTTCTTTATTAGCTATTTTTTATCATTCATTTTCATTTACCTTGGATAATCAAGGATTTATTGAACAAAACAGACCACCTCCAAACACAATGAGTACAATTTTCTTTCAATATACCATTAATAGCATGTATTAATTTTGATATGTAGTGTAAAATGTGAAAAATAAAACTACTGCCAACCTGTCTCTCATTGTTCTACATCTAGAAAATTGTGGAATTGATGATTACAGGGCAGAGCACAGTTTTGCTGCTGACAGCAAAACAAACCAATGAATCATTACTGTAAATTAATATGAATTTATTTTGGCATTTACTATTATATAAACAATCTAGTAAAGGTATCTATTGAGGAAACATATTCTGGAATATTTCTTGCTGGGCATGACAAAATGACATAGTATTTTAATTCAAGTAAAGAAAAACCCATTATTCAATTGAAACTTTAGGGAAAATTTAACTGTGAACATAGGTAGAAAACGTGGATTAATATCACAACCAGGAGAATTTTAATGACTATATATGACCCAAGTTCTCTCATTATATTTTAAAATATCCAACAGTCAGAGAAGGCCTGTGTGCATACTTTTGTGTTTCAATGCAGAATTATTAAAAGGATTTGTGAAATTAGGCTCAGCTCTACCATTTTTATGTATTCCTCTTTGTATGTCCTAATCAATGTATTTTATGAATCATTATAAACTTTTACAAATGTAATTTGCATATGTGTTTTATCTGCTTTTCTAGATATTAAAGACTAGAGGGCAAGGAAGGCAGGGGAGGGGTCATGTTATCACTGGACACACCCATTATACAGAATGAACATTTAATAGATGATTGTGGTGAATGAAAATAAACATATTACTTTTAATCTGTACCGAGATTATTATTTTCCAGTAGCAATTGTTATTGGAAACAGAAAGAAAAATGACAAAGGCCAAAAAAAAAGAGAGAGAGAAAATAGTAATAATTAACATATATACATTGCTTATATAAACAATTCATCCAAAGGAATTCAATATTAGATTTAAAGAATACAAATGAATACTTGAAAGGTGAAAAATTTGATTCTGATAGCTCTTGCTGATAGTTAAACATTTTACTGAGATAACTGTCATTCAATAGAGATAGAATTCAATTTCTCTAGGAGAACACTATGTTTGTCAGATGAAGAACTCATATTTAAAGTAGTCACGGTTAAATTAATACTTATAGTTAGCCTAAAAATTGTCATTTAAGATATTTTCTGACCCTTTACCTTTTATAATAAAGGCACAACGAGTAGAGATTCTTAAATCTATCTTGTACTTTTTTTCTTTATTTTATATATTGCTATAGAGTAATAACAATAATATATACTATGTATAGTATTTTTTTAAATTTTGTAAAGCCCTTCTACAAATACTATCTCATTTTATCTTCACAACAACCTTGAGAGGCTTTATTTCTCACATTTATAAGGATATAATTATCTGCAATATATGCTATAGTTGTCTCCATTTTCTTTATATAGAAATTGAGGCAGACTGAGGTTAAGTGAATTGCCCAGGGATTTATAGCTAGTAAGTGAAGCCAGATTAGAGGTTGGATATTCCTGGAAAGGAATACAGTGCTCTATCCACTGCTCTACCTAATTGCCTAAAATCAGAGACTTTCTAACCTAGATGCCGTCTTATAGGTCATAAGCATTTTTGTACTTCATTGAATTCCATATTAATTGCTGAGAGAAAACTTAGAAGCTAATAAGACTAACCCCCTCTTTCTACAATGGAAAAAATTAGGCCCAGATAAATTATTTACCCAACTTCACAGAGATGATAGAACCAGGATACAAATGAAAGTATTTTGATCCCAAATTTAACAGTCTTATATTAACAACTTGTATGCTATATGTGCACCAGTAAATAATGGATTAATCAAATGAGTACACTGTGCATTTTGATGAATTAGTGGTAGATAGACCTTTCCTGCAAAATATTTATTGCATTTTTTTAAAAAGAATATTGCCATACCCATGGTGTTTCCTAAAGATTCAGTTTCAGTGAATGGGGCTGTCCTCAATGGATGGCTCAAGTTCTTATGAGGATGACAACAATCTTCTTTAAGACTTTACAAGGAAGCAGGAAACTATAAAACAAAATCAAAAGAATGAAAAAAAATTAAGGAAAATATGAAGCACCTCATGCACAAAATAGAAGATTTAGAAAATCATTGCAGGAGAGACAACTTAAGAATCATTGGTCTACTAGAAAGCCATGACAAAAGAAAAAGGCTGGATATCATACTACAGGAAATTATACAAGAAAACTGCCCCAATACTCTAGAACAAGAGGGAAAGGTGGAGATTGAAAGAATCCACAGATCACCACCTATACTTAATCCCCAGCTGACAACACCCAGGAATGTTATAGCCAAATTCAAGAACTATCAGACCAAGAAAAAAATATTACAAGCTGCTAAAAAGTCATTCGGATACCATGGAACCACAGTGAGGTTAACACAGGATCTGGCTGCATCTACACTGAAGGACCGAAAGGCATGGGATATGATATTCCAGAAAGGAAGGGAACTAGACCTATAAAAAATAATCAATTACCCAGCAAAACTGACTATATTCTTAAAGGGGAAAGTATGGTCATTTAACAAAATAGAAGAATTCCAAGCATTTGTAAAGAAAAGACCATACCTGAACAGGTAATTTGATGCCCAATCACAGAACTCAAGAGAATCATCAAAAGGTAATTCAGAAAGAGGGAAAAAAAGAACAAAAAATATTTTTTAAGAAAACCAATAAGTTAAAATGATATGTATCCCTATAAGAAAAGAGGTCATTGGTAACTCTTAAGAATTGTTATTATAACCTGAGTAGCAAGAAGAATTACAGTTAGAGGGAGCAGTGACAAACTGTATAGGATGAAATGCCAAGGTATATAGATAGATATATATGCATAAATACATATATATATATACATATATATATATGTGTGTGTGTGTGTGTGTGCATATATTGTAAACCTTAAAATTTCTTAGACTTAGGAATGTTGGAAATTTCCCTATTGGGAAATTTCATACTTGAAAAAAAATTTCCTACTCATAGTAAGAACTCTATTGGAATGTGAAACTCCTTGGCATGGGAGGATCCTTCTCCTCCCTACTTAAGACAACTTTAGGACAGAAACCTTTTGCTAAACAATGGAAAGGGCTTTGACCTATGCTTAAGCATAGAACAGGAAGTTCTTTGAGTCATGATTGATTTTAGAATTGATACAATAGAGATACTTGGAATGACAGAACCAGGTCTTGGAAAATACAATCTCCACCCTACTCAGAGTAACAGGATTTAGGAAGGGCTGCAGCAAAGATCAAGATTTAATTATTTGAGAATATAACCTTCAACAGACATGTGCAAAGGAAACAGACCTCTGGGAGGTCCTGGGTTAAGCTAGAGCCACCATTGGCACAGGGGAGACATTGACAGTGATTGGTAGATGTGAGAACTGAGGGGAGGGGACTTAGATGGTTACCTTAAAGATAGCGGGGTCTGAGGACAGGAGGAGGAGGTTTTTGCTCTGAGAGGTTTTGCTCTGGAGGAGTCTGAGAGGAGAGAGGTCCTGGAGGGAGAGCTCCTGGAGAGGTCTGAGAGGAGGGCTTGCTCTGAAGGAGGCTGGAGGTGGAGGGCCCTGAAACTATTTCTCCATTTTGGTCACTTGAATGATAGGGACTAATCTCTTTTCTTTGCCTCAGCTATCTAAGGGCTTGGGATCCAGCAGTGATCACGAGGGTTATTCCCTATGACCAGGTAGGATTCATACCTGGAATTCAAGGATGGTTCAATATTAGGAAAACCATCCACATAATTGACCACATCAACAAGCAAACCAACAAAAACCACATGATAATCCCAATAGATGCAGGAAAAGCCTTGTAACAAAATACAACACTCATTCCTATTGAAAACACTAAAAAGCATAGTAATAGAAAGGCCTTTCCTAAAAATTATAAACAGTATATATCAAAAACCATCAGCAAACATTATCTGCAATGGTGACAACTAGAAGCCTTCCCAATAAGATCATGAGTGAAACAAGGTTGTCGATTATTTCCTCGATTATTTAACATTGTATTAGAAACACTAGCTGTAGCAATTAAAGAAGAAAAAGCAATTAAAGGTATTAAAATAGGCAATGAGGAGACCAAGCTATCACTCTTTGCAGATGAATTGATGGTCTACTTAAAGAATCTTAGTAGAATCAACTAAAAAGCTAGTTGAAATAATCAACAACTTCAGCAAAGTTGCAGGATACAAAATAAACCCACATAAATCATCAGCATTTCTATATAACTCCAACACATCTCAGCAGCAAGAATTAGAAAGAGAAATTCCATTTAAAATCACCCTAGACAATATAAAATATTTAGGAATCTATCTGCCAAGACAAACACAGGAAGTATATGAACACAACTACAAAACACTCTCCACACAATTAAAACTAGAACTAAACAATTGGAAAAACATTGACTTCTCATGGGTAGGAGGAGCTACCATAATCAAAAATGACAATCCTACCCAAATTAATTTACTTATTTAGTGCCATAACCATTGCACTACCAATTTTTTTTTAATGAATTAGAAAAAAGCATAACAAAGTTCATTTGGAAGAACAAAAGGTCAAGGATATCCAGGGAAATCATGAAAATAAAATGCAAAGGAAGAAGGCCTTGCAGTCCCAGATCTTAAACTATACTATAAAGCAGTAGTTATCAAAATAATATGATACTGACTAAAAGAGAGAAAGGAGTATCAGTGGAATAGACTAGGGATAAATGACCTCAGCAAGACAGTCTATGATAAGCCCAAAGATCCCAGCTTTGGGGAGCAAAATCCACTATATGATTAAAAAAAAAACTGCTGGGAACATTGGAAGGCAGTATGGAAAAGATTAGGTTTGGATCAACATCTCACACCCTACACCAAGATAAACTCAGAATGGGTGAATGACTTGAATATAAAGAAGGAAAGTATAAGCAAATTAGGTGAACATAGAATAATATATGTCAGATCATTTGGGAAAGGAAAGACTTTAAAACCAAGCAAGAGCTAGAAAAAAATCACAAAATGCAAAATCAATAATTTTTGATTCCATCAATTTTTAACATTATTTTATTTGGCCATTTTCAAATATTATTCATTAGAAAGAAAGATCATTTTCTTTTTCTGCCCCCCCCTTGCACTACCCCTCCCATTGGTGATGCGTGTTTCCTCTGGGTATCACATGTGTCCTCAGTCCGAATTCTTTTCCATGTTGGTATTTCCATTAAGGTGTTCATTTATAGTCTCTCCTCAATCATATCCCCATCCACCACTGTAGTCAAGGTGTTGCCTTTCCTCAGTGTTTTTACTCCCTTCTTTTGTCCTCTGCTTGAAGGTAGTGTTTTTATTTTGTCCTTGATCCCAACGGATTATTCAGGGACATTGCATTGACACTAATGGAGAAGTCCATTATGCTCGATTGTACCACAGTGTATCGACCTCTGTGTACAATGTTCTCCTGGCTCTGCTCCTTTTGCTCTGCATCACTTACTGGAGGTTGTTCCAGTCTCCAAGGAATTCCTCCACTTTATTATTCCTTTGAGCACAATAGCATTCCATCACCAACATGTAGCACAATTTGTTCAGCCATTTCCCAATTGAAGGGCATCCCCTCATTTTCCAATTTTTGGCCACCACAAAGAGCGCAGCTATGAATATTCTTGTACATGTCTTTTTCCTTATTATCTCTTTGCGGTCCAAGCCCAGCAGTGCTATGGCTAGATCAAAGGGCAGGTAGTCTTTTATCACCCTTTGGGCATAGTTCCAAATTGTCCTCCAGAATGCTTGGATCAATTCACAACTCCAGCAGCAATGAATTAATGTCCCAACTTTGCTACATCCCCTCCAATATTGATTACTTTCCTTTGCTGTCATGTTAGCCAATCTGCTATGTGTGAGGTGATACCTCAGAGTTGTTTTGATTTGCATATCTCTGATTATCAGAGATTTAGAGCACTTTTTCATGTGCTTATTAATAGTTTTGATTTCTTTTGCTGAAAACTGCCTGTTCGTTTCCCTTGCCCATTTGTCAATTGGAGAATGGCTTGATTTTTTTGTACAATTGATATAGCTAATTGTAAATTTGAGTAATTAAACGTTTGTCAAAGGTTTTTGTTATGAAGATTATTTCCCAATTTGTTGCTACCCTTCTAATTTTAGTGACATTGGTTTTGTAATTTGATGTAATCAAAATTGTTTTTTTTACATTTTGTGACTCTTTCTATGTCTTGGTTGGTTTTAAAGTCTTTCCCTTCACACAGGTCTGACACGTATACTATTTTGTGTTCATCTAGTTTACTTATAGTTTCCTTCTTTATGTTCAAGTCATTTACCCATTCTGAGTTTATCTTGGTGTAGGGTGTGAGGTGTTGATCCAAACCTAATCTCTCCCACACTGTCTTCCAGTTTTCTCAGAAGTTTGTGTCAGATAGTGGATTTTTGTCCCAAAAGCTGGGGTCTTTGGGTTTGTCATGGACTGTCTTGCTGAGGTCACGTACCCCAAGTTATTTGACTGATCCTCCTTTCTGTCTCTTAGCCAGTACATGGCATACAAATGCAGAAAAGCAGAAATAATTAATGCAATCTTTTCAGATCATAAGGCAATAAAAATAATGATCAGTAAGGGTACATGGAGAGCAAAATAAAAAATCAATTGGAAATTAAATAATATGATGCTCCAAAATCGGTTAGTTAGAGAGCAAATCATAGAAACAATTAATAATTTCATTGAAGAAAATGACAATGGTGAGACATCTTTTCCAACCTTATGGGATGCAGCCAAAAGCAGTACTCAGAGGAAAATTCATATCCTTGAGTGCATATATTAACATATTAGGGAGGGTGGAGATCAATGTATTGGACATACAAATCCAAAAACTTGAAAGCGAAAAAATTTAACCCCCCCAGAATAAAACCAAATTAGAAATCCTGAAAATTAAGGGAGAAATTAATAAAATTGAAAGTGATAGAACTACTGAACTAATAAATAAGACAAGAAGCTGGTACTTTGAAAAAAACAAACAAAATTGACCAAGTACTGGTCAATGAAAATTTAAAAAAGGAGAGAAGAAAAGCAAATTAACAGTATCATAGGGGAAAAGGGGGATCTTACCTCCAATGAAGAGGAAATTAAGGCAATCATTAAAACTTCTTTGACCGTTTATATGCCAACAAATATTCCAATCTAGGCGATATGGATCAATACTTACAAAAATACAAATTGCCTAGACTAATAGAAGAAGAAATAGATTTTTTAAATAATCCCATATCAGAAAAAGAAATCCAAATAGTCCATCAAAGAACTCCCTAAGAAAAAATCCCCAGGGCCTGATGGATTCAGAAGTGAATTCTATCAAACATTCAAAGAACAGCTAATTCCAAGACTATGCAAACTATCTGACATAATAAGCAAAGAAGGAGTTCTACCAAATTCCTTTTATTATGCAAATATAGTACTGATTCCAAAGCCAGGCAGATCAAAAACAGAGAAAGCAAACCAGAGACCAATCTCCCAATGAACATAGATGCAAAAATCTTAAACAGGGTACTAGCAAAAAGATTTCAGCAAGTCATCATGAGGGTCATTCACTATGATCAAGTAGGATTTATAACAGAAATGCAATGCTGGTTCAATATTAGGAAAACCATCCACATAATTGAACATATCAACAAGTAAATCAACAAAAATCACATGATTATCTCAATAGATGCAGAAAAAGCCTTTGATAAAATTCAACTCTCATTCCTATTAAAAACACTAGACAGTATTGGAATAAAAGGGTCTTTCCTAATAATAATAAACAGTATATATCAAAAACCATGAGCTAACATAATCTACAATAGGGATAAACTAGATGCATTCCCAATAAGATCAGGAGTGAAACAAGGATGCCCCTTATCACCTCTATTATTGTACTAGAAACACTAGCAGTAGCAATTAGAAAAGATAAAGAAATTGAAGGCATTAAAATAGGCAATGAGGAGAACAAGTTATCACTCTTTGTGGATGATATGATGGTCTACTTAACGAATCCTAGAGATTCAACCAAAAAGTTAATCGAAATAATCAACAACTTTAGCAAAGTTGCAGGATACAAAATAAACCCGCATGAGTCATCAGCATTTCTACATATTTGCAACACAGCTCAGCAGCAAGAACTAGAAAGAGAAATCCCATTCAAAATCACCTTAGACAAAATAAAATACCTAGGAATCTATCTCCTGAGACAAACATAGGAACTATATGAACACAACTACAAAACACTCTCCACACAACTAAAACTAGACTTGAGAAATTGGAAAAACATTAACTGCTCATGGGTAGGACGAGCCAATATAATAAAAATGACCATCCTATCCAAACTTACCTATCTATTTAGTGCCATACCCATTGAACTTCCAAAAAAATTTTTTACTGAATTAGAAAATAACCATAACAAAGTTCATTTGGAAGAACAAAGGATCAAGGATATCCAGGGAAATAATGAAAAAAAATTATAAAGGAAGGTGGCCTTGCAGTCTCAGATCTCAAACTATACTATAAAACTGTGGTCATCAAAACAATTCCATCAAATTAAAATTTTTGTACAAACAAAACCAATGCTACCAAAATTAGAAGGGAAGCAACAAATTGGGAAACAATCTTTATAGCAAAAACCTCTGACAAAGGTCGAAATACTCAAATTCATTAAGAGCTAAACCAACTGTACAAAAAATCAAGCCATTCTCCAATTGATAAATGGGCAAGTGACATGAACAGGCAGTTTTCAGTTAAAGAAATCAAAACTATTAATAAGCACATGAAAAAGTGTTCTACATCTCTTATAATCAGATCAATGCAAAGCAAAACAACTCTGAGGTATCACCTCACATCTAGCAGATTGGCTAATATGACAGCAAATGAAAGTAATGAATGCTGGAGGGTATATGGCAATGTCGGGACATTAATGCATTGCTGCTGGAGTTGTGAATTGATTCAACAATTCTGGAGGGCAATTTGGAACTATGTCCAAAGGGTGCTAAAAGACTGTCAGCCCTTTGATATAGCCATAGCACTGCTGGGTTTGTATCCCAAATAGATATTAAGGGAAAAGATTTGTACAAGAATATGCATAGTGGTGCTCTTTGTTGTGTCAAAAAAAAATGGAAAATGAGAGGATGCTCTTCAGTTGGGGAATGGCTGAACATATTGTGATATATGTTGGTGATGGAATACTATTGTGCTCAAAGGAATAATAAAGTGGAGGAATTCCATAGGAACTGGAACAACCTTCAGAAATTGATGCAGAGCAAACGGAACAGTACCAGGTGAATATTGTACACAGAAACTGATTCACTGTGGTACAATCACATGTAATGGACTTCTCCATTAATTGCAATGCAGTGATCCTGAACAACTTGGAGGAATCTATGAGGAAAAAAAAAACACTATCCACATTCAGAGGAAAAACTGTAGGAGTAGAAACACCGAAGAAAAACAACTGTTTGATTACATGGGTGTAGGGGATATGGTTGTGGATGTAGTCTCTAAATGAACATCCTAGTACAAACACCAACAACATGGAATTAGGTTTGGATCAAAGACACATGTAATACCCAATGAAATTGAGCATCAGCTATAGGAAGGGTGGGTTGAAGGGAGGGAGGGAAATAATATGATTCTTGTAAACAAGGAATAATGTTCTAAATTGAATAAATAAATAAATTAATGAAAAAAATAAAAATATATTCATATACTGGATGTATATGAATATATATGCATATGTATGTGTTTATATATAATATATATGTATATGTTTTAATAATATGCATATGTATGTGTCTACACACACAAATTTTCTCTTTACCACCTCATTCTATGGGGAATAAAGAAAATGAATTAAAGGAAAACAAAGTGCCTGTAAAATGTATGCCCAAATAAACAAAGAACATTTTCACTTTGTCCATGTACCAAGTTATTTAGTTCATTATCTCTGTGTCAAGAGTTGGGCAGCTAGAGGTGTGAAGTTGATTATTGTTTTGAAAGGAATCTTTAATTCATTCAAAGTTGTTTATTTAAAATTGTTTATCATTTTATAAATTGAGTGTGGCTGAAAAAATGTGTATAACTCTCCCTCACTTAATTTCAGTTCCACACAAAGCAAGATATCACTCCATGATGTCATTTGTCCTTTTCAAAAATAGACAAATGAAAACAAGTTGATCTATTTCTTTTCAATTTATATCAGTTCGTTCTAGTCATCCAAGATTTCTCTAAAACCTATCCATTTCATCATTTTTATCTCATCAGTTTTCAGACTATGTATACTCAACTACTAGGTCTATACCCCAAAGAGATCAAATAAATAAAAACACATATGTAAAAAAAAATTAGATTTTACATTTTTTTCCCCATCTTGTTACTGGGACAGCTCTGCTTCAGTCACCTATTACCAGCAAGTAAGGATACCACTCAGTACCTCAACCAAGAAGTTCACAATTCTAGAATCTTTGTAGATTAAAGGTAAATATTAAAATGTCAGGATTGGGGGAGGCAAAGCCAATATCAAATTACTCTTTGTACAAAAAAATAGAGCAAAAATGGATCATAAGATTTGAGATATAGAGCTAAAATGGAGCCCATCTTGTCCAAACCTATCATTTTAGAGAAGAGATAACTAAGGTTGATAAAAGTCAAAGTAACTATCATAAGATCACACAGACTGTAACAGTAGCAGAGCTGATGTTTGAACTAAGACCTTCTGAATCCAAAATGAGTTATTAGGAAGTTGTTACCTAAAGTCATTAAGGATCTATAAGAGAGATCCTAGTTGCTCTTACTGAGTTCAGGAAAACTAGATCAGAAAAAACTATATCACCAAGTATTGAATGTGCTCACACAGGTGATTGCTCAGTCCTGTCAATTATCTTTGAAACATTTTACAGAATGAGACTAGTGCTGTATATTTAAAGGACAAACACTGAGTTAATTTTTAAAAACAAATGGATAAAATAAATTTGTAAATTTTTCTCCAGGGAGCTTTATTCAATTCCTGAAAAAATAAATTTTGGAATATATTATTATTTTAACATGAATGAATAAGTAGAAATTGAGGAAGTTATCACAGAGTCACAAAGTTTTGCCAGTAAGAGTTTTAGGCCAGGCTTTTTTTTTTCTTCCTATTCTCAAAGATCAGTTGTAAACATGCAGTCCTTAAGATCATATTTATACCTAAATAATTATCTCATTTTCTAGATGATGACACTGAGGTCCAAAGAAGTTTACTGAATCACCAAGAATGAGATAGATTATAAATAGCAGAGCTGGTATTTGAGCTCTCTTGTTCTGACTAAATTAGGTGGGATTTTCCCTGCACTGAGTTTGCTGTGCACATTTTGAACTTTACATTAAGTAATCTAGAAAATTCCTAATCAATGCCTCATGCTAGAATGGAGAAGAAAGCAATGTTGACAGAGAATAAGCTCTAGAATATGCTATGAAGTTAGAAATAGCTTGTAGGTAGAATAAGGTACTAAAATCTTGATCCTAAGGGTGACTAAAATAATATTTTGAAAACAGACAGCTAGATATAATGGAGAGAGTAGAACATGGAGCTGACCTGAATTCAAATTTTACCTCAGAAATTTAACCAACTATGAGGCCTGGAGAGATCACTTTAACCTTTCTCTGTCTCAATTTCCTCATGTATAAAATTTGGATAATGAAATTACATACTTCACTGGGTTTCTGTGACAATCAAGACATAACATGTAAAGTTTGAATTATCTCAGACACTTCCTAGCTAGATGGCCTTCACAATGCAATCAACCTCTTTCAAACTTAGTTTCCTCATCTTTGAGATATGGGTTATAACAACATCTACCTCCCAGGGCTTGTGTGAGGATCAAAAGAAATGAAATAAGCAGAAATAAGTAGTATTAACATTATTTTGTTGAATTCTAGAATTAAAAATAACACTTATACCAATACACTGATAGATGACACTTTAAAGTTAAGAAAATATTTTACATAATGCATCTTACCTGTAATCACATCTTCTTTTCTCATAGCTCACAAACTATAGAATAATTCATTCTAGAATTCTACCAGTGATTGACATTAAGCTGACCCATATATAGCTTATGAAATCCATTTTCTTTTTTTTAATTAAATCAAGAAAACAATGCCTCTACCTAGACTTGTCCTAGAAATGTCTTCTTCCTATAAACTTACTCTAGCCTGGAATCCACTTCCAGGATTTAAATTCCCCCATTGTGCCCTTCCTGCTGATTGAATGATTTCTCCAGAACTCAAATCAGCCATATCCTTATTTCTCTTCAGATTATACACTGAATTGTTTTCCTATCATGACCCCCATTTTTTAATATTCTCCTCCCTTGTTATCTTTTCAGCTTCCTTATAGGTGTTGTCTTCCCCTAATTAGAATGTGAGCTCTCTAAGCAGCTTACTAAACTGTCTTAACCAATTGCATTTATGTTCTCAGTGCTTAGAACAGTGCCTGGCACACAGATAGCCTTTAATGGATGCTTGTTGATGACATCATTGACCTAATTCACTGATTCTAATTCTACAGATGATCAAATACAATTTAAGAATCACATGTTCAAGATAATTTCACTCCTGCTTATTTATAATTCACCAAGCCTCAAAGAACTTATTTTAGAATATCTAAATATGCTACTGTTTTCTTCCTGTCTTGATTTCAATTGCCTCTTAACCACAACTATCCTACCATCTCTAGCCTTAAGATACATTTTTTGAGAAATAACAGAAGTAGAATACATAGCTACATGCTTCAGGTTTTATTTGAAAATCAAATTCAACTCAATACAAGTTAAGCAAATTAAAAAGTAATTTTCTAGCTTTTATCTGAAAAGCTATTTTTTCTTTCATTGATTATGTATTCCTATGTCAATTAAAAAAAATAGACATTTCAAAAAAACAAGCTCCACCCTGTGCCAGTTCCTTTTGTATTCCTTTTTTTCTTTGTTTTCTTTTCTTTTTTTTTCTAGGAAGAAGGTGAGGTAAAGAACATTAGAAACTGAATATCTACATTTTTTTTTTAATTTTGAGAGTTTTCTATTTTTTCTTTCAGAGTCTTGGGTTTGAAAACATATTGAAAATGTCTCAGATTTTAAAAACAAAGTCTGTGATACTTTTGATTACTAGATATTATGACATATAAGTAGACAAAAATTCATTTCATCCAAATCTCTCATTTCCCACTTCAGCAACCAGGTCCTTCTTGTTGGCCAGCTTTATTTTAAAGTTGTCAGTGCTCTTTCTAAATTCATCTGGTTTCTGAGAAATCAAATTATTAGCAAAATCACTCAAGATCTTATCAGATTTTCTGTTATTATTGAACCAGACTCCAGTAAATATCTGAATATTAGTTAAGGTTCTAATAGAAGTGGTCATTTGAGTGAAGTTACAAGCTAATTAATCAAAAATAAACTTTGGTTTGGAAGGAAATAAACATTCATACAATACCTACTATGTGCCAGACATTACATTACCAATATTATCTCATTTGATTTTCACAACTCTGAGAGATAGGTGCCATTATTATTCTTAAATTATTATGATTGTAATAATTGAGGTAAAAGGAGTGACTTGCTCAAGATCACAAAACTAAGAAATGTCTGAGGTTGGATATGAATTGAGCTTTCCATGCTTCAGGGCCAGGACTTTATGACACTAAGCCAACTAACTGTGATTTATTTTAGAGGATTGTTAAATTTTCTATTTTAGTTGTCTTTTTTTGTTTCTATCAATATGTTTCAGTAATAAGGGCCAGAGAAGAATGTTTCCCAACTTGGGCCAGACTTCCTGTATCACAGAAGAAGTGACCTTATACCTTCATCTTCCAGAGGTAATATTTGGAAGAGACTTCCTGTGCATCTCTGCACCTCTGTGAAAGACCACTACCCACTTCAAGTTTGGCATACTTGATGGTTAGATGTTTAGAGGGAAGGGAGATCTTAGAATCTAAAGATTGGACAGCACTGTAACATTATCAAGCTATTAAGAAGTTCCCAGATATTATTCTTACGAATCTTCCTGACAACAGAAGGGACAGTAGGAGAAGAATCTATTAAAGATCTCAACCTACCCTTAAGGGAAGATTATGATAGGATTTAGTAGTATTATCCTATACAGAGACACATTTGGGGTTGTATCTGATCTGCAAGGAAGAAAAAGGAGGACATCAAAATCATCTTCCTCCTTCTATTGCTAGTTAATAGTGAAAGGGATGAACCCAGATAACAGGGAAGGCAATGTTTGAATTCCTTCTGTTCCTGTTAGTTTCTCTTTAATATTTTTCTTCAGCTGACAAAATTTACCATATACTCTGGAAATGAAACTTATCTTCCTTAAACAGGTTTCCTCAGATTGGATGGCATTATATAATTTTTTTCAGATTAATTATTGAGCCCCGCCCCCTTATTGACACTATTCTTTTCCCTCTAAAAATATCTTACAGTTTTTTTTATTTTCTCTAGATTTTATATTTACATATCTATTTGTATACAACATTAGAATGAGAACTCCAGAGGACAGGAACTGGATTTATGCTTTTCTTAATACCATAAAAGCATAACGCAATGTTTGGCACACAAAATATGTTTAATCAATGTTAACTGACTAATTCAGATAACAAAATAAACTTATTTTATGGGAAATTAATAACTGAATCCGAGAATCTTGGATTTGGAAGGGATCTAGTCCTCCAGATTAGCAGTAAGAAATGATAGTAAGCATTACCTGAATTTGGATTCCTCAAACTGAAATGAATGAGCAATTTTAAACATATAACCGGACACAAATGGATTTATTTCCATAATTCATTTGAAGTCAATAATTGCTCCTATTCAAAAGTGATTTTATAAAATGGAATCTAGTATACATGCCTTTAATGAGGCAGTTATTGATTGTGTATTTGACTAAATGTTCCTATAGGCATCGCATGGCAACAAATAAGCAAAAAACGGATACATTGACCATGTACTAAAAAAACTAAAATGATCCTTAAAGTAAGTGATCATATTTTTAGTGTACGTTGAGCTAAAGTATGTTATACCATTCAAGTACGTATTGGAAATTGAAACTGAAATCAGTAGAAAAAGAATTAATTCTATAAATGCAATACACAAGTCTCTAGCAATGCATACTCTATGTAACTGTGAACTGTACATTGTTCAAATATTCTAATCCAAAAACTTTAAGGAATGGATAAAACTAGTACAAGATCCTCAGAGACACATATTGATATGTGCCATTTATGAATCATCCAAATTTATAGAAAAATTGAATATTATCTTATTTTTACGTTTGAATTTGAAACTATATTCATCCACGAGAACACCAAATATGTGCTATAATCAGTGTCTCTTGAAAGGAACAAGTTTGCCTCTGAAGAGACTGATAGAAGTTGGCAGAACTTATTTGAATTCTTGCCTTCTATTTAAGGGTTTTTATTATATATATATATATGTATATATATATATTAATATTTATTGTTAACTTGGCTAAATCAGTTGTCTTACCTGAGTTTTAGTTTTATAGGAATAAAAAATGATTTTCCATTCAAATAATAATCCTTTACACCCCACTTATCATGGGTATTGTGGAGATTAGTAAGTTAATATTTGTAAAACTTTGAAATGTTTAATTAGAAAACACTGTTCATGTGAAAGGCACATGGATTATAAATAACAAGATTCATGCCAAAAGAATCTAAACATAGTTCATAGATATGCTTATTGTATCCCTGTAAGGGAGGCAATCAGGGTAGTTGTCTCTGATTTTTTTTTCTTTTTTCCCTAACATTTTTAAAAATTTTTGTTAAATCAGCATACTTTCCCAATAAACCCATGCTTACATTTTAACTTTATTTTTCTACTAAAATCAGTTTCAGACCCTTATAGTGAACCCACCAATGTTTAGTACCTTGAAAAATGTATAAGCCAGAATTTACTATGAAATATTTAATGAATGTAATGCATACAGGGCTTCATAGGGGTAAGTATGGGAGGTAGTTGATGTTGCTGAATTTAACAGGAAAATCTATTTAATGTGAACGTCAATTAGTGAGAGAGATAAAGAAGAAAAGCTGGAGTAAATTGTTGTTTGGAGCAACCATGTTTATTTGTGAAGTTCTTACATTACTTAGAGGCTATATACATATCTTATACTTATCCTAAATCATCAACAAATGCTAGAAAATAGGTATAATTTTATCCTTGGAGTCTTCCCTAAAGAAGAATTAAAGCAAAAATGTGATCCTTTTCCTGTAACTTAGTCATTTAGTAGCTTTTACATTAGGATTCAAGTAAGGCAAGATTCAAAAGCAGATCTTCCTGATTCTAAATTCAGCACTGACTCAACTATGCCATAAGAATGCCAGTCATGTATTTCCAAGCCATAACATGACAGAATTGCTGACCTATATGCTAACATATATGTATACATACATATATATGTCAGAGGCAACTCACTCTATATGTATACATATTTGTATATACACACATACTTGTGATATCCATGTGACTACATGCTAGTTATTTAATATTGTTAGTATTCAGAATTTTTATCTGCGAAAGGATACTAACCCCTGTAGAGAAAGGGAGCTCTCATTCTAAAAGGGTAAACAGCACATATAGGAAGACTTAGGTGAAAACCAGAAAGCTCATTGAGCCTTAGGATGGAATGGCAAAGTATCTTCTTTTGATTAATTTCCATTAATAAAATTATATTCATTTCCTATGGATTTGTGTGATCATGACAACAATTTTGATAGTAAGAAACTTTTTTTTTCTGGTCCTTTAGTAGCATTGGCTAATGAAGAAATATTTTACAGGTCACAGTTTGACAAGACTTGCTCTACCCAATAAGGCTTGTAAAAGCTAGGCTGAAAGCAGGGCCAGAATGAAGAGTCCTTGGCTAGTTTTGAAGGAAAGTGGTGATTAAGATAATAGGAGTGGTTTGATCTACTTGGTGTATACCATACCCTGTCTCTCCTTAAGTATGTCTTCCTTAATCAGACAGGCTATTTTGTCTTCCCAAATGACTGCGGTTGATCCATAGTTAGTGTTGGAGGGAGACTTGTAGCCCAATTCACTACAAGGGTCAGTAACCTTTTACAGATAAGGAATATTAATACCAAAAAGGTTGAATAATTTGCATGTGGTCACAGAGATAAGTATCCAGCATCATCTTAATCCAGCTTCTTCATACTCTATATGAAGAATTCTATCTACTCTGCCAGATGTTTATATAAATTCATAGATAATACAAATTCATTGATTGGAAAGTAAATACACATTTATTGATTTCCAAAAAAAAATTATTAATGTGGCATAATTTCAAACTCAAAATTGTCTATATTAAAGAAGAATTCAAAATGTTTACATTAATAAATATAATACAGTTTAATTTAAAGAAGTCAAATAAAGCCAAGAGTCTTTGGAAAGGGATTAGTTATTTCTAACTGTAGGTTCTGGGGAATAGGCATTAAATACAACTTGTATATATTGAAAGAAGGAAAAGATATCAACAGAAAAAGATAAGTAGTAGTCTATGGAGCATGGTAAATGTATTGACAGTGGAATATAGAATAAGTCCACTTTGGTGAGAATAAAGTATTAGCAAATGAATATTATAAATAAGATGAGACATGCTGGCTGAAATTATGCTGTATGGTCTTATATGTTTTAATTGGGATCATTTTATTTATTCATTTGTTTTTTGCAATGTAATGTTTAATCAGACATGTAAAAGATAGGATCATTACTTTGGCAAAGATATATAAACAGTGATATAAGGAGGAGTGAAAAGTAGGAAACAGTGAATATAGGAAGTAGGAGACAAAGGCAGGAGATTACAGTTGCAAAAGTAATAGTATTTAGCACTTAATTTGACATGGTAGAATAAGCAAGAGTTAGGTAGAAGAGGCAAATTTGCCTAGGAGAATATGTATGGATAAATAGAAATAGTGGAAGGGCAAGTTTGAGAGTAGAGAATACAAGATGAGATGAATATGCATAATTCAGTTTTACACATAATAAATTCAAGGTGCTACTAAGACATTCAGATAAAGAACAATAGGTAGTCGGTAAGATATTTCATATTACAATCCAGACTATTCAGAGCTGGACATATACATATGATAATCATTCTCAGAATTGAAAATTGAAGTCGCACTAGTATAATAAATTGACAACGGCAAAAACCTAGAGGACCAAAATCACAACCCAGAAAAAACATGCATATTGTGGTCTAGTCTAGCTTTAAATTTATAACCCCATGATTCTATGAGATTTGGGGCTTATAAGTAAACCAGCTCAAATACAGAGAATTATATTCAAATTAAGGATAGATAATAATAGGGGGAAAATCATTGTGGTTCTGAAGATCTCTAGACAAAATAGGTTTATATCAGAGGTTTCACTAAACAGATCTTAAATGTCCATGGTAATCTCAGACCAAACTCTTTGAAAGTTGCCAATATGGTTTTGACCCTTTGTAACTATTTTAGAAGCAGTAGAGAGATCTTCAAAAATAATGATTTACAACCACTTCATCAAGCTAGTCAAAGGTACAAATATCATTAATACTTCAACAGCTATTTTTTTCTGAAATAAAAAGCAAATACTGCCTATTTGATTGCTTTTATTATAATTATTCTTCTGACCTTTCATTTAAATTTGACAAAGTTTCTTAATGCTTCTACAAAATATTGTGCTCCCCCAGTAGATAACTAAGATAGAGTGATTAAAATCTGTTTTCAAGAATCTTAAAAACTGACCTTTTCTTGTGACACTAGTGGATGGATAAATATTGTTTAAAATTCACATATATTAGGTAAGATAAATTATATATCAAATCTCTCCTTTTAATCTGAATTTGTAGAAGAAAAATAAGAGGGGGGAAAGGCAGGCTGGACAATCAATCTAAAAATAATGCTTTCCAATTTGTTTTCATCTGAAATCTCAAGTATTCTGTCTGTGAGATATGTATATATATATATATATATATCAGACAAAAAGGAAAATGCTATCTTTTTATGCTCTATAGTGCTCAGCAGGTAACTCATTCTGGGATAATTCAGCAGAGGAATTATCCATTGTTCTTGTCATTAATGTCAGCTCCTTTCTCCATTTGTACAATTAAGATAAAGAATGCATTTAGCTAGTGAAATCTTTGATTTTTGACATATTTTCTAAATTATTTTCATAGGGCAGAGATTTAAAATGTTTTTTTTTTGGCTATCTAGTCCTACTTTTTCCTTTGCATTGTCTCAAAATCAAAGAGATTTGGATGGCCATCAGATTCACATTTTTGACAGAGACTGCATTAATTATTCTTACCATGCTCCCCTCCTAATACAATGCATTCATTCTTGGGTGACTTCTCAGTTCTTTTACCCAATTAAAAGAACTCATTAGGACATGAATATGCAACAAAAATAACCCTTGACAGATTTTTCTCCATCCTGGTTATGAAAGTTGTCTGCATTTTTCCATATGGCCTTCCAACTGTTGGCACAATTGTTCTATTCCACTTGGCACTGCCTTCCCCAGGCACAGGCTTCCATCTTCTTCCCATATTAGTGTGCATCCAAATGAACTGCATTTCTTCCCATTAAGACAGAAAGTTACTGAAATATCACATTTTTAAATTTGACAAGATATTAGACCTATTTGGTGAGTTGGAGATGGGGCAGATGTTAACTGGCAATTTAAACTTGAAATATGAAACAGTCAATGGCAATCTAGTGAGAGTAATTGTAGTACTTCACTATAAAATTAAAACAGATCATCAATTTTTAGAATTCAGTTTAAAAACTAGAACCTATTATAACTTACTTTCATAATATTTGCCAAGCTATCTAATCTCTTTGTAGCTTAACTTACTTTTAATTGAATGGGTATGAAGATTCTTATATTTAGCTAAGTAACCCCTGACATTATTAAGAAGCAAGGCAACTATATGGAAATATTCTATTTTATTCTAATAGGAATAGCAAAGAATTACATATAATTGTAAAATATTAATATTTTTTGAATTATGAAATTTTAAGCACTAAAATAATAATTTGGTTCTACATCATATAGTTTCAACCTAAAACTCTCAGTGTCTTTAATAAAATCAAAATACTTCCTTTGTTGCATAATTCTTATTTCTTATATATGTGAGTTACTATGACATAATGAGTATAATGAATATTATTACTCTAAAAAAACTATATTCATATGCTATTTCTGTCACATATCTGGGTGAACCTGAGCAAGTCACTGAGACAAACTAAATTTTTGACCCTAGACAAGTAAACTCTAAGTGCTCTGGGAAATTCTACAGGACTAAATTTCAAATAAATTGCAACATTTTGGCAGAATTCCCTTATATGAGAGGTCCTGATGTCAATAAAATTATATTAGAGGCCTTATCCCTGAATTCACGTTCCCATAATTCTTTCATATGTTCAAATTTAAGGCTCACATGAAAGGTATAATTTCACTGAATTCAATTATTCTGTCATAAGAGCAAATTGAGATGGCTTTGTTTCTCTAGATGTTTTCCCCCTAAGGTTTCAAAATATTAGAACTACAGGGGAACATAGAGACCATCTAGACCAATTACTATGTTTTTTAAATGAAGAAATTAAGGCTCAGAGGTATGAAGTAATTTCATATAGATCCATTTCACATCTAAATCTATGATTCTCTGACCAAAGTTATTCAGAGATATCATTGAATAGGCAGAAATAATAGTAATGTGGAAAATGTGACCACATCTGGGTTCAAAACCTGCTTTTAATAGTTATTAGCTATACAAACTGAAACAAGTCACTTGTGCTCCTGAGTCACTGTTTCATAATCTATAACACAGATTCATATGATTTCAGAAAAAGCTGGAAAGATTTATATGAACTGATGCAGAGTAAAATAAGCAGAATCAGGAGAACATTGTACACAGTAAAAACAATATTGTATGATAATCAATTGTGAAAACTTGGCTTTGCAATGATCTGGGACAATTCTGAAGGAGTTATGATGGGGAAAGCTATCCATTACCAGAGAAAGTATCATTGGAGTTGGATGGATAGGGATCAAAGCATAATATCTTTCACATCAGTGTATTTACAGATTTATATATTGGGGTTTTGGTTTTGTACAACAATGAACAATAGGGAAGTATGTTTTGAGTAATAATACATATATGGTCCAGATCAAATTGTTTAACAGTTACAAGTAGAGGGGAGGAAGGAAAGGAGGGAGATAATTTAGCTTTTATAATTATGTATTTAGAATTTATAATTATGCATGATGATACATTTTGCTCTTTTCTTAATATGGAAAACATGTTGAAAAATTATTATTACAGATAATTAGAAAAATAAAATATCTTTGAATAAAATAAAAGGAATCATAGTAATATAGAATTAGATTTTCAAAGGTCTTTCGAGATCATTTAGCCAAATTTTTTTATATAAAAAAGCAAAGGCTCAGTGAGGTTAGTCATATTAGACCAGCATAACATAAATTTTTGTTCAGTTGTTTTTGATCATGACCAACTCTTTGTGATCCTACTTAGAGTTCTCTTGGCAAAGATACTGGAGTGGTTTTCCATTTCTTTTTCCAATTCATTTTGTATATGAAGAAACTGAGTCAAATAGACATAAATGACTTGCCCAGAGTCACAGAGTTTTCCCAACCCCAGACCTGGTGATTTATCCACTATATTATCTGGATACTAATTAGCAAAGCAAAATCTTCTGAATCCAAATCCAGTATTCTTCCCATTGGTAAACTTTAATGCATGATATAAATGAAGATAATTAAACTTTATTTATAAATGATGATTATTAAACTTAAATGCATGTTCTAAATGATTATTAAAGTGACAGAATAAGAATGCATACTGACTGTAACACCCATTTTCTTTGTGCTTATACATTTTCCTCTTTTATCAAGTTAGATTTTTTATCTTCCCAAGAGAATCAGTAATAAATACTAACAAAATTTATTAAAAGATTCACCTAAAGGTAAGTGTAATCTGGAAGTTTTTGATCAGTGTGACCAGATAAATATAAAATGGGGAAGCACAAATGGTATATAATTTAAATAAATACAGTATTATTAAGGGTATCATTTTTAAAATTATAGAACTTTACTTAGAAACATTGTTATTAATAAAATAGAGCCAAAAACATATGAAACTTTGTATGGGTTATGAACTTCCTTGCCTTCTTTTGTCCCCTAGATCATGATCTTTTCTTTCTAAAATAATACACCTCCTATTCTTGTCATATATACTTTTACACATTGAGTTTTCACTTTTTAAACCAATAGATAAAGGAGAAGTGCTAGTTATCTTACAAAGCCCCAGTAAGGCTCAATCTAGTTGAAATATAACAATAGAAAAGTTTCATCATTCACTTCTCCCACCTTGTGATATTTAATAGTCATTTAGTGCCTGGCATGCTAGATGGTTGACATACATGACACCACAGTATGGCTCAAAACATGTAATATTCAGTACTTGGCATCTCACTGTTTCTTGGGACAGAGAGCCCTTCTAGGTTCTTTCACATGCCAGGCTTTGTTTATACTGTGAGTAGATCTTTAGTTGTTTTGGTACCACACCAGTCTGAGCACTGTCAGGCAAGGAACAGGAAGCTCTGGTGAGGGGATCAAGATGATGATAGTTATGCTTGATAGAGACAGTTTGCCAGGACTGGCCCCTGATGAAAATTAAATCCCTTTACTTTTTTCCCCATCTCTAACTCATTGTATTACTCTTCTGTATTTAGACTAGTTATGTAATCCTTTTGGTATGAAGACTGGTAAGGATGAAGAAGAGAGAAATAGTTAATTATTTATAATATTGTCTCACCAATGCTCCAAGATGCTTGAGAATCCAAGTTGGATATAAGATTCAATATTCTGCCTTAAAAGGTGATTTCTTAACCCTTCCCTAATTCTTAAAAGTCTCTTTTGGTTAACTCCCAAATTGCACTGCTCTAAAAGGGTGGCCACCTGAGACTTAATTACTTATTAATTAAATTAAGTAGTGAGATTGCATGTGTTCCTACTTTAGTCTATAATTTCAAATATGAAAATATTTTGCATCAACCATGTGAGTTAAGAATAAAAGCCTATGCTAAGAAATTAATTGTTACTCATAGTCATTTCTGTGATTTATCTACATTGTTTATATTCATGAGTCATGCAGATTGATGTTTTCTACATAAATGAAGCTGGAAACGATATGTAGCAGTATTCAAGTCTTAACACAAAATCAAAGTATGTAATGCATGCACACATAAGCTATGATAGTTTATTGGAAACATGAAACAATGCTAAAAGACAGAAGAAAGAGAAGATAAAGGATTTGATGTGATTTAATGCTGGAAGAAACCTTAGAGATTTTACTTTCTTGACTTCTAATTTGGCACTTGATTTAACAAAGACCTGGTGAGGCTATATATTACCCAAGGTAATACAACTAGGAACTAAGATTTTAACCCAGGTCCAGTGATACTAAAACCAAGATTTTTTGAGCTAAAATTTTGCCTTGAACTTTTGGCTTTCTGTAAGTTTACTTCATCTAATTAGTCAACGCAGATAAAGTATAAGAATTATTAATATTTAACCTTTCGATTGAATGCTAAGAAGAGTTTAAAGGGTGGAAAATAATCACTTTCTAATGTTTTAATATCTAGTATTTAGAAAGAGTAGGTTACGGTTCGCAAAATGCTTTACATTTATTATCTCATTTGATTAACACAATAACTCTGTGAGGTAGGCGCCCTTTTTATCATTATTTTAAACAAAAGGAAATCAAGGATAAAAGAGAGAAAATGGCACCACCAAGTTCACAAACCAAGTGAAAATATCTGAAGCAGGATTCAAACCTCAAGTCCAGCAATCTATTCACCTCTGCAGCTAGTTGCATTATATAATAAATAAAAAATACTGAAGCTAATAAATAAAATTTTCAGTTATGCAAGCAAAATAACAATCATTAATATGTTTGAATACTAGGAGATTATCTTACAAAATTATGTGATTTAGCATAAGGAGGAGCATGAAAAAAAGGATCTCTTCATGTTCAATCATTTCAGAGAAGAGAGTTAAGTGGAAGTCACCTACAGAGACATGTTAGCTCCATCTCTTAACCCATGAATCTAATTTGGAAATTCAGCACAGCTCCAATGAAGAGAGAAAAGGTCCAATTATCCCAGGAAACCTGGATTACATTACAACACATTCACTACCAAAGGGGGAGAAAATGTTCCTTACTTAACACAAAAGTGCTGAGGCCATTAGTATCCCCTCTTAGACTTGAAATAAACATGTGTATTATGTGCCTAAATCTCCCAGTGGAGATCACAAGTGGTGTCACATTGCACAGTGGTTCCATTAGTAACATAATGTCATCTAACCACAAGCCATGCTAATGGTTTAAATTAGAATGCTGCTTACTTTTTCATACCCCCCACCAAAATTTAAAAAAATGCTTCTCTGTGAAAGAAAGAAAAAAAGAAAGAAAGAAAGAAAGAAAGAAAGAAAGAAAGAAAGAAAGAAAGAAAGAAAGAAAGAAAGAAAGAAAGAAAGAAAGAAAGAAAGAAAGAAAGAAAGAAAGAAAGAAAGAAAGAAAGAAAGAAAGAAAGAAAGAAAGAAAGAAAGAAAGAAAGAAAGAAAGAAAGAAAGAAAGAAAGAAACAAGTAGAGGGGACAGCCAAAATGCACTTCAGTTTAAAATTTTGCTTTGGCTGGCTATCTTAATATGTCATGTCAAGACATTTGAATGAATAAGAACTTTATAAAATTCGGGCAGGATGTGAGAATTAAAGGGCACAACCCACATAAAACCGATTCTCATAGAGTTTGTCTGATTAGACCAAAAACTGTCATTTCAATATAAGGGCATATCTTATTTGGGCTAGAAATCACAGGACATGGCATGGCATGTTTATATAAATTCTATAATAAGAAAGCTAATTTGCTCTTCAGTATGACTTACCATACCATAGTAGAGGAACTTCTTTAAACTAGGGGAAAAAAAGCAAAAAGGGGGTAGTTAAAATCACTTAAAGGTTTGTATCAATATTCTGTATGCATGTGTAAGAGCAAGAGAGAGAGAGAGAGAGAGAGAGAGAGAGAGAGAGAGAGAGAGAGAGAGAGAGAGAGAGAGAGAGAGAGAGAAGAAATGGAGAGAGAAAGATAGACAGACAGAGGGAGGTGGGAACAAAGAGAGGTCAAAACAGACAGTCAGACACACAGACTGAAAGACAGATGCGAATGTATGGTATTCAACACAATACAGGAAGCAATGGAAAATATCACTCAGAAGCAGTAATAAATAGCCTTCCCTAGCAGGACTTGTGACTTTGATATGTCAAAAGGAAAGCATAGAAGAGAATTTTCCTCGCTCAAGTTACAGATCCCACTTTCCACCAAAACCTAGAAATAAATGTAGTCCTACATACTGAGAAGTGAAGTAAGGCCACCAAGCCCCCAAAGGAAAGATCTGATGTTTTTGAAGACAGTCCTGCTGAGAACAGTGATTCTGATCATTATTTTCTCGCGAAAATGTAGGCATATGTTCACTCATTCTGCCATGTTGCACTTAAGTGATTAAAAATTCATGTTCCAAGCAAGAAGCTGTTAAGTAGCTAATTATTTATTCTGTTTACAAGATATGCCCCAACTGGTTGGGGGGGATGAATGGTGGGGGCTAGAGATAGCATTAAAAATATTGAGGGTGAGGAGGCCAATCTGCCTCCTGGTGGGTATATTACCAAGTGAGTATATTACCAAGTGGTTCCAATTGATAGAGAACCTTAAGCAAACAGGATTGCCATTAAATGAATGGATTGATTCATTTCAGGCAGACTGGGAGAATTGTTAACCTCTTAATAATCCTACACACAAAACCTCTAAATCTATTTGAAATTCATTGTCAAAGAACCTTGACTCATTGTTTGCATAAAACTAACTATTATAACACATTTTTGCAGAACAGAACATATTAAAACTGCCTGAATATCATAAATCTTTTCAGAAAAGAAAAAAAAAAACATCTATAGTAAGATTTTTAAAAAATGAATAAATGAGAGATAAAAAATTTCCATTCAATAGTGGCTAGGATTAAATAACCAAAGAATATTTTCAAATGAATTAGGAAGAATTGTTGGTTGGGATCTTTAGAACAAAATTCCAGTCACAGAAATTGTGTAATAGAAACTTTGGGATAAAGGATAAAGGTCTGATGTTGGAAATAGGAAGATTTAAATTCAAGTCCTGACATTGACAAACAGTCTTTCTGTAATCAAGGTTAAGACACTTAAGTTGTCAGATTTAGAACTACCTAAGACATTAAATTATAGACATTATATGTCTAATAATTTTCTGCGTCAGAATGGTATATGTAAATCTAACAACATAAACCAATTTACGTTTGATAGAAAATTACCTGCTGAAATATTCTATTTCCCAAAAGCACATAACAGAACCTTTTTTTCTTTCTCCATTACCTAAAATGAGGGAAACAACACCATAGAATAATCACACACACTAATCAATAATTAATCAGTATGTTATATTATAGTGTTAATTTTTAAATTTTATATTTAAATAAAATATATTCTCTCTAACATAGAGTGATTTTTTGTGATGTCATTTAATTGTAGGATGACTTAAAAGATATTCTAGTCCTCTACTCTACCACATGATTATCATTAAACATAATATTTGTCGTCCCATTGGTATGCAGAAATGTCAATCAAGTATATTCCAATCAATAAAATTCAGAAAACAGAAAGAGTTGTGTGCTGTTGTAGACTTGTCTTAAATATTCTTTAAATGTAATGGCTTCTCTAAAAATCTTCCAATACTGATACTCATAAAGGCAGATAGCTAGTTAGATAGATGGATCAATAGATGTAGATATCTATATAAATTTGGAAAATCTACCCTAATAATAATTGGAAAATATCTTGTATAATCTACTTATCATTTGATCTCTACAAAAACATGAATAGGTAGGTATAATAGGTGCTGTTATCTGTCATTATGGAACTAGGATAGAATGAATAGAGTACTGAACATGGAATCAAGAAGACAAAGTTAAAATTTAACCTTATACATTTACTAGCTGATTGTTCCTAGGAAAATGACTTAAACCTATCTAACCCTCAATTTCCCAATCTAAAGAATGTACACAATTCATAGAAAACTTATCTCCCACAGAGTTCAGAAGTAAATAATGTAATATATGCAAAACAAAATATTTTAATGAATTATTATTGATATTATTAATCATTTTGATTACAAATTTTTATTATTACTCTCATTTTACAAGAGATGAAATAAAGTCTCAGAGAAATTATGTAATATGCTATTTCTCTTCTTCTAGGAAAGCATTTCTTTAATGCCTAATCATTGAATATAGTTATCTATAGTCACCCAAAGATTATGCCAGCAGAATGAATGCAAATTCTGGACCATTCTACCATGTTGGAAATAGTTCAAGTATGCTCTCAGAATCATACTACATATGTTTTTTGAGGACCAATATAGCTATGCACTGAATGAATGATTCACTACCATCAGACTAATGTCTTGGTGAATTCTTTGACCATAATAAATGATAAAATTACAGATATTAATTCAGACTCATGTAATCTTTCTTTTCAGTAATTATGACAATAATGAATTTGGCAAACTTTATAAAGCTTTGTGAATGCTAAGTTTATTATTAGAGGCAACAAAGTTTGTTAATAATTAAAAAAAAGGTTTTTTAGGTTATCTGTAAACATGACACATTTAGTTCTCTAAATTTTGTATATTTGTCTAGTAACCTAGTGAACAGGTCACTAAAGGAAATGAATCATTGTTTTTGAAATCCTTATTATAAATGACACTAGAAGACATAGGAAAGACACAATTATGTGGAAGGAAGGCTCATGGATTCTCCTTGAGGATTTAAGTTGAAATGATTGGTAGAGTTAGTTATATCATGTGAAAATATTTTTTTGAGGAATTTTTGTTTCTACCTTATAGAAATACTCAATAAATATTTGTAAAACAAGAACAAGATGAAAATAATTAATCTCTTCTACCAATATCTATTATGAAAGATGTGGCAAAAAATAGTATATAATGAAGTTGATATGACTTCCAAATTGAATCAAATCAGCTTGTTGAATGGAAAAGGTGCTAGCCTTGGACTCAGAAAGTTCTAGGTTTAATCCCTGCTTCTAGCATACAAGATTTGTGCAACTTTGAATAAATTATAACTTCTCAGTGCCCTCAGCAACCTTATAATGCTCTATGGAACAAATGAATTGTTGATCTGTAGCAGTGTGAAGACAAATTTCACATAGGACATAAGTTATCAACACCCATAGAATAACAGTCCAAGATCCAAATCTGAGAGACCACTGAAAAAATATTGAAAAACATACTTAAAAACTAAAAAAATAAAATTTAAATCTCCAAGATTATGTGGAAACTCCGTATTAATATATCACAACTATATTTGTTTCAGAAAAGAGTATTAAGGTATCCAATAAGATCAACACCAACCAATTCAACTTAGCATGTATTCATTAACTATCTACTATGTGAAAGGTGCTGTGTTAAAAGCTAATAGGTAAGCTTAGTAATGAAAATTATCTTTCCTCAAAATGCTAATATTCTCATCATTAAATAATATAAGAAAGACATGAATAATTATGGGACATTTTGAGGAAATGGAGAGTGGTACCAACTAATGGATTATGTAGGACTTTTTTGAGTTGGTGGCCTTAGACCTGAACCTTGAAGGAAGCTGGGGATTCTAACTCACAAGTAAGAAAATAATTTATTTAAAGTGTATAAAATAGATGTATACAAAGACTATTAAAATTAAATGCAATTATGAAAAGCAAAATGAATCGAGCTAAGAGAACATTATAAATAGCTATCAAGTATTTGAAAAATATGTATATATTTCAAACTATTCTTTCTCTAATGCAAGGAGGGGAGAAAGGGAGGATATTATCTGTGAATTATAATGTAACCAACAAACAAATAAAATAATAAAATTCTCAAAAAAATATTAAATGCCAAATTTTCAGAATAGAAAAGAGTGCAGTTTGACTTGGCAATAGTAAAAGGAATGAATGAGAAAATATTCAGGAAAAATAAGTTTTAAGTGCTAAGTTGAGGAGGTTGCATTTTATCCTAGAAGCAACAAAAAGCCAAAGAAGATTTTTGTGAAAGAGTGGCAGAGTCAGATCTCTGTATTAAGGAAATTTTCTCTCCCTTACACAAATGAAATAGGATATATATATATATACATATATATATATATATATATTTAAAAGACAGGAAACAACTGGTTACTGATGTGGGAGTAATTGTAAAATCAGCCATCTGTGTATAATCAGACCATCTACTTGATAGAGCAAAAATAAAAATCAATAACAAATTAGAAAAAAAAAGCATAAAAAAGAGATTTGGTGAAATTGAGCCAACTTCAACTTGATCTATTTAAACAAGTTGTTGACAATAAAATAGTGGAAAATAGATTAAAAAGCATGCTTTGATGCATCGTATTAACTTTCCCAAGAAAATCTAACTGCTGTAAATTGATCACCACAATGAAGAGATCATAAGAGACCAGAAACTGCCTCAGACAGCAAACATTTGATCTCCATGCCAAAGAGGCAAGATATATCTGCACAGATCAATTTAGAATACAAAGTTTCTTGTAAAATTTTGTGCAAAGGAATGGCATATTTTCAGCAGGATAGGCCTCACAAGACATTAAAAGGCTTTAAGGGAAAATGCAGAGATTTGATGAGGGTGTCAACTAAGCAAAATAATCTTGAGAGTATTTGAGAATTAAATTGGAGAGAAAGTAATGGCAAATATACAAAACTATATGAAAACACTTCTTTAAATATTTAAGTGACTACCAAGGCTCAGCACTGTCTTAGGTAATAAGAATATAAAGACAAATAAAATGAAAATAGACCCTGTCATTGTAAAACATATGATATATTGGGGATAAAGAAAATGAACACAAGTAATAAGTAAATACAAAATACACATACAGTATGTGTATGAAAAAAAGGATCATGAATACAAAACTGTAAAGGAAGGACTTAAGAAGCTATGTAGTCTAACCATCTCAGTCTATAGATGAGGGAACTGAGATATAGAGAGGTTAAATGATTTACCTAAGATAAGTGAGAGTGACAGAAGCAGGATTCATTATGGTATGCAGATCCTCTATTTGGAAGAAAGTCTTTGTGGTAGAAAATGTACTTTGGTTTGAATGAAGCTAGGGATTACAGCAGACATGGATAAGTTGGGGGTACATTGTAAGCATGAGGGAGAGGATAGGGAGTTTTTTCACACTATATCTGATTCAGGAAACATCTTCACTTCCTCATTTTTAAGTTGTGGAAATGGAAGCACAGAGAAATAATATGACATCTGAGGACATGCATGTAGTCATTTTTAAGGACATGGTTTAAACACAGGATTTCTGACTCCAGAGACAGTGCTCATACATTCAGTAACAAAATCATTTATGAGGAGAGATCTATTCTTTTTTGGGTATGCTTAATGAAGACAGGCTAACAACAAGAAAGCTTTGGCTAATGACATCCTACAGTTAACATCTTTATACAAAATGTTGTCTAGAATGTTGTATAGAATAAATGTTTTGTGTTGTATAGAATTTTAAAAATGTCATTATGCTTACTATCAGCTTCTCTAAAGTATTTATCATCCTTATTCTTTGACCTAGAGATTCCACTGCTACATGTGTACCTCAAGGAGGTCAATGATAAAAACCAAAGTATTTATAATTCTAGCAAACATATAGCAAAATATTTTTAAATCTTCTGAGATATTAAATCACTAGATGTGCATTAATTGGGGAATGGATAAACAAATCATGGTAAATAAATATGACGAGATAGTATTGTGTTGTAAGAAATGGATAGCATGATGAAGAAAAAGAATCAGAAAACCTTAGTGAACTGATAGAAAATGAAGTAAGCAAAGCCAAGACAAAAACATATATGACTTTTGTTTGTAATATACATTGCAAATGTAAAGGACTATTGCCATGAAATAAATGAAAATGATATTTCAAAATCACTTAGAACAAGTTTCCCCACACCCCAAAAAAAAAGAAAAATCATGGGTTACGTTTTCCAAACTATTGCAGAGGTTAGTGTGTATTGGAGGTGAGGTATCCACACTTATATAACATTATACACATTCAGTTTGTGGTTTTGCTGAATTTTTTCTTCTATTCTTTTTCTTTCCTTTTTTTTCAATAATGAGATATCTCTCTGGAAAGGGGAAGAATAGAAGACAAGAAGAAATTGAAGCACTAAAAAAAAAATAAATTTTGGTAGTTCAAGATGTAACCATAAAGGTTTTCCTCCAAGAACATTTACTCTCATGCATGTGACAAAATCCTGTGAATCCTTAAAAAAAGGTATTAACATGGATAAGATTTTTAGAAGACACTCTCAATATTAATGTTAAGTACAACATACAATACGACATGTTTGCCAAAGATATTTGCCATTCTAATGGAAGATGGTGATCAAGTAGTCAAATGGGGAAAGAATTAATGATTGGTGATAAAAAGAAAAAAAATTCAAATATTCCTCCTTGCTATATGACATTGGGTGAAATGCTTCAAGATCCAGAACAATTTGGGGTCTGAAAGATAAGTATACATAACAATTCAGCTTATCATTTCAAATTTCTAAATGAGATTTATGATCATTCAAAAAATTGGTCTAACCATATACATAGGGAGAGTAAAACAAAACAAAATGAATGAAGAATGTTACCCAAGTTTTGACTTGTAGTTAGATGGATAGATAATTCTAGACCAAAGTATTGATAATGCTTATAAAAATTATGAACAATGAAAAATGTCAAGAATTGAACAGATAGAAAAGTTTGGACTTTTAGCTCTGGGAAATTATCCAGTGTTTATAATGACTCTAACTTTCAAAAAAAGTGTTATCTTTTTCAAAAATGATATTCATTTTCTAAGTATGATTTTTAATAGATAGGTGGATAGATAAAACATGTAAAGCCTATAGTAACCATTTAATTAATATATAGTATTTGAGATACTGTGCTAAATGCTGGAAATACATGTCTGAAATTTGGAGAAATTTCACTGCTTTTGGAAAAATACAATGAAACTATACTTTTTCAAAGTGACTCTGGAAAGGCAATAGTGGAGTCCAGGTCTTCTCTTCCTAGCACTCTGCTCTACATTAAATGATGGGGATAGATGACATCATCCTTTAAACTGGTATTTGTACCAGCTTAGAAAGTCAAGGGTATTTCAATGCATATTTACTAAAGCCCTCTCCTGGACACTGGGTAAGCTTGAAGATGGTCTACACAGGCCATGAAGAATAAACAAATTGATGGAAGGTGACAGATATTTCATGCTCTTAAATGAAGCAATAATAGGACGATAATGCTTGCTTTGGATATTCTGGATTGCTAAAAGGGGAGTAGCATTTTGAGGTAGAAGACATCTGCTGTAATACTGATTCTTCTACTTGCTTGTGACTTCATAAGTCCCTGAAACACTCTGAGGGTAGATTTTTCTCATCCGTAAAAGCAAAGAATTTAATTAGGTGACCTTTAAGGACCCATCCAGTTTTAATTCCATAAACCTATAAAAGGTACATCTCTTATTCATAGCATAGTAAAGTTGACGATATTTTTTTTAGACATAGGCATATATTAATTCTAGCCCAAATCCCAAACTCAATAGGTTTCATTAAAAGAATGCCCCAGGTCCCCAGGGTCCATACTGAAAGCTTTTCTTAGAATGATGAACTGAAGTGCATGTGTGTAAGTGTGATGAAAGGTGGTATACAATGCCCAGAAGGGAGTTTTGCAAAAATTTCCCTGAGGGCCACAAATTCAAGAGCGATCTTCTCTGGCCTTCATGATGAAAAAGAATGTAACAGATGGTGACTGCAATCTGTGTATGTGGAAATGGATGGAAAGAGTTTTGCAACCAACTATCCTTTTTAAGCCACTGTGATGATTATCAAAAAACTGTCAATCTCAGAATTAAATATTTTTTGCTAAGATTTTTGCTTTTTGTGTATACCTTTCCATACCTAATTCTGATTATTATATGCAAGCTATCTTGGCCGTGGTCATTGTTTTCCAACATTTCACAGATATAATTACATTTCTGATGTCATTTTCCATTTTTCTTGACTCTTCCTTTCTATATTTTCCTGCTCCCACTCCTATCAGTTGAGATTTTTCTGTCCCTCTGGTTCCAGCTCATGTATTACCACCTTTTAGCCTTTCTTGAACTTCTTGCTCTGAATGAATGAATATGCAATGAATATTTGAGTACCTTCTGTATGACAGATAGCTTTATTATGTGCTTGGGATATGAATATAGTAGTATAGTGGAGTTCAACATTAAAGTAAGGAGAGACACCATATCCAAAGAAGTGATGTATTGGAAAGAGACTTTTTTCCAGAGAAATCAGTTTGTGAATGAAGACACAGGGTAATAGATTTGCATGTACATTTCAGTAGCAAAAATCATATTAATTTGATTGCTGTACCTAGTTTCAAGATACAGAAAGAAGAAGGTGCCCATATAAAAGTAGCATTACCTCAGGGTAGAGTTCCAAAGCTAAGTGGATTCATTTACACAGAGAAGGGGGAAATGCCAAATCTGTACAACAGTAAAGGTATGATTTCTGGAGGTTGGGTATTTAGGTCCTTACTACATTCCAGATGGAATGTGGGAGGGTGGGAGTAGATGGCAAAATGACTAGGTAGAGTCAGGTTTCTGTGGGTGTCTGAATGGATTGTGAACAACTCCCCAGATCTCTCATTCAACATTTTAATTCCCTTTCTATATACATATAAGGTATTATCAATAAAAATAAATCTTGGAGGCTTATACTAAATGTAATATTATTTATTAGTAAAGAGAGAGAAATAAGAAGTAATTTCCAGTCTTTCTAACTTAAGTAGGCTCAGGTCCCAGATTCCAGTCCAGAGCAGTCCCTTCTACTCTGCCTCCTGCCAAAGATGTCAGGATGAAATAGGAAGATTCAGAGAGACAGAATAAGGATAGTGACTGTACCAAAAAGAGGAATGAAGCTTCCCGTGTTGACTTTTCAAACCTCACTCTCAGTACCTTCCAAATCATTTGATTAGCCCACCACTTCTATACAGCATGTCTCCTCTTTACTATAGTGCCATCTCACTGTCACATAAGGCCATAGGACACATGACTCTGACTGTTACAGTGAGTCCTTCCAGGATTGGACTGGGTTGGAGGTCCCCCAGATATTTAATTCATACAGGTTTTATTTTTTATTATAGTTATTTGTACACTGCGGCAAGTATAATACCTTATTTAGTCCTTCAAACCAAGTGTGTGGTAACCTTGAAACTCAACTCCACAGATTCTAAGCACCCAGCTCCTATCTCCTGATCTAAGTCCTGAGCTTCTTATCTAATAAACCATTCTGAGGTTTAAATCATTGTAATTTCTCCAATCCATCTTAGTCTTTTCTTTGCTTTGCTTATATGGAAATGTGCCTACTCTTAAGTATTCCATAATCCAATGATTTCTTTTCATAATGATTACTTCAATTCTCTAGCAAAGAGTTTACAACTCTGCTTTATACTTTTGCACATACTAGGAAGGACAAGAAATAGTCCCATCCCTCCTGAGTCTTAAACTTTAGGAGAAGACATGTTTGTATCAAAAGATTATATACAAAATTCATTATCAAAGTAAATGGCTGCTCTCATAGGGTTGTGAGAAAAAGTTTTTTTCCATGCTGAAAATATTTCAAAAATATAAATCATTTTTGCTATTAGTAGAAAACTACTAAGACAATTCAGAGAAAGAAAATATTACTCCCATCATGGATAAAAGGAAGACTTCATGAAGGAAATATAATTTAAGCTTAAACTTAAAGGCTAACTAAGAAATAAAATCATAGAGGTATGGAAGAAGGGCATAATGAGAAGAAAGAACAGAATGACAAGAATATATTGAAGGAATAGTGACATAAATCAATTTTGCTCAATGGAGAGAAATGGTGGAAAATAAGACTGGATAGGTAGGACAAACCTATATTCTGCAGGATCTTAGATATTTAGTTTTATTTTTACTTTTAACATGTAGAAACAACAGCTTAAATGAAAATGATTAAATTGGGCATGGGCATTTATGTTAGGATGAAAATTGCTGAGTATCTAAATTCTCTAAAGGTTGTAAGGGGTAGAAATGTGAGGGGTATTTTTTATATCATTTTATAGCCTTTAATGCCCCAATCTTTTCCTTTGAATGATTCTTCTATTTACTATAATAATGAAAATATTTTGGAGAGTTACAAATAACACTTTCCCCATATATTAATATACATGTGATTTGATCTAATTGTAGCCTTAAAGAAGAGAGTTTGAATTTAAAAAAAAAAACACTTTTCTGCTTTTCCCTCTCTTTCATATTTACCTTTTCATGTTTCTCTTGATCTTTGTGTTTGAATATCAAAATTTCCACTTAGTTCTGATATTGTCCTTACAAATACTTGGAAATGTTCTATTTTGTTGAATGTCCATACTTTCCCCCGGAAGTATATAGTCAGTTTTGATGGATAGATGATTCTTCATTGAAGACCCAGTTCTCTTGCCTTTCTGAATATCGTGTTCCAGGCCTGGTGGTCTTTTAGTGTTGAAGCTGCCAGTATCTAAATTGTTTCTTTTTGGATTCTTATAGAATTTTCTCCTTAGCTTGAAAGCTCTAGAATTTAGCAATTACATTTCTGGGAGTTGTTTTTTGGGGGTTTAGTGTAGAGGGTGTTCTATGAACTCTTTCAATGTCTATTTTGCCCCCTTGTTCAAAAACTTCAGGGCAGTTTTCTTGAATGATCTCTTGTAGTATCATGTCAAGGTTTCTTTTTATTTCTGGCTTTTCAGGTAGACCAATGATTCTCAAATTGTCTCTCTTTCCTCTGTTTTCCTCATCTGTCACCTTGTCAGTGAGAAATTGTATGCTTTCTTCTATTTTGTCAGTCTTTTGACTTTGCTTTCTTAATGATTGCTGTTTTGCAAGATCATGGGTTTCCAGTTGCTTAATTCTGGTTCTTAAGGCCTGTTTTCTGCTTTAACCTTTTGGTAATTCAGCTATGATTTCTTCATCTTTTTTGAACCATTTCCCACTTCTCTTTCCAGAAGGCTTCCATTTTTTTGATAAGCTCCATTTGATATTCTTCAAAGTCTTGTAGGCAATTTCTGTTATTTATTTATTTATTTATCTATTTATTTATTTATCCATCTATTTATTCATTTATCTATTTATTTATTTATTTATTTATTTATTTTATTTATTTATTTATTTATTTATTTATTTATTTATTTATTTATTTATTTATTTATTTATTTATTTTTGGTTTTGTCTTTCAGTTTCATCCAGTATTTCCTCTGTAGCCTGAATTTTTCCTCTGTAAAAATTCTTGAGGGTCACGACCTTCTTTTGGGTTTTTTTGGAAGGATTTTGAGGCTCCTGTGTACAATTAGCCATTTTTCTGGAGTTTTCCCTTCCCTCTTTAGTCAGAAATCTGAGTCAGCTGGGCAGTTTCTGTGTGTATGGAGTTAAGGAGCAAGGCTTTTGCCTGGGGCAAGCTCTCAATTCTCTGCAGTCCTCTGCAGCTCTTCTTGGTGCCACCCTCCCAGGGGCACTTAGGGTCTGTGCTCTCCTGTCTGACTGGTTTTCTGGTCTAGCTGCTTTCAGGGGTGGGTCCCCTGTGATCTAGTCAGCTCCCAAGGACCCAGAAGTGCCCCTGCTCGCTCCAGAAGCACTCCTCACTCACTCCCTGGCTCCAGCAGGCGCGCTAGCTCTGGGCACCTAAGGTCTCTGCTCTCTTGTACCCCGGGGTTTTCCACCTAGCTGCCTTCAGCAATGGGTCCCCTGCTCTCCTAGTCAGCTCCCAAGGCCCCAGAGGTGCCTCCACTCACTCCAGAGGTGCCCCTTGCTCATTCATCTTGGGGTTCACTGGCTCTGGTTCTGTAGGTGGAGGTGGGGGAGGGTGGATCAGCTCGTGTTTGGGTGGAAGCCCTTTCACCTTCTTATAAACTGGAAAAGCCCCAATCCCATGCACCTTCAATGCTGTGCCCCACTTTACAGCTCCTCTGCTCCTCTTAAAAAGATTCTTAAGGTCTTTTGGGGTAGTCCTTGTTGGTATATGCTCGGGACAGTAAGTAAGCCTCGTTTAGACTGTTACCATGCTTACCAGGAAGTGCTTTTTTTTTTTAATAAAAGATTGGACTGGATTATTTAAGAGTAGGGTCACCAGGAATTTTAATTAATTCCAAAGAGATTTATTTTATCAATTCATTTATAAAAAATAGAAAGAGTGAAAGTTAGAAAATCAGAGAGAGGATAGGGTAAGATATCTAGGCTACACACTACCATTTTGCTCTAGCTCTGTCTCAAACCAGGCAGGGCTAGTTACTCCTTAGTTGGAGGGGACTCAGCCTTGAGCCAAGGACCTGGGGATGCAGGAAGCCTCTCACAAGAGAGTAGTTCTCTCCTGAGGCTAGTCCCTTCAGAAAATCCAGGAAAGGAGTCAGCCTTTTTTACTTTCACCACATGTCAGCCCAAAAGGAAGCAGTCTGAAATCTCAAGCCCTAGATCCTCCAAAGTCAAGTCAAAGACCAAAGCAGCCAGCACTCATAGGAAGTTCTTGGATTTTTAAAGATAATTCCTTTTTATCATTTCCTGTGACTTTCTTCCACTTTATGTCTATCAATTACAGCTAAAGCATCACTTTGGATTGCGGGGGTGTGTGGGGGGAATTAGTTGATTCTGATTCATCACCCACTATTTCACACATGGGTCACAGACCTCCCCAACTCAAGTGTGAGTGGGGTGTATACACTTTTGGTAATTAAATCTAAAATTGGACAGGGGAGGATTAATTCACAAGGTATAATAAAATAATTAATTCACAAGGTATAATAAAAATAGACTAGATCAAAGTTTAGTGTTTTTGGGTTTTTTTCCCAGACTCTATAATCTTTCTTGTTTTTCTTTTACCCGTCCCAATTATTAAAGAAAAAATTTCACTTATTAAGGTAATTGAGGGCATGGACAAGTACAAAATATAGATTATAGTTTAGGTCAAGTGATAATTCAATACAGGCCCCTTTTTGACATTATAAATGTCCTCATTTGCTTTCATATGAATTTAATCTCACATTTGTGCTAATTCATTATGGGTATAGAATCAGAATTGTTATAGTGTGACTAGCGCTATCAATTAATTATATGTTAAATTAAATGTAAACAAAGCCAAGACTTTGTTTACTAAATAAAATAACATGCATTCAATGCATTTTGTTCTTCACAATAGTCACATTGGACAGCTATACATTTGTACCATATAACTATTTCTTCTCAAAACTTATTTGAATTGTTTTAGGATATCATCATGGATTATAACAATTTTAAATCATTTATGGTGGCAAATAATTCACAATTCATATTCTCATAGCATTTAAAAGTGACAATGTTTCTTCAAACAACTCTGGAATGTTGGATAGTAGTATTTTAATAGTGTTCTCATTTTGTAAGTGGTAAACAAATTCTAAGTGACTTGAATTTTACATTGACACACAGTTAGTAAAAAGAAGTCAGATCTTGATACCGGGCCTCGTAATTTTCAATCAAATTTTCTGTCTACCAGATCACACTAATCCTTAAATTATTCATTGGATTGTAGATTTGATTTTAGAAAATAGTCATTCAGAGTTTATTTAGGTTAGAAAAAAGATGATGAATTCCTTTAATGTCGAGTGTATTGAATTCAAATCCAACTGGCTTGAAAAAATGATTAAAATTTCAGTTTGAATATTTACATCTTTGGAACTCTACAAACTTGTCAAAGCAAGGTTTGATTTGTTATTATTCTGCTTTTTGTCTAGACTTAATAAAAAATAAAGAAGAAAATTTAATAGTACAAATTAACTTAAATTTTATGGATATGTGTTTCCTTCTATTTTTGAAATACTGTTTTTAACTATTTAGTACATCAATGACTTTAAGGTTTATAAAACATACTTCCTACCACAAAATTAGAATTAAAATTTTGATAGATTTATTTTACAATGGAAATTAAATGTTTCAGAATTTTACAGTAATCATTATATAGCTACATATTTATATACTCTAATAATATTTATAAAATTATATTTATAAAAATTTAAAGGCTTTTAGATGGAGTAGTGGATAGAAATGGACTTGGAATTGGAGTGGGCCTGAGCCACTCATCATGGGTAGGAAAGGTAGAAAGTGTATGAAAGGTGAGGCAGTCAGGCTACAGAGCAACTGAGTCAGCAAAGAGGTAAAATAGGAGACTTGCTCAGCCCAAAGCACTCAACATAGATGGTAAAGGCAAAGTATGCATGAAACCAATGAATGAATTTCCATGTGGTGACAAAGCACCTGAGGCATCAAAGTAGCAGAATTGGGGACTGCCCTAGCCTAAGCAAGGTAGCAAAAACAGGGAGCATAAAAAACCAAAACACTTCCATATGGCCTAAGGAAATAAAGTTGCAGAGTGCTTGAGGTAATGAAGTCTGAGGGATAGGCCATTCCAAGCCATTTGCTATAGCTATTAGGCAGAACAGGGATTAACCCAGGCCAAAGACATTGCAGGAACTTGTGGCACAAAGTAAGCCTTTAGGGATACACTCTTAACCAACACACTAGAAGAAACAAAGCAGATATGCCTCCCTAAGGACCAGAGAATAGTACTCTCCAATCTATGCTTCAAGAGCATAGAAGAATCTCAATACATAGATAAAACAAAATTTAAAAAATAGCTAGAAAAATGAGCAAAAGACAGAGAAAAAAACTGACCTTAGAAAATTTCTTCAGTGACAGGGAAGATCAAAATGAAAATTCAGAAGAGTAAAGCAGTGTCAAAAAGGAGACATCTGAAGCCTCAAAGGGAAGTGGAAAAGGATGTCAAACTGATAAAAAAAATTCACTGAAGAAATTAACTTATTAAAAATTAAAGTACGCCAGGGGGCAGCTGGATAGCTCAGTGGATTAAGAGTCAGCCCTAGAGACGGGAGGTCCTAGGTTCAAATCTGGCCTCAGCCACTTCCTAGCTGTGTGACCCTGGGCAAGTCACTTGACCCCCATTGCCTAGCCCTTACCACTCTTCTGCCTTGGAGCCAATACACAGTATTGACTCCAAGACGGAAGGTAAGGGTTTAAAAAAAAATTAAAGTACGCCAAAAGGAAATGGAGACACAAAAACAAAGTGAATAAGACATCTTCTTAAAAGATTAGAATGGACAAAATAGTAATGGAGAAAAAAAAAACTGTAGAGAATAGTCTGTGAAGAGTAGGATTGGCCAAATGGAAAAAGAATAAAAATCCAAAAAAGTAAATAACTACCTAAAATTAAAATTAGGCCAACTGAAGCTAATAAATTCATAAGGTATAAGGTATCAGGAAACAATAAGACAAAATCAAAAGAATGAAAAAATATTTTTAAAATCCAAAACTTCTCACTGGGAAAAAAAACCCAACAACAACCAATGAACAGACAATCTAAGAATCGTCAAAATACCTGAAAGTCATGGTTAAAACAGAGTCTACATGTCATACTACAAGAAATAATCTGGTTAAATTACTCTGATATCCTTGAAAACAAATAAAGAATAAAAATAGAAAAAACTATCAATCATCTCCAGAAAGACCTAAAACAATGCCAAGACTATCATAGCCAAATTCCAGAACTTCCAGACCAAAGAAAAAATACTGCAAGCTGCCAGAAGGAAGAAATTAGAACTAGAACTACAAGAATTGCATACTCAGCAAAACTGAGCAGAGTACTCTAGAGGAAAAACTGGCGTTTACCAAAAAAAGAAAACTTCTAGACTTTTCAGTCCGAAAAACCAGAGCTCAAAAGAAAAATCATTGAGCAAATTTGACAGTCAAGAGAAGAATAAAAAGATTATGTGAAAACTTAAAGGTTGCATTAAAGTTGGGTTGAGTACATTCATATATAGGAAGATGAAATTTGAGATATGTAAGGTATCTATGATATTTGAGAGATGTAAGCTACTTATATTACTCAAGATGCCTGAAGATATTTAATAACTTTCTCATTACTAGGGTTATAAGGAATATAGAAAGAAGAAGGAATGGAATATGCTGAATAATATAGGCTGATAATTTTTTTTTAATCAAAGGATAGGAAAGAGAATGACAAAGACAGTAGTTAATAATCATAAAAACCTAGTGTTTGATAAACTCAAATATCTAAGCTTTTGGAGGAAGAACTCTCTATTTGACAAAAGTGCAAGGAAAACTAGAAAGAAGTTTGGCAGAAAGTAGACATGCCATATTTCATACCGTACACTTAAGAAAAAGACAAAATGAATAATTGATCTAGAAATAAGGGAGATGTAATTTACAAATTAGGAGATCAAGGAAAAGTTTACTTGCCAGAGTTGTGGATACTGCAATAATTTATAAAAAAAGAAGGCAAAGAATGTTATAAAAATGAAATGGGGACTTCCGGTTAAGATGGCGGCTTAGAGAAAGCTAAAGCTCAGATCTCCGGAAAACCCTTCCCGACCGATCTCAAACCAAAAGCTCCTAAGGCGCCGAAATTCAAAACGATCAACAGCACAGACCCTGGGAACCCTCCTACTGGACCTGGACCCGGTTCAAAAGGTACGGCTCCCCTCAAAAGCCAGAACCCGAGATCACTCGGACCTAAGGGGTAGGAGCGCAGAGTCCAAGGCTCCCGGAAGCCGCAGCCCGGCGGGGCTCAGAGAGCAGAACCCTCAGGGCCTTCTACCCAAGTCCCAGTGAAAGTTACTGCCTGGGGCTTCCGCTGCAGAGAGCTGGTCGAAACAACAGCAACCCTCAGGGCGGGCAAGACAGCCTCACAGGCTGGATCCTGCTATCCAAGTCTCAGTGAAAGTCCATGCCCTAGAGCTTGGGAAAGCTGCAGCCCATCCCCCCCGCAGGCAGACGAAACAGCCTCACGGCCAGCAATTCTGAAGGCAACTTCCTGAAAGCGAGCTGGGGGGAGAGTGTGGCCTCCTGGGCCGACCCTTCCATTCCAGCTCCAGTGAGGCATATTCAGTTTAACCCAGGGAAAGCTCTTAGAACCAACATCTGCCCAGGACTAAAGCCTCGGATCACCAGAGATAAGAAAAGCTAATCCTCCACATTCAGAGATGACAAACTCCACAGAAGCACAGAAGCCCCAAAATACCAAGAAAAATAAGAAGAAAGGGGCGACTTTGGACACATTCTATGGAGCCAAAATACAAAGTACAGAGCAGATAGAAGAAGATATACAAGAAAATTCTCCAAAATCTTCCAAAGGAAATAGAAACTCTCCACAAACCCATGAAGAATTTGAATCAGAAATGACCAAAAAGATGGAAGCCCTCTGGGAGGAAAAGTGGGAAATAATGCAAAAGAAAGCAGAATGGATTAGAATCCAAAACCCTACCATATGTTGTCTTCAAGAAACACACATGAGGCGGGTTGACACCCACAAGGTCAGAATTAAAGGATGGAGTAAGACCTTCTGGGCCTCAACTGATAGAAAGAAGGCAGGAGTGGTAATCATGATATCTGATAAAGCCAATGCAAAAATAGACCTGATCAAAAGGGATAGGGAAGGTAATTATATTTTGTTAAAAGGGACTCTAGACAACGAGGAAATATCATTAATCAACATGTATGCACCAAATAATATAGCACCCAAATTTCTAATGGAGAAACTAGGCGAATTGAAGGAAGAAATAGACAATAAAACCATACTAGTGGGAGACTTAAACCAACCATTATCAAATTTAGATAAATCAAATCAAAAAATAAATAAGAAAGAGGTAAAAGAAGTGAATGAAATCTTAGAAAAATTAGAATTAATAGACATATGGAGAAAAATAAATAGGGATAAAAAGGAATACACCTTCTTCTCAGCACCACATGGCACATTCACAAAAATTGACCATACATTAGGTCACAGAAACATAGCACACAAATGCAAAAAAGCAGAAATAATGAATGCAGCCTTCTCAGATCACAAGGCAATAAAAATAATGATTAGTAATGGTACATGGAAAACCAAATCTAAAACCAATTGGAAATTAAACAATATGATACTCCAAAACCGTTTAGTTAAAGAAGAAATCATAGAAACAATTAATAATTTCATCAAGGAAAATGACAATGGCGAAACATCCTTTCAAACCTTTTGGGATGCAGCCAAAGCGGTAATCAGAGGCAAATTCATATCCCTGAAAGCTTATATTAACAAACAAGGGAGAGCAGAGATCAATCAATTGGAAATGCAATTGAAAAAACTCGAAAGCGATCAAATTAAAACCCCCCAGCAGAAAACCAAATTAGAAATCCTAAAAATTAAGGGAGAAATTAATAAAATCGAAAGTGATAGAACTATTGATTTAATAAATAAGACAAGAAGCTGGTACTTTGAAAAAACAAACAAAATAGACAAAGTACTGGTCAATCTAATTAAAAAAAGGAAGGAAGAAAAGCAAATTCACAACATTAAAGATGAAAAGGGGGACAGCACCTCTGATGAAGAGGAAATTAAGGCAATCATTAGAAATTACTTTGCCCAATTATATGGCAACAAATACACCAATTTAGGAGAAATGGATGAATATATACAAAAATACAAACTGCCTAGACTAACAGAAGAGGAAATAGAATTCTTAAATAATCCCATATCAGAAATTGAAATCCATCAAGCCATCAAAGAACTTCCTAAGAAAAAATCCCCAGGGCCTGATGGATTCACCTGTGAATTCTATCAAACATTCAGAGAACAGTTAACCCCAATAATATACAAACTATTTGACATAATAAGCAAAGAGGGAGTTCTACCAAACTCCTTTTATGACACAAACATGGTACTGATTCCAAAACCAGGCAGGTTAAAAACAGAGAAAGAAAACTATAGGCCAATCTCCCTAATGAATATAGATGCAAAAATCTTAAATAGGATACTAGCAAAAAGACTCCAGCAAGTGATCAGAAGGATCATTCACCATGATCAAGTAGGATTCATACCAGGGATGCAGGGCTGGTTCAACATTAGGAAAACCATCCACATAATTGACCACATCAACAAGCAAACTAGCAAGAACCACATGATTATCTCAATAGATGCAGAAAAAGCCTTTGATAAAATACAACACCCATTCTTATTAAAAACACTAGAAAGCATAGGAATAGAAGGGTCATTCCGAAAAATAATAAACAGTATATATCTAAAACCAACAGCTAATATCATCTGCAATGGGGATAAACTAGATGCATTCCCAATAAGATCAGGAGTGAAACAAGGATGCCCATTATCACCTCTACTATTTGACATTGTACTAGAAACACTAGCAGTAGCAATTAGAGAAGAAAAAAGAAATTGAAGGCATCAAAATAGGCAAGGAGGAGACCAAGTTATCACTCTTTGCGGATGACATGATGGTCTACTTAAAGAATCCTAGAGATCCAACCAAAAAGCTAATTGAAATAATCAACAACTTTAGCAAAGTTGCAGGATACAAAATAAACCCACATAAATCATCAGCTTTTCTATATATCTCCAACACAGCTCAGCAGCAAGAACTAGAAAGAGAAATCCCATTCAAAATCACCTTAGACAAAATAAAATACCTAGGAATCTATCTCCCAAGACAAACACAGGAACTATATGAACACAACTACAAAACACTCGCCACACAACTAAAACTAGACCTGAACAAATGGAAAAACATTAACTGCTCATGGATAGGACGAGCCAATATAATAAAAATGACCATCTTACCCAAACTTATTTATCTATTTAGTGCCATACCCATTGAACTACCAAAATACTTCTTCACTGATTTAGAAAAAACCATAACAAAGTTCATTTGGAAGAACAAAAGATCAAGGATATCCAGGGAAATAATGAAAAAAAAACACATACGATGGGGGCCTTGCAGTCCCTGACCTAAAACTATATTACAAAGCAGCAGTCATCAAAACAATTTGGTACTGGCTAAGAAACAGAAAGGAAGATCAATGGAATAGACTGGGGGAAAGCGACCTCAGGAAGACAGTATACGATAAACCCAAAGATCCCAGCTTTTGGGACAAAAATCCACTATTCGATAAAAACTGCTGGGAAAATTGGAAGACAGTGTGGGAGAGACTAGGAATAGATCAACACCTCACACCCTACACCAAGATAAATTCAAAATGGGTGAGTGACTTAAACATAAAGAAGGAAACCATAAGTAAATTGGGTAAACACAGAATAGTATACATGTCAGACCTTTGGGAGGGGAAAGGCTTTAAAACCAAGCAAGATATAGAAAGAATCACAGAATGTAAAATAAATAATTTTGACTACATCAAACTAAAAAGCTTTTGTACAAACAAAACCAATATAACTAAAATCAGAAGGGAAACAACAAATTGGGAAAAAATCTTCATAGAAACCTCTGACAAAGGTTTAATTACTCATATTTATAATGAGCTAAATCAATTTTACAAAAAATCAAGCCATTCTCCAATTGATAAATGGGCAAGGGACATGGATAGGCAGTTCTCTGATAAAGAAATCAAAACTATTAACAAGCACATGAAGAAGTGCTCTACATCTCTTATAATCAGAGAGATGCAAATCAAAACAACTCTGAGGTATCACCTCACACCTAGCAGATTGGCTAACATTACAGCAAAGGAAAGTAATGAATGCTGGAGGGGATGTGGCAAAGTAGGGACATTGATTCATTGCTGGTGGAGTTGTGAATTGATCCAACCATTCTGGAGGGCAATTTGGAGCTATGCCCAAAGGGCGACAAAAGAATATCTACCCTTTGACCCAGCCATAGCACTGCTGGGTCTGTACCCCAAAGAGATAATGGACAAAAAGACTTGTACAAAAATATTCATAGCTGCGCTCTTTGTGGTGGCCCAAAACTGGAAAATGAGGGGATGCCCATCAATTGGGGAATGGCTGAACAAACTGTGGTATATGTTGGTGATGGAGTACTATTGTGCTAAAAGGAATAATAAAGTGGAGAAGTTCCATGGAGACTGGAACAACCTCCAGGAAGTGATGCAGAGCGAGAGGAGCAGAACCAGGAGAACATTGTACACAGAGACTAATACACTGTGGTATAATCGAACGTAATGGACTTCTCCATTAGTGGCGGTGTAATGTCCCTGAACAACTTGCAGGGATCCAGGAGAAAAAAACACCATTCATAAGCAAAGGATAAACTATGGGAGTGGAAACACCGAGGAAAAGCAACTGCCTGAATACAGAGGTTGAGGGGACATGACAGAGGACAGACTCTAAATGAACACTCTAGTGCAAATACTATCAACAAAGCAATGGGTTCAAATCAAGAAAACATCTAATGCCCAGTGGACTTACGCGTCGGCTATGGGGGGTGGGGGGGAGGAAAATAAAATGATCTTTAACGAATAATGCTTGGAAATGATCAAATAAAATATATTTTTAAAAAAATGAAATGGATGATTCTGATTATGTTAAACTAAATTTTCTGTGCAAACATAAGTAATACAACCAAGATTACAAAGGGAAGCAAAATGGAGGAAAAATTATAGTGTGTTTTTGATAAAAGATTAATCTCTCAAACACAAAGAAAAATGAGGCAAATTTAAAAGAATACAAAGCATTCTACAACTGAAAAGTGGTCAAAGGGTTTGAATAAACAGTTTTCTGAGGAAAAAAAGAATCTAAAACTTTCCCCACCATATGTAAAATGTGTATAATTTACTTATAAATTTTAAAGAGCTATTTAAATGTGATCATAATAACATGTAATATATTTATGATTAATATCTTACATTTCTTAAATTGTGGGGAATTTTGGCCAACAACACAACCCCACTCAATTTAAGTATATTATTTTCAAGTTTAGTTCCAATACTTCCACATATCTGTTTTGAGTAGATCTCTCATTATGATACAGTTGACTTTTGACTTTTTTGCATATTAGTACTGCAGAAAAATCTGGTGATTCATCAGAGTGATTCATCAGCTTTTCATTAAAGCCATGTTATTATTGATTTAAGACTAAAAAGACATTTTAGGAAACATATAGTTCAATATTTCCTCTCTCCACCCAACATGAATTTTACATATGAAGAAAAAGAGGCTTAGAGAAATTGACATGGCTTGTCCAAGGTCACATAGGGATTAAGTTTAGGAGTTCTAATTCAAAGACAAGAAAATTTTATCACCACCTCTCTATACTCAGGCATATATATACTGATGAGATATTGGAGCAGCTTTAGAGGTTTCATTTAATACCATAGTATACTTGGTATAACTGTAAATGTTAACAATGACTTTGTTTTTATATCTTTACCACTTCAGGTTTCTTGCCCTAACAATGGTCAATCTAGAGTTCTTGAGTCAGAGGCACAATGTTCATGCTAAATAGTTCTTGTGAAAAAGGACAGTAAAGGTGACAGGATAAGCATAATTTGAGTAAGTATTAGCATTCCAGAAGCACATAATTGGTTAGAGGTTATTAAAGGGTCTTGCTTTTTCTCTCCTCAAGAATCAATGTCTAGTAACCTATGGAGGAAAGGTTTTCTTTTTTTGTCTTGGATTCCTTTTGTGGTTCATAGACATCTAAGTGCTAGTTCATTTCCGCTTGACACTCATGCTCTACACATATTACTGTAAATGATAAGTGTGTGACTTTGTTTTCCCTGCCACATTAAAGAAAATATAAAGAGTTTAAAAGGAAGCCCCTTTTGGTTTCAAAGTTTGAAAGAAAATAAAAAATAACATGCTTCATTATTAAAAATGGAAGGGGAATCATTCCCAAATAAATCAGTTATATTAAGTGTTGTCATTATCTTAGAAATACTGCTCTCTCAGGTAATACAAATGTAATCATGTATACTCAAAATAGTGAATTTCATTCCAGAACATTCAAAGGCCCTCATCATCCTCCATGTTCTATATCACTATTTCATGAACAAGAAAGAAAATAAAAAAAAATATGTATTGAGTAGTTTACTATCATTCACTGGAAGGTAAACCATAAATATAAAGTAATGACACTTGTTTTCCTAGTGTAGAAAGGGAATTTTGCAAGGCTGACTGACAGCCTTCAACCAAAATGCCACAGAGTTGTCTGTGTCAGCATTCTAAGGCAGTTGGGAAACTGGCAACTGGCACTCTCAATCTGGGAAGCAGACAGAGAGGCTGTGTGGAAGTGTATCCATGAAGGAAACCAACTTTGGAGCTGCCAGAGACTTGGATCATCTTTAAGGAGAGGATGAGTGAGTTTTCCTTTTCACACTGGTGGACAGTGTGAGTGGGTGTGAACCTCCTCCCTTCCTGAACTTTGTGAGGACTATTCATCTTGATACTGCAGTTTGACCCAACCAAGGACTCTGAAGTTGTGAGAATCTGGGCCCTGTGGATTTTACTAACCCCTTTATTTTTTATTATCCCTTTTATTTAATTAGGTTAAGGTTATTTAGATAGGCTAAGATTTTAATATTTGTGTGGGTTAGAAATAAGTAACTCCCTGATTCCCCTTCCAAATCCCTTGTCCCTTTAGCTAATAAACCTGCATAGATAGATAGATAGATAGATAGATAGATAGATAGATAGATAGATAATTAGTGATCCCTTCTGTTTAACCTTTCTTAAAACCCTCCTTATTATACTAGGTCTCCAGGTAAAATCAGTTTTCTTAGTTATATAATTGGTCACTACTCTATTTCTCCTCTACAATGTGTTATAAATAAAAATTAATCTAGGAGGCTTTATACTAATTTATAAATATTTATTAGTAAAGAGAAAGAAAAAAGATTAATAAGATTTCTGGTCTTCTAACTGAAAGTAGGATCAGGTTATGGATTCTAGGCTAGCATGGTTCCCTGCATGCTTCTGCTTGCCAGAGATGGCTCTGTAAATAAGAGCCTTCAAGATGGGCTCAGAGAAAGCAAGTCCAGGGATACAGTCATGGGACAGAAGCCAAGAGAACTGAGGAGCTTCCTGGGATGGTTTTTCAAGATCCTACCCTAGATCCTTGATTGGATTGGCCAACAGGACTTTTGTGTGGTACTGTTGGCAGTCCAGCCCTGTGACTCTGATTTCTATGTTTAGTCTTTCCAGGATTGGACTGGGCTGGAAGTCCCCTAAATATTTAATTTACACACATTAAAACAGAGATAGTGGGTAAGATTACAGCTCACGGTTTTAAAAAGACATAGTCTGTTTCTGGACCATATTTTTCATTTTTTTATCTTTAAGTTTAAATTTTTTTTCAATTATGTTTAGAAAAAAATTTTGACAATAATTATCTGGCATTTCATGATTTAGATTCTTTCTCTCCCTCCCACCTATCTCCCCCTCCCAAAGTAGCAAATAGTCTGATACAGATTATATCAGTATAGTCATAAAATGCCTATTTCTGTATTCTTCATGCAATGAAATATGAAAGATATCTCACATCCTTAAAAGAAAAACTTATAAGGGAAATGAAGTGAAAAATGGCATGCTATGATCTAATATAATTAGATTCCAACAGTTGTTGTGACTATGGATAACATTATTTTTTATTTTCATCATGAATCCCTTAAAGTTTTCTTGGAACCTTGAAATGCTGATTAATTCAATCCCTCAGAGTTGATTATCATATTATATTTCTGATACTATATACACTGTTCTCCCGGTTCTACTCATTTCATTTTGGGTCAATTTACATTAGTATTTCAACATTTTTCTTAAATTTACTCTGTTCATCATTACTGATGGCATAATATTATTCCATTACAACAATATATTACAACTTGAGTCATTCCCCAGTTGAGGAGTATCCTTTCAGGTTCCATTTTTCCCCCTATGAAAAACACTACTAAAATATTTTTGTACAGGTAGGTCTTTTTCCCCCTACCTCTGATCATTTTGAGATACGGACCCAATAATGATATTTCTGAGTTAAAGTGTATTCATAATTTTAGGTTCCTTTGGTCAGGATTCTCTACTGTTCTAAGAATGGTTGTATCAGTTCCAAGTTCCTCCAATAGAGTATTAGTGTTCTAATTTTTTCCCACACATGATCCAACATTTATCATTTATAATCAATAGTAATTTGGAGCATTTTTCATATCATCAATTTAGTTTCAATTTTTTCATCTTAGAACTGTCTGTTCATTTCCTTTGAACATTTATCAATTGGAGAATCTGCATCATAGTTTTCAAAAACCTTGTTCATAAAGTTTCAAATTCATTGCCTTTCCTTATTTTCATTTCTAGTCCCCTCCTTTCCCTTTCAATAGAAACCTTTCCATTCTATAATTATTAAGCACTTATGATATTACAGATGTGATACAAAGTGCCTTCCATACAAAGATGTAAATGAGTCCTGCTTTATTGACTACCCTGACCTTGGCATTCTACAGAAAGGATACAAACATCACACTACAAGCATAGCAACGTAATTCAGAGCTTTTGGTTTGCTGTTCTTTCCTTTCCTTCTTGTTCTTAAGACTTTAACTTTAAATATCACCCATGACAACAAAAATTGAGTCCATGTTGTTCTTTACTTTCTCCCCCAAATTAAGCATTTTTCCTAATGACTTCACTTCAGAATGATAGATGGCACTTTCTCTCCAGTAACATTCATACTGCAACTATTCCTCTATCATTTCATGTGAAGAACTCCAAGACCCTCACTGATAAACTTCTATGGAGAGGCTACCTCCAGCTGAGACCTTATTTTTTTAAATTGAATGATGAATGATACTATTTATCACAGCTTGATTGCCTATGGGGTGAGTTAAATTTCAGCTGAATTAATTAAATTCTGCATTTAAGGGTAATGCAAAGTGGGGTGTCTTGAATTTTTAATCAATATCATTTCCTTTCTGTTCTGCTCTTTTGGTTCCCTGCCATTGCCCATCTGGTTTTATATTGAGAATAGTTAAGCAGAACTTATACCTCTAGAATAGCTAGGTAAACAAAACCATTTTTAGAATATGCAAAAAGACCCTTGAATAATTATGTATAATATAATATCAAACTTTTTTCATTTTTCAAAATAGGACTCAAAAGTTTTGAGTTATGACTGTTTCCTAATAATGTCCTTTAAAAATTAAACATTTATTACATGCATGTTACATATAAAATACAGGTTTATATTTCATCTGATAGTAATAATAGCTGAAAATATGACTATCTGTTCATAAATCATTGTATATACCTATTATTTTATATGTAAATAAACACATATGAGAAGATAACACATTACAGGAGAGAATATTTGCCTTATAACAAAGAAACTCTGGGTTCAAGTTTCATCTCTTTGACAGTGAGTAAATAACAACCATCTCAGTGCTTTAGGTCAGTGGCATTGACTTCTAATAGAAATAGAGATCAGTAAACCATAGTTAATGATTCCAGAGGGTACATGCTGACTATGAATAATATAGATGTAAATTAGCTAGACAGATATACATATTTAAAAGTGTACATATACACATACATACATACTATAAGAAGGGAAAAAGAGAAAGGGGTTGCAAACATATGAAAGAGAGAGAGTTTGCAAAGGCAGAAGTTTGCTGGACCTAACTGCATGCCGTGGAACTGATGAGGCTGTGTTCTGGAATGCAGGGAAGGGGATAAAAGTGAACACAGGCAGTTACTGGGGAGCTCTTAGACTTCCTGTTGCTGGGACTGTGTGGAACTGGAACTTCCTCTCTATCTCTGTGAACTAAGGAGCTTTTGGTTCCCTATCCCTTGAAGCAGAAGATACCAAATCTGGTGTTCCTGTTTGGGGAAACCTTTCATTACTTGAGATTCAACCGTGTTTCCTGCATACTGAAAGTGTTCCCAACTGCTCTGAAGATCAGTGACCAGCTAACCTGGACAAACTATCTGTGGTGGGAAGGCCAGACAACAACTTAGACCAAACCCTACTAGGGTTGAACCCTAACATAAAGGGTTCACCTTGAGGCTATTCAGAAGACCTGTTTATCCTACTAAAGTAACCTGGCAGGATTAAGTAGTATCAAGTAACCAGTAAAAAGTAACCTGACAATTTTGGTGGACACAGTAGGGATCAGGGAGCTTGGAAGAAAGGAAGATATCTCCATGTGGAGATTTTAGAAGGTGGATGACTAGCTAGAACCCTTAGAGCTAGGGAATTCTAATTCCTTAATCTTCCCCTTCATATTACCTTATTTCCAAAAAAAAAAATAAATCCTTTTCTTTGTTTTGTTTTGTTTTTTAATATGTTTGGGATTCTGAGCAGCATGCTGGTCATTGGGAAGCTGGCTCACAGGCCTCTTCACTGTGGGGCACCAAGGAATCAACATCATCCCATTAAGTATCCACATTATTTCAATACACAAGGTATATGTATATATGTGTGTTTAAATCTACAAACATATACACATACATATGCATTATATATGGATAGAAGAGACATAGAATGATGTCTCCTCCTAACATATCAAAAATTTTTTGCTTGGTCCAGTGATAAGGAAGTATCAGGGGAAGTGAGTGTCTATCATCTACCCATATATCCCTTTGTCTCTGAACATTCCCTGGCAGTTGAGCTAGATTTTTCTAATTTCTTTTCAAACCTTAGGGGAAAAGGATTAGAGATGACACCAAGATAAATTATATATATATATAATTGCCAAACTTTTAAAAGATAAGAAATCTGAAAGGCAAAGAGGAAAAAAGAAAAGATCCATATCTATAGCCTTTCCTAGCTGCCCCTCCCCAGGTTAATCTCATCACTCCTGAATTTATTACCCTGTTATAAGAACTTTGAATGGCCCAGTTTCCCTTGGCCTCCTCTGCCCTCTGATTAGAGATATAGAATGGTATAATAAAATTCTTCCACTGGATTCCTTTATAGAAGACAGAGAATGAATTTGAATTTTAGGGCTCAATTAGCTTGGTGTTTGCTGTCCTGCAGGGTTTCAGTTCCATGAGACAATTATTTTCCTGGCATACTACTCTTTGGTCTTCCCCCCATACCTGCTTTCCTGTTTCCCTTTGTGTGTAATCTCCCCTCAGATTATAATGTTTTTGAGGGCAGAGCTTTTCTCTATTTTTTCTATTAATTATATCCCTGCCACTTAGCATAGTGTCTGGCACTTATTAGGAATTTAATGTTAGTTAATTATTTGGGTTTGGTTTATATTCCAGATATAGGACAGAGATTACACAAATGTAGTAAAGTAGGAAATGACATGGAGTTCAGGAAAACTCTAACAGTTTTTTGGTTGTTCTTCCACTGTGTTCAACTTTTCATGAATCATTTTGGGGTTTTCTTATAAAAAATACTGGGGTGAGTTGATATTTCTTTCTCCAGTTCATTTTGTAGATAAGGAAACTAAGAAAAACAGGGTTAAATAACTTGCCCAGGACCATATAACACAAACAAGGATCTGAAATCAGATTTGAATGAACAAATTAGTCTTCCTAATTCCAGGCCCTGGGTTCCAAACATTGTGCTATTTAGATGCCTCTAGGGTGGAAATGCTGATGACTTATGTGGGTTTATTTTGTATCCTGCAACTTTGTTAAAGTTGTTGATTATTTCTACTAGCTTTTTGGTTGATTCTCTAGGATTCTTTAAGTAGACCATCATATCATCTGCAGAGAGTTATAGCTTGGTCTCCTCATTGTCTATTTGAATGACTTCAATTTCTTTTTCTTCTCTAATTGCTACTGCTAGTGTATGTAATACAATGTTAAATAATAGAGGTGATAATGGGCATCCTTGTTTCACTCCTGATCTTATTGGGAAGGCCTCTACTTTGTCCCCATTGCAGATGATGTTTGCTGATGGTTTTAGATATATACTGTTTATTATTTTTAGGAATGACCCTTCTATTCCTATGCTTTCTGATGTTTTCAAAAGGAATGAGTTAAAGGCTTTTTCTGAATCTACTGAAATAATCATGTGATTTTCATCAGTTTGTTTGTTGATATGGTAAATTATGTGGATGGTTTCCTAATATTGAACCAGCCCTGCATCCCTGGTATAAATCCTACTTGATCATGGTGAACGACTCTTCTGATCACTTGCTGGAGTCTTTTTGCTAGTATTCTATTTAAGATTTTTGAATCTATGTTGATTAAGGAGATTGGTCTATAGTTTTCCTTCTCTGTTTTTGACCTGTCTGGCTTTGGAATCAGTACCATATTTTTGTCATGAAAGGAATTTGGCAGAACTCCTTCTTTGCTTATTCCATAAAATAGTTTGTATAATATTGGGATTAATTATTCTTTAAATGTTTGATAGAATTCATTTGTGAATCCATCTGGTTCTGGGGATTTTTTCTTAGGTAGTTCTTTGATGGCTTGTTCAATTTCTTTTTCTGAAATGGGGTTGTTAAGGTAATTTATTTCTTCCTCTGTTAATCTAGGCAATTTATATTGTAAATATTCATCCATATCACTTGGATTGCCATATTTATTGCCATATAATTGGGCATAATAGTTTTTAATGAATGCTTTAATTTCCTTTTCATTAGGGATGAGGTCTCCCTTTTAATCTTGGATACTGCCAATTTGGTTTTCTTATTTCCTTTTTTAAATTAGATTAATGAGTACTTTGTCTATTTTATTTGATTTTTGAAAGTATCAGCTTCTAGTCTTATTTATTAAATCAATAGTTCTTTTGACTTTCAATTTTATTAATTTCTCTTTTGATTTTTAGGATCCCTAATTTAGTTTTCATCTGAGGATTTTTAATTTGTTCACTTTCTAGTTTTTTAATTTGCATGCCCAATTCATTGACCTCTGCCCTCCCTAATTTGTTTAATTTATAAACTCAAGGATATGAATTTTCCCCTGAGTACTGCTTTAGCTGCATCCCATAGATTTTGAAAGGATGTCTCATCATTGTCATTTTCTTCAATGAAGTGATTGTTTCTATGATTTGTTCTTTAATTGATTTTGGAGAATCATATTGTTTAATTTCCAATTGATTTTTGATTTGGCTCTCCATGTACATTTACTAATTATTGTTTTCATTGCATTGTGATCTGAGAAGGTTGCATTTATTATTTCTATTCTTTTGCACTTGTTTGAAATGTTTTTTTTTTTTTTGCTGCAGTACATGGTCAGTCTTTGTAAATGTACCATTTGCTGCTGAAAAGAAGGTGTATTCCTTTTTGTCCCTATTTACTTTTCTCCACATATCTACTAACTCTAATTTTTCCAAGATTTCATTCACTTCTCTTACCTCTTTCTTATTTATTTTTTTGGTTTGATATATCTAGTTCAGATCAAGGAAGGTTCATGTCTCCCACTAGTATAGTTTTTCTATCTATTTCATCCTTGATCTCTACTAGTTTCTCCTTTAGAAATTTGGATGCTATGCCATTTGGTGCGTATATGTTGAGTACTGATATTTCCTCATTGTCTATACTGCCTTTTATCAAGATGTAATTATCTTCCCTATCTGTTTTGACCAGATCTATTTTTACATTGGCTTTGTCAGATATCATGATTGAGACTCCTGCCTTCTTTTTATCAGTTGCTACCCAATAGATTTGGCTCTATCTGCTTTCTTTTAACCTATGTGTGTCTACCTTCCTCATGTGTATTTCTTGTAGACTGCATATGGTAGGGTTTTGGTTTCTAATCCACTCTGCTATTTGCTTGAGTTTTATGGTTGAGTTCATTCCTTTCACATTCAGAGTTATGATTACAAGTTTTGTATTTCCCAACATTTTGATTTCCACTCCTGGCCCTGCTTTTTCTTCTTTCCCTATTTCCTTCTATACCAGTGTTTTGCTTTTAATCATTCCACCTAATTCCAAGCCTTATTTTATTTCCACTTCTACCCCCCCTTCTTATTCCCCTCTTTCTTTCTTTAGAGTCTTTATAAACAATCCCCCCAACCTCTTCCTCCCTTCTTCTATACCCACCAGTCTATTTGTTACCCTTCTACTTCTCTAGAGGGAGCAAATCAATTCTCTGCCCCAATGTATTTGATTATTTTTCCCTCTGAGTCAATTTCAATGCACGTAAGAATTGAGTATTTCCCATCTCCAACCTCTTTACCCTTCCAGTGTATTGATGTTCTCCCACACACACACCTGCCATGACCTTCTTTGTGATATATACATTTACCCCATTTTGTTTCTCTTCCCATTTTTCTTAGTATTAACCTCTTTTTTAACTATAGTTGTATATATATTCATGCACATATATATATCTATAGTCATACTTTTATCTTGGAATTTCATCCTAAACATTTTGTCACTCTTCCCTCAAAATATAATTCTTCTAGCTACCCAGGTTATAGTAACCATTTTTTAAGAGTTATAAATATCTTCTCTTCTTCTAGGGATATATATTATTTGAACTTATTGAGTCCCTTAAATTTTTTTTTTGTTTTGTTTTTGTTTTCCCCCCTTTCTTAATTACCTTTTGATGATTCTCTTGAGTTCTGTGTTTGGGCATCAAATTTTCTGTTCAGGTCTGTTTTTTTTTTTCTTTGCAAATGCTTGGAAGTCTTCTATTTTATTAAATTATCATAATTTCCCCTGATAGAGTGTACTCAGTTTTGCTGGGTATTTGATTCTTGGTTGTAGACATATTTCCCTTGCTTTCCAGAATATCATATTCCATGCCTTTTGGTCCTTCAGTGTAGATACAGTTAGATTCTGTTTTATCCTCAAGGTAGTTCCATGTTATCTGAATGATTTATTCTTAGCAGCTTGTAATATTTTTTCCTTGGTATGTTAGTTCTTGAATTTGGCTATAACATTCCTGGGTGTTGTCAGTTGGGGACTAAATACAGGAGGTAGGCTGTGGCTTCTTTCAATCTCCACTTTTCCCTCTTGTTGTAGAATGTTGGGGCAGTTTTCTTGGATAATTTCCTTTAGGATAATGTCCAGGATTTTTCTTTTGTCTTGGTCTCCTGGTAGACCAATGATTCTTAAGTCATCTCTCCTGGAATGATTTTATAAATTTTCTTTTTTTGTGAGTGAGATGTCTCAAATTTTCCTCATTTTTTTTTCATTCTTTTGATTTTGTTTTATAGTTTCCTGCTGCCTTGTGAAGTTATTTGATTCTAATTGTTGAATTCTGGCTTTTGAAGAGTGAATTTCATTTCTGGTATTTTGGTCATCCTTCTTCTGGTTTGCTTTTCTTTGGAAGTCTTCTTTCATCTTCTTTGTCTCATTTTCAAGCTGATTAATTTTGGCTTTGAAGACACAATTTTCTCATTTTTGTTCAAATGCCTCTGTTTCCATATGACTTATTTGCTTTTTAAGTTCTTTTACCAATAGTCTTTAGCCTTTAGTAATTGTTTTTTGAATTCTTTTTTGAGTTATTCCAAAGCCTGTGTTCAATTCACTGGAGTTTCTGTGCTTTTTGCTTGGTATTCCTTGATCTTACTCTGTTATATTTGCTCTTTGATCATTGCCTGGATAGAAGCTGTTGGTTGTAATTTCTTTTTTCTTTTTCTGTTGTTTGCTCATATTTGCCCCTTCTCTCCCCCCTCCCCCCATAGTTGCCTGTAGTGTTGCTACTCTCATTATGTGCTCGATTTGGGGGTTTGGGCTTTTCTGTTAGCCTTCACCCTTGAAGCTTAGTCAGCAAAGCTCTCAGAGCAGTTGGTAGGGGAAGGGTGTGGGATCTTGAACTTCCCTGCCCTCTGAATGCTTGATAACATTAAGGAGTTGAACTTGCAGACCTGGATGTGCCCTGAGGTCAAAACCTCAGGAAGGGGGATGCAATATGGTGTGTCTCAGCTGTGATTGGTCTGCCTTCTCTGAGGTTCTTTTCCAGCTGCCTCCCTGCCCCTGTTTTCAAAGCCCTGAGCCTGGCACAGCTTAGTCAACAAGGTACTCCTTCTGGATTAGTGCCCTTGCCAGCCCAGAGATTCTAGCCCCTGCTGGAGGCTCAGTACTGTAGGTGGGGCAGCTGTCCTGGGACCTTCCTTCTTCCATCCCCTTAAACCTGAGTGTTCTCAAATTCAGGTTATTTTTGTAGTCATACACTTTAATTTGAGTCTAGCTGAAGGGTTCCTTCACTCTGTCTTCTTATTAGATTTGGTTTTCAGTCTCCTAGGAGCATTTTGTTTTGAATTGGTGTGGAAGGATTTTCAGAGGTCTGAACTTTCACTGACTCTATGCCGCTATCTTGATTCCACCTCCAACTCAGTCTCTACTGAATGCTTTACATGAATTACTGTTAAATTATGTGTATGGGGGCAGCTGGGTAGCTCAGTGGATTAAGAGCCAGGCCTAGAGATGGGAGGTCCTAGGTTCAAATCTGGCCTGAGACACTTCCCAGCTGTGTGACGCTGGGCACGTCACTTGACCTCCATTGCCTAGCCCTTACCACTCTTCTGCCTTGGAGCCAATACACAGTATTGACTCCAGGACAGAAGGTAAGGGTTTAAAAATAAATAAATTATGTGTATGCTCTTCAAAGATTGCTATAGTGCTTGAAACTTGTCACACAGGATTATATTTATTAAAATTTCAACACTAGATAATGTGAACTGAGCAGCTAAAGACCCTGGAAATAATGAAATTTATAGGGAGAGGATCCTCATTTGAATCATCACTCAGACTTGTAGGATTTGGGAAAACTAATACCTTCCTATTAGTTTTATTTTTTCCTCATTTGTAAAATGCAAGAGTTGGTTTAAATAACTTTTAATATTCCAAATTTTGATTATATGTATAATTATGCCCTAAAATTACTTATTTGAATATGTTTTAATCCCTTATATATAAGTAGTTTTTAAGAGAAAAATAGTTTCCTTCCTTATTTAGCAGTCTAGTAAAGCCTTTTTATTATTTAATCATTTAGTTGTGTCTGACTTTTTGTCTAACTCTTTTTGTGATCCTTTTAACCATAACTCTAGATGGAGTTTTCTTGGCAAAGATAACATAGTGGTTTAACATTTCATTCTCCAGTGGATGAAAGCAAACTGAGGTTAAATGTTTTGCCTATTGTCATAAAACAATGCCTGACAACGGGTTGGAAAGAAACAAGAGGTGGTACTTGTGGTGAGAGGGGAACAGAGGCCTTGGTTCCACTTCCAAAGCAAAGAGAACTAATAGTTGAGGGTTCATGGTAACAGAAGCATTTCCTGATTAAAGGCTAAAAGACAAACCAGAAGAGAATCAACTGCAACCATACTTGGATTATAATGCCTTGGAAACATCAGAAAGTTATAGATGCCCAAGAACTAACTCATAAAATAGCAATGGAGGAAAATTAAACCTTGAAACAGCTCCATTCCTATCCCCATCCTCAGAATAGTACCCAACTTTAAGACAATATTAAATATTAAAAAATAGTCAGTAAAAAAGAGTGTACAAAAAAAGAGAAGAACTTGGCCATAAAAATCTACTTATGTTACAGGAAATATCATGACATAAACTCTGAAGAAGAAAATGATATCAAAAAGCTACAAGAAAAAATTCAAAGAAAAAAATGTGAATTCAAAACAGGTATAATAAGAATTTCTGAAATAGCTAAAAACCAATCTTTAAAAGTCAAATAAAAGAGGCAGAGGAAAAATTGGGAAAAGACATGAAAGTAATTCAAGAAAATTATGAAACGAAAATCAGCAACTTGATTTTTTTAAAGGTACAAAAATATTGAAGAAAATACATCTTTAAAAGCAGAATTAAATGGGAAAAGATACAAAAGCTCACTGAAGAATCTAATTCTCTAAAATTTAGAATAGGGGGCAGCTGGGTAGCTCAGTGGATTGAGAGCCAGTCCTAGAGATGGGAGGTCCTAGGTTCAAATCTGGCCTGAGACACTTCCCAGCTGTGTGACCCTGGGCAAGTCACTTGACCCCCATTGCCTAGCCCTTACCACTCTTCTACCTTGGAGCCAATACACAGTAATGACTCCAAGATGGAAGGTAAGGGTTTTAAATAAAATAAAATAAAATAAAATTTAGAATTTGTCAGGTGGAAGCTAAAAACTCTATGATATATATATATATATATAATGAAAAAGGAAAAGCAAAAAGGTAAAATGGATTTTTTAAAAATAGAATAATATGTGAAGTACTTTTGAAGAATTACTATACTACCTAAAAAAATGATTTTAAATAGACAGACATGATGTTTTCAGAAATTTTAAAAATAAACTATGCTGTAATCCAAGAACAAGAGAGTAAAATAGAAATGTAAAATAGCAATGGATCACCTCCTAAAAGTCATCCCCAAATTAAAACTCACAGGAATATTATAACAAAATCCACAGCTCCAACCTAAAGGACAAAATGATAAAAATATAAAATATTGAAATTGAAGTGAAAGGAGACAAGCTGGAGGTGATAGAAGGGAGGACTGATTAAGGGAAGCAGTGGTGAAAAACAAAGCTTACTTTTCTAGAGGGGCAGAGCAAAAAGAGTGAGAAAATTAAATAGGGAATAGGTTGGAGGGAAATATAAAGTAACCATAACTATGTATGAGAATAAGATTAACTCAGCCAAAAATGGAAGTGGAGAGCAGACTAAATTAGAAATGCATTAAAGAAATTGAATTAAAATAAGAGGTTTTAACTGATTTTATCCCATAGCTGAAGTAAAAAAAAAATAAGAAAGAAAGAAAGAAAGATAAAGAAAAGGTAGGGAGATCAATCATGATCTCAAAGTAAAAACAAACAAACAAAAAGGACCTAATAAAAAGAGATAACAAGGAAAGTACATCTTTCTAAAAGATACCATAGACAATGAAGTATTATCAATACTAAACCTATATGCAACAAATTGTATAATATCTATTTCTAAAGGAAAAGGAAATAATCTACCATCTACCAATCACAGTAGAAGTTTTACAAAGGACAGACCATTCTTAGTTCACACCTAAGAAGGCTTAAATTTTTTATTAAGTTCACACCAGAAAACCTCTGAGTAAGTTTCTCACCTCTTTGCTCCTGGTAAATTCACAAGTTGCCTGACCTTTATAGGTACTCAGTACCCCTTTGTATTATATCTAAAAATAGGCATAGCTTAAGAACTTTTGCCTTACTATAAGTATGGGTTTAAGTATCTTTCATTGTTCAGCAAGGAGTTTCTTCCCCTAAAGCAGGCTTAAGTAGGGGTGGAGTAGAGTTCTCACATTCCTGATCTAAGTAGAGGTCTCACATTCCTGATCTAAGTTCCTTCATTGTTTAAAATGGGGAATGGTCTTAACCAAATCTTATGAAGTGGGGTCTGAGAATATTTTAAGATTCACAAAACTTAATAAGAAAGAAATTCAAGTGATGAATATAATATTATAACAGTTAAACATAATAGACTGAAGAAAATTGAAGGATTATGCCTTTTTCTAAGGTTTACAAGACACTTCACAAAAATTTACCATGTATTGGGATATAGGAACCCATAAACAAAGGCAGAAAAGTAGAAATATTAAATGCATTCTTTTCAGATGATAATGCAATAAAACATTACATTTAATAAGGGATTATTGAAACATATACTAAAATTTTTGGAAATGTAATCATCTAATACAAAAGAATGAGTGGATCAAAAAGAAATCATAGAAAGAATTGATAATTTCATTAAAGAAAATGAATGAGATAACTATCAAAATTTAATAGATGCAGCCAAACTAATAATGAAAAAAAAAACAACACAGGAATCAAGGAAGCCTTTGCTAAAATGATAAGAAGGATTTATCTAAAATCAAGAGCAAGCATTATATATGATGGGAATAACCTTGAAAACCTCTCAGTAATATCAGAGGTGAATCAAGGGTTATATTTTTACTATTATCACTTAATATTGTAATTACTGTACTGATATTTTAACCAATAAATAATACAAGGATGTTTTCCAGAGAATAACACTGTTTATTAACAAATGCTTGTGGCAGTTAATAAAGAATGGATCTTTCACCATTCTATTCCATGAAATATCCTATGTGCATCCTGACTCACTCGTTTAATGTCAAGTGTGTCCTCTTTCTTACTGGCCTGGCAGTACAACCTTTGTATCTTTCTTAATTGTCCCCATTGGTGAATATCTCAAAAGAGCAGTGGGACTTTGATATCTCAACTTCTTTCTCATTACTTCATCTCAGGGGAAGTGGATCTTTGCTAAAGTAAGGAAAAATGCTAACCCACCTTACTTTCAAATGTTCCAAGTTAAACAGCTTGGGAAACAAATAGCATACCCTTTTCTGGCAGGTTAAGAAATGTAATGTTAGGGAGCATTTTGTGCTCAGCTTCTAGCAATCTTTGGCTAGAAAATGTAAGTTGACTCAAACAGGTTCCAGTTACTCTTCCTCTTACTTGAGGACCTGGTTACCACAAATATATATAATTCACTTAGTAAGGATAATCTTATTTTGTAAATACTTCAAAAAGCATTGTTGATTATAGATAAAGGAGTAGATCTCCACCCTGCCTACAATGGAAGATTTTCCAAGGTAGGGAATTTCTCTAAATTCCTTAGGAACAAAGAAATGCTGGATGAGTCTGAAGCCCAAAGAGGGAGCTTCAGAAATAAAAAATAATTCAATATAAAAAAAAAATCCTCTCATATAATGAAAGCTGACTAGCAATAATGCAAGAAAAAGAAATCAAAGGAATAAAAATTAAAAATAAACAAGAAAACAAAATTATTCTTATTTTAGGAGATATAATGGTGTACTTAGAGAAACTCATAGATTTAACTGAAAAAACTAGTTGAAACAATGGATAATTCTAGCATAATTGCACAGTATAAACAAACCAAAAGAAAACACAAATATTTTTATATAGTACCCCTCAAAAAACCTAGCAATAACATTTAGAGAGAGAAATTCAATTTAAAAGAAGCATAAATAGTAAATAGTATTTGGGAGTGTACCTGCAAAAAAAAGATTATATGAATATAATTGCATAACACTTTTCACGCAAATAAAGACAGATTTAATAATCGAATAATTATCAGTTGTTTGAATGTAGGCTGAACTATTATAATGATAATTATAATTCTAGTTGAGTTAATTTATTTAATCAGTGTCATACTGGCATGGGCATTGTAATCCCAAAACTCAGGCAAACTTTAAGCAGAGAAATTACTTTGCTCCCTTCTGTCCTTGTAACTCCTAACCCAATAACATCTGATAACTTCTATAAGACCATGAGATTATTATCATCCTCAGATTGTCCTTTAGATTTGAGATGGACATAGAGGTGCACGTCCAGTCTATGCCTCTATACCATTGGGCTGTATCTTAGACATCCATCTGTTTCCATAACTATGGTGTCAACAGGCAGACCCTGGTCAGATGACCAACCCCCCCTACTGAATGTCTGAGTGTTTACCACTCTAGACTCATGTCCTCACCATGACACAACATCATGTCCTCACTGGTGTATAGAGAACATAAGTCCCCAGAATTGATGGATTCTGGGAGCATCCTTTCATCTTGCTCTTCTACCTATACTATCCTCCTGGTCAGATTCAACATTACTTTCTAAATTAATAAATTCCTCTTTTTCTTTTTAAACTGTTTTGGAGTCTTGCATCCTTGCAAAAGGTACCTTTTCTGAACTCCAGGGGTTCACCTCTAGACCCCCACAATAATACCAATCAAATAATCAAAGAATAGAGCAAGAAAAAATTTAATTAAATGTATCTGGAAGAGCAAAAGGTCAATAATATCAAAGGAATCAATGAAAAAAATGTGGAGGAAGATTGCCTAGTAATTTCAGATTTTAAAGTATATTACAAAGTGATAATCATCAAAACAATCTGGTACTGATATTGGGGGGTGGATCAATGGTGTAGATTAGGTATATAGTGAACAGTAGTAGACCATAGCAATCTTAGTGTTTGATTAATCCAAATATACAAGGTTTTGGGGTAAGAAGTCACCATTTGAAAAAAAAAGATCATGGGTAAACTAGAAATCAGTTTGGCAGAAACTACATATGGACCAAAATCTCACATAATCTACAAAGATAAAAATCAAAATGGATAAATTTAGAAATTGAATAAATGATTTAGATACAAAAGGTGATATATTTTATTAAATCCATATATTCCACTTAGAAGCTATACTAAGCATTGATTCTAAGTCAAAAGAGAAATATGGAGAAAGCTATCAAGATTAAATGAGTTGTACAGAGTCACACAGCTAACAGGTATCTGAGGCCAGGTTTGAAACTAGATCCTTCAGATTCTAGATCTCATATTCTATCTACTATGCTACCTAGCTGCTCCCAAGGGGGGATATATTAAGCAAATCAGGGAATCGTGGAAAAATTTACCTGTTAGATCTATGAATAAGGAAAGAGTTTATGACCAAAATATGAGATAAAGAGAATCACAGGAATAATTTTCATTATATGAAATTAAAAAGCTTTCGCTAAAACAAAACTAATTCAGCCAGCTCAACAGAATCAGTTAGGGTCCCCAAAAGGCATCCAGGAAAATGACACAGATACAATTGGGGGTTAGGAAGGCCAGAGGAACTAATAGCAAACAAAAGCACGTTATTGAACGTTGCATCTACTTTTATGTGGAGAGAAAGAAAGCTGGGGATTTTGCACAAGTTTCCACTTACACAATGAAGGTAAGTAATTGATAATGTGATACAATGTAATCTAAATCTAGTTTACCTCACTGAGTCTACACTCAACTACTGCTCAGTGAAGTCTCCGGCTTTGCCCTCCGTGTGTGTGTGTGTGTGTGTGTGTGTGTGTGTGTGTGTGTGTGTGCAACTTACATCAAATTTCTCTAATGCTGGCATTATATCTCAAATATATTGATTGGGAAATGAGCCAGAGTTATAAAAGAATAAGAGCAATTCACCAATTGACAAATGCTCAAAGTATATTAAAAGAAAGGTTTTGGAAGAAGAAATCAAAGCTATCAACAGTTGAATAAGAAAAAATTCTGCATCACTGCTGTTTAGAAAATTGCAGATTAAAACAGCTTTGATGTATCATTTCACACCTTTCAAATTGGTTAATAAGAATGAAAAAGGAAATGATAAATTTTGAAGGTGGTGTGGAAATTTTGAGACATTAATACCCTATTGGTAGAGATGTGAATCAGTTCAGTCATTCTGGAGAAATATTTGGAACTATGCACAAAGGAATATAAAGGTATGCATACCCTTTGAACAGAAATACTACTAAAAGAAAACAATTTATCAATTAATCAATATTTCTTAATTGCCTCTTATATCCCAGACACTGTGCTAATCACTGGGTATACAGTGCTTTCAAGAAATTTAGAATCTACTTGGAGAAACAGCATGCACACAAATATAAACAAAGTAAACTTTATATAGGATAAATAGATAACTAACAGAGGGAAACCACTGGCATTAAGAAGGATTTAAAAAGTTTTCCTGTAGAAAATGAGATGTTAGTTAAATTTACAGGAAGCTAGGGAGGTCAGTAGTTTGAGAGGAGGGAGAGACATACATCAAGAAATTGACAGAAATGTTTTTAAGAAATATTATATTGTTCTAAGGTGAAGGCTATCTAATCTACTTAAAACTGTATTCTCAGGAGGGTAAACAGAGATTAAATAGGGGCCAGAAGTCTACTTGCCCATTATTTTACTTGTACCATTCAAATATACACTTAGAAAGAACATTTTACTCATAGTAGAATTATGGAACAAGTGCTGGAAGAGACTTCAAAGGCCACTTGAATCATTGTCTCATTTTATAAACTAGGAATCTGAGAACTTCTCTGTTATATGAGATACTGTACGGTATATGTCGAGCAGTCTTTTTGAAGCAGGAAGGATTCAAAAGCTTAGCCTGTATGGGGCAAATAAGGGAAAAGGTGTCTCCCCATCTTGGTCTTAGTATTGGAGACTGAAAAATTGCTTACGGGTTAATTATATTAACTGAACCTCAAATCTTTTTGAGTACCTGCTAGGCTCCACCTTATATATACTTTTCATAAACTCCCAGTAAATATAGTTGGGTCCCTTGAGTAGTTCAACCTCCTAATCACACAAGCTCTGGGCTCCAAGAGTGAGCTCAGTAATAATCTTTCTAATCATGCTTTTTTTTTCCAGAAGCTTTGCATTTGTCCATCCTTCCTTTCTTCTTCTACTACCAAGTATAGCCTTATTTCTTCCCTTTCACCTTTTTATCATCACCTCCAAATAATGTCCTTTTTCTCACATTTACTTTTCACTGTCCTTATCTTTCCAATCAAATTCAGAGCCTATTTCCTCACTGAAAATGTGCCCATTCACCCAAAATAATTATATTCAGAATTCAAAATTATATATTTGTTAAGGAAAAGTTAAGTGCTTTGTCAATAACAAGTTTCCTGGTAGACATAATAAGTAATGAATTAAAATGATTTAAATGAATGTTCAAAAATGTGCATCATAAATAGTTATTGATCTCAATGTCCTATTTGAACAAATTCCAGATATTCTCTGAGTCATCATGCCATTTATGGGAAGATCAAAGTATCACTGCTCTGGAGATACAAGTTACCACAGAAGTCATCTCATACAACCACTATTTGAAGATGAAGAAACTGAGAATCAGAGTTTAAATCACTTCCCTACAATACTACTTATACAACAAATATAGTTCCAAATCCAAGTGTTCCAAACATAAAATTTAAGATTCTTTCCTCCTGAATTAAAGACTCATTTCACAATTTCTTTAGCATCAGTATCTCTTTTTAACTCATAATCAAACTGGATGCTGAAGTCAACATCAATTTCAAGCATTTTCATCTTTATATTTTTACAATACATAATATGCAAAAAAAAAGCTTTAAAGTGTTACTCTTATACTTTTCTTAAAAAACAAACAAACAAATAACCCTTAACTTCTGTCTTAGAAACAAAATTAAGATAGATTGGTAAGGGCTCAGCAAATGGAGTTAAAAGATTTGCCTGAGCTCAGAGAACTAGGAAGTATCTGAGGCCAAATTTGACCCCATGTCTTCCTGACTCCTGAGCTATGCTCTATCCATTGTACTAAGTAGCTGACACTTAATGGTTTTTCTATTTATCTCTAATATTTTGACTGAACCTTCATTTTAATTAACACTTCTGAGTAGCTTTTTTTTGCTGATATGTCTTCTAGGAACAGAGTCAATATATATCAGACATGGAACTTGAGTCCAGCTTTCTTTCTCCAAAGCCAACTCTCTATCCACAATATCGTATTACCTTTCATACTTCAAAGATTTTGTTCTTGCTCAATCCTTCAGTTGTTTCCAACTCTTCATGATATATGGACCATAGTTTCCATGGGGTTTTCTTGACAAATATACTGGAATGGTTTGACATTTTCTTTTCCAGTGGATTAAGGCCAATGGAAATTAAGTGACTTGCCCAGTTTTACATATCTAGGAACTATCTGAGTCTGTATTTAAACTCAAATCTTCCTGAATAATGCTATATCTACTGAGCCATCTAGCTATCCCATTTCAAAGATAACTTTTTTTTTTTAAATTTACAAATACACTGTGTTCTGAAATCTGATGAAAACCAAATATTTGGTAATATTGAAATTACAGTTTGCCAAGCCTACTTTCATTTATTTTGCAGCCAACCAGTATGGGAGGTAGATTATTGGACCTGAAGAAAAGAACAATGCATTCAAAAATTGCCTCAAATACGTACTACTTGTGTAAACCTGTAAAAGTCTCAACCCCTTTCAACCCCAATTCCCTCATCTATAAAACTGGGTAATAACAGTGCCTAACTTACTGAGCTATTATAATCAATAAATGAAATCATATTAGTAAATTAGTATAAATGCTATTTCATTATTTTTACTATTATAATATTTATTGTTATGCCACAATAGATCTCTTTATTGTTCTTTGGAATTTTTTACTTTTCTTTTTTATAGTGTTTATCTTTCATCATTTGCAGCAATATAATATTAGGAGAATGACTATTTTAAAAGAAAATAAAGAAAGAAAAGAGGAAGCTGGCATTTCACAGTAGTAGGCAGATTTTGATCATTTAGCATTGCAGTTTCCCAAATTTGATACAACCTGAACCCCACTTGCAATTGCAGAGACTGATTTTCTCTTTTATCTTTCTTCATAATCAGGTTAAGTTAACAACCTGCTGACATTCAAGGTAAAGCCAACAGACACAGTACTTGGATGACTAAATCTATTAAAACAAGTGAACATAGGGCTTACTATTAAAAAAAAAACCCACCTTAATTAAACAAATGCACTTTCTAATAATGTATTTTGGAGATATGATTGTGTCTAAAGGATGATAAAAGAGGTTCAGTGAGACAAGGGCTCGGGTTATTCTGAGATATAATTGTCTAAGTGGTGTCTAGGTACAATTAGGTGGTGCAATGGATAGATTACTGGACCTACAGTGAGGAAGAATTGTTTTCCTGAGTTCAAATCTGGTTTCAGACTCTCACTAGCTGTGTGACTCTGGGCAAGTAACTGGTTCCTTTAGTTTCTCAACTATAATAAAAGGAAATAACAAACCACCTCAATATTTTTGCCAAGAAAACCTCAAGTGGGGTCACAGAGAGACAAACACAACTGAAACAACTATGATAATAAGTGTTATCTAAAACAATCCTGTCACAGTATCATTGAAATTTGTCCAGTGATCAATTTAAATCGCAAATTAATGTAACTAAAATGTAGTTGGATTTATTTTTACTTAATCTTGAGATATAGTGGGATACTTTGTAAATAACTGCACCAGAAATCAGAAGCCCTCCATTTTACATCTGACTTTTCCAATAACTATATCTATATCTATAACTATAACTATAACTATAAAACCCTGGCAATCACTTGACCTCCCCAGCTATCATTTCTTAAAGTATAAAATGATGAAATAGGATGAGAGGTTTTCTTAAGTCTCTCATACTTCTGATTTTCTACAAGTTTATTATTTCAAAGAATCTATAAATAAATCCTTGTGTTTTCTCCACTGATGAAAATTATGCCTGCTTTATTCTTAGAATTTTTCATAAGTATTTTTTGAAGTGGACCTCAGATTTTATCAGCATAAGAAATTCTTGGTCGTGAACTTTCTCTACCAAATCAGATCAGCAGGTTTTTTGCAACTTATAATATTAGTGACCTGTCTAGTACACTGATGTCAAATGATTTGCAAAACTACAAAAATGGTATACGTCAGAATAAAAAAATAAATCTAGATTGTGCCAATGCCATAGTTGATTTTCTATCCAGTATGGTATAAGGCCTCCCATGGATTACTGTGGCTAAAAAAAAAAATCCCCTCGTCACCACCATTCTGGTGAAAACATTCTTTGAACTTAAGTAAGCTATAGCCCTCCCACAAAAGCTATAAAGTTTGTCCCCTACCAATAAGCTTTCTACTATGACAAGAACCATCAAAGAGTTTTTTACACTTCCATTATAAGTTGAAATATGTGTCATTATGTCTATAGTAGTAATAGTAGTAGTAGCAGTAGTAGCAGTAGTAGTAGTAGTAGTAGTAGTAGTAGTAGTAGTAGTAGTAGTAGTAGCAGTAGTAGCAGTAGTAGTAGTAGTAGTAGTAGTAGTAGTAGTAGTAGTAGTAGTAGTAGTAGTAGTAGTAGTCATAGTCGTAGAAGTAGAAGATACATTATTGGTTGATGGATATAAAGAATCCATGGTAATTTCATCAAAATAATTATGTATCAGTTATGATTTCAGGGAAGGAGGCAAGGTTTCTACATACAACATCAATGACAACATGACTAAAAGATTGGCTCAGTCTATTTGAAGTTTTTAACTTTAACAGCATGACTGTTTTTAATTTTTTCAAAAACAAATTTGGATATAACTGAAAATGACAAAAATGAAAATTATGATTGGCTTCCTTTCTAAAGGTATATATTTTATTTATAAATTTAAAAACATTCTGCAAAGTGATAACCTCTTCATCAGACTTGCATGGGAATCATCATCATAGATATTATCATTCCACAAAGACATTTTAATAATAAGATCAAGAAGATTCCATAAGAAACTTTCACCTTCTGACATATAGTTTTGATTTTATATTATATTTTAAAAAGTAATGGCAATATTATCATGTTTTCTTATATCCCCTTCTAAAATTCTTTTAGCCTTCAATGAATTTTAACATCTTAGAGATGCTTTCTATTTATAGTATTTTATGTTTCTAGAGGATATCTAGGTGGTTCAGTGGATAGAGTGCTGGGCCTGGAGTAAGGACTCTTCTTCCTAAGTTCAAAACCAGTCTCAAATACTAACTGTGAGATCCTGAGGAGATCATTTAACTCATTTTGAGGTCATTTAACTCAAGTTACTCATTTGTAAAATGAGATGGAGAAGGAAATGTCAAATAATTCCAGTTTGGCAAATGGCAAATTGGCATTTGCCAAAATGGCAAATAATTGCCAAGAAAACTCCAATTCATGTCACAGAGAGTCAGTCATAATTGAAATGGCAGAACAAGAACAAAATATTTCCATATGCTCTCACTAACTCACTGCTAATAAAAGTCCTCCTTTATAACAAATAAATATAATCAAGAAAAATAAGTCAATATATTGGTCATGTATGTCTGAATATGAAGGAGGTGGGTTCAATTACTTTTGAATCTTCCAGATCTAATTCTATTCTCCTTTGAACCAGTCACAAAATTTCTATGTGAAAAAGCATAAATTTAAAGCTATATGTTTTTCCTCTTTTGTGTTTCTTCTTTTTTTGTATTTTTTTAGAATAAACATTCCATATTAGCTATGTTGAAAAGAAACAAAAGCAAGAAAAATAAAGGGAAAATATACTTTATTTTCCTCTCAGACCATTAGTTCTCTCTGTGTAGGGCTTAACATTGTTTATCATGGGTCCTTTAGAATTGTCCTGGATCATTGTCTTGATCAGAGAAATTAAGTCTTTCACAGTAGATCATCATTATGATATTGCTGTCACTCTACAATATTATCCTGGTTATATTTTGCATCAGTTAATATGGGACTTCCCAAGTTGTTGTTGTTGTTGTTGTTTTAATTTTCTTTCTGAAATCACACTACTCATTACTTCTAATAGCACAATTATACTATATCACAATCCTATACCACAGTTCCTTCACCTATTGCCTATTGGTGGGCATCCCCTAAATTTCCAATTCTTTAACAATAAAATAAAAAAAATAAAAAAATAAAAAAGCAATAAAAAATGTGTGTGTATGTGTGTATATGTGTGTGTATTATATTATATTATATATAGTGATCCCTCACCTAAAAAGGGAGTTAAATTCAAGAGACCCCCACAATAGGTGAATGGATATCCACAAAGTAGCTGTGTTATATTTATTTTATTATTTACATAGATTTTAATGCTTTACAAAACCTTCCCACTCCCCTATAAACCTTTTCCATACTCTTATTAACCTAAAGTCACTGAGCCAATCAGGATCCAGGATATGAAAACAGCACTGTTGTTGGTCACTTTTAATCTCAATGCTACAATAAGTGTAACTCCATGATACAGAATTGGATTTAAAAAAAAACAAAAACAGTGACATGGTGATAAGTAAATTGCAAAAGAGCAAAATATGACTGTATATATGTATATATATAATATGTTTATATTATATATATTTTAATCACTTTGGAATACACACTAGTAGTGGTATTACTAGGTCAAAGGGTATGCAATTTAATTTAAAATTTAATTAAAAAAAATTAAAAGTTGTTTGAGTACCAGAATGATATAATGAGGTTAATTCCAGATTAATGAATGAATCTGATTTCATAAATAATCACTAGATAATGCAGAAAATGTTATATTCTTATGTAATATACTCATAATCAATGTAAATTGGGTAGAAATTGAAACTACTTATGACCTAGAAAAGCATTTACCTCAAAAAAGGTAGACAAATTAAACTATAAAAATGACAATTAAGTAAATAACTATCAATCAACCTAGTTCCATACATATTTAAATTAGAATATTTATACTATTTAAGAATAATAGTTAAATATTTAATATTTAACTTATTTTATTACATGTTTTATCTATGAGAAGTCACTTTATTTGTTGAGATACCAGTTTTGTCATCTATGAAAAGAGGGAGAGGGAAGTGATTACCTCTAACCTCTATTTCACCTATGATCCTTTAATAACAATTCTGTCTCTTTCCCAGGCTTTAATCTTCCCCTAAAATATGTTATTTATAAAAGCTTTAAGGTTTATTTCTGCACCTAAACCATACCTAATCATTAAGATTTTGATAATGTGGGTTTTTCTGTTTTGTAAATTCCACTAAACCATGTGGGGGGAAAAAAAGGCTTTCACTCCCCTCTCTCAATCCAAACAATTCCCAAATCACATCATTTTAATGTCCACAATATCTCTAGCATCTGTTTCTTTCTTTCCACTTATGGGGCCACCATCCTAGTTTCAGACCCTTATCATCTTTATCAGGGATTATTTCAATAACCTCTTAATTTAGTCTTCCTGCTCTAAACTTTCCAATCTCTCCTCAACTAAGCTGCCAATTTGATATTGGATCATTTCATTCTTCAATAAGTACCAGTGGATTTCCATTAATTTTAAGTTAATATACCATACTTTCTATCATTTAAGACCCTTCCAAAGTATGGCTCCATTTTCAGGCATTTACCTGAACAGTTCTATTCATATATTCCATGTTCTGACCCAACTACTTATTTAATGTCATCTCTATATTATAAAGAATCTCCCATTCCTGTGTCTTGACACATATTGCACCCCATTCCTAGAATACTTTCCCTTCTTGCCTAAATTTTCTACAATCATGAGCTTCCTTCTAATTTCAACCCAAGTGGTCTCTTCCTTACAATGTGTATTTTGATACTCCAATTAATTACACCTTCTCTATTGCAAAATTAATTTGTATTTACTTGTGGTTATTTTTTCCTATACTTATGTTGGTCCTTGCGGTTACTTTCTAATAGAAAGTAAATTCCGTATGTCAACTTGAAATCTAGAAACCCCAAGTTTATAGCAACCTGAGAACTGAAGACCCCCAAGTTTGACCTTGTCACATGAGAGTTACTCTCAGAGGGAAAGCCCAGGAGGGAGATCCTAGACTCACAAGTTTCAGATTAACAATAAAACTTAAAGTATTTGGTGATCCCAGTTAGGTGGGACTAACCAACCTAATCAGATGTTAAGTACACTTTTGTCCTGGCAGTTTCTCCCATTGTGTCAAAGTCCTTCATCAGGTAGCCCAACCCTTGGCAGGATCTTTCCCTTCTGTATCCATTGTGAAGCATAAGCCTCTTACTGATAATCCTGTCTTGAACTCCTCATTTCTTTGTAGCCATTGTAAAGCCAATCAACCATACCTGTCTTGTCTCCAGGTCCCCAAGAGTTATATAAGTTCCGGAAATTCTATGGTACTTCAGTATCTATCTGATACTTCCAGGGATACTGTTTTCCAAGGTGCCAAGGCCTTGTGCTTTGGGGTGTTTGATGCTGTGTGGAGGCCTTAATATTGAACACTGTCCCTCTCCTGATTAAAGACTTGTTTTTTCTGACTATTTAAGAGTTCCCTTAACACCTGACCTCAAGGATTGTCTTTTATTTTATTTTTTTAACCTTTGGATTTGCATTGCTTAATGTAGTGCCTGGCATAATTGGCTATTTAATAAATGCGGATCAAGTCAGTCAACAAAAAAGGTTTGCTTCCAGTAACCTGACTATATTTCTTTTGAGTCATCTATATTTTTAATAGAAACCCAGGAGCCACTTTTTCAGCGATTTTCACAATGAAATCCCTCATTTTCACCCCATTGAAATATCTCTGGGAAAATGAGTAGGAAACAATGTTTAGCTTGAAAAAACAAGATGTTAGCATCAAACCCTAATTAAATTTCTATGAATTTTCACTTACATCCTAATTACATCCAAATATCAAAGAGGATTTCTGAATCTGTTTGAATGCTGATGCATGACACCTGTCAGAATGTGTGAATGTGACAATCACTCTTCTTCCTGTGTTTATTGAAAAGGGAGCCAAATGAGGGTGAACATGGGTATTTTTGAATTTTATTTTGTAATTCATCATTTAGATGCAGGAACTGGAGCAGATGTGGCTTTTTTTTTTTTGTAATTTCACTGCAAGTTTTATTCAAGTGCCTATCAATTTTCCTGATTTTAGAGGTGAAGCCTTAGGCTTCATGTAAAATTACTTGCCCCAAAGCTTGAAACAATAATATAGGACTTAACATCAAGTATAGATTCCACAGACACATTTTTCCTGTTACTAATTTAAACTTAAGGATAAAAATACAAAACTGGATACATTCTATAGAAGACTTTAGAATATCTTAAGGCCTAAAACTAAGAGAATGAAGTAAGAATATTAAATTTGGGGGAATCAGAACAGACAGAGGTAGAAAGACAGAGGCAGACATAGAGAAACAGAACAAGGGAAGGAAATTGAAACATAGGTAAAGAAAGAGAAAAGTAGATTTTCTTTTTTAGACTGGGGAAAAAAAAAAAGAAACATTCTAACAATACAATAAACGTACATTCCATAGAGATGAATATTTTATTCAGTGAAAATTGAGATTAATTAATCAGTCTATGGATGATTATTGAGCATCTGTTATATAATGTGAAAAATTTGGGGTTCAAAAGGCAAAATAACCCGACATTAGATATATTCAAATAGGTCACTCGAAAAAGCTGAGTAATTTTTCTATGAAAATATTTTCTCTGAATTCATAAAAAATAGAATTGATGCATATATTGGGGTGGCAAAAAGGGGTTCCACTTTCAGATGGTTATAGAGGATAAATTAAATGATTTCTCATCAAGCTCTCTTTAAACTTTAAGATGTCCTCTTTTCTAATGTAACTAATTGTTTCAGATAAACTTGGATGTTTGAACAGCAAACCTTGGTAGAATGAAATAAATCTATAGGTAACTTCTCTGTAATGGAAATGGAGTTGCCTAGTCATTTCCATGTAAGTCTTGCCATAGTATTATATATATATATATATATATATATATATATATATATATATATATATATATATATATATATATATATATATATATATATATATATAAGTACAAATTTGGGAATATGTGTATTCTTTTTAGCCACTGAATTATGCATATATAATTGAAGTGACTGTGATACTAAGCCTCTTGGTTTGAAGCTTAGCACAGTAAGGGTGACAACAGATTTATGGAACCAAAAGGAAAGGAGAGAAAGGAGTAAAGAGCTATTTCTTCTAGCAGAGAATCCAAATAACCCTCCCTCCCAATCCCTTCAATTTACAGTCATTCCCAGTATTTCTTTTTATGGCTTATTTAGTTTCCATGCCTTTTACTCCCCATTGTACTTTTCCAAAGAGTTACCTGATGGAATTAAAGATAAGTAGTTCAGGTCTAACTGAGACCAAGCTTTATAGGAATAGCAGAAATGTACTACATGGACAAAACTGATCACTTGAATTCATTGCAGACTATTTAATCACAGCAATGTAAAGAGGATAGCTTTGGAGTAGAGTGGCTTAACAAGCTCCAGGAAGTCACTCACTAGTTACCTTTAGCCTTGGGAAAGTCACTTTTCTTCTTTGGTCTCAGTTTCTTAATTTGCAAAATAAGAGGAATGGATTAGATGGCTGCCAAGGTCCCTTCAAGTTCTAAAGTTATGTTCCAGTGATACTGAGTCACATTTGTGTTCAATTATGCTCTTAAATATAAATATAAAAAAATCATTAAAAGCAATTGTAGTAATAATTTCCTAATTTGTATTTCTGCTTCTTGCTTCTCATTTCTCCTATACATTCTACAAATAGTTGGCAAAATAATCTTTATAAGATATCTGTCTGACCATATTATTTACAAAATACTTCAATCTTTATAGTTTCTGGGGGAAAAAAAGTCAAACTATACCACCTGTTATTCAAGAAACTTTACAATAAGACTGATTCATCCGTCTAACATTTTTTCACAGGGATTCCTTTTCCTCGCTTTATGTTTTGGTCAAATGGGATGATTACCTATCTTCCAAACATAGCACTTTCTTTTTGTTGAAGTGACAATGGCATTTATCCAAATTTTGTTATGAGAATCAAATAACATAATAAATACAAAGTGCTTTGCAAATTTGTATGTGCTATATAAATGTTAGCTAACATCATGATCATTCCCATCATCTCTGCACCTGTCATTCATAGAAGCTATCTGGCACAAGCCTGGAAAATATTTACTTGCCATCTCTAGCTCTCAAAAGTCTAATCTTCCTCCCAAACTCTTCAGAGATTTCAGTTAATCCTTGAGACTTTCTGAGAACATCCCCCTCTATTCTATGTATTTAACAATTTATCTTGCTCATTTTAAAAAGTTCATTTTTATGTACATATTACATCGCCCTTCAGTAGGATGTAAACTCCTTGAGGCCAAGAACTGTCTTATTTTTTATTTGTGTCTCTAGTACCTAGCAAAATGATTTTCATGTGAGAGGGAAATGATAAGTATTTGTTGAGAATTGCTTAAGAAGGATTCAATTTGCTTACTTTTTCCCAGGCAGATCAATCCCTGCACATATGAAAGGGGTCAGGTATAGGAAGAAGGATGAAAAGGGCAAATATTGAGAACAGGAGTCTAAATGAATGAGAGAGATACATAAGCAAAACAAAATATTGCGTTTAAGATTATCATCAATTAGGGAAGAAAACTTAAAACTGTCACTTTTAAAAAAAACTAAATTTTTCAAAGTAAGAAATACTGTTCTGGAGATATTTAGAACCAGGAAATTAACATTTTAATTATCTAAAGCACCTTCATTTTTAACTTGTTCCAATTTTAAGACAAATTTCCTTCCTTCTTTCCCATTTTTAAGCATTTATACACTTTAAAATATTATAATTTATTGCAAAGGATTTGAAAAAAGAAGGCTTATCTTCCAACTATTCATGATAGCACTACTATAGGACTTAAATATGGCTCATTTCCAGTCAATCAATAAATATTAATAATCACCTACTATGTGCCAGGCATTGTGCTAAGTTTTGGGGATGCAAAATGGGGGAAAGATAGTCCTTTCCCTCAAGGAATTTATAGACTAATAAAGGACATGGCATTCAAATAAATATACTAAAATAAGCTTAATACAATATAATGTGAAAAGTAATAAGAAATCCCCAAAATTTTTTGTTGGTTAACTCTCTTGCTTCTGTTTTTTTTTTAAAATAGGATTTAAAAAATTTAGAATGAACTTGAAAATTACATTTTCATATTGTTTATCACATTCCTTTTGTTTTCCTTTTCTGGTTCCACTAAGTAATGGCATTTCATTGAATATATGTTATTTAAATGCCCTAGTTTACTTGGGACAACTTTAGCATTTCAAATTATAATGTTAATAAAGCTTTTCATTGATTCTTCCAAATTAAATTGGACTCATCAGTCATCTCAAAGCCATGATATTCTTTATATAGACAATAGAAGCTAACTATATAGTACTTGACATCTAGGTAATAAGTCATTGAACTTAATAGTCAACATATCTTTTTTCTTCCTCGAAGCTCTCGGGGAAGAGATTCCACAACCTATTTGGAAAGCTTAATTCCACTATATACCAACATTGTTATTGAGTTCTTTTAAGTTAATATTTAGGATCATAGGATCAGAGATCTGGAGCTGAAAGAGACCTATAACTCATCAAGGCCAGACTTCCCATCTTTCAGCATGAAGCAACTGAGTCACAGAAAGATTAAGTGAACTTGCTTGGGTTATTGCAACTGCCAGGAGCCATCAAAGACCATGCTGTTTGACACAGTAACAAGTGGAAACTGGGGAATTCAAAGCTGCCCCCAGGAAGGACAGAAATACCAACTGACCACCCCCCTCCCCCAGTGACTTTCCTTATTAACATCCCCTCATTATTGGAATTGCTAGGGTTATGGTTACGGTTAGGGTTAGGGTTTTTACTTAGCCCTGGAAAAAATAGATGAGAGAACATGCTTGCAGGGTTAATAGAGATGTCTCAGTCTCTGTCCCTTAAGAATATTACCAGGAGATCCCACTTACAAAAGTAAATCTAAGGATTCTTATTTACACATTTAGATAGGACCCTCTTTTCTAGGCATAAAAACTCCTGGAAAATCTGTGCTTTGAATTCCCCAATCTATATCTGGATCATGTTGATTCCACCCTTTGACCCTGCACTTAGCAACAGTGTTTTGTTGACTATCTCCTTAGGCTTCATGTATATTTTTAGGTTCTATGGAAATGTGTATGTTGAGAATGAAACTGTGTGCCAAGTAGATGTGCGATCATGAGGGTATAAAATGAAGCCAAGCCTCAGCCAACAGGGGAGCAGTTTATCCTGTGAAACCTGTGCTGCGGGTTGAATAGAAAGCTATGTCCCATTCATCATTCCGCCAACACTGTTCCACTTCCAAGGCCCTATACCCTGTAGGAGACTGGATCACCTCACAGCATACAACTAATTAGCAAGTCAAAGGAAGGATTTGAATGCAGTCCCTCTCAAATCACAGTCTTATTCTTAAATCATAAACAATGTGATGCCTATTTTCTTTACATATAAATTAAACTTGTGAGATACTTGTTTTATTTCATCTCTGAAGACAGAACCAGGAGCCATGCATAAGGGTTTTACTGAGACAGATTTGGGGAAATACTTTCCAGTAATTATAAATGTTTAAAAGTGAAATGAACAACTTTTGTAGATAATGATCCCTTCATCTCCTATTCTCAGAAAGACATGAGATACATTTAAATATTTGTCATAAGATTCTGGCATCCTAGATAGAATCTGAGATTGAGAAGATAACCAAGAGATTATTGAAGAACTTTCTATCATCTCTTAATCAAATGGTTAACTGATTTCATGTCTTTCTGAGAATAGGAGATGAAGGGATCATTATCTACAAAAGTTGTTCATTTCACTTTTAAACATTTATAATTACTGGAAAGTATTTCCCCAAATCTGTCTCAGTAAAACCCTTATGCATGGCTCCTGGTTCTGTCTTCAGAGATGAAATAAAACAAGTCCAATTTCTGTTTCCCTACTGTAGCATGCTTAAGGAAATTAAATAAAAAAGATGGAGCAATTTTAAAAATTAATTATACCTCTTTCCCCTGAAAATATTTTATGTCAGAATATTTACTTCTATCAGATATATTGCATTTTGAGGTAAGTAAACTTTTTTCTAATGAGGCCAAGTCTAAAAGTCATCATGGATTCATGGAACCTTAGAAGGAATTATACCAGATATAATAAGGGCCAGGCAATGTGAGAAAAAATATTATTACACCTTGTCTATTTTTGGTTCTATCTGAATTTTATTTTAAATGGAAATATGACTTTGGAAGAAATATTTATTGCAGATTGAATTGAATACCTAGCAAACTGATTGGGAAAAAGCAGAAAGATATGGAAGTAAGGTATAGGGAGAAAAATTAACATTTTTAAGATGGATAAAACCAACAGAAATATGTCAGAAAGGTATATTTTTTTTGTTTTGATCTTTAAAAAATAATTTCATTATCATGCAAAACACACTTCCATATTGGCCATTGTTGTAAGAGCACACTCATACATAACCAAAACCCCAAAATAAAACCATAAATACACTGATATGAAAGATAGTATACTTTGATCCACATCCATCTGATTCCAAAAGTTCTTTCTCTGAAGATGAATATCATTCCTCATCATAAGTTCCCAGGTCTTACATTGCTAAAAGTAGCCAAGTTTTCACAGTTGATCATCATAAAATATGACTATTATTTTACACAATATTCTGCCAGTTCTGCTTTTTTTTTTTTCTCTCTGAATGAGTTCCTGCAGATCATTCCAACCTTTTTTTTGGAAATCATCTTGCTTATCATTTCTTATAGAACATTATTGTGATTATTCTATCATCAATGTGTACCATAATTTTTGTTATATTAATAAATTCTCTTTTTTTATTCTCTACTTTATGGCCCTGGGAAAAACACAACCCATGTTTGCCTCAGTTTTCTAAACTATAAAATTGGGATAGTAACAATACCTACCTTGAGGATATTTATCAGGATCATATGAGATTTTGTTAAGAAGCATTTAGCATAGTACCTTATATAGAGTAGGTTTTATATAAATGCTTATTCCTCTCTCTTTTCCTTTCCCTATTCATCCTTCCAACATTCCAATTTTGATCACTTCCAACAATCATTTAATAGCTACCATTTATATGACACTCTAAGGTTTTTAAAAACATTTTATATATTTTATCATTTGATCATTTCTACATGCTTTTTTTTTTTCCATGTCCTATGACATGACTGCTCTGGGCTAAAGATGTGAACTAATTAATCACAGATAAATATTCTTAATGTCTATTCTTTTCAGGTTCTAGTATTTTCTCTTTATCTTCTTAAGACAATTTATTTTAATAGAAAAGTTAGAAGAAAAATAAGAATTGAGTTGCTATTTTTTCTTTTTTGCCTCTCAATATTATGTCTGCATATCAAAATACTACAGAGGTGCCTACATTCTCTTTTTTACAAATATAATAAACTTGTTTCCAGATTACATGTCAACACAATTTTTAATCTTCATTTTTAGGATATTTTGCAATCCATGTTCTCTTTCTTTCTTTCTTTCGAATGGTATATGTCAATTTGCATTTTGACTTTGTCTCTTCCTTTAATGATGGTGGATAACCTTTTTTCATCATGAGTTCCTTGGATTTATTCTGGTTTCTTGCTTTCTGATAATAATGAAGTGATTCACAGTAGGTTGTCATATATTATATTTCTCCTGCATACAACATTCTCCTGATTGTGCTCATATCACTTTAAATACCTCTATAAAAGTCTTTCCAAGATTTTTGTGATCATTTTGTTTATCATTTCTCATGGGACAATGCCTACATTCTTGTTCTAAATAAATGTAAGGTAACTTTAAAACTTGCAATTTATAAAAACTCATTTTAGTACTTAGTCATTTCGGCACTATTATTATGATTCTATTTAAATAATTGTATACATCTTTTTGAATATGTACCTTCTTTGTCTCTGCATGTGTCATTTTTATACTATGGCATATTCTAAAACTATCTGTGGAGCTATGTTAGTTTTGTTATCAATTTCCTTCTCCTTCTCCACTAGGGTCATTTGCAATTATTTTGGTAAAAGTTCATTTTTGAAATAATTTTTTATTTGTTAGCCTTCTTCCATAATAATTATTATTTTCCTGGAACTTTAGCATTCACTTCCTGCTCTAAGCATATGTTTGGCTCTGTGACTTTAGTCATAATGTCCTTCAAATTATATCATAGATGAAATGACTTCTAACTTTACTTCCATCTCTATGAATCTAGAAATGTTGCCATAATATATATTTGTTGATTTATTGAGATTGGAGTGTTCAAGAATGATGATGTCAATATAGAGCCAATAGCAACTCAGAAGTCCATAGAAATTTTGAGAAACCACTGTGGAACTGGAGGAAATGGAGACAGAATTAATGTAGTAGGGCAAATATATTGAGGTTCACAAGAATTTATGATACTTTTATTTAAACTATGAGTTGAAGTTAGAGCACAAGAGTAAGCAAAATACTTAAATTTGAGGCTTAAGAAGGGTTGGGAATGTCTGGAACAATTATTACTTATTCAGTACTTCAAAGATATGGAGTTTTATGAGTATGTGTACTTCCTCTGCCATATAGATTATAACTCACCAATTTGGGAGACAGTCTTTTTGAAATTGTTGTAATGACAAAAAACAAACAAACAAACAATCTATTGTCAAGCTGGTGGTGATATTCTCTGAATGTATCTAGTTTATTGCTTTGGAAAAAGACAGAGTTTGAAGCATTTGAAACTTAGTAGAACCTTCCAAGTCTTGTAATTCTTTACCATAACCAAAGAATTTTGGAAATTACTTTCAAAAACCTAGAATTACCTGCATACCTTAAGGATATAAGAAAGTACAAATGGTAGTTGAACTAAAGACTTCTGAATTTCATTCCAATGTTCCCCATGTTATGACATATAACCTCTTTAAATTCCCTCTGAATCAGATATTAGTAGGAGATATCCCAAAATGGGCTCTCACACAAAAGCCCTTTGAGATAGAATATTCCCCAGCATTCTCATTTCCAAAGGCAAGCATGTTTGTTCACTAGATGCTTCTAGGATTGCTATGCCCCCTCCCATCCTGGGGCCGAATTAAAGAAGAGGAATGGCAGGTCAGCTTTGGGTCATTGCTATTCAGTTTGCTGTGCCAAGTGAAAACCCTGCCCATTAAATATGAAAATCCACTCATTGTCTCAGCCTTGATTGTATCCCTTCTTTCAGATCAGCTGCTCCATAGTCATAGCAACCCTAATAGGCGGATGTGCATTGGACCACATCATTTGCAGGTTGTCTCTAACTGAGAAAAGTTTTGTTGAAAATATGTGCGATTAATTCCTCCAACTATTATCTCTAATTGAACAGACATGAAAAGGGGCCACTTTGTCAGCCCAGATAAGCCTTTTGCACAGCTATTAATGACATATTCAGCCCTTGCTGAATAAATCTATTATTGCCTCTTGTCTTCAGTAACCATAACATGTTATTGAAGGCCTGTGCAAAATATGAGGGCTTGGTGGAAATAGAGCTCCAGTAATCCTCTTTGCACTGATGTAAGAGAAGAGGAAGGGCTATTTGGTGTGTAATTGAATGTGTCTTGGTATTTGCAATAGTGCTAAGCAGTAGTACTTTATTTTAATGTGTTTATATCAGCATGATATATCACCTTAACATTCATCACCTACTCAGCAGGATTCACTACCTTCCTCTGCCTATAAAATAACCAAATTAGAGGAGCATTGGCAGTTCAAGCTAATTTCTATACAGAAGACTCATGGGCAACATTTCCCAATCCCAAGTCATAAGGCTTATCAGAAACATGCAGCTGACATTATGTCAATATAAAGATGTCATTTGTACAGAATTTGGCTTATGGACAGGGCAGATAATGAGAAATAAGACACTATCTCTGGCCTTGACCTGTTTTAATTTTAGCAATGAATATCTAACTATCTTCTAGGCGTTTGGGAGAACTTGGATTATAGACACATGAGCTCAGAATGATTATATATGGAGTCAAAAGAAATAGTTATTGTGCTCTGTGAAGTTCATGGGGAAAATAATGGCTATATAACATTGAATAAAAAGAAAATATTTGTAACTGAGAAGATTAAAATTGGGTTCTTGTGTTTATAATTTTTTTAAAATGTCTAGGAAAGGTTCATTCTGTAATTGGCCTCTTCAATATATGACGTCACATTCATTTGAACTACAAAATTCAGGAATTTTGGCAATTCAAAATCAATGGGAAATCAAAATGGTAGTGGCATTGTGAATCAAGAAAAGGTCTTGTTACACACACAAAAAAAGTGAAGACAATACTGGAGTTTTCATGCTGAAATTACCAAGAATCTTTAAGGACTTAAGAACATTAAATGTCAAATGCTATAATCAGATTTTGGAATAGTCATTTAATACCTTGAGAATAACTTCATATTAAAGCCTTACAAGGAAGCCAGTAAGTCTTTTTGTTATTATTTTTTTTAACAATACATTTGGTCTCCTAAAAAGGATAGACTCCAAAGGTCCTTGATTCTTAAAGACTAGCTACACTTGTAAATGTCAAGCTCTGGCATATTAACCTAAACCAGAAAGGCTTCAAGTACAAGCCTCATAACAGAACTTCTCGATCATTTTGGATTTTGGAAATCTTAGGACCATTCTCATTAATTCAGGTGCACTTAATGAGGTTGCTTAAGGAAATGACTTTTTCACATTCAGAAAACCTCAATGACTGCGTAGATGGAAAAATACTCCATCTAAATGTTTGAATGTTTGAGTAGATTGGAAAGTATTATCTGAGTTCTTACTAGATAATTTGGGCTAAGGAAGCTTATGTTTTCACTTTTCCCAATAAATATTGTTTAATTTCAGAAAAGGCATTTTAAAGTTGAATAGATTTGGCCAAGGATTAAGGCAGAAGGCCAGGTATAGAAGGGACTCAGCCAGGTAGAGGCAAGCAGGGCACCTGAATCAAACATGTAGATTGCCCAAGGTTGGCTTCTTTGGCTAGATGGGATATGAGTTAAAATAATCCTTTGATTTTTTAAAGAAACAGCTTTTTATTCTTATCTTTTTCATTTTAAAAATAAATGATAAATTTAATTTTTCTTTTCTTTCTTGTTAACCTAGTCAAAAGGTTGTATACTTAAAAAGTCTTTTAAAAAAATCAAGTTCTTTATTTTATTAGTTTAAATGTTTTTCACCTCTAATAGATCCTGGATTTCTAATTATTGATTTTTACTGTAGAACAAGTCAATTATTCATTATTTCTTTTGTCAGTGCAAGAATTTAGGATTTCCTCCAGAATAACTTTACTGGTATCTCATAAAATTGGGTATATTATATTTGGATTTTCATTGTTCTATCAAAATCAGTTACCTTTTAAATACTATAATACCATAATTATATAATATAGTAATAAAATGCCATGTTAGTATTTTCATCATCTTTAACACAATTTTATTGTTTTTACATATTGATTTTTTAAAAAATATTTAATTCATTAATTAAGAAATTATTTTCCATGGTTACATAATTCATGTTTCTGTGACCTAATGTATGGTCAATCTTTGTGAATGTGCCGTGTGGTGCTGAGAAGAAGGTGTATCCTGTTTTATCCCTATTTATTTTTCTCCATATGTCTATTAATTCTAATTTTTCTAAGATTTCATTCACTTCTTTTACCTCTTTGTTATTTATTTTTTGATTTGATTTATCTAAATTTGATAATGGTTGGTTTAAGTCTCCCACTAAGTTTTACCTAGAAACAAATGTATATTTAAACCCTTGCCTTCCATCTTAAAATCTATACTATGCTTTGGTTCAAAAGCAGAAGAGAGGTAAGGACCAGACAATGGGGATCAAAAGACTTGTCTAGAATCACATAGCTAGGAAGTGTCTGAGGCCAGATTTGAACCTAGGAACTTCTGTCTCTATGCCTACCTGTCAAACCACTGAACCACCTAACTTCATCTGATCAATATCTATTTTTAATACCAGCATTATACCAGTCTCTCAAGAATTAAAAAGACATATCACAAAGAAGTTATTAATGAGTGGGAGTAGGCTATGAACAGAATTAATTGTATTATAATATTGTAAATAAAAGATGTTACCAGATGGTTGAATATATACTATATGCCTGATACTAAGGAAAACACATTACAAATATTATCTACTATGATCCTGGAAGGTAGGCACTATTATTATTCCCATTTAATAGTTTATGAAACTGAAGCATATAGTAGTTAAGTGTCTTTCCTTGAGTCATATGACTGGCTTATATCTGAGGTGAATTCTGCTTGGTCTTTCTGCCTATAGGCCCAGAACTCTATTCATTATGCCAACTATCTGTCTATAATTGTTAGGTATTGTGAATTTTAGATTTTCTCCACCCTGATGTCTTTTAAAATCCTAGCAATCAGGAATGTATACACCCTGACTTAAGGATTAAGTGTTGAGGAGGATGGCCTATGACAGACATGTGCTAGCAAGTGACAAATAAGAAACAACTGATAGACCCCCTGGGCTGTCCTAAGTCAAGCTTAAGCTACCATTGGTACATGTGAGATGTAGGAAGTGATGTAAAAAACAGTCTGTATATTTCACTTCACTTCCTCTCTCCAGATTCTCTTGCAGAAATGTGGCTCTCTCTGACTCCTGTGGCTTGTGGCAGCGTGCTGGGCATCTTGGTGGTTTGGGGGTTGCGGCTTAACAGTGAGGTGACTGGAGAACCTCTGTAGTGTGGTTTAGGTGAGGTGTCTTCCCTGAGTGACCTGGGTGAGTGGTTAGGTTGATTCCTTCTTTCCTTTACCTCCTAAAGCGCTATCCTCTTAGGAGGCCTCTATACTTAGAGTAGACCTTGTGGCTGGAAGCCAAGCTGGTTTTAATCTGCTGAGGAGTCCTTGTGGCTGAGTTCTCTGAACTTCCCTTGGTTTAGGCTAGGCCAGAGAAATCTTATACCCTTTTCTCTCTCTTCTTCTTCTTAATTTCTTCCTTCTATTGTAAGTAAACAACCATAAAAATCCCAAACTGACTTGAGTATTTTATTGGGATTGAATTAATCCCTGGTGACCACTAGTATAATATATTCAGTCAACAATCCCTAATTTTACCCCTTACAGTATAACACTAAATAAGCCAACTTCTCAATTATCATCCTCCTGATGTCAAGAAAAACTAAGGGCTTGCAAATTTTGCATTTACATTCTTAGGATGAATTTATGAGATGTAATGAAATAAAAGTCATAATAGATGAAAAAATGTTGATAGGGTGGGGTTTCCATCTATGGAGGATATAACCAAATCACCTACTTCAAAATTCACTTTAGATATTTAGGAAAACTATTTTTCATGTGTAGTAGGGGAGTAAAAAGTTGGCATTCTCTTGTACAATCCCTGCCTTTGCCACTTATTAGCTTAGGCACACCACTTTATTCTGAACATTACATTCCTCATAAGAGAGGGTTAGACTTGGGAATCTCAATGCCTCCTTCTTGCGCTAAATTATTTTCCCATGGCATTACACTTTATAGTCTCTCTGGATTGCCTGCATTTAAATTTGAAAGAAGTTTCCCTTATGTCAAGCATATTTATCAAATAATATTCTTGAAATAGAGTATTTATTAAGTGTGCTAATGTATTACAGGTAGTGTACTGGAATCCTTGACCTGTAGTAGCTGATTTTGTACTGTAACACAACACATAAAATGAACTGAAGACCTATGGATAGACCCTGCATTTTTGAAATGTTTGACTAGATATGGAAGTAGAATAGAGGCATTGGCCCCAGAAAGATGGAACAACATCTTTCTTGATAAGTAAGACCAAGGAAACCAGGAGTAGAGTCCAATATATTGGTGAAGGGGATATAAAGATCATAGTTTGAATTGAGAAAAGATAGAATGGAGCATCTGGCACAGTGTGTGGAGGTCTAGGTCCTGATTATGCAAAGTTATTTATGGATCTCAATGAGTAAAGCCTACATTAGAGGAGGAAAGTGAAATTAATGTTCTAAGTAAGAAGTGATGACTCAGGCATTCAGAAAATTCAGAATATTAAAATATTAACTTACAATTCTCATTTAATTTAAATGTATTAAATTCACTAAAAATCTTAAAAAATGTCTATTTTTTGGCATAATATCACCAGGCTAATTATATTTTTTTCCTCAAATGATTTCTCTGAATCTCCTCTCTGCAACCCCTCTTGATACAGATTTCAAAATAATTATTTACATACAAGGACAATCCATGTAATTGTTCAATTTAAAAACTTTCAATGACCACCAATTTTTATAAATGCAAATGGAAGTAGAAATGTTGGATTCATTAATTAGTTTATTATTAAAACCAATATTTAAGCACTTTAATATACATAAGAGACTAGTATAGCTAGTAGCAATACACAGATATAGCATAGGATTTTCTCAAGATCATTTTCTCATAGGGAGAATAACTAGTATACAATAAAGAGCAAATTCACACAAAGAACTGTAAGTACTATAAAATGTAACTCACTTTCATTTTATTACTTGTTGGTAGATTAAAGACTTTCTAAAAGCTTATTTTTTTATTTTCTAACCTAAGGTTAGCATTAAAGAAAGAAGAGGGGTTGTGAAGGCAAAGAGATGTGGAAGAAGAGTGGATGACCATAGGAGATGAAGAGTAATAAAGTTTGGTGAGAATGCTTAATCATGTGAAGGGAAAAAATATATATAAAATGAGTGGGCAAGTATACAGGAACCATCTTATGGAGGTCCTTGATAAGTATAGAAAGATATAATTTATATACAGGAATAATTTATTTTTTAAAGTAATATGGAATGTTGAACAATTTTGAATAGAGAATGGCATTGTCAAAGTATTGCATTAATAAGATCACTTGGGCTCTGATATGCATTAGAAAAGGGACAGAGTTGAAGTTAGAAGACCAGAGAGCAAGTTAATTATATAATGAATTGATTAGGACCTAAGTGTGGTGGTAAAGAAATGAAGAGCCCATTACAAATGGTGTTGAAGAAATAGAAAGAGCAGGATTTGGTAACTGACTGGATGTAAAAAATGAGAGACACAAAAAAGTCAAAGATATACCTGAAGATAAAAGTCTAAAATACTGGAAATATGGCCACAATAGTTCTTTAGAAAAGTTAAGTTGGATGTATATGTTTAAGAACAAAATGTATTAAGTTCTTAAACATTGAATTTGAGTTTTTAGTGGGGTAAACTTCATATTGGCAAAAGTATTTATCAAGCAGTTATAAATATTGGACTGGGTGGAGATCTTGGACTGTGTAGAGATCTAGGGAAAAGATGGAAAAAGGGATGTTGATTTGTGAATCACCTGAACAGATTTGATAATTTTAAAATGGGAATGAATGATATATACAATTCATTCAAGTCAATTAAAAACAGTTATAAAGAATCTATTATGTGCAAGATATTATATGAAGAAAGGAAATGGAAAGAAGAGTTGGTGAGAGAGGGAGAAGGAAAAATAAAGAGAAAAAGGGTGGAACTACATAAAAAAGTATTAAATGAAAGGAATATGAGAAACAAAAGATAATTTCACAGTCACCAGGTCTAGATAGACTTCATCCCCAAGTACAAAAAGATCAGCCATGATTACTGACGTCTTATCAGTCTTATCTAAAGTTATATCTTATCTAAAGTATCTATTATAGTCTTATCTAAAATTATATAGCTATATCAAAGATATGCTTTGGGTTGTATGAAATGTTTCAATGTGAAAAAAGTATAAAATATTTGTTGCTCTGCAGTAACAAATAATTGCATTTGGATGCCAGAAATTTGTGGTTGATTTTGTTTGTATGATTTCATGATTTTCTCTAACAGTTTAGTAGTATGACATAGGAGATGAAATGTATTATTATTATTATTAGAAAGTCATTCCCACAATATCATATGAACTTAAAGAATTCTCTTATTTTTTCTTATTTTAGAAACTCAGTAAAAGGTTTATAATCTTTGGCTTTGTGGGTGGTGGATGAAAAAAATTGTTAGAACCATAGATTCTTTCCCTTTCTAGATTCAGAATTTGCTAGAGGATCATATTTGCCTAGCTTGTTAATAATAAACTTTTCTCACTATTTATATTCTTGCTTAATACCCAAAATGAAAGTTTCTATGAACATTATAGCTAAATTCAAGATCTCCCAGGTCAAAGAACAAAAATACTTCAAGTAGACAGAAGAAACAATTCTAATATTGTTGAGCTATAGTCTTGATAATACAAGATTTGACAGCTTCTGCATGAAGGATCTTAAAAAATGAAAGTCTGAAGGACAAAAGAGTTAGGATTACAACAAATAAATCCCAAACCAGCAAAACCAAGTGTAATCTTTAAGCAGAAAAATTAGTATCTAATGAAATAAATGACTTTGGAGCATTATTAGAGAAAAGATAAGAACTGAATTTGAAATTGACTTTCAAATACAAACCTCAAGAACTACACAAAACAGTAAATAGTAAAGAGAATTAAAGGATTCAACAAGGTTAAATTATTTGCATTTCTACAGAAGAAGACATATATCTCTCATAAAGTTTATCATTACTAGGGTACTTAAGAGGAGTATACATAGACAGAGGAGAGAGTATATGATGAACATGATGGGATGAAAAGTAAAAATATAATTAAGTGGTGAGAAAGAATAATGCACTGGTAGAAATGGGAAGGAAGAGGTAGAATTGGGTAAAATATCTCACATAAAAGAGCCATAAAAGAGTTTTTATAGTGGAGGGGAGCATGGGGAAAGTGGGGAACACACTTGAATATTACTTTCCTCAGAATTTTCTCAAGGTGGGTATAACACATACACAAAGTTAACTATAGAAATCTATTTTACCCTATCTAGGAAAGGAGAAAGGTAAGGCGATAAGATAAATTGAGGAGGGGGTATGATAGAAGGTATGATAAAAAATTAGGGGAAACAGTTATCAGAATCAAAATCCTTGAGATACATAGGGTGAAAATAGAGTAAGAATAGGCTAAATGAGGGAATATAATGGAGGAAAACACAAAATAATCATAACTAAAAAAATTATAACAAGTTTCTCAGATAAACAACTAATTTCTCAAATACATAGAGAACCATGTCACATTGATAAGAATATAAGTCATTGTCCAGTTGGTAAGTGGTCAGTGGATATGAATAGTTGATTTCATATGAAGAAATCAAAGCCATAGATAGTCATTTGAAAATTTTTATAAATAACTATTAATTAGAAAAATTCAAAATTAAACAACTCTTAGGTAATACCCCACACATATCATTTTGACTAATAAGACAGAAAGTGAAAATGTTATAGATAATGTGGAAACATTGCATTTTAATGCACTGTTGTGGAGTTGTAAACTATTTTATACATTTTGGAGATCGATTTTGATCAATGCCTAAATACCATAAAATTGCACTTAGCCTTCAATACAGCAATACCACTATTAGGTTTCTATCCCAAAGAAATTTTGAAAAAGGAAAAAGAATCTTCAGAGAAAATCTTTTTGTTGTCACAAAGATTTAGGAATTGCAAGGATTTTCATAAATTGGAGAATGGCTAAATGTGATGGAGTACTATTGTGCCATAAGGAATGATGAGCAGGATACTTTCAGAAAAACCTAGAATGACATATGAATTTATGCAAAGTGAAAAAGAACAGAACAAGAAGAGCTTTATACACTTAGCAATTTTGGACAATCATCAATTTTAAGTGACCTTTTATCCATAAGATACAAAATAATTCTGAAAGACTTTATTAAAAATACTAGCTACTTCCAGATAAAGAATTGATGGACTCTTAATAAAACTCAAAACATTTTAAAATTTTTTCTTTATTTTTCTTATTTGTTCATTTTAGCTCCAATGTTTTCTTTTATAACATGACTAATATGGGAATACATTTTACATGACTGCTTAAATATAGCTATATCAAATTGCATGTCTTCTTAGGGAAGAGGGAGAAGAAAAAGTGAGGAAGAAAATTTTGAAATTTTTAATTTTTATCAATATTTTTCATATATAATTGAGAAAAATTTTAAAAAATTATAATTTTTGGATGAACAGGATGATTATTTTAAAAAATCCTGGAAAGACTCATATGAGGAGAAGAAAAGTGAAGTCAGCCGAACCAGGAAAATGTTGTACACAGCAAAAGCAAAAATGTATGATGGTCAACTCCAAAGAATTTAACTATTATCAGGGATCCAAGTATTCAAGACAACATCAAGAAACTCATGACAAAAAAGCTTTCCACTATCATAGACTGAATTTATGGATACTGAATGCAGATTGAAACACATCATTTTCCCATTCGCAAACAAAAAAAATTTTCTCATTCATGAGTATTTTTTATTTTAAAAGTGATATGTGAAAGGAGATGAAAGATGAGGCAAAGCAGATGGAAGATGAGGTGAAGAAGATGAAAGATGACCTCCAAAGAAAATCCGACCAAAAGAAAAAGGACGACCAAAATACTAAGGATGAAATCCAGTCTTTAAGAACCAGAATACAACTTGAATCGAGTGACCTCACAAGGCAGCAAGATACTATAAAACAAAACCAAAAGAATGAAAAAATTGAGGAAAATATGAAGCATCTCATTCACAAAACAGAGGATTTACAAAATCATTCAAGGAGAGACAATTTAAGAATTATTGGCCTACCAGAAGACCATGACAAAAGAAAAAGCCTGGACATTATATTACAGGAAATTATTAAAGAAAACTGCCCCGAAATCCTTGAACAAGAGGGAAAAGTGGAGATTGATAGAATCCACAGATTACGTCCTGTATTTAATCCCCAACTGACAACACCCAGGAATGTTATAGCCAAATTCAAGAACTATAAGACCAAAGAAAAGATATTACAAGCTGCCAAGAAGTCATTCAGATACCAAGGAACCACAGTGAGGATAATTCAGGATCTGGCTGCACCCACACTGAAAAAAAGAAAGGCATGGAATACGATATTCTGGAAAGCAAGGGAACTAGGTCTACAACCAAGAATCAACTACCCAGCAAAACTGACTATATTCTTACAGGGGAAAGTATGGTCATTCAATAAAAGTGATATGTGTCTTCTTTCACAACATGACAAACATGGAAATATGAGTTGTATGGTAGCACATGTATATACCTGTATCATATTAACTGCTGTTTCAGGAAGGGGGAGTAGAAGAAGGGAGGGAGAAAACATATTTCTCTGGATGTCAGAGAAACTTTAAAAAATTTTATTGACATAATGTTGAAAATATATAGTTAGAAATTAATAAAATTTCTGAAGCTGGATTCAATTAATAAATCTTCTGAGTATCAGAGGATCTTTGCAACCTTTTATTAATTCAGTGTATTTGGACTCCGTGTAAGATATCTCACATGGTACAGACACATAAAATGTTTGCGTCCTCCATTTATGAGTGACAAATAGTAGTACCTTGGAAAAGGGTATGCTGTGAAAGGGTATCAATATTAGTGTCTTGTAATTTAATAAATCAAGTGATGTCTGAGGTAATAGATTTATGAAAATGACATTACTATACTTTTTTGGAGGCTCATATTCAAGTTTACTTAAGGATAATGATTTTAGGAGAATGACAAATTCATAAAAATAATTTACTAGGTCATAGGATGTGATTTGGGTTAGTACAGGCAGTATCCATATAGACAAAAAAAATTAGAGGTCTTTGAATTTAGTAAAGGAAGATAAAAGACAAAAATTAACTCAAATAAGTCAACATTTCCCCTACAGATTTCTTTAAAAGCTAACAAACATGAACAGCTTATATTGCCTATGTCTCTTGTTTAGTTTCATGATGGATGATGTATATTTAAAATAACTGATGGAAGTCGGTTTCTGTCTCATGCTTTTTTAAATTAAGGATGCCTTTACAATGTGTATTAAATATCCTCAGGAGGACAGTAAGCTTATTGATGATGAAGTCATATTTTGTTTTGTTTTGCTTAATTCTTAATTTTTAGGGAAACATTATAATTTCACTACATATAATCATTCTTATTATTTAAGAAACATCACTGAGATATCCAAAAAACTGATCATTGACTGCCCTTTTCATTCTGTCACATTCTGCAAACATTTACTTCTGACTATATTTGGTCAAATATATTGGCAGATTTTCTACTATATGTTTTTGGGAGCAATAAAAATTTATTATATATTGGGTTGCATATTGAGAATGTTAAAGGCATATCTGCAAGAGTTCTTAATTTTTTTTAGAACTATGCTGACAAAAGTACTATAGTATACATTTTCTCAAGCTGGAAAGGATTTGAACATGATCCTAGTAACTAGCCTATCCATGTATAGTAATAACATCACCTCCAGAAAGAAGCCATCATGAAAAGACCTTTTAGCTAGAACAAACCAGGAAGAAACAATACAAATCAATCCTCATTATGAATGATCCACTACCACTTATATTAAATAATTAGCAGAATGATGGGACAATGGACAAAAGATATTTGGAATCATATCCTTCTGACATCATAGTCCAGAAATGGAGAGTTTATACTTAAAATATCTTGATTTTGAATTGTCTTACATCTACTAAGATTTTTCACCGTAATTCCCTAATTTAACTTAAAGCCCATTTATTTATTTAGTTTCCCCATTTATGAGTTTGAGTAACATGTCCAAATCACCTCTAGTTAAAAACTCTGTGTTTAAGATTTATATTCTATATTCATGGGGGAAAATGCCATTTTGAAATATTGTTATAATTTACTTATTTTCATTGCACTAACCACAAGTGCAAACTTGACCATCACAAATGTTTTCTATGACTTTTTATTCATTTTCAAAATGACAGGCATTAGCTAGATTATGTTTCTTCCATTTATTTTTCTGAAATTCTATATCTCCAGGTTTCTAATGTACAACTTATTTCTTTTGACATTTGAATTGCTATCTTCAACTCTCTGAGTTTACATTGGAGGGAATTGGAGAGGACTGTTATTGTAACTTCTGGTTATTCTTACATGCTATTCAAAGCTGTCCTCCATTAAATAACACTAATGATTATTTTTTTTTCTAGAGACTCTAGTAGTTGAGACAATAGATAGTAACAAATCATGCCAGTTTTATATTTCCAAATAAAATGATAAAATGACAATACAGATATTAACAATTATGATCTTTAGGAAAATGTATAAGCATTTGCAAAAAGAATTAAGGTATTCCAGATTAAGTATTTTGATATATCCTAGAAAATTTTACACTTTCTTCATTCTGTCAATTATTTTACCTTTTCATCTAGGCTTTCCAGTTCTTTCCTCAGTCTTGTATTGAAATTTTCACTCAGAATAATTTCTGCACCTGCTGATTGATTCCTCTGAGTGAGTTTATATACTTCATCAGAGAAAAAGAGAAGGATGCATTACCAATATTTCTTCCATTCTTTAAGTCTTTATATAATACAGTTTAGTCTTAAATATCTACCCTCTGCAAATGTTTTTTTCCCCCTTACAGTGAATGTTTATTTGCTATTCATGAGCTACACTAGAATCTTTTGCCTGCCCACAGTGAGGGTTATGTCTTTGTGGTGCTTCAATTTTGTCTTTGAAAAAGCGAAGAAGGCACAATAGAGTGATGACATAGTAGCCCTTTTCTGGGTTTTCTTAATTTTTGACTCGTAAAAAATTTTCCCTATGTTTTTGAGCAGTTCTTGAAATCTACATACAAAAAGCAAAGAAGAAACAGCTCAAAGAAGTTTGACTTTTTAACAGTCTTTTCACAGACTGTTTTCTTTTTAAGACACACACACCATTTGAACACTTTTCCAAGTTAACTTGAGTATCACCATATATTCTGATTAATCTACCACTAATGTTTCTCCACAGACCTACAAATCATCTTTCTTGGTATGATCTTTTCAAATGCTAAACTGAAAATGAAATAGGAAGGAGTTTATGCACATTTATTGTTTATATCTGAGAGAATAGAAGCTATTCTGACCAATATGTAAACTGAAGAATAACTCTTTAATATAGTAATACTGGTGTCTGAAAAAACAGCTCACATCCTACAATTTATAGTTACTTCCTTTCCAGGATTAACGGGACATTTAAAGTTGAGAGTTAACTGACATGTCTGATGACTTTTACTATGTTTTAAAACATAAGATTCATCCAAAGAAAAGGAAAAAGAAAGAGAAATATCACCGCTGAATAGCGGGGACATAAATCTTAGATATAAAGCAAAAACTAATTCAATTGTTGCAATACTTCTTGTGAATTATTACCTTGGTTAGCAAACTTGGATGCAGCTAAATGCTAAGTTTTATGTCAGAATCCATTTATACAATGTTTGGGCATTCTTTTTCATAGGGCAATTAAAGTTTCAGTCTGTATATCTATAAATAAGGGAAACATAAACTGTATTTACCTTGCAAAAATGAGTTTCCATGACCAAGTCTACTTTTAAGTGAGACCCTGTTTCATGATAGAATGGGGAAACAGAGAATTCATACATATATATGCATTGAAACTCAAAGAAGCAAAGGTAGCATTATTAACACAATGAATTTAACAAATGGAATTTTTATGTGTCCTGGCAGAGTTTCCAACTCTATTACTGTCATGGTCAATCTAGGATGTCTGGCCATCATAGTCTCATAATGTGTATAAAGTTGAGAGTTAAAAAGATGAATTATTCTAAGGGTTCATTTTAGTCTACCATGATATATTGAATTTTTTAACAAGGGTATTTCAACTCTTTTCTTCTTTTTGGAAACTCGAGAAAGAGTTCTGAAAATCATAGAGACAGACATTTTCACTGAGCACTAGAGTAAGTGTATACTTTATTTAATAGTTTTATCATCTTATTATTTGAAAAATCCAAGCATATCCAAGAACCAATGAGAAACTTAAAACTCAAATGCATTTTGTTTTAAATATTAAATTTAATAATTCATCTTTAGATCATTTTAAAAACTATTTTCCAGAAGGAGGAGACTTAGAAGATCTTTAGCTCAGGATTTTTTGGGAAATGTTCATATTCTTGTTGAAATTGTTCTCAGGATATAAAATGGAGAATTGTGTAATTGTATTTAAAGTACTTTAAATTAGTATTCTTAAATAATTGAGTTAATCTTCCTATTTCTCAATAATTATTTATTTTGTATTTGTCATCTATGTAGAACACACAATTTTAGTACTCATTAACACTAAATATTAACAAAAAATTTCTGTTATTAATCTATTTGCCATCATTCACAATTCCTAAGACTTGATCCATATTCATATATATCATTGAGTACCTTCATAGGGCATACTACCTGGCACATCTCAAGTGCTAAATAATTTTTCATTCAATTATTCCTCTTTCATTGTATAGTGAGCTGAGCCATTTGCTTTCATAAGTGTAGGAATGAAAGAAGTGAAATAGTACTACATATTGGGCAAATTCTTAATTTATATAGGATATTCAAGTAGTCCTGATTTCTTTAAGGATACCTACAAGGAAGGGCATGGTGCAGATGTGTGGCTCAGTGGATTGTCAGGAGAGTCAGGCCCAGACATGGGAGGTCCTGGGTTAGATTCTATCCTCAGGCACTTCCTAGCTGTGTGACCTGGGTAAGTCACTTAACCCCATGGTCTAGCCCTTACTGCTCTTCTGACTAAGAATCAATGCATACTATTGATTCTAAGATGGAAGGTAAGGGTTTAAAAAAAAAATCTACAAAGGGACACCATTTTTAATATACAACAGATTCCTTTTTTTCTAGGAGAAAAAATAAGCCCTCTAAATAGAGAGGTTATGCGATAATAGAAGAAATTGTTAGGGAGTTCAGAAGTTATAACAAATGATGAGGCTACCCAATACATAATGTCAAAGGATTATATTTCAAGCTTGCAAAATGACTTTATTTTGTTCCTGATGATTTTGATATTAATGGTTAGAAGTATATGAACTTTATAAATTTCAGTTTAAGAATATGATCTATTATTAATTTGAAAATGGAAGTAATCAAAGAATAATGGAACAAGTTTATTAACGATTATGTTCTAAAGGGTAAGTCAGTAATCTTGTCCACTTGACTATATTGAACAAAAATGAATTTCTTTTTTTCTCTATTATGTAAATCAAAATGGAGGCGTATTAGTCCTGATCTCAATCATAATGGTTCCTCTTTCCCCAGGATTAAAACAGGCATCTTCTAATATTTTGATGCCAATGTTTGGTGTTTTTTTTTTTAAATAAGGCCTTTCATAAGTCAGTACAAAATAAAAAATTGGAAATAATGGGCTTTAAATTACCAGCTGCTACTTATTCCATTTCATTGCCTCATATTCTATGTTGATTTTGTATCTAACAATAGAATAAATGGAGAGAATAAGGGTAATCATTTGCAAAATAAATTTTAAAAGAATAAAATCGGCAAAGAAAAAATGTTCATTTTTAAGATTGTATGTTAATAAATGTGAAAGAGTGAATGACTTGAAACAAAATGTGTCCCTAAGGCACCCCATTAGAATAGAAATATTTCAGAAAGGACAGGTAGAGACATGCAAGAAGGCATTTTACAGATAGAAAATTTCTACCTCTGATTCAACATCACTCTTTTTATAGTTGAGATTAGAAAAATAGCACATTCTCCTTTTGTGTCTACTGTACATTTTGTATAAGTCTCAGAGATGAAGGGCAGATTGTTAATTTCAGGAATTGGTCCAATGGGACCAGAAGAGAAGCAGCAATAATCTAAAATGGATACTAAGAGCTCTTTTTTTAAGACTGCACAGGCAAACATTGGCAAGTATTTGCAAATATTTGTCAGTACTGCTGTTGCTACCCAGCAAAATGCAAATTATAGGGAGCCACAGTGGATTGTGAATCTTGGTACAATCAATACTAGAGAAAGGATGGCAGCCTAGGAGAGCATCCAGTGCTTTGGTGCACAAAAGGTTTTGAGTTTAGGAATTAGCTTGCTTTTCAACCTTAACAGTACCACCCCCTATTGCTATCCCCAATATATTTCTTTTAAAAAGCAACAAAAGTGCTTTTTAAATGTTCATCAAAAGTAGCAATGATAGTATTTCTTCTCTCTTCCTGTTATGCTTAAATCCGTTTATTTTCAAATTTCTTGAGTTGATAATAGACCTATTTGTACCTTGGTATTTAAAAGTATGTATTTAAATTCTATTCATGCATCCATTTTTACATCTCCCTTTGTCTTCTTCTGTCTCTTTCCTCTACCCCTCCTCCATTGTCTCAAATCTTCTACTGTTTGCATGGGTTACACAGCAACCAAGCTCAGAAAAAGGAGCAGACAGTCTAGTTGTCTCTTTGAGAATTCTAAGCAAATGTCAGTAAAAATACAATAAAAAGTAATTGTTATGCTAAATACTTAAAGTAAGTAGATTTTTAGAAAATATGCAAATATTGCCTTTCTTTGCCCTGTAAGTTGAATTTAATAATTTAAAAAAAAATTCTCATTGCTGAACAGCAATGATGGAAAGTTATATGTGCTCTGCTTTCCTACTTCTAAAGCATTTAAAAAACACAATACCATATAGAAGTTATATGATTGGACAGGATTCTTTGTTGAACTAATCCAAGCCATGAAAAGTAGAGTTCACTCCTGAAAAAAATCTAGAGCTTCTCTACCAGACTACATTAAAGAGACAAATATAGCATCATTTTCTTCCCTAAACTGCCACTTTAGCTTTTCCATGAGCTAATCAGAATTCATGGTCTCCATCAGGTCCTAGATGGCACAGAACTGCTCTCAGGGATATGATTGAAAGTGATAGGTAAGTCACTATTTTTTCATGGAAAACAGCAAGAATAACATCTGGTTTTCAATTACAGACGTTTTAATAGACCGTCCTTTTGGTTTGTGATTAAATTTTTTTAAAAAAAGAGAGAAATTCAATCATATTATATCTCTTTTTTTTCCCCAAAATTTAAAATAAAAAAAAAATAACAGGTGCCTCCCCTTTGGACCAAAGTCAGCATATCCCTGGGCAAGTTGGTAGGAGGACAAGAGAAAATAATAAACTTTTTATTCTTAAGTAATATTACAGCATGATTGATATTCTGAAAATAGGTCAGTGAAGTTAGAGAACACCTCAGGCTGAATGACTGTACACCTTCAATCTCTGAAAGACAGTGAGGCTCACTTGAGGAAAGAATGAGATTTTATATTTCTCTATTAATAAATAAATTTAATCAATAATTAATCAACTGCTTAAGGGTGGGTCATTTTCAGATAGTTTATCTGCTAGTCAAAGCACAAACAATTTTTTAAAAATACAACACAATCGTGTAGACAAATACATGTGTAAACAATAATTTTGTTGTTTAGAAAACTCGAATTTGTAAACATTTACATCTTACAGTGTCATTTAAAGAACTTGGCTTATGAAGAAGTCTTAAAATGATTGGTATATTTTATTGTTTAGAACCATTTTCCAATTAAAACCTCATCATTATGTACAGTTTATATAAAGATACTCAGTTACTGAAAATGCAAAGCATTGTTTTCATATACTGTTGAAAATATTACTGATTCAAATATCATGATGTGCCCTCTGAATTGTTGTGTTTTGTATTTTCCTTAAGTGGTGATTGATTGCAGTGATTGTCACATTCTGAAGGAGCATCTTTGTTAATAATAGTATATATTTATAAAATAGCTAGCTAGTATTGGCCATGATAGGGGGAAAAATCTGTCTGTGAAAATAATCTTGTAAATTACAGGTCATATCTGAAACATATACTCTTTATTTGCCTTTACATATTTTAAAATGTGTCACATGAAATTAAAGAGCAATAAGCAATAGAGTTTAAGAAGGAACAAATAAAACCACAGTAACATCAGTAAAGAGTTTATATTCTTTGATAAGTTAATGAACAAAAGGAAACTCTAATATAATGAATAAATACTGGGGAGTAAAAGAAAATGGTTTTACAAAACAAATGAACAAACCTCAAGTTAGAGGAAACACAATACAAATAAAGGCCTGCCTGAAATAAAAAGACACAGGCTTTTTACAGTGATTTTGAAGAATGACAAATTACCTAAAGGATATGAAATTTAAGAATAAAAATAATAACCAGAACTCTAAGGATAGATTTTAAAAAAAGGCAGATTAGATAAGAGAACAAGATAAAAAAGACAGATTAGATAAGAGAACAATTAAGAAGGTCTCTAGAATAACTGATTCTTGATAAGGAAAATGGATTAAGTTGCAAAATAATACATATGAAATAATATTAAAGTAAAATCAAAAGACAGAATGATTAGGGAAAGTGCTGAAGTTTCTACAATCTAAATCAACTAACTCTAATGATAATATGTAGCAAAGTACTGTGAAAATTGTATATATTGATTGACTATGATCATTCTGACATGAGGAAGAATTTTGTATATACATACACATATAAAAATATGTGTATATATGCATATAAGTATTTACATAGATGTACTCTATCTTTCCAAAAATATTTTTATATTTTGAACTTTAATAAAATCAACCTACATTAACATCCAAATATACAAATATCAGAAACTATTTTACAAGAAACTCTGAATATCTAACAGATTAAAAAATTTTAATACTAAATTCCACATGCTAAAAACAATGTTGTACTTATCTGGGTCCCCTACATTATACAAAAAAAAAATTTAAACCGCCAAGAGAAAAACCTGTCATTTGCCAAGGAAATGCATTTTGAAAGATTATTCTTTATCCATGAAAAAAAAAGAAGAGCCTGAGATACAATAAATATGTCTGCCAAAATTAAATATCCTATATTACATAAATAAATAAGAAGGAAATTCAGAAAAAAATAAAACTAGAAGAGCCCACTGGATGAGAAAGAGTGCTATATATTCATTTCAAGAACCTGTGTTCAAGTACTAAGTAGAGTAACTATCTGAGAACCTTTGCCAAGCCATATCACTTCTGTGAACTTCCATTTCATCATCTGTAAAAATATGGGTCTGAGTAATAATGCCCTAGGTCTCTTTGTTCTCTAAATATGTTCATTATTTCTACTAAAGAAGCATGAGGTCAAAGTCATTACATAAAGGAATCAATCCATTTAGCATAAAAATGTTATGGGGGGGGTTGAGGTGGGCCCCTGGGTTCATGATAGGTACCCTTTGCAAGAATACAAGACTCCAAACAGCCTAAAAATAAAGAGAAAAATTATTAATTTGGTATTTATATTGAATTGATTAGGAGGACAGCATGGGGTAGCACTGCCTCCTGAAGGAGATGTCTCTTGGGTCTTTTATATCTTTTAGACAACATGGACTATGTGACCAGGGATGAGGGAATGGATGGATGTCAAGCAGGAGTGGGTGATATTTGTTATATGATTTTTGCCCAGAAGACACATGGGGTGACTGGCATAGCTTAAGGGGTGAGTAGATGTCTAAGATACAACCTGATGGTATCAAAGCATAGCTGGTAGGTGTATCTCTTTGTCCATCTCAAAATGTAGAGGAGATCATGAGTCTCTGATGCCCAAAGTCACTTTTTCCCATGCCATTCCCCACCCTCATTAAATTCTAAGGAGAGAAGGGTGAAAGTTTATCTTTGTATGGCTTTTTTTCAAAGCTTATAATGGGCATAGAGTCTCTGAGAGAGGGAAGACATAGGTGATGACCTGCATAGTTTAGGAGGTGAATAGATATATTAGAAACAACCTGATGGTATCAACGCATAGCAGAAAGGTGCATCTCTGGGTAGGTTCTTTTCCCCATCATGAATCACGTTGAGATAAAAACCTAGTAGTGTATTTCTGGGTCAAAGAGTATGCAAAATTTGATGATATTTTGGGAATGGTTCCAGATTGCTCTCTGGAGAGGTGGCATCAGTTTAGAGCTCCACCAATTTTCCCACATTTCTTTAGTATTTATCATTTTCCCTTTTCATCATGTGAGCCAATCTGATGGGTGTGAAGTGGTATTCCAGAATTGTTTTAATTAGCATTTCTCTTATTAATAGTTATTTGGAGTATTTTCCATAAGGCTAAAAATAACATTAATTTCCTTATCTTAGAATTGCATGTTCATATTATTTAATAATTTGTCATTTGAAGAATGCTTTGTATTCTATAAATTTATCTGAATTTTCTAGCTTTTTTCAGAGACACTTGCTATGATTATTTTTCTCTTTACTGTTTAATCTTGGTGCCACTGATTTTATCTGTGCAGATACTTTTTAAATTGTTGTAGTCAGTTATCTGTTATATAACTCTTAGTTTTCTGTCTTGTTTTGACTTAATTTCTTTCCTTATCTATAGGTGATTCAGTCCAACTATCTTGTATTCCCCTCAATTATTTATAAAAATCACCCTTTATTTCTTAATACTGTATACATTTTGACTTTATTTTGACATATGATTTGAGGTGTTGGTCTATACCTAATTTCTGCCATACTGTTTTCTAGTGTCACAGAAGTTTTTTGTCAAATAGTCAGTTCTTCTTCCAAAAGATTAACTCTTTAATTTTATCAGACACTCAATTACTGTAGTCATTTGCCATTGTACATCGAGTGTCTAACCTATTATATTATAATTTATTGTATTACTTAGTTGGTACCAGATTGTTTGGAAGTTTGCCACTTTATAATATATTTTAAGTATCTGTATAGCTAAGTTACCTCCCTTTAAATATTTTTCATTACTTCACTTGATATTATAGGTCTTTTTTTTCTTCCAAATGTATTCTGTTATTATATTTCTAGTTCTGTGAAAAAAGGGTAGTTTGGTATTAAATTGAATTAGTAACTTATTTTAAGAAGAATAGTTATTTTATTACATTGACATAAGAGAAAGGAATGAGAGATAAAGAAAAGTGCAATGAGTTGCAAGGTATAAAATATGAGATCTTGACTGGAATGAAAGGGGAAGAGTTTTAAAGAGAATGCAAAAAGAGAAAAAGAGAGGAGTTAAGCCAAAACTGAAAGAATATTCTTGGATTTCTCACAGAATTCTGAGAGAGAGGGACTTCTGGGGGAGTAACTGCCAGCCCTGAGGAGGAAATTGGGAGCAAAGAGAGAGTTCACAGGTTCTGGACTTTCTTCTCCCTCATATCCTGCTTGTGATTCTCTGTGTAATCCTGTGTGTGGTTTCTATACAGCCTGAGATATTCCCACCAGCCAGTTCTTGATCTAGTTAATTCTACTTGTTAGACTTTGAGAGAGAAAACCAGCTTGTCTTGACTTGAACTGTTCATTCTGCTCCATTGGTACTAGCCTGTATCCTTGGTGATCAGGTTATTTTGGTCACCAAACCTGATCTAGCCAACTTGATCTGTTCCCTTTACCAAAAACTGTTTTGGGGATGCTGTAGACTAGGAAAGCTAGGATAGGAATATTTTAGGGGGACATAGCTTAGTCAGGAAGGTTGTGAGACAGCTTGGAAGACAAAGAAGTGAGACTTCTGAAAGTTTCTTTGTTTTTGGTTAAGTATAGTTTTATTAGCCAAGGGACTTCCTTGGCCCTCCACCCTAACCCAGTCCTTGTTGTTACTTCATTAAGCCTGTTATTAACAAGTATTCATCAATCAGATTGTGGTTTTTGAGAGCTACAGGCCTGAGGTTAGTCATCTTGCCTCCTTTGCCTGAGAGGAACAGGGACAACAGACTTCTGATTTTACTAACCTTTTGAGGGGCAAAACCTGGTTATTTCATTGGCCTACCCAGTGGTAATTAATGTTTTCCCAATTATTTAGATTTGATTTCATTTGTGTGAAAAGTTTTGTAGATAAGATCATATAATTACTGTGATTATCTTGGCAGGTAGACTCCCAGGTTTTATATTGTCTATAGTTATTATAAGTAGCAGTATTATTCCATCTCTTGTGCTTTATTGTTTATATAAAGAATTATTTATTATGTATGTATTGTACATCCTGAAATTTTGCTAATGATGTCAATTATTTCATTTAATGTTTTGATAGATTCTCTAGACATGCCATAATGTCATCTGTACAGGGTGATAGATTTATTTCATTATTGCCACTTGAATTCCTTCAACTTCTTCTCATTTCTTTAGCTAGCATTTCTAGTATTATATTGAACAGTAGTAGTGATAGGGGGCATCTCTGTCCCACTCCGAATCTTACAGTGTTGCATAATTTCTAACCAAGAAATGCAAAAAAAGAAACAAAATCTCCAAACCAAAAAGAAATAGTTTTATTGATAGAGGACTGGTCTGACAATAACACTAGAATTCTGGTCAATACCAAAAGACCTAGATCCTTGTGAGAGACATACTTTTATACTCAAAGAATCCTGGACAATTCTTATACCCTGCTAAAAATAGAGGCAGATGGATGGATTGTTTATTGGTGTAAACACCTAGGAAGTGCTTCTCATTGGCAGAAGAAACCATTTGATAGATAGGGGTGGGGTGGGGGAAATTGTCTGATGATGTCAATGATGACAAATGGGCAGTGCTAGGCCTGACACAGAGGCAAAAGCCTGATGATATTTACTAGGGTCTATACAAAGATAAAGAGGTGGTACCAGGCTTCAAACCAAGGGAAAAGCCCTAATGAACGCCAATCACAAGTTCAAGACCATAATTGCTGAGGGTTCATGACATAGCAGGTTTGAGATTAGAATTAAGAACTTTGCTAATTCTATGAAACCAGTTATCTACTTAATTCAAACCTTAAAACTTATATTATTATGCCAACATAATTTAACTAACCTAAAATCACAATTATGATTATCTAAAGACTACCACTCACATTAAAAATTAATCCTTATATAAGGGGATAGGGACTTTCTCACTCACAACAGGGAAGACTTTTAGTTTATCCCCTTTGAAGCTGTTTACTCATCATTTTAGAAAGGCATTACTTATGATTTTGAGGAATGTTCTATTTATTCCAATGTTCTCTTGCATCTTTAAAAGGAATGGGTGTTGCATTATTTCCAAAGCTTTTTCTTCATCTTTGAAATAATCACATTGTTTCTTTTGGTTTTGCTATTGAAATGGTCAATTATGCTGACAGTTTTTTCTAATATTGAACCAATTCTCCTTTCCTGATATAACACTCACTTTGTCATATTATATGATCTTTATGATATATTGCTCTAATATCCTTGCTAGTATTTTTTCCAAAAATTTTCATCATTATTCATTAGGGATATTGGTCTTTAGATTTCTTTCTCTGATTTTATTTTTTCTAGTTTAGGTATCAACACCATATTTGTGTCATAAGAGGAATTTAGTAGTTTCTTCCTTGGTTATTTTCCCAAATAGTTTATATAGCATTAGATTTAAATGTTATTTAAATGTTTGGTGGAATTCACTTGTGGCTTCTTCTGTTTCCTCCAGTTTTCTTCCCCCTCAGGGGAATTCATTGATTGTTTTGTTCAATTTCTTTTTCTTGGATGGAATTGTATAAGCATTTAATTTCCTCTTTTGTTAATCTGTGCAATTTATATTTCTTTAAAGACTCATTTACTTCCATTATATTATCAGATTTATTGCCATTGCTTTAATTTCCTCTTCATTGGCTGAAGTTTTAACCTTTTCTTTTTTAATACTGGTGATCTGGTTTTCTTCTTTTCTGATAAAATTGATGAATGACTTTTCTACTTTATTGTTTTTGGTTTGTTTTTAAATAAAACTAGCTTCTTGGCTTATTTATTAGTGTAATGGTTTTACTTACTTTCATTTTTATTACTCTCCTTTTATTTTTCTGTATTTAAAATTTAGTGTTTTATTGAAAGTTTTAAAAATTCATTCTTTTTCAATTGTTTTACCTGCATAATGAATTTATTTATCTGTTCTTTCTTTACTTTGTTGATGTAAACATTTAGATATAAATTTCCCCTGATGTCTAGCTTTGACTACATTCCATTCCAAAAAAGTGTTATCTTTTCTCCTTGTTGTCATTCTCTTTAATAAGTTTATTGGTTGATTCTATGATTTGTTCTTTGATTAACTCATTCTCTAAGATAATGCTATTTATTTTCTAATTAAATTTGTTTTTTCTACATTCCTTTATTCAGTGTAAATTTATAATAGTATAACATGAAAAAGATGCATTTAATATTTCTGTTTTTCTTCAATTGATAGTAAGATTTTTATGACTTTTTATATGATTCATGTTTTTGAAGACACCATTTATTGTTGAGACAAAGTCTATTTCTACTCCCATTTAGGTATCTTCAGAAGTCTATCAAGTTGAACTTTTCCAAAATTCTAATCACCTCCTTAATATTTTCTCTCATTTATTTATTTATTTTTGTTTGATTTTTCTAATTCTAAAAGAAAAAGGCTAATGTCCCCTACTAGCATTGTTTTATAGTCTAGTTCTTCTTGTAACTCATGTAATCATTTCATTAGAAATTTGGATGCTATTCCATTTGGGATTTTTTTGTTTAATATTGATATTATTTCATTGCATATAGTTCCCTTCACCAATATGCAATTCTTCCTCACTTCTTTTATTTAGGTCAATTTTCATTCACTCCATCTTATTTCTCCACTGTTAATAATTCTCTTTTTCACCTTTCATTCTTTCCTTGTTAAAACATATTTTTGCTTTTGTTTGCCTACCTTCCTGAGTTCTCCCTTCCTTTTCTCTCCCCACTTTTTATTCCCCTGTCTCTTCTTACTTTCCTATAGGGTAAGAAAGGTTTTTTTGCATCTGAATGAATATTGATGCCATTGCTACACCAATTCCAATGAGATTAAAGTTTATCATTGCCTATCATCCTCTTTCCACTGTATTGATTCTTACATGCCCCCTCAGTGTGAGATAATTAACTCCCAATTCTCTCTCCTTGGTAGGTAAAGTAATTAAACTAGCTAGGGAGACACCTCAAAGGGAAGAGGGTACTTGCCCTGTGTAGCCATTTTTGATTGTCAGGAGAATTCATGGCACCTGGAAGACTTACCTCTTGTCCTGAATGAGATGTGAGTTCTCCAATCATAGAGGCCCTGGAAAGGGACATTGAAAAAGAAGGGAAAGAAAGTTGGCTTTGGGATCTGGGGACTCAGGAAACCTCATAGTCTGGCTCTGGGTTTGCTTAGCTACTCACAGAGCAGGTGGTTGGAAGCACTAGATGGCCCCGAAGTGCAAGACTCTAGCTCTCATGGTTCATGTTTCTTTCTCTCTGGCCAACTTTTTGCTACTTTACAAAGAAAAATTATAAAATTAAGATACAGTCTCCAAACAATTATAATCATTAGAAATCCCAGATAATTTTCCACTTCCAACATCTAAGATACACACACACACACACACACACACACACAGATAGATAGGCTTTCTACATTGTCTGCCAATCTGCTTATTATAACCTATACAACAAGCATAGTTGGGCAAAACTTGACTGATGAAAGTTTTCATTTAGGTGTTCTGCAGTGTTCTAGGGCTTGTGGCAACCCAGACAATGACATTTCCAAATAGGAGATTCTGGAAGAACTGAACAGTTTTTTAAAAATTATCTTTAACTATGAGGCATCTCATTCATTAAAATAGTAAACATCTTTGGAAAGCATATGTTCTCTGTTTTATGACTCTTTGATATTAATGATCAAAGGGCCAAATAAATTCCTCTCCCATATTATATTTATATCATGAAATATTACATAATTTTGACACATGAATGAGGAAATTCTTGATGGATGAGAATCCTTAAAGTGGTCTTATGCTCTTTTTTTATATTCAACAAACAAGTACAATGGGATTTTTCATTCTTTACAAAAATTATAGGTAACAAAAATTATAATCAATAAAAGAAATATGAACAAAAAGTTAAGACCCAATATAGATTAAGTAATATAATTCCAAATTATGAATTCTTCGACAAACAAATGATACAAAAATAACTATTTTTGACACGAAAAATATCAGTAAGGTGAAATACCAAAATATGTGTGATGCTGCTAGAGCAGTTCTCAGGGGGAAAATTTATATTTTTGAAGACACAAACAAAATAGAAAACAGAGATAATTAATGAATTGAACATGCAATTTTAAAAGCTACAAAATCAACCAATTAATAACCTTAAAACAAACACCAGAGAAGAAATCTATAAAAATAGTAAAGGATAAGATAAAATTAAAATTAAATTAAAAGAACTGATTAATAAAAGCATATTAATCCAAAAAATAATAAACCATTAACCAATTTGAACTGCTCCCTCAAAAAAGGGAAAATAAAAGCAAGCTATAAAAATCACATAGCTTTTTCATAATGGTCAGGCAGGATTATACTACATCAATAAGACTTCAGAAAAGAGATCAAACATGACTAGCAGCATTCAAAAAGTTTTGGAGGGACTCTCTCTCTTCATATTACTCCTTTTTTTCCCCCTAGTGAGATAAAAGACCAAGAAATTATCTACTATCTACTACATCCATCTCTACTCTACTTGATGCCCAGCAGTTCAGCTTTTCTGACTGATTACTTTCTATCTTGATTCAATTCCCTTTCCTGCAAGTCAAGGAAACATCTCTTCAGATCTTTTTTTTCCTCTATTTTTTCCTGTTGGGATGATAAGAATGCCTTTCTCATGTTTCCCCATGACAGGCCTTCTGGTTGTGGAAAAAAATATTGACTAGTTATCCATTGCTTTCCTTTTATTTTTCATGAAGAATTATTGCTTGTATTTTGAAGATTAATGTTAAAAATTATATTTTAATTACATTTGAGTAATTTTTCAGAAGATATATATGATTGAGATAACCTAGAATGTTTTGCTGGTATTCGTGTCCTTGATAGGAAATATTTCTTTTTCCTGAATTAAATTTTGACTGTACTTTGTGGCATTCACCTTTTCAATGCTCTATTGCCAAAGATCTTGAAAATGCTGAGGCAACTGAAATCTAACAGATTGGTAATGAAACATACTTGATAAAGCTCTGCTACAGTGACCTGAGAAGAAAAATATATATGAAACAGAACTAAGTTCATACTGTTTTGTTTTAGAATTTTTATAATCAAAACCATTATGAATTACCCAGAGTTTTAGCAAAGGTCCTTTGTTCCTTTAGCAGCTGATGTATACATGCCTTTTGGTATAGTTTGGCAAAATTCTTACCTACAGAAATTCATTTTATGTGACCTGATTTGTACTCAAAATATCTTCCTGTTTGTAAAACCTATGTTACACCCCCAAAAGCACCTTTGAGGTTGATTATCATGGCCTTCAACAATATAAAGTAACATCCAGACTATGAAGAGGCACTGGAAGAAAACTTTTGCATGCTCTAACTGGTTACGCAAAATGGTCAAAAAATGAGTGAATGAGAGTACATTTCAAGTCCATGTTATTCATTTTACATCAGTAATTCAAGCCAACTGAATAATTTGACTTAATATTGCCTTCAAATAAGGCAAACAACTTTGATTAAAAAATCAAATAACATGGTTAAAGTTGAGAATAAAACACACTAAAAAAGACCAAAAAACAAAACAAAACAACAACAACAAAAAAACTTGTTCATTGTTCCTCCATGTTGTAGATGTTAATACTTGAGAGTTTAACCATATAATATAGATACTTAAAGAATTAGGTTATTCACACTTTAGAGTCCTTTATTAATATTGTAGCTAGTGCATCCAAGTAATACAATAATAGCTACATTATAATAAGAGATTACAGTTCATTTTCTAATATTTATTAGGGATTCTGATTTGGCCAGATGTGTAAGTCCTTTCTAATGAGGATTTTCAAAAAGTGGTTGTGTAGTGATAAGAGAATGAATTTGGATTCCAAAGAAATGGAATTGAGTATCAGCAGGCATGAACTATCTATATAACTTTAAGGAAATCTTTTTCCTTCTTTTGTACCTCAGTTTCTTCTATAAAAGAATGTTATGAGAATACTTTGACTTACATGGGGTCGTTTCTAAAGCTAACATAAGGAACAGCATTTAAATTGCTTTTAAAACTGACAAGTGTCATCAAATGTTTCATATTTCTTATTGATTTGGGGGTATGTTTATGATAAAAGAGGACATTATAGTTATATTTCACACATGACATTGAAAAGAGATAGAAAAGAATTAATCTACCACATTTTAAAATTAATTTACATATTTGGAAAAGTAGTATGATATTTGCATCGAAAGTTGGATTTATAGCCAGACAGCCTTGGGTTTAAGTATTGTTTCTTAAATAGATTGGTTTGTCACCCTATGTAACCTTGCAGGGAGCCAAGACAAATAATTCTTGAAGACAAAAATTGTAGAACATGGGCCTATCTGTAGTGGTAATGAGAATTTTTTAGCAGGAGCAATTTTTTTTTTTAAAGAAAAATCACAGGTCTGGTCCAAAAAATACATATGCTGCAGGGTAATTTTTATGTATACTCAAATAACTACTATTATCTGTTTATAGCCCATAGTTATGATACAGAGGAATATATATTGAGTAAAGTCACTGGACAAATGTGTAGTAAGTAAACAAAACATAATAAATAAAAGTCAAAATAAATTATTTAGAAAACTAACAATTGGTTTTACATTATTTACAGCCTCTAAAGTAAATAATTTTTTCTAGAATAGTATGAACATACTATGAGGGGATGTATAACATATAGACAATCCCTAATGAATATTATATATTCACCTCATTATAATGGGCATGGAGACAAGGCTTTGCTATATGACACATATTTCTCTCTAACAGGGAAGGAGTTGTGGATAGAATGAGGAAAAATAGAAATGTGTGTGTGTGTGTGTGTGTGTGTGTGTGTGTGTGTGTGTGTGTGGCAGGGTGGTTACTTCACCATACTGGCTTGCATATACAAAGTACATTTAAACATTTGTTTTAAACTACATATAGGCTGCTGTGGCTGTACAGTGATACATACAAATAATCCTTGATACTGAGGAGGTTGAAGGTTACAACTAAACAGCAATAAGGCTAAGATCAATCAGGTGTTCCCCATGAATTCTGACACCAATTTTGTGAGGCCCATATTAGGAAACCTAAAGGGTGATTAATAGGAAAGGCTGCACAGGTGGAAAATGAAGCAGATCAAATATGTGTGTTGCTTGGCAGTGTGATTTGACTCATGAATGGTCACCACACTTTCATCCTAGGCAAGATAAGCCCAGAGTCTCTAAAAGAAAGTCAGAGATGCAGAGACAGACACAGAGACAGAGACAGAGAACACGTGTACCCACATTAAATATAGAATCAGCTAAAATGGGTTCAAATTCCAACTCTGCCACTTATTTGACCTTAGGGAAATCATTTACTACCTTTCAAATTCATTTTCTCCATCTATAAAATGAAAGGGACTAAATGAACTTTCATCTCTTTTCCAAATTAAAATATATGATTTTGTGGTCATTGATATTCCTTTTTTGATTAAAAATGTTTTATTCTTATTATTCTTGGAAAATTTTTATGACTAACATCCATATTTTTATAATGTGATACTGTAAGGGGAGAGAATTTTGTTAAATAAAAATAGCCATAGATCCATCTTTGCCAAAAAAAAAAAAAGAGCTTAATTTCAGATATACCAAATTCATGTTACTTTAAAATAGTGTAAAAACTAAAGCTTCAGAATTTAGATATTCATTTTATGAAAGCTTTCATGTAGATCATTAAGTCAACACTCTTGTCTTCCTCAAATAGCTGAATAGTCAGTCATGATTACATGCTATAGTTTTAGAATTATTTTACATCCTTTGTCCTGTCATATCTACCTATTCATCTTTAAAATGCTATGTCTGCAGAGGAGAGAATAGTGTTTTGAGATTATTTAAAACTTTCTTCATATTGATGTGCCATTACACTGTATTGTTCTCCTTGAAAGCAGATTCTATAGGAGCATAAGAGGAAAAAAACAGGGTGGACACCTACCCCAAAATGAAAACCACAGGTACCTTAAAGTAGTCTGTGCAGTCATGTTTCATTGTAATCACTGCTAGTTCTCCTTATTCACAGCAAAAATCAAGCAATATTATTTCAAAAGAAATCAGTGTGATTGATTTTAAATTTAGAGTTTTGGGAGATAGTTTTTGTATACTTCCTATTCAGACACATTTATTCTCTGCTTCACCCATTACTTTAGCCTGAAATGTAACACAGTAAGCCAATAAAGAGCTCCCAATAGAGTTAATTAAAAAAAGAATTAAATGTATACAATAGCGATTTGCAGTTACAATTTCTTAAAGACCCAGACTGATAGGATAACACTTCCTATCTTATCCTAAGATAACAAATCTTAACAAGCAAAGGAAATTTCTGTTAATTTAAAAAAAATGTTTCCATTTGAAATATTTTTCCATTTTACTATTAAATATAAAATATATTATATTATACATTAATATATATGTATGAGATATATTTAAAACAGTTACTTATAAGGTTTTAGCTATAGATAGATTTATTTTTATTTTTTATATATTAAGTTTAAAAATAAATTTCAGAAAAAAATGAATACTTTTAAAGAGTATGCATAGAAAATTGCCACTGAATACACAATTGTCATAGCATTTTTCTTCATTTTGACTGTTTAAAAAAATATAGATAAGAATATATTACAGTTGATTGGATTAATCTTTTGTGCAGATAAGCATCTCTGATATTTTTTTTCTCCAAAATGCCAGAGGGGAAAGAAGAGAAAACTGGGTAGGCATGCAAAAACTAGAGAAGATCATGATTTTTGTTATTCCCATATTCTTGATAGCTCATCAGTCACACATCCTGCTGGTAACCATTTAGATATTTTATTTATATTTGTTGAAATTGTCTCTGACTGGCAAATTTGGGCTTTTTTTAAACTGAAGAGACTAGTAGCAAATTTATGGCATTAAATGTGTATTTGTGAGATAGGTTGTTATTATAAGGACTGGTAATAATAAAATAGTAGGGCCTGAATAATATCATCTTAGACATTCATCTTGCAGTTAGAAAAAGGGCATTGACTGAATGCCACTGAGTGATTCATCTCTGCAAAATCTCTGCACATAAAACCCTCACCATCTCACTGAATTTTCCAGCGAGTTTCTGGTTGTTATCATTAATATAGAACAAGGAGTAAACAATAATTTAGACATAAGGAAAAAGTCTAAAGTTGATTATATTTTGGAATACTTTAGGGTCTCCTTAAGGCTGATGAAGTTGTTTTTCTATTGGGATAGCACACATACATATCTATATGTATGCATGTACATGCAAATGGATCACATAGGTATATTCCTACATAAATATACACATTATACATTTCTATATATCATATATACAACATGCACACATATTTGTGAGATTCCTATACATGTGAATGCATATGTGTATGATACTATATTTATTGTATGCATGTATACATTTATTATATTAACACTATGTATAGGTTGAAACATTTTTTCAAGTGGCTTGCTCATATTTTGTGCTACTACTTACAAATTTTAATGAATATTTTGGCTTCTAGAGAAATAGGTGTGGAACAGAAATGAAACTTAGATTTCAGAACCAGATTAATTTTTGAGAAATTCAAAGGTCTTTTATATATATATATTAAAACTGTATATATCTTCCCTATATGGGTTTAATATTCCCAATTAAAGTAACATAACTGTATCCTTCTTAGGGTTTTTACTTTTCTGGAATTGAAAGGCAGCATGGTAAAGTATAAATAATGAATAAGTGGAAGGGTGGATGGCAAAATATTTCTTAAGGTAATATGTAAAGGACTGATTTTAGAATTAGAATATCTGCTTTTATGTCATAACTGTCATTTATCACATAAAAAATGTTAGCCTCTCTGGTTCTTTTGTAAAATAAACAGTTAGGTCTTGGTGATTAATAAGTTCTGTTCTAGATTTAAGGATTTAGAACTGGAAGGGAAATTAGGTCTTGGTTACTTTATACATGAGACCTAGAGAAGTACAATGACATCCTGTATCACAAAGAAAGTAATAGAGCCAGAATTCACCTGGTTACTAATGCTATATTTCAGTTCTTTCAGTGAAAAAAAAATGCAAAGTTTATCAATTCTAAAATATACAAATAAAAGTGATGACACCATCCATTTCAGTTTTCAATCCCAATATCACCCAATGCAGACCTTCAGATCTGAGTTAAGGAATTCTGACTCAGAAACTAGAAACTTACTGAGTATGTAGATCAAGTAAGTACTTCATGCACCCAGGTTTCTCTCCAGTCTATTTGGTTTTCATTCCCACAACTAACCTGCAGGACCCCTCATCATTTCTGTGATTTGGCATCTCTTAAATCCCCAAAGTAAATTATTAGACTTAGATCACAATGAGACCAATTCTACTCTACCTCCAGTATGTCCCAAGGGGTTAGGGGGAAGGCAGGATTAAGTATGAGTACTTTAAAAAGAAAAAAATGGAGACCTTAAAAAGTATGCATGGAGGAAGAATGATTAGCCCATAGGTAAGGCAGGCACAAAATACATTTATTTTTAAGCACTTAGGCAGTGACAAATGAGGGTTGAAGCAACGTAATGGTTCATTATGTAGTTGGCAAATGAGTGAGGATTTACAACTGTGGTTAAAATCAGTTGCTCAGATGAAAGGGGAAGTGCCACTCTGAGAAACCATGAGTCCTAATCAAGTAACATTTTTTTGCACACAGCATGAATAAAAACTTCAAAGATCTGAAGAATGGAGGCATAGTGGAGGGTGGAGAGGGGAAGAGGACAGGGGAGCATATTGAGGAAAGAGTGAGGGAGAAATCTTTCTTCCATCTACTCAAAAGTTGTGGCTGCCAGAACCATTTAGGGGAACTGCTAAACAGCTTTGTTAAGGTGTTTATCCCTTGGAGACAGTTTATAGCTGTGGGCATTCAGGGGTATAGAAATGAATTCAGAGCATGCCAAGCACACAGGATGGCATTTGGGAGCCAGACACAATACAGCAGCTCATCTGCATAATCCTCTCATCCTGCTTCAGATGGAGAAAGAAGGAGACAGTGGATGCTGAGGATGTCAACCCTGACAGCTTTATTTAAGTCAAGGAAAAGCCTTCATCACTGCCCTTTAAACATTACCATTGCTACACATGCTAGTTGTAACTGATGAACTGACATGGAGCTTTATGCTCATTTAGATTCCTTCCAGAAGAGGAGGGATGTGATTGGGATACAACATATTAAATTTCATTGACTTCCCTATAGAGATAGGGAATGAGGAAGTGGTAAAGGGAGCTGGAAAAGAATCTTCCCCTATCTCTATACAACTCTACTCTTTCACCTGTCACTTATCTTTCTTTGTTTCCTCCTTTGTCACAATATCATATAAAGTGAAACCATTGGGATTATGTAGTATTAATTCTTTCACATTATATCTGAGGAAATTTCAGCTAAAGGAGCATAAGTGGTTTTCCTCAGATGCCACAAGTTCATGGCTATTAGAACTGAACAAAGTTAAGTGTCCTGAAAATAAGGACTGTGCCAAGTCTCTCTCTTTCTCATTTGAATGGAGAGGAAACTCCCTGAGGGAAGGGAGTATGGTACAGTAGATAGACCAAAGAATTTGGAATTCAGATGACTTGGATTGAAATTCAACCTCAGACATTTATAATTGCATAACCCTGGGCAAATTATTTAACATCCCAAAACTTTAATTTCCTCATCTACAAAATGAAGGAGTTAACTATAAATTCCTTTCTGTAACTCTTACTATAATCTTTAGAAAATCCTTTCTATAAAACAAATCAATAATAAAAATTCATATTGTGGGTTTATAGAAGATTTCCATTACAACAACCTTGTGAGATAGGTAGCACAAATAGAACAAGCAGTATGTTCCATGGGAAAGATCATTAGCCTGAATGCTGATTGAAGCATACCATTTTTCATTTCATGTCTTTCATGAGATATTTTTCCTGTGTCAGTGATTTATATCTTTTTTTACAGTTTTGCAAACATGGAAATATATATTGTTTGATAGAACATGTAAACTCTATATCACATTACCTGATATCTTCAAAGGAGGGAATAAATAGGAGGGAGAGAACATGGATGGCAAAATTTGAGAAAATGATTGTTAAAAATTATATAGACAAGTATTCTGAAAAACAATTAAATTAAAAAAAGAAATATCAGTGATCCTAGAGACAGTAATGGGCTCATATTGCACTTCCAATACTTTATTACTTTTGGCAAGACACAATGTCCTTGATCTTCATTTGGGATAAAGGTTGTTGGAGGTCCCTTCTTACTCTAGTTACATGAGCTTATGATTCTTCCTATTTTAGATGAAGCTCACATAGTGAAGAGACTTATTCAATGTTTTATGGCATACAAACTTCAGGGCCAGGATTTAAATATCAGTTTTCGGGTATTTTGTGAATGTATTTTCCTTTCCATTTCCTTTTCTTATTTTTATCCTATGCTCTAGGAAAAAAAAAAGAAGGTTATTTGCTCTACCCTTGAACATACCTCATAATTTTTCACATCTTTTCCTTTATTTATCCTATTTTCTATCCTGAGAAGGACCTTTTCTCTTCTCTTGAATTCCTGCTCACCTTTAAAAGCTTAACTTAGATGTTAAGGTTGTCTAGGAAAATTTACATTTTCTAAAAATTCAGTAATAGCCTATAATGATAATGATGATGACAATAGTTAATATTTATTAAGGCTTACTCTGTACCAGGCACTTAATGTTTTACAATTTTTTTTCTCATTTGATCCTTACAACTAGGTAAGTAATTCCTGTTATTATTCCTATTTTACAAATAAGGAAATTGAGATTTAAGTGACATGACTAAGGTCGAACAACTAGGAAGCATCCAAGTGTAAATCAGATTTTACTGATATTAAGAATGGTTCTCAATGGACTATGCCACATAATTGCCCCTTTGCCCTCTTCAGTTCCATAAAGCTTTACCCTTCATTTATAGTGTATTATTTTATATTGGTTGCAAATAAAGGGTGTGTCATACTCAAACATATAAATGCTAACTAAATTGTAAATCTGCCAATGTCTAGCACAGCGCCATTTATTCAATGGCTACTTAATAAATACTCATTGAAATATATTGTTTGAATTTAAAAAAGAAATAGTTTATAAAATGAACATAAAATCTTTCCCCTCCTCTTTCCTTCCCCTACAACTTTCCCTAATGAAACAAAAGATCAGAATCAGAATGCCATCCAAATAAAAATGACTATAAGCCAGAAAGAGAAAAATCAGAACATTTAAGTCTCAAAAAGCTCCTTTAATCTTGTAGAAAAAAAGTAGCAGCCTGGGAGCAGTCCTGGGTTTTGTTCCCACTCCTGCCACTGACTATATGTATAATAAGTCTGGACATTTACTCTCTTGGTGCCTTAGTCACTCCATATGAAAAATAGAGATGATAACACTATCATATCCTCACATTGATGGTCTGGAGAGTAATAAAATAGTGCTCTAAACCATTTTGCAAAGTATTGCATAAAGCATTTTAGCAGCATAAATGTTCAATTTTGTTTTAAAGTAACATTGAGAGAAGAAAGAAGCTTTGGAAATGAAATCTAAAACTGAGACCACAACAAGAGATGTCCTAATTACATTTTCCGAGTCTCTTATTTATGCTACCTAAAGCAATTCAGAAGGCTGGCAAAAAGCTGTGAAGTGTGGTGCCTGCATGATAAGAGGTAAAATGGGGCATGTTGAGGGAGGCACAACTGTAGGTCTCTCAGGTGAGGGCCCAAATCAGGTACCTGACATCCCAGCATATAAAACCAAAGAATGTTTTATTTGCAAAAAAATTTAGAATTTGTCTATGATGCTCTATCATTACCACCTGGACAGAAGAGCAAAATTGAGGTTCATTGACAGAAAATGACTTGATCAGTCATATAGTTAGTTATTCATGATAGTCCACATTACCTAAATATAATTTCAAAGTCCTTACCAACACACCACATTGCTTGCCAGTCCCACAGTAAGAACATATCAGCTACACATAGACTAATGGTTGTCCCAGAACCAAAATATTCAAATAAAGCAATATTTAGATTTAGAGCCATTGCAGGAGCCTTTATTGTCCCACATGAGGGTTTCAAACCAATGTGGAAGTCTTCTGGGAATTCTCAACAGAATTTGTCTTCTCTGTTCTCTTTGTTCTCTGAAATGTCTTGCAAATCCTAAGGCATCTCTGGAAATAATTTATGAGTCTCCAACCCAGAAGCTAGCACAGGCCAAGAACCCAGAACCCCTTTTATATTTGTAAGAGTGTTTTTGTTTGTTTATTTTATCTATTGCTACACAAACCTCAGTTTCTCTAGAACCAACAAGAGTGGCCTCATGGTCTTATTCTACATGTCTTTATCAATGGTGTAGTGATGTAAATATGTAGGCAGGTAGGGGGCACAGTGGATAGGTGCAGGACTTGGAGTAGAGAATATCTGAATATTAATCTACTTCATACAATGAGTAGCTGCATGCCTCTAGGAAAACAATTTGATCTCTAAGTTTAATTTCTTCATCTGTACAATGAAATTGGATTTGGATCTTAAAAACTCGTAGATCTCTAAACCTATGATCTTTCCATCCTTAATCTCAGTGTCCTCTCTTTGAAATTATTTCAGTTTGTTACATTTACATCCTATTTGTAGATAGTTTGCATAAGAAAAGAGACTTTTTACTTTTATGTACCCAGTGCTTAGTACCTGGCACATAGCAGGCATTCACTAAATGATTGCTGAATGACAGACTGTCATAGATTACATACTCATCTCCAAAATACTCTAAACCCTATCCAACATACAGCAACCACTGATATTTGTGGACTTTAAAGGTTATATGGAATTTGACACACCTTCTCATTTAAGCCTCAGGCCAGAACTGTGAAGTTAAGTCCTATAGGTATCATTCACATACTTGTAGATAATCCAGATCAACTCCTTCATTTTATTGATAGGAATAAAGACACCGGGAAATTAAACAATTTGTCCACAGTCCATAAACAAAAATCACAGCTATAATTCAATTGGTCTTCTGACTCAAGATCTAATGTTCCTTTGTACACTGATATTCACAAATTATATGTAGCATATAGAGATTGTTTAGGACTCAGGGAACTTCAGTGATTTGTCCATGGTCATATAGATTAACAAGCAATACAAGCAAGAACTGAAGTCATATTTTCTGATTCCCAATCCAACTCAATATCCACTTTGCCTCTCTAGTGTTGCTTAATAGCATGATTTAAATTAAATATTGAGACCTAACCTTGTCTTCTCTCCTTTTATTCACAGAGATCCATAGCCAAATAGGCACTATTCCTATTTCCTTAGTCTAATAAAGAATATTTTTCCTTTTGAGGACTAAAACCCCCTCATTATTTCATTGGGCAATTGTCACAAAAGCAACTCTTCATAATTAAGACTTATAATACTTTGAGGTAAGCAAAACATTTCATTTTTCTCATTTGATTCTCAAAATAATCCTGTTATGGAGATACCAAAGCTGTGCTTATTCCAATTTAGAGATGAAAAGAATGAAGCACAGAAAATATGTAATAATTTGCCAATGGTCATGGTCACAAAGCAAGGAAGGAACAGAACTAGATTACAAAATGAGATCTCCTGACTCCAAATCTAAGAATTTTCTGACTAGGTCACTTACCCATGGGGTACTCAACAAGGTGAAAGGTCAATGACTGGATGATATTTTCAGGTACTAGGAAAAAATGGATTAGTTGCAGTACTGTTTTCCTACCACTTTCACATTAATATTTCCTTTGAAGGATGGAGAGTAAAAGGAATAACATATTTTAGTAGGAGAACAATTTATCATAAAGTGATTAAAGAATTAGGAATTAAAATGAAATACATCTCAAGTTAGGCATAATCACTAAGTAGAAATAGATACTAGATATAGGATATTAGATTTAAGAGATCCATATGTCAAGAACATGCCAATATGGATGGAACTTGTTCTCTTGTCATTGCTTTTTAAAAAAATTCTTATTCAAATTGATTTTCCTAAATTCAGCAATATTATAAATGTGCTGGGTGAGTTTGTTATTTGCAAAAGGATGATGAATAGACCTAGTATTATATGTAAATTGAAAAGGCTATTTTTAGACAGCAGATCATAGGAGCAAGTTTTACTTTACCTTGGATCTTCCCCCTTCACTATTATATATTAACCCCAAACTTACACCTATTACTCAAAAAAGATCTCTTAATATTTTCTTGATACTTTTAATATTATAGCCAATTCTCAATGCTTAGTCTCCTCCACTTAACAACAAAACACAAAATCTAATAGCTAAGTAAAAATAACTGATATGGTGAACATAAAGGAAAGAAGATACAATGATCTTACTTATACTATCTCTTCATTCACTGAAAGAAGGAAAATGTGATTCACAATAACTCTTCTTTAAACAAAATTGGTCATTTCTTTTCATCTGAATTTTTAAAATGCTGTTTTAATTTTTTCTTTCTTCATAGACCATTAGTGTATATATGTAAATGTATATGTGTGTGTATATATATATGTGTGTATATATATATTTCACTGTTTCTTTGATTGTCTCATACTCATCATCATTTATGTGGCAGTATTATGCTAATACATTCAGATATCTCCAATTAATAGATAACCAATTAGTTTCCAATTTTTAGCTACTATAAAAATTGTTGCAGCTAATCTTTTGGTTTGTAACTGATTTCTGTGTAGCATATTGCTAATAGTGTGATTCCTGGGTAAAAGGGTATGAAAAACAATGCTTTTTCTAAACCAATTTCAAATTTTTTTCTATAAATCCTCAGCTTAATACTTAAAGATTACTTTTACATATAATTCTCCCTTTAAGTAACCACCATCCTTTACAATCTGTATATCTACTAAACCAATTTTCAGTTCCATCCACTTAATATTGATCTTCCCACGGATCTTATAGCATCAACCATTTCCATTCTTTTTTATCTTTACAAATTTGAAAGATGTGTGATAATGCATCATAATTATTTGAAATAGATGTTTCTTACCATTGTTGTTCTATCCCAACCATTCTGCTCATTATCTTCTATTCAGAACACAAATATTAGGCAAATTGAATGAACTCACCCCATTAAAAGATGGTTGCTTCCAGATGGTTCACTGACATGGGAAACAGAGGTGATGACAGGTGCTGCCACATCTGGGCTTATGTCCAATCTCTTATTTGGCATACTTTTTTGTCAGAAACTGCTTATCTTATATTCCTGACCATACATAATTAGGTGGCACCTGAGTCCTTCATCCAGTCACAGCTGCCTCCTTTCTCCAAGACAACTGAATTAGTTCAATCACCTTCCCCTTTGTAGCAGGTTTCTGGATGAGGCACTGCCAAGCAAAAACTCAAGGTGAAAGAAATCAAGGTACTACCACATAATCATGCTCACAAAGCAGGCAGGATTTAGAAAGAGGAAACATCTTTAGGAAGTGGTAATATTAGCACAGGCTTTGGTTATAGGATTCCTCATTTCTTAGCCTGAACTCCTATAGCTTTCATCTTCTTGGAACATGTTGAGTCCTTACAATTCAGTTACTCTGTTTGGTGTGTGGCTCTCTGTTTTGTGAGAACAGAGCTAGGTGTAGATTCAAATTCTGCCTCAGCCATCATGCTCCAAATCCTGAAAATTTTCAAAAGTATTTGATTCATTGCAATAAGAAGTGGCATTGAATGCTCATCTCAGAAACAAGCCTTAAACTTTACATGTTATAAAAATTAAATAAGATTATAATTAATTTAATTATAGATTTGTTCACTAGGCACCTGACACTAACCTCAAATGAGAATTTTTGCCAAATAGTGAAACATATGCTGACCAAATGTATTTTTCCAATGCCATAGAAGATGGAATTTACAGAATTGCACACAGAAGAAAGGATTTCTGTTCATACTAAGGTTCACCAAAAGCTATTCAGAGATGACAATGTGTAAATAAATACATCCTGGAAAATCATAGTATCATCACAGTGAAACTCACATAAGTATGTTTGAAATTGGTCAACATCAAATACTAGAAAAAATAAATGAAAAATGTGTATTGCCTAGCTCCAAGCATACACATTAAGAGGAAATAATTAGACATACTCACACACATACACACACACATACACACACACACACATCCCAACACAGACATGGAGATTCTCTCTCAATAAAGAAATGATCTATTTTAGAACTGAATAGGAAAAAAAAAACTGACAGCATCCATTAAGGAAATTATAATGTGTTTCCAGTGATGCCAACATGGCTGTTGTCACAAAATCTGATCTCTTTAACATTAATATTCTCCTGCTTCTGGAATATGGGCATCAATATTGAAACATTAAAATCTCAGTGCAATCAAATTATGAATAAACCAAAGAGTAATGAAAATATATATGGTGGGTATTAATAATTTGTAATATGTCATCAGTGACTTGGAATAAAATTACAGAGAACAACAAGATCTCATAGCTTGAAATATATGTTCACTATTTGGACTACAATATCCTGAAAAGTGATCATTTGGGATTAAAAAAAAACTTCAGGAATTTTAAATTTCTTCTCTTAAGGTAGTTCATTGAACTTTTGGAGTATTTTAAAAGTGAAAATGTTATTTTTATTTATTCTAAATCTCAGTAATTTTCAAAAATTGCTTCTTTCCCTCTGCTCTTTGGAGAAACAAAAAAAAAAAATCCTTCTTCTCCATTGTAGTTCTTTAAGTATATATAATAATCATGCCCATTTTCCTCAAGTGTTCTCTCCACTAATCTAACCAACTCCACCTTTTTCAAACTTTTCCATTTTTCTTTTTAAAGCATATACCCACTAATAAAAACACCAGTGTTAATAGTTATTGTATCTAAGGTATAAGTTGATCTGAAAGTGAGTTTCCTTGTCACATTCTTAGAACTTCTAATTTTTCCATAGTCACATTTAATCTCATCTTCCAAATCCCCCCAAAATCATTATTCTTATGGTATTCAAATGGTGATTCACCAATCAATTATTCTTTCTTATTTGTACTGTGTCAAAGATCACTAAACTGAATTATCTCATGGTGAATGAGGTTTATTTTTCCTTTTTCCTTCCTTATTTGTCATTATTTAATTGGCATTACAATGAATACAATTAGTTTTTATAAGTAATTTTGTTTTCCCCATCACAGTAATTCCAAATTTTGGTACTTACAAAGCAAAGAATATGTAAAAGAACATTCCTTTGAAGTAAGTATATTTACCTTTGTTTTATAAGTATGAATTTTTTTATTAGTAAAGCTGAATTGTTCAAATTCATATATCATAAAAAATCAATAACAAGGCAGGGAAGCACAACAAAGAGAACTGACCTTTGTGTGCTAGCTATAGGGCACACAAAATAAATGACAAATGTTAAAGATACATAATTGATTTAATGAAGCTTCTTTACTATGATTCATCTACCTCAGCATGTAGGTAGCATTTTATTTAATAATTATTTTCCAAATCAATGATTTCACTCTCTTCCAAAAAATTTATGAGAGGTGATGACTTATCTATGACAATAATATCCAGAGTTCAATCAATCAAAATTTATCGAACATCTACAGTTCAGAGCATTATGTTAGGTGCTAGGGAATCCTTGTACTTAATATAAAATGTGGCCAAATCTCTCTACAAGAATATCCTAGAATTCTTTTATACATGAATTTACTATAACATTTTCTGACTAGAGATTCAAAAGGTAATATTAATTAATGCCAATTTAAGAAGCACAATAATATCTAGGGAGGAATTGGAATTAATGAGGGAAAAGTAATTTTATGTAATTATTAAATTAAGTTAAATAAGTTCAAGAAATAATTCTTTTAAAAGTATCTTCTTACTATAGCATATGTTGATGGTGTCAGATGATAAGAATCCATTTTTGATATAACTAGATTCTATTTTCAAGGTGGTAATGTGTAAAAGTGGGTAGGGAGGGTTTAGGTAACTTGGTAATTATAAATTTAAAAATATATATCACATTTAAATATTATCTCTTAAGGAGAGGCCTTGGTTCCCACTAACAAAATTGAAATAACATTCAGAAAAAATATCTTGGATAGGGCTTTATCCTAATAAATCAGTCAATCTCAAGAAAATGAGGCAAAAAAGAAATAAGAAATAGAGTTCCAGGAATGGAATCAGAAAGACTCATCTTCTTGAGTTCAAATCTGTTTTCAAAGATTGATAGCTGTGGGATCCTGAGCAAGTCAATTAACCTGTTTTCTTCAGTTTCCTCATCTATAAAATAACTTGGAGAAATGGAAAATGACTCCAGTATCTTTGCCACAAAAACTCCAACAAGGGCCATAAAAAGTCAGATACAGCTGAAAACAACAGATCAAGAAACACACCTTGATACTGTTCACAGAAAGATATCAGTTAGGACTTCATCAGGAAAGTTGATAAAGATGACGCTTAAATAAGATTATTATAATATACGAGGCATACCTATTATATGAACAAGGCTCCAAACTCAGGCCCAGCTCAATTTTTAAAGGCAACGTTTGGTATAACAAGAAAACAATTCCAATAAGCTCACAAGGAAATGAGCTCTTATGACTCAGATTTCCTTCTAATGGTTGCATCATAGGAAAATGCAATTAGAGATGAGGAGTTAGATAGAACATGAATGTGATTGTGTAAGAAAAGCAGATAGGGCAAGAGTATTAAAAGTGCACGGAAAGACTAGATGATGTCTCTTATAACAGGCTGACTAAGTATGTACTAATTAGTAATTTGTTTTTAGTCCTTTATTTTATTTTTAAAGTTTATTTATTTAATTAATTAAGAATATTTTTCCATGGTTACATGATTCATGTTCTTTACCTACCCTTCTCCCACTCCCCTCCCATAGCCAACAAGCAATTTCACTGGTTTTTACATGTGTCATTGATCAAGACCTATTTCCATAGTATTGATATTTGCACTAGGGTGATCATTTAGAGTCTATATTCCCAATCATATCCCTATCAACCCATGTGAAAAAGCAGTTGTTTTTCTTCTGTGTTTCTACTCCCACAATTCTTTCTCTAGATATGGATAGCATTTTTTAAAGGGCATTTATAAATTATCAGAATTGTCCAGGATCATCACATTGCTGCTAGTAGAGAAGTCCACTACATTTGATTGTACCACAGTGTATCAGTCTCTGTGCATAATGTCCTCCTGGTTCTGCTCCTTTTTACTCTGCATCAATCCTGGAGGTCGTTCCAGTTCATATGGAATTCCTCCACTTCATTATTCCTTTTAGCAAAATAGTATTCCATCACCAACAGACACCACAATTTGTTCAGCCATTCCCCAATTAAAGGGCTTCCCCTTTTCCAATTTTTGACACCACAAAGACCATGCCTATAAATATTTTTTGTGCAAATCTTTTTTTCCTTATGATCTCTTTGGGGTATAAACTCAGCAGTGGTATGGCTGGATCAAAGGGCAGACAGCCTTTTAAAGCCCTTTGGGCATAGTTCCAAATTGCCTTCCAGAATGGTTAGCTCAATTCATAACTCTACTAACAATTAATGTCCCAATTTTGTAGTTCTTTATTTTCTAAGAGGACCGATGATATTGTGGAGTTATGTCTTGACTTGCATGCTTATTAAATGTAAGTGAGGCAGCATTATTCAAATTCATCAGTTTCAATCTCTTTTCTAGTCATTGAAATACAATGATAAGGCAAAAGTCATGATGGCTTACAATGGCCCAGAATGAAGTGGATGACCTTGACTTCAATGTCTGAGCAACAAGCTTTAAGCATTCTGTAAATTTAGAAACTACTCCACCCTACTCAGACCATATTTTAGAATGTCTCATTTAGCTATATACTAATTAGTAACAATGGAGATACTTGGTTTAACAGAATCAAGTCTTGGGAACTCTACATTTCTCCACCCTACTTAGTTTAACAAGGTCAGGAATGTCTGCACCATACTCAAGGATTAAGTATTTGAGAAAATGGCCTTCAACAGACATGTGCAGAAATGGCAAAGAGATCCCTGGGCTGTCCTAAGTCAAGCTAAGCTAACATTGGTACAGATGAGACACAGGAAAGTGACGTAAAACCATCTATATAGGGCAAGCCATTTGTTCACTTCAGCCTCTATTCCCAGAGAGGCATCTCTGACTGGCCAAGCACAAAGCGTTCTGACATCTTGGTGTGGTGGCAACTATTTATCTGGGTTTTGGTGGTGAGTTTGCCCTTGAGCTAATTCAGGTTCAGGCATCTTGGCTGAGCCCTCTTGGAGTTCAGGCTGATTCCTTCCTCTTTTTCTCTCTAAAACCTTACCTTCTAGAGCCTCTAATCTCCCTGCCTGGCACAAGCCAGATGGGAGAAATCCTACACCCTTTTCCTTCTCCCTTCTTCTTAAATTTCTTTCCACTATGTTAATTAAATCACCATAAATTTCCAGACTAACTTGGGTAATTTTTTTGTTATTTGGGATATCCATGGTAGCCAATAATTAATATAGTTTAGGTCACAATGCTAAAATTATCCTTTACAATTCCCTGGAGTCTACTTGTTTCAGAAACTTTCAGGGCCCTTGGAATAAATTGTTGTCATCCAATTATGAAGAGGGAAACTTTTACATGATTTGGGTAGACACCCCCCACCCAACTGAAGGACAGGTTAGGGACCCATTAGTTACACTCAACTTGTAATATCTTCTCTGCAGAGAGGGTTTTACCAGGATATGGTCACTGTGCTTGATACAGCTTCTTAGAGGGATGAGTGGGAGTTGGGTGACAAGTAAATAAGATGGATGAGCAACCCTGAAAAGGGGTCAGCAAACACTCATATCTGAGGTACTGTTTTCCCTGAACACCCCATATACCAAATACTGAATTGCAGATACATACTGAGAAGAAGAGTAGAACCAGGAAGAATAATACCTTTGTTTGGATTACAGGAAGAAAATATAGTACATCATGCTGATTGCCAGAGCCACATTGCCTCCAGAAAAGTGGGAAAAAATCTTTGCCTTAAAGTAACCTCAGTCCTTAAAGCATTTGAACATAGAGGAATAAACTATGACAGAGTAGAGAGCTGTACTTGCAATCAGGAATCTAAATCCTGCCTCAGACATTTACCAGTTTATGAACCTCTCTAAACTTCTTCATATGTCAAATATGTTGTGACTGTCAAATGAGACAGTATGTGTAAAGCACAACACCTAACATAAATTATTAGACAAATGTTAGTATTATTGTGGTGCTTGTAGAAGTTATTTCAGAAAACTGAAGGGCATTTCCACTCTACAGAAGATCCATCCTCATCCAGAAACATAGGAAAGTTGAAGTATATAATTATCTCATTGGGATCCTCAACAGGCAATGTCAAGAAAAGAAATAGGGATTTTATTGGAGTGTAATTCATGGCAGAAGAGGTTCTCTGGAATAATCTTTCCTCTTATCCCCAATTAAGAAGATTTTTTAAACATACAATATGACCAATCTCATTTTTAAAGTATTCTGAAATTATAGCAGCTGAGAAAAGATTATAATAAATTTGAATTATTTATACCTGTTTTAAGATCAGAGTACTATCTTAACCTTACAATTATTTCTCTGTAATGGTTGGATTCTCTATCAAAGTACTACTCCATTAACTCAGTGTGGCATAAGGCTTGAGGTCATAAATATAGTGAAAATAAGGGCTAAGATTTGAATTCAGGCCATTTAAAATTAACATATATTCATTCATTTGAATAGAAAAATCTATCTTGCCCCATGGGGAAGTAGGAGGGAATAGGCAATAAGAGAAAAAGGTGCTGGTAGATGAGAGCATAGACTGGGGGAAGTAGTAGTCAAAAGAAAAACACTTTTGAGGAGGGATATGTTGAAAGAAGAGAAAATAAACAAGAGAAAAAAGCAGAATGAAGGAAAGGAAATGTAGAGTAATCCTAAACATTTTAAAAAATAGCATATTTCTTAGATAAATGTCTTATATATCAAAGAGAAAGAGAAAATCAAATTTATAATAATTCAAGTCATTCTCCAATTTTTAAATAGCCCAAGGATATGAATAGGTTTTTTTCAAATGAAGAAATCAAAGTCATATGAAAAATGCTCCAATGACTAATGATTAGAGAAATGCAAATTAAAACATCTCTGAGGTATTAGCTCATCCCTCTCAGATTGGTTAATATGACAGAATGGGAAAATGAAAAATGGTGGACAGCACAATAAAGCACTGGTGTTGGAACTGTGAATTGATTTGAGCACCCTGCACATCAATTTGGAATTATGTTCAATGTGCTATAAAATTTCATACCCTTTGGTTCAGCAATACCACTATTAGATCTGTTGATAGAGGCAGGAGAGACAGAGATAGAGACAGAGATAGAGACATACAAACTTATAGAGAGAGAGAAAGGTGATAGAGGGAGGAGGAGAGAGATAGTAGAGAAGTGAAGAAAGAAAGAAAGAAAGAAAGAAAGAAAGAAAGAAAGAAAGAAAGAAAGAAAGAAAGAAAGAAAGAAAGAAAGAAAGAAAGAAAGAAAGAGAAGGAAGGAAGGAAGGAAGGAAGGAAGGAAGGAAGGAGGAAGGAAATGGAAGGAAAGAAAGGATTGAAGGAAAGACACAAAGAAACAAGTACATGAATTTTTTTTTCCTGGTGGCAATGGATTAGAAATTAAGGAGGTGCCCATCAATTCAGGAATTGCTGAAAAAGTTGTGATAGTTAACTATGTTTGAACTCTATCTTGCTATAAGAAATGTTGGAGAGTATGCTTTCAGAAAAGATTGTAAAGACTTATGTGAACTGAAACAACATGAAGTGAACAGAACCAGAACATTGTATGAAGTAAAGCCAATATTGTATGATAATCAACTGTGAATGATAGCTGTCTATACTCAGCAATTCAGTGATTCAAGATAATTCTGAAATACATATGATTAAAGGTGCTATCCACTTCTAGAGAAAAAAACTGATGGGATTTGAAAGCAAACTTTAAAAAAAACTTACTTTTTTTTTCTTTTATTTTCTTTCATAACATGACTGATATGGAAATGTTTTCCATGACTGCATATGTATAACCTATATCAAATTACTTGCCTTCTAAAATGAACAGGAAGGAGAGAATGAGGAATTCAAAAGAATTAAAATAATTTAAAAAATTTTTCACATTAAATGTAGAAAAAATAAAATACTAAAAGAATATATAACTTGAAAATGTGTTTGTGTGTGTGTGTGTGTGAAGGGTTTTAAATTTTGTGTTTTAGTCAGGAGTTAATAGAGAACCATTTAAATTATGTAACAGAGTAGAACATAGTAGTACTTTCCAGAGATTAATCTGAAGTACTTTTGCAGATTGAAATAAACTAAAAACAAAAAGATTAGGAGAAAAAAATCCAGCTGGTAGGCTTGACATATCAGTATTATTTTAGGACAAAGGAGAGGAATAGAAGAAAATACTTGAATATTAGATATCTACTGAGGTTCTGAGTTTGAATGGATAGTGATGCTATTAACCAAAATAAGAAAGTCACCGAGAGAGGATGATTTGAGTTTTGAACAGGGGGAAAAAGAATATATCTTTTCACAAATATCTAAATTTCAATAATTATGATTATTCCAGGTGGAAATATCTCAAAGACAGTTGGAAATACAAGTCTAAACTGGAAAAGGAAATAGTCAAGTCTGGATATGTAGAAAAAGAATTAATCTTTATGAAAGTGAACTGAAATGTCAGTCTAAAAGTGATTATTCAATATAATTTAATCTAAATTTTTATTAATTTTTAATATTTTCAAGCTGCTTTGCTGTGAACTGAATATGCACAGAAAAAATGAACTAGTTCTTTTACTCAAGAAAAAAATCCTTACTCCACTATCACTGATGAAATAAATGTTCTATAGAAAAATTGGTATAATTTGTTGTGTTTGACTGTTTTGTGTTTTCTTTCCAGATTAATAATTAATTGCTCTTGCTAAGCATTTTTTCCATACTTAGATTCCTCTTCTATTATTTTTTGTTGTTTTAACTGAGCAAAATTTTTACTATTCTCTAATAAGCTTAGAATAATAGTTCCTCGATAAAATTGATATTACCTCTGGTTAAGTAGATTCAGCAAATTAGTTATTTCCTATCAAAAGTATTTTCTGTATCATTAGGCCTATTTATTTTGGCAATCATTTTAGATTAGTTTAACTTCAATTCAGTAAGCATTCACTGAGTAAACCCTACATGCTAGGCATTGGGATATAAAAATCAAACCATTGGAATTGCCTCTAAACACATAAACATACACATATTCTGACAACTGCTCAATTTCCTTTCCATTTCTTATGCCTGGAATCTTATGATACTAATGTATATTTTGATCTTAACTAGTGCTCCTGATCTTTTTCATCTAAGTAAAATACAAAATATGGAGAATCTATGGAATTCTCACAAAGACACTTCCTAAAAAATGTGTCTTCTTTACTAAGTGGAAAATTGTTTTTTTTTTGTTTTGTTTTGTTTTTGCATCAGGAACTCTGGATACTCCCTTAGATGATTCCAATTTGGGGTGCAGTAGTGTTGGGAGGGTAAGAGGGTAAGGGTAATAGACAAGTACAATTTCCCTTTTTATCTTGAGCAAATTTTAAGGGGAATATTTTGAGAATCAAAGTATTTGGACAGTGTTAGAAATTTCTAAACAAAAATGTTAACAGATAGATAATTAAATTCAGTAGCAGAAGAAAAACAATCTGGGCCAGGTTAACAATATGGAGGAGTAGACACTTTCTCTAAAGCCTTAAAAGGAATTTACAAGGGAAATAAACTTTGTCTCTACAGTCTGAGAGGCATACTAAAAATCTGAATGAAGTAGCAACATAGTCAACTAACTGCAAAGAATGTTAATCACCACTCCTTAATTGCATATTCAGCTTTCTTCACTATTAGTTACCAAGGTGTATGAAAATTATGCAAGCTAACTCATTGGCTTGCAAAAATATTGAACTTGCCTCTTTCCCTCCCAGTACTACAGTAAAAGCAAAAAAACAGAAGTCTGTTCTTTCTGGGACAGCAAAGAAAAGAGAAAATTGAGTTACAGATGCCAAGGATTGTGAAACATTGTCCTAGATCTGAAGCAGAATGGACTAACACCCAGCTGTGGCTAATTATATCCTTTTAGAAGTCACATATTGATCTCCAAGACAAGTCTGTAGAGACAATTCATGGATTAGATTTCTCCCAGAACAATAGCAAAAAATCTTGAATTCCATAATGAAACAATACTATAAAATTACCTAGAACTCATGAATATGTTTTTAAAAGTACTATCCAAAAAATTCATGTATTGTCTCCAGGAAAAAATAATTTTAAAAATTGGAAAAAAGCCCTTTGCTACAAATTTCAAGGTACATAGTAGTTGAATTTGAACAACTGCAATGACAAATAGTAAATTCCATCAGTGACCTAGAGAAAGACCTTCAAATATAGAAGAAAGGAAAATTGAATAACATGAGACTATTCTGTACCCTCCCTAAATCATTTAATGAAATGAAATAGTCTATAATAATAATAAAATAAATTCTAGATATAAAACAAGGTAAAATATTCTGCATAAATGAGCATAATCATTTCTGAAAAAAAGACCCATGTTTAGTAAAAAGAAGGCTTTTTAATTATCCCTAAAAAGAACACCAGATATGGGCAATTTGTTTACTTCATAAATATCTAAGACAATATAAATATTTTAAAAATCAAATGTATATGGCAAACAAGAAAACATATAATGAAATAAATTATCTAGATATTTGGAGGAGGAGCCTAGAAAAAGAAAGACACTACTAGTTTAACAATAGCAATGACAATAACAAGAACAGAGATATCATTGAGTTATTTCTTTGTAAAGTATGTAGTGTAGTACTACTACTATACATTATACTGTATAAATGGAGATTTTGAACCCTAGACTTCAATCTCCAGAAGTCCTTGCTATTTCCCAGAATTCTCTACAATTTCTCCTGCTTCTCCACATTGGCAAGATCACAATTGGTATTTAACTGTCAGTAACACCTCCCACATTCTCTTACTTTACAATGATGAAGCAACTATAGTGTTAAACTAATTGCAGGGATTTTAAATGGGCTAATCAGCCATGGGCACATGGTTTTAATTTTGTATCCTCTTTATTCCTTGATTTCTAATAATCCTTAGTAAACCTCATGAAATAACATTTTTATTATTAGAGATATAAATTTAATTTTTACAGTTTTGGTGACCATGAGGGAATGAGAATTACTTTCAAATTTTTTTTTGAGATATACTAGATAATTTTTTTAGCCATGTTTCTCCCACTAAGACTTCTTGCCCACCCACCCACCCACCCTCACAAAGCTGCTTCCCCTGATTCAGCTCACTTCTGCTGGCCACTCCTTCCCCCAGCCATCCACTCTTGACCTTCTTGACCAAGATCGTTCACCAGGTAGCCCCAGCCCCAGCAACTCTACTCTACTGGCCTCCAAGCTAGATTGCTCATCCAACCCCAGGCTCAGCCCCAGGACCCAGAGTGCTGGTAGCTGCCCCTGTGGCTTCAGAATCACAAAGCAACTGGTAAAAATTGGGGTGTTCTTTCCTTAGGCTACAATTAGCCTCCACATGGCTGGGAACCTCAGGGGGAGGAACAAGGAGAAGGAAGATACTTTTCCAAACAGGAAGCTGAATTCAAGCATGGCATATTCTATGAGAGAGCAGAGCATTGCCTATTTCAAAGGATGTTTTTTGAGTGCACTGATCCTTTTACTTATCTTACCTGAGATTCAGGGGAGGAATTAATGTCTTTGCAACTCTTTGCCATTTGGGCCTGCCCAATTTGAGATTTCTAAAACCTATGTTCTCCCTCTCTGTGGGAGATTCCACACTACTGACAAAAAGAATCTAAATGGATTTAAAAACAAAACAAAACAATGAACTTTAGAGATTGGAGGTTATATTTTTAAGACTTTCCAGACTCCAATGTTTTATAAACATCTCTGTTTTTTATTGCATTTTACTGATTGTTTTGTTTAAGATTTAATTTTGTTGGTTTTAAGTTCATATATTAATGTATTCAAAATATTTTGTTACACTGAATCATTTTAATGTACTGGGGTTTAACTACTGTTATATTCTTTGACTTTCCCCCTATAACTATACTGAACAAATATTATTGAATAAGCCTGTATTTAAAAACAGCCTTTTTTTTCTATTTTGACTTTGTAAATTGTCACATAGAGGATGAATGTACTTCATCAAAACTGGTTACAATTGTATAACAACCTTTGGAAAATTTAATGAACTAAATATCTCAAATTGATTTTAAGGGGTTTTTAAACATGATTTTTAGATTTTTGTCACCAACTCTGATCATTTTGCCTGCCTCTAACAGGAGGTAAGGTCCATTTTAGTAGCTGAAGTGAAATAAAGTTATAATCCCTACCTCCCGCATTTATAAAAATGTGAATGGATGGGATAGCACAAGATAATACAAAAGGAGCTGGGAAGTTAATCCCAGAGCTTGGTACCCCCAGATGGCTCCCAAAAATGGAGCATCTCTCATTTATAATTCTTCAGCTCACTTTACCCTTTCACCAGAATGATCTCCAGATTCTTGGTGACATTTTTAGACCCAACAGCAATAGTATAGAGTTTTTCTTTTTTTCTAGATTCCTCTGCCACATTTTTGTAATGACGGTAATAACAGATTTTTAAAAATATCTCAGCCAAGGTTGAAACATTGCTAAACCTGAAAAACTTGTGACAAGTATCCATTTTCTTTAAATGTCATAAAACTTATTTGAAATATGATAGTGGGTTTGTTTGCTATTGTAACTAACTGGGCTATTGTGAATTTTGGGAAATTTGGTACTTCTTTGAATGTACATTATCTACTGTGTTACTGTTTTATTCTGAAAATCATTTTATAATCACACATTGCTGACAGTGTGTCACTGATTTTAAGCTATATATTTTAATTTTTTAAAAATCTTTGATTATTTTTATTGCATGTGCAATATAGTGTCTGAGTTTTATTTTTTCTATCCTTTTTATATTTGAAGCAAATGTCAAAAGTATTGAGAAGATTTTTCTTTAGCTTTTTTTGACTTTGCAGTAATATAATTTGTTCTAATGTCAATGCATTTGTTCTAATGTCAATGTTTGCCCCCAAATTTTTAGACTATAAAAATTATGCCACTGTTTAAAAAATTATTGGACTTTGCTTAATGATTCTGTCCGATTTCAGGACAAGGAAATACAAAAAGAGGCATTGCATAGTGCCAAAGAAGCCCAAAGCTAAACTGCATAGTGCCAATCCAGCACAAGGTCAAAGAGACCAACCAATCCTAATGGGGTTGATGTAATTTTGAGCCAAGACAAGAGGACTTGAACATGTTTGGGGTTCAACATTGCAGTTGCTTAACATCCTGTTAAAGGCAGGTCTTCCTTGTTCCACATTCTACCAAATATCTCAAATTTGGCTCCTACCTGTCTCCTAAAAATCTAGTCCCTATTACGTCTTTCATAATGTGGCAATTTTGTGTAGTCCTGGCTACTGATTGGATAAATGCTTAATTGCTTATATCATTTTAATTAGGCCCTGATTCAAGGACCTGTTATGGATTTATTTTTCCTTTATTTAGAATTTTTACACAAAAGACTTTGCTAGTCTATATTTCATCCAAAAATTATCTTTTTTATTTGGATTTTTTTGATGTTTTTTTCTCTTGCCAATTGATTCATATACCTCATCACTCAGCCATGTATCCCTAAGTGATCCCTGTGTTTTTCAATCACCTTCTTAGGTGGGGGGATGTATAATTATTATTATATTAAATTGAAAAATTTTTAATTCCTTTTGACAGTAATTTTAAGTTAAGAAACATGATACCTCTCTGATTTTAACTGTGTGGTGTTGAATGCATTTGTTTTGTATGTATACTCTTATGCCAAAGGGGACTACCACCTAACTGGCTTTTTGTCAATGCACCTAGCAATTATTCGTTTTGTCCTCTTTTCCTCTTATCCTCAAATTATTGTGATTTAATAGCTAGTATGTTTACAAGACTCACTGGAGAGACTAGTCTTCTGCAGGTCTCAGGGGGGAGTGTATAAATGGAGATTTTGAACACTGGACTTCATTCCCCAGAAGTCCTTGCTATTTCCATGAATTCCCAATAATCTTTCCTGCTTCTCCACATTGGTGAGATCATGATTGGTATTTAACTGGCAGTAACACCTCTGACATTCTCTTCCTTTGCAATGATGCAGCAACTATAGTGGTCAGCTAAGTGTTGGGATTTTAAATGGGCTAATCAGCCATGGGCACATGGTTTTTATTATTCCTTGATTTCTAATAATCCTTAATAAAGCTCATAAAATATAATATTTTATTATTAGAGATATAAATTTAATTTTTATAATACTATTACTACTTATACTACTACTATTACTCATACTACTATTTCTACATTACTACTTTATAATTTTATTTTTTCCAGATTACAGCATGTACTGTCATGCAATGCTGTCATGTTTAGTATGTTATGAATAAAGACACACATTACTTATGCTAGAAAACAATTTAATGAAAGAAATAAAATTAAAATCTATCTTCATTTTAAGCTTCATTCAGATTCCATCAATTTATTTTATGGCAGTATGTAAACTTTTCTATCATGAGTCCCTTTCAGTAGTGTTAGATCTTGACATCACTGATAATAGTTATTGATCATTATACACTATTCCTGTTATTGTATATAACTTTTTCCTGGCTTTCCATTCTTCAGTTTGAATCAGTTCGTATGTCTTTCCAAAATTTTTTGTGATTTTTTTATCCTTTCTTATGGCACAATAGTATTCATTTACAGTCATATACCACAACTTGTTCAGCCATTTTGAAGTTGATAGACACCCCTTCAGTTTCAAATTTTTTGCCACTATAAAAAGATCTGCTATAAATACATTTATAAAAACACATTCTATTCCCTTTTCTTTGATTTCTTTGGGATACATACCTAAGAGGGGCATTGATAAATTAAAGGGTATGAAGTTTTATGGGCCTTTGGGTATAGTTCCAAATTGATATTCAGAAAGACTGTCAGTTCAAAGATCCATCAACAGTGCATTAGTGTCCCAATTTTCCTATATCCCAATTAACATTTATCATTTTCCTTTTATGTCATATTAGCAAATATGATAGGTGTAGGATGATACCTCAGAGTTGTTTTAATTTGCATTTCTCTAATAGTGATTTGGAACATTTTTCTATATGACTAAAGATAGTTTCAGTTTTCTCATCTGAGAAGTACTTGTTCATTTCTTTTGACCATTTGTCACTTATTATGTACATATAATTTGTCAATGATAAGGATACCTGGCTTTCTAATAAATTACTACTGCTACTATTATTACCACTTTCATTCACAGAGTATGCTTTGAGTATATTATTCTTCATTGATTTGAGTTTCTGCAATGCTTTTGGCAGCCCATGTAGCCTGCAATGAATCTTACCCCAAAATAAGAATAATTAAGGAAGTACTGACATTTTCATCACAAGAGCAATAAGTATATTATATTACAATGAAAATATACAATAGTACAAGAAAAAACAGAAAGATGCAATAGAACATTTCTATACAAAAAAATAAAATTATTTCTATCCAATATTTTCTATTTTAAATTTCTATAGTCAGATTCATTAATCAGTAAGAACATATAAGTTAGAATCTATCTTTTCTAACTTTTATATATGTCACATATATAATAGAAATGAAATAGAAAATAAAATAGAAAAATAGAAAAGGAACTCATACTTTTCTATATGAAGCCTTCTCATAAGGTATCTAATTTTATATTTTGTTCACCTATATTTCATAATCCTAAGCTTGACCATCTTTGAGCATCTCTCAGCATTTTGCATAGTTCATTGAAATTAATGAAAAGTTCCTTGAATGTTGATTGAATGAAACTGATATGAAAAGTTCTAAATCCATCTGGGTTTTAAAATTATAACAAGATTTTTGTGAATTTCTTTCTCTTTAAATATCATACTGGTCCCCATTTTTGTTATTTTCTTTTATATTTCATCATTTTGATGATTATGGGTTAAAATCTATAGTTAAAATATAGTAGCCATTTTATAATGTCTTCAAATCTAGACCAAAACCTTAACTCCTTAGTTAATCAATATAAGTGTAGAGATGGTTGCTTTCTTGATTTTCTCTAGTCTACCCTATATAAAGCAGGATCAAATTGTGATCTCTTGAATCTAACCATTGACTGTACCATCTGTTAATTTAGGACCCTTTTTTATTATTTGCATTTAGTATATCCCATAGGAAGTCAGGGCTATATTCCCTCTTGGATAAACATGACTGATATAATCACTGAATTTTAAAGACTTCTTTTTCTAAGATAAGAGATAATAAATATAACACCCATTATCTGAAGTGTGTATATTTTTCATTACTGTGGTCCTATACCACCTTTATTTCACAACAAACAAATATTAATATAAAAATAAAAAATCTTTTAATCAACACTTGAATTAGAGATCAAGGGTCTTCCCCTTGAATTTGGTGTCATTACTCTCATTTATAAAGATATTTGTTCAAAGAATCAGAAAATAATATACCAAGTTAAAAATGTAGCAATAAACTAACAATATTTTCTCCCTGAAAATTCTCTGTACAAATAAAAAATAATGAGCAAACATGAATTGAGAAAAAAATGCCATTTTAAATGGTTTTAATTCTGATAACTATAAGTTACAACAAATATTTATGAAGAATTTTCAAATTATGCAATTTATTTTACATACACAATTTAAGATTGAAAATAATTATATGAGACAGAAATCATAGGTATAATCTCATTTTACAATGATAAAACAGAGGCTCAGAAAAAATTAAGGAACTTGTCCCCAGAGAGACATAGATAATAAAGTCCAGAGGTTGAATATGATGATGGATGGATGGAGAGATAGACTGAAAAACAGATAGTTGTGAAGCTACTTTGTACAATCCCATAAGAGTTCATGGGTCAATTTTTAGTGTATCTATTACTCATAATTCAGAAAACACTACAAATGAGAATTTGATTTATTGTTTTTTTTTAAATTAGACTTAAAAAAAGGTTATTAAGGAGCTCCATGAAAAGATGGGAAATTAAAAACAACAACCCAACTATACTCTTCCAAAATTCCCCTTCACAAAGCTTTGAAATAATTCATTAAATCAAGCAGTTGTATCTCTTCTTGGATCATACCAATTTGGAATTCTCCCCAGACTTGTAAAATCCACAGAAATAGCTAAGAAAAAGCAACAATAAAAGGTCTAACATTTGGGACAATATCTCCCTAATCCAAAATGAGGAAAGATCGACTATGACATAAAGTGCAAAGTGAAAAAATATTCTGGAGAAAATGGACATAGAAGAAAAAAAGAAACATGACCATAAAAATCTATATGGTGACAGGAAATATCAAAGCATAAATAAATAAGTCAACAACATTAAAACATCTACATCCAAAGTTTCAAAGAAAAACAATAAAATATAAATGGGCAGAAGTCCAACAAAAAAGAATCTGTAAGAGATAAAGAAAGAGATAAGTAGTAGAGAAAAGTAAGGAACATTAAAAGTCAGGACAGAAATATGAAAAGATAATTAATTGGTTGGCAAAAAAAATGTTGAGAAAAATAACATTCTAAAAAACAGAATTTCCATAATGGTAAAAGAAATACAAAAATTCACTGAACTAAAGGACTCCTAATTTTTTTTAATGGCCAAATTGAAAAGGAGGTGCAAAAAGCTCACAGAGGAAAATAAGATATTAAAAATTAGAATTGGGCAAGTGGAAACTAATGACTTCATGAAAAATCAAGAAACAAAACTTAATTTTAAAATGAGAAAAAACATTGAAGAAAAATGAAATATCTCTTTAGAAAAACAACTGGCTTATACAATGGTTTGAAAAAAGATAATTTAAGAATTCTAAGATTGTATGACAGTCATAAATAAGGAGGCCAGACATCAAATTTAAAGAAATTATTGAGGGAAATTTCCCTGGAGAGGAGGTAGGTGGCCCAATAGATAAATGTTCAGATCTGGAGTTAGAAGGACTTTGGTTCATATTTGACCTTTGTAATGGTGAAAATTTCACCTTTTTAAGATTGTTGTAATATTGAACAATGGCTGCCAAGAAATTTATTTATGAAATTCCTAAAATGAAACATTCAAGTCAGAATGGAGTTTATGAAGGTTTAATCACAATGGGAGTAGGGAAAAGGAGAGGGAGAGAAGGAGAGAGGAGAAAAGGGAAAGGGGCTACTCAACCTCTGACCAAGGCAGAGGGAGTTTTAGGCCCAAAGGGCCAAGGTGGAAAGAATCAGTCCTTAACTCATGTGACCGATCTGAAGGAAAGCTATCTGCGGGCGTCCTCCCTGTCCAAGCTTCTAACACCCACTGCCATCTAGCTCTCTCCACAGGAAGTGAGCGAATTCCAGAGGCTGTTCCCTACCTCACTTCCTGTGCCTCACAAGTGCCAATGGTTGGCTCTAGCTGGGCTTAGGACAGCCCAGGTGGGCAGTTAGTTATTTCTGATTTGTCATTGACTAGCACATGCCCGTGTAGTGTGAGTGTGCACAATTTTTGGGTCCTATACCAAGATGGAGACTTTTAAAATTCACACCTTAGATGCTTCCTAATTTTTTGACCCTAAAAAGTCCTTTAAATAACATTTATTTAGCCCCTGCCACCCTGTATTAAGAGTTGTTTTTAAAACAAAAAGGAAACATTTTTAAAAAAGGAAAACTACCTTTATGCACTAAATCCAAAGGGTGAACTATAATTTGAAAGAAAAAAAATCTACCAATCATCTTTTAAAAGAGATCCCAAATGAAAACTCCCATGAATATTAAAGTCAAAATTCAGAGATCCCAGATTAAGGAGAAAATACTGAAACAAGCTAAAGAAGAATAATTCAAATTTAGTGGAACCACAGTTAGATTCACCAAAGATTTACCAACTTCCATGTAAAAAGAGTAAAGTACTTAGAATATGCTATTCCAAAAAGTAAAGAGCTAGAATTAAAATGAAGAATAATCTAAGCAGCAAAAGTAAGGATAATCCTTCCGGTGGAAAATATTAAAAACAAAAACACAACAGAAGAGAAATTTTGACATCTAACACAAGATCCAAGGGAAACACAAGAAAGGTAAACATGAAAAAATAACATTTGGAACTCAATGGATTCAAAGTGCTTATATTCCAGCATGAAGTATATATTCCTAAGAGCTTTATCATTAGCAAAGTAGTTAAAAGGCTACTTAAATGGAGAGGATCATTGTAATTTTATTAATTTTTGATGATGTAAAAAATGTAGAGGTGTGGGAAAGGTGGGAGACTGGAGAAAGTAGAGGTAGAACTGGCAAGATTATCTCTCATACAAGACATGCAAAGAATGTTTAATAGTTGAGAGGGAAATTAGAAAGTAGCAGGAAATGCATGAAATTCAGACTCATTGGAATTTTTTCAAAGAAAGAAAAAATCTCTCTCTCTCTCTCTCTCTCTCTCTCTCTCTCTCTCTCTCTGTGTGTGTGTGTGTGTGTGTGTGTGTGTGTGTGTGTCTTTTAGTTGGGTACAGAAATCTATCTTATCCAACAGGGAATTAGGAAAAGAAGAAAAAACATAAAAGGAAAGACAAATTAAAGAAGTCAGTGATTAAAAGCAAAACAGACTTTTGAGGTGGGAGAGGGCAAAAAAAAGAGAGAAAGAAAACAGAAGAAAATAGGATGGAGGAAAATACAGAGTAATTATAACTGTGGATGTGAATGGAATAAATTCACCCAGAAAAGAGAATTGAATAGCAGAATTCATTTGAAAGCATCCAATATGCTGTTTATAAGACACACTTGAAATAGAATACATAGGGTTACTATAAGGATATGGAATAGCATCTATCATGCTTCAGCCCAAAAAAGGCAGGAATAGCAATCATGAACTTCATAGAGGAAAAGAAAAAATAAAATTATTTTAAAGAGATAATCAAAGAAATCAAATTTAGATAAAAGATACTATTGACAATAATGTATATAATTCCAAAAAATATCTGTTTCTCTTATACATATCTCTTTTCTCTAACATATTGAGAAATTGGTCAAAATTTTTAACATAATGGCCATTCTGAAATTGATAAATTCTGAAGGGATATGAAGAAGTTATCATAAGAAAATCTCAAAGCTATCTAGAGTCAAATGCTCTAAATTAATGTTGATAAGAGAAGTGCACATTAAAACAATTTTGATATAACATTTTGTATCTATTAGAAATGATAGATATTTAAAGGAATAAGGGAAATAGCATACTCATGAACTATTTGTGAAGTTCTGAACTGATCCAACAACTCTAGAGAAGAATTTGGGACTATGTATAAAGGGGTATATATCTATGATAACCCTTTGACACAGCAAGATCATATGTCTTTATCCCAAGAGGATAAAAAAAAGGAAAAAGAAGATTATATGTACAAAAATTTTTAAAGAAACTTTTTTTCTGGTGGCAAAGAATTAGACTTTGAATTAATGTCCATGAATTGAGGAATGACCAAATAAAATGTGGCATATGACTGAAATGAAGTATTATTATAATATAAGAAATGATAAGGTGGATGATTTCAGAAGTAAAAAGAAAATATAGGAAGATCTATATGAACAAACTAAACATAACTGGAAGTCACTGTGCACAGTAACAGATATATTGTAATGACAATCAACTATGAGACTTAGCTACTCTAATAAAATGAGAGAACAATCTTAAAGCACTAATGATAAAAAAAAGTCTATTCACCTCAGGAGAAAGAACTCTTTGTGCAAAATGAAGTCTAGTTTTCTCACTTTATTGTTTTTTTTTTTGCTAAAAATATGTTATGAAAATATATGTAGTATAATTCCCATATATAATTGCTGTACTGTTTGCCTTCTCAGTGGGTAGTGTTATGTGTGGGCAACTAGATGGTACAGTAGATATATTGCCAAGACTGGAATGAGGAAAATCTAAATTTAAATACAGCCTCAGATATTTGTTAATTGTGTGACCCTAGACAGCTAATTAATCCCATTTAACTCAGTTTCCTCATTTGTAAAGCTGGAGAAAGAAATGGAAAATCATCCCAGGATCTTTACCAAGAATACTCCAATTATACATGTAGACAAATAACCACAATAAAAGGTAAAGCAAACATTTTTAAAAATTAAATTTAAATTTTTTTTAATTTTTAAAAAAAATTTTTTAAAAATTGAAAAAAGGCAAAAATAAATGGAACAAGAGTTCAGAAAAGGAATAATTTCAGGATTATAGCATTAAAGAAAGTTTTATGGATAAGATAGCATTTAGGCTAGACTTAACATTTTGGATCAAAGGAAATGGACAGATTGAGCTGCAGAGAAAATGTGTTCTAGACAGAGGAAGTAATATAACCAAAGGTAAGATAAAGGCAATACCCTTCAGAAAGTTTGTTTAGAATATTAGACGAGTGAAGGACAGTAGTGTTAAATAAAGTTGACCTAAAATGAGGACTAATTATGGGGACTAGCCATGGAGAGAAAATGAACTTAAGTGTTTGGCCTATGCCAAAATGCATTTGGACACCATTAAAAATGGATATAGGGAGATAGTGAGGGTTTTTATGATATAAACAAAGATATATAATGGTAAAGTTATTTGGCCAAATGAATTAGAGTTTAATAAAACTAGAAACATATTAATTTAAAAAATAAGCAATTTTTCACGGGGATAATATGTTTCTCTTAGTAGTGGGAAATGTGAGAACTTTCTTATTTTTTAAAAGGAGGTAGCATTGATAAGATTTAGTCAAAGAATGAAATGGCATAAAGAAGAGGGTAATATTCAAGGTTATACTAAGAACATGGCCTCAAATTTAGTAGTCAATCAATCAAAAGCATATGTTAAAAATTTCTGAGGTAGTGGGCATTATGATAGAAATTAAGAATTTAATTGTAAAGAATCACTGATCATAATGATTTTTTAGCAGATGAAAGATGAAGTATGTTTAGGGGATGGAGTGTAAAACCAGTAACATAAATGGGTATATACTTATATTTGATTACTTTTAAATAGAGGTTGTCCTACAAAATGAATTTCACCTATTATGGAATTCTTTTCAAATGATTTATAATATTTTTGCATTTGAAAAATTGTTTAGAGAAATAACATCCTACTTAAAATGAGTATATATGTATGTATGTAGATCTATAAACATATATTAGCATAAGTGGGTTCTTCAGCAGGTAATATATTGATCATCTTTGTTCAGAAATTAAAAAGAATTATAAAGAAAGTTAAATTATCTTTGTTTATTGTTTGGAGGACTACAAAATTAAATCATATTACCTCAATGATTTCAGATATTTTGCCTTATCACAATAGAAGCACATTTTCTCTTACAAGGGAAAATAATTTAAAACAATATAAATGGTAGACTTTCAACTTATGTATTCCTTAATTCATAATGAAAGGCTGTATGTGAACAAAAATTCATGAAAGCTGAATTTAATTTTATTTCATAGTTCTCAAGAGAAAAGTAATTTTTCTCAAGTTAGGTAATATTACTCACACTACTCTATAAATCATGTAATTATTATAATTATACTTTATAAATGATGTTCTCTTAAAAATAATTCTGTAAAGCTGGAGTTTCTAAACTGATTAAAAGGATTTTATGTTATAACTATATATTGTTATTAGACAGTGACCTAAAGCAACATAAATAGGAGCATGGCTAAAACACATGTAATCACATGTGATTTTGCTTTCTGCAAACATGCTTTAATCCTAAAAAATTTGAAGTAGCTAATCCCATCCTGTTTGAATAAATGGATTTCCTTTGGCCAATGTAGAAATATTCAGCTGTTCTTTTACTCATCTCTTCAAGTTCTAATCTAACTTTCTTCACTGGTAGGTTATTCTGTTCCATATACTTTTCTAAACTATTGATACTCAATTTGGAGCAGAGGTTTTCAGACTATTCAGAATGACCTACCAAACATGAAAGGCAATTGCGAATATTAGTCAATTGTTTCAGATAATTTGTCAGGAGTGTCTGCTCATCCCCATTCATTCAGTTACAAACACTGATTTTATAAGTCCATCTGGATTTTTTGTCAATCAGTTTGCCTGACATCAAAGAATGTTTATATAATAAAAATCACTCTAATTGCACGTGCAATAAAAGTATATTGAGCATTTTTATCTTAATTTTTAACAATCTTTAAAATGTAAAATATTTTAATGTCATTTGAGATTAATAAATGTATTGCTGTGTGGCAGTAGATTCACACTCTTACTGTCTTGATTAAGAATTTTCTCAATTCTTAATAGTAACAGTTTTGTTTTAAGAACTCCCTGAAGTATTGCTGGAAAAGGAAAGAAAAAAATAGTAGTAAATTCAAAGAGGAAATAAAGAGAAGAATAGTGTGTTTCACTGTACTCAATCTGTTCCTTCTTTTTTCCTCATCAGTCCCTTTGGATTGTTCTGGTCCTTGCTTATTGATAATAGATTAGTCATTCACAATTGATTGTAAGACATTATTTCTGTTACTGTGTACATTTTCTTATTCTGCTTCCTTCACTCCATATCACTTTATATAAGCCTTCCAGGCTTTTTTGTGATCAACTTATTTGTCATTTTTTATGGAGCAATAATATCATTTCATTAAAATTATATACCTTAATATGTTCTACCATTACTCAGTTGATAGACATCTCTTCTGTTTCCAGTTTTTTCTTTGCTACCAAAAAAAATGCTTACAATAAACATTTATGTTGATAGTTTTTTTTTTTTTCCCTCATATCATTAACCTCTGTGGGATAGAGACCTAGTAGTGTTCTTTCTGGGCCAAAGGTTATGCAATGTTTGATGACCTATTGGACATGGTTCCACATTGCTTTTCAGAAATGATTATATCAGTTCACAACTACACCCACAGTGTATTAGTGTCCCATCTATTCCACACACTTACATTTATCATTTTCTTTTTTAATGTTAATCTGTCTTGTAGGCATTAGGTAATACCTCAAAGTTGGTTTATTTGCTCTAATCAACAGTGATTTGTAGCATTTTTTCACATGGTTAAACATAGTTTCAACTTCTTCATGTGAGGATTGCCTGTCTGTGTCTTTTGACCACTTGTCAATTGGGAAATATTTTGTATTCTTATAAATTTAACTCAGTTCTCCATATATTTGAGAAACTAAGTCTTTGTCAGAGACACATGCTAAAAAGATTTTCCTAGCTTTCTTTTTTGTCATTTAATCTTGATTGCATTGATTTTTTTTGTCTAGAATTTTTTAAAATTTAATGTAGTCATAGTTAGCTTACTTCACATTTCAAAAGGTTCTTTATGTCTTCTTTTGACCTAAATTCTTCCCTTTTCCACAAGTCTGTAATCTTTTAAATTAATCTTGGAGACTGTATATTAGATTATAATTATTTTTTTATTAAATGTAAGAGACCAATGTAACTAAAAAGTCTAAAAGCTGTGCCATGCTTCCTTCATTACAGGTTTTCCCAGTTATGCTGCTGAACCAAGCAGCCCTTTCCTAAAGATCATTCAGCCTCTGAGGCTGAAGCTGGAATTCAGCCATGCCTGGTTTATTGGGCTCCTGGTTGGGAAAGATCACTAAGCGAGATGGGATAAGGTTAGCAGTTTTTACCTAGAGGAGAGGGTAGGATCCTTCCCAGAAGAAAAGCAAGACAGAGTCATTCTTTTCTTGCTGGCTTTTTAAAGTAGCCTAATCCCGCCTTTTCAAAGATTTCTTTCAGTCAAGTCCCCCATTTTGGCATCTACAGAGGTCACCCACAGGGATTTCTTGATGCATAGCTTATAGACTTTTATCAGCCCCACCTCAACTAGAAGGATATATAGACTCAAAAAATGTGGCCAGTCAAAAGAGGGGATGTAATCATGAATCCGGTTTTCAAATTGATCAAGAAAACCCATTTTAAATTACATTTACACAACCTCCCTCTGATTCTTTGGGAGACCAGAATATTGTCTTCCCAATGAATTATTCCATATGTGGCATCTGTATATTTCAGAACTGTCTCACCAGGGAACATGGGGACACAAACAATGTTGTACATTTTGTGTGGAGGGTAACTACAATTTAGATATCTCTCATCATAATTTAGAATATGATTGATAGGAACATTGATAAGGAGTCATTAGAAGACAATCCCCTATTTGGCACAAGGGTTTTACAATCAGGATAAACTAAAAACACATGGAAAGAACAAAAGTGGATGGAGGGCTAACCGCTCCAACCCAGTTCAGTTCATTTTATCCAAATGTTCCCACAGAGTTTCATAATATAGTATATCATAATTGAATTCTAAGAATATCCACTATTGCTATCACCTCTTTAGTCAGTTTGGAATAATGATGGTCCTCAGAGAATATTCTCTAGGAGATTTGCTTTCCAGGTCCAGGTTATTGGTGATGACTTTTTCTTAAAATTGCTTTGAAAAGACCTTAGACTATGAATTTTTAGGATAATTTCACAATTTCCACTTAGCAGTAAAACATTCTGTCCAAGATCTAATCCTAATATAATTTTAATATAACAATAGATCCATAATACATCAACAATAGATTTGAGATCACATGGGTCGATGAGAATATGATAGGGGATGTAGACTCTAAATGATCACCCAAGTGAAAATATCAATATTATGGAAATAGGTCTTGATCAATGATACATGTAAAAAACAGTGGAATTGCACATTGACTATGGGAGGAGGATGGGAGGAGGGGGAGGGAAAGAACATGAATCATATAACCACGGAAAATTTTCTTAATCAATAAAATTAAATTTTATAAAATGGATTTGGCACAGAAGGTATGGCCAGGTTATTGGATTATTGATCTTAGAAGACATCAAATAATATATATGGACCACTTCTCCCAAAAACAAGAAGAGAAAAAATTATATATATGTATATATGTATATATATATATATATATTCATGTTAAAATCCCAACAAGTCCCTGATATATGTTCAAGGTCTTATGAAGGTAGTTCATATATATAACAAGCACATAGGTCAGGTACAACAATATTGTAGTTACTACCATTTGCCATGACTAAAGAAATCTGCCATATCAAAGGGGGAAAAAAAGGGACACAAGTCTGACAAAAATGGGGAATATGATCCCATAGTCTGATTTCTATTCCAATCATAGGGATAACAAGACAAAGTTAGACCAAAACAGGGATGTATTTTAGTGTCATGTTTTATAGACTGAAACAAAGAAGGCTGACCTCAGAACTTGCTGAACAACTGCTTTTCCAAGTCCCCTGAGACAACTCCCTTACTTTGGCATGTGATTGACCCCATAGGGGTTGTTGACATCTTTGATCATGTGCTTATTTGTACTTATTAGTGGATTGTTAGCAGTGCCTTTTTCTGGAATCAGACACAAACATCAGTTATAGTCCCATAATCAATAACCAAAGAGACTGATTTCAATAGTCTCAGCCTTAGGGTAGGCAATGTTTTCAGGGCTGTTAGACACTGTAAACTGACCCTTCAAAATTAAATATTAGTCACATTCCATAAACTAATGTTTTAAAAAATCAAATTTAAATTAGAAAGTAGAAAAAGGAAAAAAGAAAATTCCATCAAACCACATTAAACAATGTAAGAGACATGAACACAAAAAAAAATACTTATCACTAAAAAGTGAAAGGTATTATCTCCCTAGCATGGTCATAATCTTCAGTATGAGTGTACACATTTTTTTCTTCAGTAAAAGTTTGACACAAGCTTTAAAACAAGAAAGGCAAATTCTGAAAAGGACACAAATTCCCTGGAATAAAAAGATAAAATATTCTGTACTCCTCTAATTTGTCCATAATATCACTAAATCATGTATCTATTCTGACTTTACCTTGGTTTATGGCATGACAGATATTGGTCTATGCCTAATTTCTGCTGTACCACTTTCTACTTCTGGCAGTTTTTGTCAGATAATGAGTTCTTCCAAAAGCTTGGATCTTTGGGTTTCCCAAGTACTAGGTAACTCTGTTTATTCATTGTTTCATATTGAGTGCCTGGTTTATTCCATTGCTGCACCAATCTTTTTCTTAGCTGGTACCAGATGGTTTTTGTGGTTTTCACTTTATACCATAGTATAAGATCTAGTAAAACTGACACCTTGCATCATATTTTTAAATTTAATTGCTTTGATATTCTGTTTTTTATTCTTCCAGATGAATTTTATTACTTTTTTTTTCAAACCCTTACCTTCCATCTTAGAATCAATACTGTGTATTGGTTCTATGGAGGGTAAATGACTTACTTGGGGTCAAAGAACTAGGAAGTGTTGCAAGCTAGACTTGAATCCAGGATGTCCCATCTCTAAGCTTGACCCTCAATCCACTGAGCCACCTACCTTCCCACTTCTAATGCTGATTTATTTGACCATATGTTATTTCATTTTTACCTCTTTCTCCATATAGAAATAGAGCTAGCAGTAATTGCCATTCTATTCTCTTTTTAGTTGATCACTATGCCAAATTAATATGCTATATTTCTTTTAATATGTATTTAGAATATTTTTCCATGGTTACATAATTCATGATTTTTCCCACTCTTTCCCCCTCCCACCTACTGGAGCTGACAAGCAATTCTACTGGGTTATACATGTATCATTATTCAAAATCTTTTTCTATGTTATTCATATTTGCATTAAGTGTGATCGTTTAACATCAAAACCCCAATCATATCCCTATTGAACTACATGATTGATTATATGTGTTTCTTCTGTGTTTCTACTCCCACAGTTCTTTCTCTGGATGTGTCATATCTTTGGACAGACCTTTTATAAACAAGGTTTTGGAGAATTGTACATTGGAGTTGCATTTACTATTTTCTATCCTTCATCTCAAGTTGGATGACTCTGCCTTCAAATTGTTGCAATAATTCAAAGCTTCTTTTTCATCCTCCAAGGGGGCAAAAAATCAGTGAATATATACCTTTTTTGCTAGCTTTGGTTTCTCTGGGGCAGGCTGATGGATGTGACCTTCTCAAATACTTCCTAAAGAATCTTCTACATGGTAATGTGGATTCAGTTGTTCAGTACCAGAGTATGATGATAGCTTCCTGTTGTTCCTATGTCAGGAATCATTCTTAACCCATGAGTTCTCTTGTCTTTGACTTTGCTCCCCTATGTAGTCCAAAATGAATGCCTAACTATAGATCTTACTTCTCCATTTATTTTCTAAGGCACTTTTCTCATCTGTTTCTGTTTATAATTAAATATAGGCAATTATTTTGGGTGTTCCATCCTTGGAGTAGCACTGCAAATGCTTCCTTGAGCTCCTCTTGAATTATTTTATACTGTAGATTCTTGATAAAGAATGTCTTTGCCTCTAGATCATTTTGTTCTAGTTTGTTTTTTCCAGTTTCATTTCAGATCCAAGCACTTTGGAGTCACTGAATTTCAGAGTCTTTTCCATGCCTTCAGCACATTTGAATTCCACATAGCTTAATTTCCTGGGGGCCACAATGTGGATGTCCACACCTGTAAGATACTTTTTTTTTTTGCAAAGAAGCCTGTAATGCCAGTTTTAACTTGAAAATGGTTTGTTGAAATTCCGGTTACCAGTAAAGATACTGAAATTTGTACACTCTTCAGGCTCTAATTCCTGTTTCTTGGCTTCAGGGATTTTCTATTTGCCTATTTCCCTTTTTTTTTTTTGTCATTTCCTTGAAGAGTACTTCCCTCCTTCTCTTCTTTTTCTTCTTCATTGTCCTCCTCATCTTTCCCCTCATCTATATCTTTTCCCTCCTCATCCTCAGATTTGTTTCTGGCTTGTCTAGGGGCATCCTTCCCAGAAGACCCTTCGCCTTGGTAGGGCGGTATGTACAGCTTCTCTTTCAGAGTCACTTTCATCTTCCTTCTCATCAATGTCTTTCTCCTTCTCAGAGTCTTGTTTGGTGAGTGTTGCTCATATTTGAGTGGTCCTGGATAGCTCAAATTCTTCATCCTTTTCATCTTCATTAGCTGCTTCATATTTGCTGTCCTATTTCTTGGCAGTCTTTCCATTTTTTTGACCCATAGACTATGGGCACTACTTCTTTATTTGGTGTGTTTGCTGCTCTGGGTTCCTTCTTGACTAGTGTGAAAATAGCTCTGCTTGGGATGGCCACTTTCTTGGCTGGGGCCACAATGGTCTACTTGCCAGAAGTCATGACTGCTCTCTGGGGAAGTATGGTAGTAATGGTATAGTAATGGGCTCTTATAGTCACCAATTTCTTCCCTGATTAGCTATATAACCTTCTTGTCCCTTGAAGTTACAAAAATTTCTTCTCCAGTAATTTCTTCATTTTCTGACATCCTCATCTTCACTATCTATCTCTTTTTGGGAAGTAGCCATTTCCTTTGCCCCCCCCCTCGATTTTTAGCAGCTTTCTCAAGGTTTAGCATGGTGGTGGCATATGATTAGGAATTGGGGTATGGGGTTCTGATCTTTGGCAAAGGCCAGGTTTTGTCTGTGGCAGTGGATAACATAAAAAGGACTATATCTGAGAGAAACTGTAGTCGAGAATCACCTCCTCTTTTCTTTATTTGTATTTGCTTAAGATAAAGTTGTGGACTTCCTTGTCTTTGCTTCAGACAAAGATGAGGATTGACCTTCACCCATCCTGGGACCAAGGATGGAACAGTAAACATGAAGGATGCAGGATAACATTTATGAAAGGCAAATTGAGATTAGGTGGGCGCCTATCCCCTTGTCTGCCCCTCTTCCCCTTGTTTGTATTTGTAATAAACGAAGGATGTGGGTTAACCTTTGAACACCTGCTTATCCCTGGACCAAGGTTAGGGTTTCTGGAATGAAGAATCATAAATTCCTGTGGGTTTTGTCTAAGTAGTCTTTGCCTATAAAAGTTCTGTGTGAAGCAAATAAAATTGGCACTATTTCTCTCTTTTCATATAGTGTCCATCTCTTCTTTTGTTACTCTTCATTTTTTGTTACCCCAAACAGGATGTCACAGGACTGGCTGACCCTGTGGATGAATCTTGTAAGCCATAGAGTCTTACAAGAAACTTTTGTTGGTTAAAAGTTAGAATTGTTATTTTTTTTTCTGGCTGTTTTTAGTATTTTCTCTTTGACTTGAGAGTTCTGGAATTTAGCTCTAATAGTCCTGGGACTTTTAAAATTTAGGTTCACTTTAAGGGCTGATCAGTGTATTCTTTTAATTTTTAATTTCCTCTCTTGTTCAAGAACATCAGGGCAGTTTCTTTCTAATAATTTCTTGCAATATGATATCCCAGTTCATTTTTGATCATGGCTTTCAGGTAATCCATTTTCTTTTACTTTATCTCTTCTAGATCCATTTTACAGGTCAGTTTTTTTTTTCCAGTGAGAAATTTCAGATTTTCTTCTATCTTTTTCTTATTTTTAAATGTTGTTTATTTCTTGTTATCTTGTGAGGCCATTAGTTTCTATTTGTCCAATTCTAATTTTTAGGGAGTCACCTTTTTCTTTGACACATTGAACTTCTGTTTTTACAGTTATTTTTCTGTCTGAGGCATTGTATTTCTTTTTTAAGAAACTTTTTTCAATAAGTTTTTATGCTAAGCTTTTGATTTTTTCTACCATTTTCTTTTCTAATTTTTCTTATTTCTTGTTTTTTATTCAATTTTATGATTCTACCAGGAATTCATTCATTTGTAGTTTGGCATCCTTTTATATTTTCCTTTAAGTCTTCACATGTTTTCATTTTTGTATTACTGTCCTCTCCTGAGTTTGCATTTTGTCTTTGTTGCTGAAATATTTTTCTAGTATTGGGCTTTTTCTCTGCCTTTTGCTCACATAGGGGTTATTTTTCCCATCATTTTGTTATATATTAAAGCTTAGCTCTATTCTGAGATAGAGAGTACTTTACCAACCTTGTACTATCTGTGGAGTCAGCTCAGTTATCTTGATTCTAGACTGAGTCAGCAGCAAAGACAACCTAATTGGCCTACTTTGTGTAGGTTTAGTTCAATTTGAAATGGATTGAGTCATATATGCCTAGTCCTGCTGAGATACTCCCACTGCTACTCTGTGCTAGGTCATATCCTGCCTCAGTTGGATTATATGGAGCCACTTTCTTCCCAACATTATCTCCTCTATATTGTGTTGAGTTTTGCTTTTATACTGCTGAGGCCAAGATGCCTGGGATCTTTACTCTGCAGCTTGCCCTGTACCATACCTGAGTTCCACTAAAGCTTGATCAGCATCCCACAAGATGATTCCTCCCAGTTCTTTTTCCATGTTGTTCTGTGCAAGAGCACTGCCTCACTCCTTCTTTTGTGAGTTCTGCCACACCAGAATTCATTTTAAAGTAGTTTTGTCTGAGGCCATTTAGAGAATAGTGGGTGTATTCTCAATGATTCTTAATCTGTAATCATGGCAATCATAAGTCTCCTTCCAGGGAAATTCTTCACATATTTGGGGTAGACATCTCCCTAACTCTAGTAGTAATTTAATTAATTTTTATTATCTCAGGCAGGTCTATTCTAATTCTTGATTTATTTAATATGTATTTAAAATCTCTTTGATGAACATATGAAAAAAATATTTTTCTTTCAAGATGTAGGGGTTTTTGAGGGCAGCCTTGAATAACAAAGGATACCTTCAAAGTTACTCAAATCACTTAAAGGTATAGAGAAGGTAAAGTATTAGCATGTTTATTGTTTGTTAATTACAAAAATTAAATAACACTATTACTTTTTAATAAAACAAGTACTTGTGCATTTAAAATATTAACTACAAGGGATCATTGTAACTTCTGAACAATACAAATGTCTTTTCTTGTAATCTACTTTAATCTTCTAATGAAATGTCATCAGAAGCTCCAGCTTTATATGATTTTGAAAGTAACATTATCCTGCAATATTGTTTTTTTCTTGCTCAGGTAGCAAATATTGTAGTCATGGAGAAAATTTCATAGAGGTTTATGTGAACATTGAGACACTGAATTTATCACTTACACTTTGGAAAATATGTTTTCAGCTGGTGTGGAAATAAAGATGTAATATTGGAGAACAAGGGAATTTTATGAATCTTTTAATACAAAACTTCAAAGAGGAAACATGAGTTACTCTGTCTTAAGATTTAAAAGAATGAGTGATGATTCAAGATAGTAATGGAAATGATATAGATATAAAATCTTTTATTCTGTAATCTACTTATTTTTAATCATTTATCATTTCTAAAATAAATGGAGTTTCAGTTTTGCCTAAATTATTAGAGGGAATCCCAAGAAAATGGTTCCTGATAAGTCATTAAATGTATATTGAGGATCACTGCTTTGTTGGTAGAGAATTGGAGTGGGCCATGGATAGACAAGGTTCAAAACTAGCAGACACATAGAGAAATGGTTGGCAAAAAATTTCAGCAATAAGCCATCTCTAGAGTTCCCAGAGTGCCTTATTTGAATAGTATTTTAAGTAGATGATTCTGAAAAGGATGACATTGAAAAGCACTCAGCTATGTATAAAGAGATTATCCATTAGTTCCATCGGTAAGCAAAAGTCAGATCTCATGAAGGAAGTCTGGAAACAAGAAGGAAGTTTGGAAACATATGGAAGTCAGGAAACAAGAAGGAGGAAAAGATTTAATTAATTAGATAAACAATTGACAAGAAGTCCAGGATTTGGCAGCAGGTGAATGGTCTGAAATTAAGGTTGCCTATAGGTTTTAGGAAAGTCTAGCAAAAAGTAATAGGTAGAAGCCCTAAATGGTGAAGGTTTATTACCAAAAATGTCTTAAAGAGGCTAGCCTAGATTCAGTTATAGATTTTGAACTTCAAGTGCAGTATTCTTGTATTCATGGAAGTAAAAGTTGTAAGGGGGCTGCTAAAGGAAGTATAAAGGAGAAAGGAGAGCTCTTTGTAAGATGGTTTCCTGTGGAAAGACCTTGTGCATACTTCATACTCCATTTAAATATTATCTTGAAATATTCAGAAGATAGGAGTCAATGGAACATAGGAGTTGATGGAACAGAATAGGGCAAGTAACTTATCTTCCAAATGTCCTGAGGCAACTAAAACTTTTAGTGGCAGAAGTATTGCTGGCCTGCCAGGGTAAAGAGAAACTCCAAAATGGGAATTACCTATACCAATGAAATCAAAATACCAGTATTTTTAAAAATTATTTTAGCAATTTATAGGAAAGACTGAAGTGAGAAATAGGTCATATAGCAGAAAATGCAATAATTCAAGTATAGGGTGATAATGACAAAGGAAATGGAGAGAAAGTTATGGATATATAAGATATATAAAAGAAAGAATCAACAGAAATTTATGACTAATTTAAAAATGATAAAAGTGGAGGAAAAGCTTAAGATTTCCAAGTTATGAGGAACAATAGTTCCATGTAAAGAAGTGGGAAATTTGCAAAAGTAGATTGGTTTGAGAAAAATAGTTTGTTTTTAGATAATGTGAGCTTTAGATCGATAGTGGGCCAATCAAATAGTGCTTCATAGTCTTAGACATCACTCTGGGACCCTATTGAGCATGTACTCAAAGCAAACACTCTGGTTGTAATATGAAATGTCAAACACCAAAATGTATTCTGAGATATCAGACATAGCATCGGGAGCCCTTTTGCTATGCCCTGTCATCCAGATTCTTTTGTAAACTAGGAATTAGGGTACACATTTATCCCTCCATACTCTTGGTTTATGATATCTCCTTTTAATAGGAAACTGCCCCTTGGCTAATACCTTCTGTTTCAAAGTCATTAACAAAAGCATACTGCAAATAATTCTTTAATCATGATATTAAAAAGCATTAAAGTTGTTTGATTATATATATCATATCAAAATAACTACAAAATTATCTCCTTCTAGTCTCCAAATTCTCTCTAGACCAGATGCCCAAGTTCAAGACTTCAGATATTGTCCCCAGGCTATCTGCCTTGAAGGCTTTTTCATTTGTGATAAAACTTTATAAAATCTTTTCTCCAAGCAATAGAAATGAGTCAAGGAACCCTGGAACTTGCAGTTTGTTTATCTCTTGAGGTAGCTCATCATTGGAATCATCAGAATTAATTCCCTCCTCTTGGCATCTTAATCTCTGCTTACTTCAACATGAACCCATCACTAAGGCCTAGAATGTAGCATATACAAAGAGCAGAGAGCCTTATTATTAAACTTTTATTGTAGAAAATTAATGAGAGGACAAAAGAAAACATTTTGTTAGGAAGTCCATTTTGTTGCCTGCCCTCAACAAAGTTTGCCATTGTCTATTCCATTCTAATGATATCATATTCCACATTAAGTCAGTTGACTTTTCTCCTTGTTAGCATAGGGCATATTCACAAAAACCTATGCTTTGTTCAAGAGGAGATTGAAGAAGCACTCTGAGGCTTACAAAGCAATTTAAATGCTTATATGAAAGTTACTGTGCTATTGGGAGATGTTAAAACACTTAGGTTATAGTATCTAAATTAGTATGTGTTAGAGTCTGTAAGGGGAGCAAAAATGTATTCAGATAATAATAAGAAGAAATTCCCAGTTATTTCAGAAGAGAAAAAGAACACTTTAAGAAAAAAAAGAAATATTCATGAAAGATTTAGAAACATATAGCATAATATATTTTTCATTGAAATTTGATAGGTAATAATGCAGAGTTTGGGGAAGGGAATTTCAGGAGAAGGAGCATGATGAGTAAATATAAAGGTGCTGAGAAACATCCAGGGCACACTCACGGAAATTAAAGTTATCCAACATGGTTAACATATAGAGATATAGTGATTCATTCTTTTTGATTTCAATCAATTAACGAGCAAGAATTTGTTAAATGATCACTATGTAACAGACTATTTGTTAAGATCTGGGGAAGTACAGAGAAAGGCAAAAGTATAGCAGTTCTCAAAGAACTCAACTCACATTCTTAAGGGGTTATTTATATTATATACAAATTTTTGTGTACATATATAATGTACATAGTAATTTGTGTTTGTGTGTCCATGTTGTGTAATTTCTAAGCACAGGAATGTAAATAAGAAATCAAAGTTTCCAAGCCAAAAAGTCTAACAATAAAGCTAGACTTCTGGTCAAGACCAAAAGACCCCAATTATTGTGAGAGGACTTCCTTTATGACCCCCAAAATTAGGCAACTTATGTGACAGTTAAAAATAGTTCAGATGCAGAGCTAAAGGAGCAGAACCAGGAAAACATTGTACACAGAGACTGATACATTGTGGTATAATCGAAGGTGATGGACTTTTCCATCATTGGCAATGCAATGTCCCTGAACAATCTGTAGGGATCTAAAAAATACTATCCACAAGCAGAGGATAAACTGTGGGAGTAAAAACGTGGAGGAAAAGCAACTGCTTGACTAAAGGGGTTGAGGGGATATGACTGAGGAGAGACTCTAAATGAACACTCTGGAGCAAATACCAGCAACATGGAAATGGGTTCAAACCAAGAACACATGTGATACCCAGTGGAATCGTGCATCGGCTATGGGAGAGGGAAAGGTGGGGGGAGGGGGGAGGGGAGGAAAAGAAAATGATCTTTGTTTCCAGTGAATAATGTTTGGAAATGACCAAATAAAATAATGTTTAAAGTAAAAAAAAATAGCTCAGGACAGTCATAAAAATAGAGAGATTTTGACTGTTTAAAGTAATAAGGAAATACTTCTCATTGATGATGATTTAAAAGTCACTTGATAGACAAAGTGGGAGTGGGGGAGCCTAAGATAATGACATAAAAGGTAAGAGTAGGTAGTTTGGGGTGTAACTAGACTTTTAACTCAGGATCAGGCCTGGTGTCATATACTGGATCACATGTTTAAGACCATAATTATTGCTGGGAGTTCATGATATAGCAATTTTAAAGCTAAGGCAGAAAACTGAGGTCTATACTAACAATGATGACCTATGCTATAGTAGTTATGTACTTAATTCAAAACCTTAATGTTTATATTAAAATAATTACAAAGATCTACTAAAATCATCACTTATGCTAACATTATTTAAGTATCTCAGAATTACAATTATAATTAATTCAGTACTACTGCTAACATTAAAATCTAATTGTCATGTAAAAAGTTAAGGGATTTTTGACACACACACAGTATAAATGGATAATAATCCAAAAGACAGTACTAAGAAGGTGATATGAACTGAAAAGAAATCAGGTAGAAATGGAATTTAACTGATTCTTAAAGAAAATCAAAAAAGCCATGATAAAGAGGGAAGGAAAAGAAACATTTTTAGTTATGGTGATGGGGAATTTGGGGGAGGCAATACTGGAAAAATCAAAATGAAGTGATAGAAAAGACTGGCAATTAGCTTTGTGGATGTTGAAGAAAACAAACCAAGATAGCAGTGTTAGAAAGACTCAAGGTCATCTAAACACACTCCAAACAACCAATGAAGAACCAATATACAGTGATCCCTCACCTATCACAGGAATTATGTTCCAGAGAAACCCATGATAGGTGAAAATCTGCAAAGTAGCAACATTATATTTATTTTATTATTTCCATATATTTTAAGGCTATATACTCTTCCCACTCTCCTATAAACCTTTTCCACACTTTTATAAACATTGAACCAAGCAAAGCCCAGGATACAGAACACATCTGTGTGGTTGGTCGCCTTTCAGTCCATCAGCCAATAGAGAAATTCCCACTTTGTGCTTAGTCATGTACAATCTCACATTGGCAAACTTGAGCAAAGTTATGATATTCATCTGCAAAATCCCACAATATAGTGAAAACTCCATGATACAGAATCTATCTATCTATCTCTCTACCTCTCTCTCTCTCTCTCTCTCTCTCTCTCTCTCTCTCTCTCTCTCTCTCTCTCTCTCTCTCTCCACATAAATATATAAATACAAACATATACATATATGTATACCTATATATACATATACATATATGTATATGTATGTATTTATATTAACCCATGATACAGTGAAGCTGCAATAAGTGGCCTGTGATATCACAAAGGATGACTGTATCTCTAAACAAATCCTGGATTGACAGAACCAACAGAAGAAGGGCTGAAGCAGTACTCTAGCCCAGAACAATATGAAGAGACAACAAGTAGGTTGCATATCACTGTAGTATAAGGGGAAAATGCTTAGTCAGAATCAAGTGAACTTTAACATGATATAGCACAAGCAGCAAGGGGGAATGCCCAGCTGGATTTTAATAGACTGTAAGTTTTAAAATTAATAATCAATAACAAAATACTATTTTTATAATTTTTTATTAATAATAGCTAAAACAAAAGAACTGCCTGACTTCAGTCTGGTTGCAGATCCAAGAGAGGAAGAGGGAAGAGTTACAGCCACTTAAATACAATCATGCAAAATGTGGGCACACAGGAAAAGGGCATTTTCGGAAATACTAAGGGAATTCTGGGAGATGAAGTACAAAGGCTCAAAATCTCCATTTACAAATATTCTCCCTGTGATCCTATTAGGAAACCAGTTACCCCAAAAGGATCATGGAAACATAATCAACTTAAAGATTGAAATAATTTGTGGATAAAAGGAAAAGAGAACAAAACCAATGATTACTAGGTTGACAAAGAGCCAATTTGGGGGCAGTCCCCTTTGGCACAAGAGTATACATTCAAAACAAAGGCATTTCAAACCCCTAGAGTTCAATTCACATCCTAAAGTTCACTCTGGATCTTCTGGTCCAGCAGGTGGTCTCTGCAGACATCTATCTTCATGGCTCATTCTAGATTCTTAGAGGTAGCAAGTTTCTTATCCTTAAATTGTTCAAATTTAAATCAAAGTTCACAACAATAACTCTCCCCCCCCCCCAGGTGAATAATAATGAGCACGGGGATCCCTCAGGGATGCATGGCTGAGTTTAGAGATATATGAATCTATTTGCAAAAGAAAATAAGAAACATGAAAAAATCCAAATAAGACAGAAAAATAACTTGTGGATGAAATACAAAATGTAAAAGTCTTATGTCTAAAAAAACTAAGTAAAGGCAAGACAAATCTATAACAAGTCCTTGAATCAGTGCCCAATTAAAATGATTGAAGAAATTATGCATTTACCCAATCAGTAGCCAGGACTATAGAAAGTTTGTCACACCATGAAAGACAGAAAAGGGACTATAGGAGCCAGCTAGGAGCCAAATTTGAAATACTTGGTAGAATGTGGGACAAGTGAGAATCTTAAAAACTACTCAGACTGTACCTTAGAAGATTTGGTCTAGCTATTCCCTTATTATAACAATATAGATACTTGGTCTAGCAAGAATCAAGAATGTTTTGGGAACTTTTAAAATTACTCCACCCTATTCAGACAGTGCCTTAGGGGAAGATAATGTTGTAAGTTCCTGATTGAACAATGAAAGTCCCTGACTCATACCTTATAGTAAAGCTAGAAACTTAAGATAGGTCTATTTTTAGATCTAATAAAAAAAGGTGTTTAGTACCTGTAAATGTTAGATTAGTACCTAAAAAGGTCAAGTAACTTACAAAAGGCAAGCTTAACAAAGAGGTGTGAATTACTCAGAATATTTAATCTAACCAGAGAAGGTGAAAACCAAAGAAGGTGAAATTTAAGAATGGGCAGTCCTGGAAAAAAGCATCTACTATGATTGGTAGATGTGAAAATTTCGGGGAGGTGACATAAGAGAAAAATCTCTTTAAAAGGAAGTGAAGGAACAGTTCAGGGACAATTGAATTCAGTTTGATTTCAATGGAGTGAAGTTCAGAATTGAGTTAGATTTGGAATTGGAGTTCAGGAGATTCAGTGGAGTACTAGAGTTTGCTTGGAGACGGTCTTATGGTAAATGATAAAGACTGACTCCCTCTCCCTTAGGCTCAGGAATGCCATTTTGGCCAAGGCCTTTAACTACTTCTTGGCTCAGTCTGAGCCACAGCAGTTTAAATTAATTCTCTGTCTCTGTCTCTGTCTCTCTCTCTCTGTCTCTCTCTCTCTCTCCTTCCCTTAATTCCTTCACTCTTTATTAATTAAAATCTCCATAAAAACCCCCAGCTGACTTGTATATTTTCATATTTTGGTAATTTCTCATGGTGACCACTTATTTTAGATTTTAAGTCAAAACACTAAAAATTATCCTTACAATTTTGGCATTTACACAAGAAACACCTGCCTTTAACATATTTTAAACAGCTGTAACCTTGAACCCCAAACAAGTTCAAGTCCTCTTGTCTTGGCTCAAAATTTTCATCAATCCCATGGAGATTGGTTGGTCTCTTTGATCTTGTACTTGAATGGTACCATGCAGTTTAGGTTTGTGCTTCTTTGGCACTGTGCAATGGCTCTTTTTGAGTTCTCTTGTCCTGGAATCAGACAGAATCATTAAGCAAAGTCCCATAACTTTTTTTAAACAATCAGTGACATCATTTTTATAGTCTAAAGCTTTTTGGGCATGCATTAATATTAGAACAAATATATTTAAAACTTATATTACAGCAAAATAAAAAAAAATATAAAGAAAAATCTTCTCAATGTCGTTGATATGTACTTCAAATACAAAAAGGAGAGAAAAAATAAAACACAGATACTTTATTACACATTCAAGGAAAAACAATAATAAAAAAAGTTTTAAAAATATATAGCTTAAAAACAGTGATACACTGTCAACCATATGTGAGTACAAATGATTTTTAGAATAAAACAGTAACACAGAAGATAATTCACATTTAAAGAAGTACCAAAGTCCCCAAAATTCACAATAGCCCAGTTAATTAAAATAGCAAACAAACCCACTATCATATTTCATATAAGTTGTTGTATGCCTTAAAAAAACCCTACAAACTAATGGATATTGCCACAATTTTTACAGATATAGCAAATCTTTCAACCTTGACAAACATATTTTTAAACAAAGTAAAATTTATTTGGGTCTAGAACATCATCAAGAAATCTAGATTGTTCTTCTGGGTGTAAATTAAAATGAAGAATTTTGCAGGAGCTCTTTTTCTGGCTTCCTGATTCATAGAAACATCTTGGTAGGAACATTTTTTGTTTCTCTACCTTTAATACAACATTCTTTATAATATATATATATATATATATATATACATACATATGTATATATATATATGTATATTGTAAAGATTAAAATTTAGGGGATACTGATAGAGGTAGAAATTAGTTTCTCTCTGCAAGGAGTATTATTTTTATGAAGTTTATTAAAGGTCAAGGGTTAAAGAAAATACAAGCAAGAGAAATACATGCTAGGTGGGCCATCAGGCCCACCCAAATTTCACTCACATCATGAGACGCGTCTGTTTGCCACCAGAGCCAGGAAGAGAAGAGCCCCTGCTGTGGGCGGAGACCCTTTAAATACTTATTTTGCTCTCGGGCCAGGTGAGAATTCAGTGAAATTAGAAATCATTCTGGGGAAGTGGAGCAAGGACTTCTGGGGATTGAAGTCCTGGATTCAAGTCTATTTTTATAATATATAAAACCATTCATTTAGAAATTACTAGTTACTAAAATTATTTCTGAAGACCCCATTAAATTATAATTAAATTCTTAGATTACTAAATTCTCTAAAGCTTGTATATAGCTTTTGATGAAGTCCATCCATCATCATCTATGTGACAATACACAAAAGCAACATGTCATCTTCGATGGATCTAGTGGAAATGGTTTGGGCAAGATGTTCATGAGCTTACAATGATATTTTTGAACTTCATCAAAGGTAAATGTACAAATTAGAGATCAATATAGGCAAAACGTAGCTTTAAAAGATTCAGTATAACAAAAAGATATTGATTAAGTTAAAACAGATAAACTTAAAAAAATTTAAAACCTGAAAACAATCAGTAAATGCAATAAAATAAATCAATGAGAAGGTGCAGACAAGCAGTGCAGTCAAAATAATTTCCCCCAATCCCAATAGACTTGTTCACTATGATAGGAGGAGAATAAACTCAAAATAGTTAGCAAAAAACCCCCAAATCCATTTAAAAGTTTCCTTCCCCTCCCCTCATATATATTATCCATTTAGATTTCTTTTGTCAGAGATCTAAATTCCTTCATAGAAGCACAAGGCCGAATCTCCACTCTGCATGTTGAGAGCATTTAGGACTTTTAGAACTTTGTCAAAATACTTCAGGTTGGTTCATAGCATAAGCAGCCTAGCTTGTGGCATATTCTTGAGGAGAAGGAAATAAAGTGGTAAATCTCCAAACAAACAAAAAGTCCCAGGATAAGAATTAAGCATATCGACACTGAACTTTTTTGCTCTAACAACTCAAACTGTAGTTTCAGAGCTTCAAGCATGCTTTGCAATTGCATTTTTCCTGAAAGAGGCTGAATGGAATATGTTTAAAGAGTAAACAGAAAGAAGCAAAACTTCAAGGGAAAAAAATAGAGTATTTGCATATGAATGGAAAAAAACTTCTCCTTGCTGTTTTGGGTCAAGAGAAAGAAGTAAATAAAAACAGCCTTATTCCCCAAAACTGACTTTAAATCTATTGATTTGGAACTAACTGCTTCCCTCAGAAAAACCCTTAGTAACAACCTTCTTAACTTAAAAAAAAAAATCTGCTTGAATATATAAGGTATGGGGTTCTTTCCTCCACTCTGAAAAATGTCTATGGCAGGCTAGGAAAACACAATTGGAGTGTGGAAAGGGATTGGGGTGGAAAGATTTTTATATGTCACCCTCTATGGAAAAAAATGGCTGGCATTGGCAGGCTCTTGTGGCACGTCTGGTCTCGGCAAGAGGTGGCTCCAGGCTGGGTGGAGAGTGGTGAGGAATGCTGGCCAAGCAGATGGACAGGAGAAACAACAGGTAGTGGCAGGTGGCAGGGCAGGGCAAGAACTCAGGCACACCCTGCCACCAGATCCTTGTTGTGGACAGTGACTGGGAAAACTTACTATCTTTACTGTAAGGCTATCTGCTCAAAAATTTTTGAGAATTCATAATCGCTTCATGGTTGTCAAAAATGTGGGTTTTAAAATTAATAATCAATAACTAAAATGAAAATAACTATATTTTATAAAGTTTTATTAATAACAACTAAAACAAAAGAACTGCCTGACTTCAGCCCCATCTCAGGTCCAAGAGAGGAAGAGGGAAAAGTTACAGCCACTTAAATACAATCATGCAAAATGTGGGGATGCAGGAAAATGGAATTTTGGGAAATACTAAGGGACTTCTGGGGGACTAAGTCAAAAGGCTCAAAATCTCCATTTATAAGACTCAGCAGGGTAATAGAGAAAACTAATATAATACAGAACAAACAGTATTTGGAAGAAAGCACTCTGCATAGTCCAGGAAGATCAGAGGCCAGGTTTGACCCAGCATAGGCACCAATGAGAAGAACTCAACCCAACAAGATCCAGTCTTTTAGTATTGGGCAGAACCCAACTCAAACCAGTACAAAATTTCAAGCTACCAATCTCCACACAGCAAGCCAAAAAAGCTATTCAGAAGAATGCTCAATCTGAGACTGAGACAGTTGAGCAGATACCAGGCACAGTACAAGCATGGAATAGTACTCTCTACACCCCAGAAACAGAACTAAGCTTCAATGTATAGACAAAATCAAGGATAAATAACTCAAAAATGAGTAAAAGATAGAGAAAAAGCTTGATGCTATAAAATATTCTGAAAAGAGAGATTTCTAAAATATAATCTCAGAAGCGGACACCAATACAAAAATAAAAATATGTTAAGACTCAAAGGAAAATGTAAAGTCAAGGATGTCAACTCCAAAATGAACCCTTAGAAAACCTCCAAAAAGGGACAGAAAGACAAATACAAAACATAGAGAAACAAAGATAAAAGAAAAAAAAGTACAAAAATTCAACCACTTTAAAAAGAAAACTTACTGAAGTAAACAATTTACTAAAAAAGGAAGTATGATACCTCGATTTTAAAAATAGCTTCTTAAGAAAGGAAGTACAAAGCCTCAAAGAACAAAATGGCTACATAAAAGTTATAATTGGATAAATGGAATCTAATACCATTATGAGATAGCAGAAAATATTAAAACAAAAAAATGAATAAATGGAAGAAAATTTAAAATCTTTTATTGGAAAAAAATGGGATAAGGTGTTTGTTATTAGAGGAAGACCAAGCAGGCAGGTATTAATATTCTGGCCATTGATTTGGAAGGGAGCAAATGTAAGAAGGCTAGAAAGATGGAGTTGTGTTATTAAAAGCATTGAATATCATACAGTTATGTATCTGATTTGAATTATGATGGGGAGCCACTGAAACTCAAGTAGAGAAATGTAGATATAGATACTGATAGAGACATAGAAATATATTAAAAGTACAATTTGAATTGTGGAAACTGTACTCAGTTAAATTCAGTGTCTTATATCTGAAATATACATATAAAAACATAAATACATATATAACACATGTATTTATAAATATACATTTTCATAAAAATGAAAAAGGAGATAATATTGAAATTTTTATTGTTCCCTGCAGCATCATTAATATATCTGTGATTTTTTAAAAGAGTGATATTATTTCAGTTATCTTGAGAATTGATCCTCTAATGCCTTCAATATTGTGTCACCAATAGTATAGATCTTTGTGTTCCTCATATAACCCTCTGACCTCTGTGACTTTAGAATACAAATCTGTTGGCTTCATTGTTATTTATATTTTAAATTATTTTAATGTATTTCTGTTGATTTCATTTCTTTGAATTTCTAGTGTCATCCTAAAATGTACTCAATGATTTTGTTTAGTTGCAATCCCCAAACATTTCTATAATCTTGTTTTTCTTCCTCTGCTTTAATAAGACTTGATCTTAATCTTCTATGATCACCCTCTCTATGACTTTACAATTCAATGCATATTCATAAATAGTGTTGCTGTTAAAGTATCTGTATATCTCTGAAAGGAAATCAATGCCTGAGATGGTTTTCATTTTATTTTGACCTCATTAGAAAAATTGGGTTATATCAGTTAATATTTTTTAAAGAAACAATAAATCTGTATTAATGTTTCTTCTTTTATCTATTTCTAGTTTTCCAATGTTACCATCTTGTTTTACTAAGTTAATTTTACAAGCTAAGTTGTTTACATTTATTTTCCTTTTTGTTTGTTTTTCATTTTTATTTACATCTTTCATTGTTTTTGCTATTTGCTATTAAAACTTTAATGTTATATATTTTATTTTAAATTACTGCTATGTTAATGAACATTCATTTTCCATTCAAATAAGTTTATTGGAGCATAATTATTTTTATGAAGATCTTTTTACAAATGTTTATCATGTGCAAAAAAAATTAAATGACCAAGAGCCCACATGATGCTGTGTTTACTGATATTTTGGAGACATGACTAAAACATCTCTTCCAATTCCTTTCTTTTTCTTTTCATGAAATTCCTCTGACCTTTCTTGCAATCTTAACTTCCTCCTTTCTATTGGGAATGCAAAATTGATATGAATAAGTTTGTCACATAATTTCAATATTCAAGTACTTTCTAAAAACTGGATTATTCTTTAACCCACTTTCTTTTTTCACAGTAGCAGTGAATTAATTAATCAATGAGCATTTATTAAGTATTTTCTCTCATATCAGGCACTGGGAACAAAAATAAAATAAAAATAAGACATTCCTCTATCCAAGGAGCTTACATTTCTTTGGAAGAATACAACACAGAAGAGGAAGGGACTCACTTGAGACTAAGTGACAGTTTGTATTTTTATTTGTTTTCCAAGTAGACAAGGCCAAATAATTCTTCACTAACATGTATGCACTTGTCCACAATTAGCTAAATTGATTTTCAGAAAGCAAATATAATCTATTAGAGGGATAGGACTCAGAGCCTTTCTAGCACAGGAGAGTCAAGCAGAAATTGGGCTGTGTAGATATAATATTTTAAAAACCAGGTTCATGTTCATGTCACATTAAGACTTTGGAGTAAGGCATTATGAAGGAACATGGCCTTTAGTCAACAGAAAGCTAAGGGGAAATTTTAGTGTAAAACTAAGCAGGTAAAAAAAAAAAAGTTATACACCACAAATGCATTTCCGTCTCAAAAAGAAGACAGAAACTCTGCAATATTGACTCTGCCAGAGTTCTAACATTCAGTAATATCCCATCAGTGCACACTAAAGAAAATGGAAAGCAAATGTCATGCCAAGATTAGACATTTGCAGTTCTGTCTGCTTTTCCAACTCTCATCACACAAAAGCACTGGGGACTGAAACAACATCATTTTAAACTTAAAAGTAAATTTTGTCATGTGAAAATTGAAGATGAAATAAATCCTAGATAAGCATGGCCTTTTCTTTTAGAAAAAAAAAAGTAAATTGGATTATAGGGATTAAATTGCCCCACTACTTAGAGGGGTATAGAAGTGTTCAGATCTTGTCTAGGCATTTGCATTGTGTGCATTTTTTATTCAGCAAACTTTCTGCCATGTACTAGTGCTAGATAAACAGTTATGTAAAATAAACTGCACTTAAGTGATGTTAATATTAAAATGCAATCCACCCCCCAAAAAATTAATGAAATCAAGGAAATGCAATGCTAAATGTTCCACTATGTCTTAAGACTTCTCTGCTAAAAGAAAGTAATTATATTCCCAAATAAAAATTCAAATGTCTTCTTGAACAGAGAATTTATTAGGACTAGATCTACCTGGTCTGTCATCACTTTATCATTCACACTACTGCCAAAGTATACTTTTTAGGGATTACATCTGACTATATGTTTTCCTTGCTCAAAAACCTTTCTTGCCTCCCCACTGACTATGAACAAAATAAAATCTTTCTCTGAAATTCAAGACCATCTACAATTTCACTATAATTCATTTTCTAGTCTTATGTTCTTTTATATTCTGTTTACTCCAGGCAAACTGGACCATTCATTTTTTTTTCTTTTTTACTATACTTTATCTCCTAAGCATTTTATGTGGATAGTTTCCCTCTTCCCAAGGCAATTTCTATATTCTTTGTAAAGAAGCTCTACTTAACTCATTTATAGTTCTCATATGGAAGTAATGCTTTCCTTCTTGAAACTCTCAGACCACTCTTATCTCTTCTAAGAATTTAATAATTTTGCAACCTATATTATATTTATTCCTATTCAAGTTATATCTTCTGTGTCAGATCATAAGCTCCTTATATGCAGGAAATGTTTTGGTTTTTATTTTCTTTGCCCTACTACTTATTTTGTCCATAAGAATAAAATAATTCTTTGTTGAATTATTTGATTTGTTGAATAGTTATATGTCTTTGAATTTAATTATTGTTAAAGAAATAATGTCCCAATTACATATAAGTATATACAATATTAGATACAAACTTTAATGTTCTCATATTTTTTGTTTCATAATTTTGGACCATCAGTTTAGAGATAATATAAGGTGCCAGAGAAAATCAAAATAAATTTTATGTTCTTTTGTATCCTATTGCTTCATTTTTTGGCTTTCCTAAATCTCTCTTGAGTTTACCAAAGCATAAAATTACTAATCACTAATTAACAGTTGCAAGAACATGGAAGAACAGATAGAATGTCAGAACTGGAGTGAAAACTATATTGGTTTGGACATCCACAGATTATATAGTAAGTACATTAAAGCACTAACTTTGTTATAATGGAAAAGCCATTTGACACCTCTGAATTTCAGGCAACTTAAGAATTAGTTATAAACAAATTATTATTTGTGCCAGTACATGGAATTCCCACATTGCAAGTTATCACACTGATATATTTCACAGAGAGCCTTGAAGTTCTAACATACTACAGTGGTAGAAACTGAAAAAAAGGAAGGTCATATATCTAAAGTTAGAAAGAATTGTTTGTAGAATCTTAATTTTACTTCATATGATTTTTATCTTGTATGACCAAGAAATGGAAAGTATTTCCATTTGGACACATCATAAATGGATTAGTACTGATAATGTAATCAATCTATTTAATATTAAAATACATATTGAGCTTGACATCATCTGCCTTTGATGGTCCAGAATACATATTGAGATATTAAAACCTGCATTGAAGTCATCTTATATATTTAATTTGCTACACTATTGTAGCCATCGAGTAAAGTCTCAAAAAAAGATATTTGATTAATAGAAATGACAGACAATAGACAGTTTACTGTGACTGTTTTTGTTTTCTCCCTGGTAATTTCGAAGTTCACAGAGCATTTACTAGTAGATATACAATTTGTAGCAGAAGTTACAATCAGTTTAGGTATATTTAAAATAGAAGCCAAAGGTCAAAATCTTCATGTTCTTTCACTTAAAAAACCTGGATTCACTTTATGATGAGCTCTTTTTCTGATTAATCCTAATTCTGAAGAAGTTTCAAACACATTTAACAGTATAGTTCCTTTTTTTAAAAGTTTTGATGTAAACAATCATATTAGCTTTAAGAGAACCAATTATTAGACAATGAGGAAACAACTTCTCAAAATCTATGGGATGGGCTTCCAGGTAATCATGGCTGCAATCTAGACGCCACACGCTTCCTTTCCCCGGCACTGAAAGAAATAGACTACATCAAAGGAACATAAAAATCACCTTTGGTGGAACAGGACTCCCCAATATCCCACAGAGGCGAAAGTACGTGGGGCTTGAACATTTCCACACTATAATAAGGAGAAAAAGCTTGCACAGAAAAGTGAACTGAGCCGCCCTTCCCCACCCCACCTCCCCCACCAAACCAGAGTGAGCTACCTGAGCGCTCACCGGGACAGCGAGTGAGTGGGGAACGTCTCTGTCTGGGGGGGGGGGGCACTCCAGGGTCCTTGGGATCTGGGGACTGTCAGGAAAAAACATCTCAGGGCGGTTTCACAGGAGAACCCAGATCTGATCAGGGGTGTCTGCGGAGCTGTACTTGGGGCGGTTGCGCTGAACATCTGGGTGTAGCTTAATACCAGGGGCGGACAACTCGCTGATTATCTGGGTGGAGCTGAACACCTGGGCAGTGTGGCTGTGATCAGGGGCCCAGCGCTCGAAGAAACCTCGGAGGCTGGGAAGAACTAGTCTGAGGCAACCTAAATTCACAGAAAAACCGCCCATATCACCCAGACACCAGACCAAAAAGGAAAGGGGAATAAAACCACCAAAGGGATGGTTCACATGGCCCAAAATCAAGCCTCCAGGAAGAAAGGGAAAAAGGTGCCTATTGAAAAGTTTTATGGTGGAAGTACCCAAGGAAAAGAGGAGAATGAGGAGGAAATCCAAAAAAATCAGAACATGCCTCCCAAAATGGAAATTATCAACAAGCTCTGGAAGATCTCAAACTGAACCTTATCCAAAAGATGGAAACCTGGAAAGAAAAATGGGAGAAAGAGATCAGCAGTCTGACAGATAAGACTGCTCAATTGGAAAAAGAGCTTGAAGCATCCAATAGAAGGGCAGACAAAGCTGAAAAGCAATACCAATCCATAATGACCAGAATTAAGCAACTCAAAGAAAGTGAGATCATAAAACAGCAAGAATCAATAAAGCAAACACAAAAATTTAATGAATTAAAAGAAAACATAAAATATCTCACTGAGAAGGTCACCGATCTGGAAAACAGAGGGAGAAGAGACAACCTCCGAATTATCGGTCTCCCCGAAAAACCAGAGATAAACAATAAACTCAATATTATTCTACAGGAGATTATGAAAGAAAATTGCCCACACATTCTGGAGCAAGGGGGCAAAATAGAAATAGAAAGGGTTCCTAGAACACCCTCTATACAAAATCCCCCAAAAACAACCCCTAGGAATGTAATTGCTAAATTCAAGAGCTTCCAAGAAAAGGAGAAAATCCTACAAGAAGCCAAGAAGAGGAGCTTCAGATATAAGGGGGCTCCCATAAGGATCACACACGACTTAGCGGCTAACACACTAAGAGACCGCAAAGCATGGAACACGATATTTAGAAAGGCAAGAGAGCTGGGTCTCCAACCAAGAATCAACTACCCAGCGAAACTGACTATATACTTCCAGGGGAAAGTATGGGCATTCAACAAAATAGAAGATTTCCAAGAATTTGCTAAGAAAAGACCAGAACTTAGTGGAAAATTTGATATCCAAGCACAGAAAGCAAGAGAAACATGAAAAGGTAAATATGAAAGAAAGGGAAAAGGTGATAAATCTTATCTTTTTCTTTAAGTCAAACGCTCTTCTATAAGGACTACATTTACATCAAATTATATATATATATATATATATATATATATATATATATATATATATATATTAATATGTGGGGAAAATGTTTTGTGTAACTCTCAAAAATTGTAGCATCATAAGAGTAGTTAGAAGAAACATGCATAGGGAAAGATTGGGGCATTAAGAAGATTTGGGGAAAGTGGGGTAAAGAAAGGAAAAGGAAGGAGGGGAACTGTCGATAACACTAAGATTTACTTCAAGAAATAGGGGGGGACTTAATAGAATAATCGTTCCCATATAAAGATACACATGGGAAGGGGAGGGGAAAAACTCTCATATGAGAAGGAGAGGAAGAGAGTGTGAAGGGGAATTACTTAAACCTTACTCTCAGTGAAATCAAATCTGAGAGGGAAAAACATCTAGATCCAGTGGGATCCTGAATTCTATCTTAACCAACAGGGTAAGAAAGAAAGGAAAATCAAGGAGGGGGAGGGAGAAGGGAGCATAAAAAGGGAGGGGCTAGAAAGGGAAGCATCTCAAGGGAGGGGACTAGGGGGACTGACCTAACGTAAATCACTGGTTCAAAAGGAGATACCTAAAGAAGAAAGGTCAGAACTAGGGGAAGATATCAAAATGCCTGCGAATCCACAAATGACAATCATAACTTTGAACATGAATGGGATGAACTCACCCATAAAACGTAGACAAATAGCAGATTGGATTAGAACCCAAAACCCTACCATATGTTGTCTTCAAGAAACACATATGAGGTGGGTTGACACTTACAATGTTAGAATTAAAGGTTGGAGTAAGAACTTTTGGGCCTCAACTGATAGAAAGAAGGCAGGAGTTGCAATCATGATATCTGACAAAGCCAAAGCACAAATAAACCTGATCAAAAGGGGTAGGGAAGTTAAACATATTCTGCTAAAAGGGAGTATAGACAATGAGGAAATATCACTAATCAACATGTATGCACCAAATGGTATAGCATCCAAATTTTTAATAGAAAAACTAGGAGAATTGAAGGAGGAAATAGACAGTAAAACCATATTAGTAGGAGACTTGAACCAACCACTATCAAATTTAGATAAATCAAACCAAAAAAAAAAACAAGAAAGAGGTAAAAGAGGTGAATGAAATCTCAGAAAAATTAGAGTTAATACACATATGGAGAAAAAGAAATAAGGACAAAAAGGAATACACCTTCTTTTCAGCACCACATGGCACATTCACAAAAATAGATCATACACTAGGTCATAGAAACATGACACTCAAATGCAGAAAAGCAGAAATAATAAATGCAGCCTTTTCAGATCACAAGGCAAATAAATATTGATTGGCAAGGGTACATGGAGAGCCAAATCAAAAATTAATTGGAAATTAAATAATATGACACTTCAAAATCGGATAGTTAGAGAAGAAATCATAGAAACAATTAATAATTTCATTGAAGAAAATGACAAAGGAGAGACATCCTTTGAAACCTTATGGGATGCAGCCAAGGCAGTATTTAGAGGAAAATTCCCTGAGTGAATATATTAACAAACTAGGGAGGACAGAGATCAAGGAATTGGAAATGCAAATCAAAAAACTTGAGAACAAACAAATTAAAAACCCTCAGAAAAAAACCAAACTAGAGATCCTAAAAATTAAGGGAGAAATTAATAAAATCAAAAGTGATAGAACTATTGCACTAATAAACAAGACTAGAAGCTGATACTTTGAAAAAACAGACAAAATAGACAAACTACTGGTTAATTTAATTAAAAAAAGGAAAGAAGAAAGGCAAATTAACAGCATCAAGGATGAAAAGGGGGATCTCACCTCCAATGAAGAGGAAATTAAGGCAATCATTAAAAACTACTTTGCCCAACTATATGGCAATAAATATACCAACCTAGGTGATATGGATGAATATGTAAAAAAATATAAATTGCCTAGACTAACAGAAGAAGAAATAGTTTTCTTAAATAATCCCATATCAGAAAAAGAAATCCAACAGGCCATCAAAGAAATTCCTAAGAAAAAAATCACCAGGGCCTGATGGATTCAACAGTGAATTCTATCAAACATTCAAAGAACAGTTAACTCCAATACTATACAAACTATTTGACATAATAAGCAAAGAGGGAGTTTTACCAAAATCCTTTTATGACACAAACATGGTACTAATTCCAAATCCAGCCAGGCCAAAAACAGAGAAAGAAAATTATAGACCAATCTCCCTAATGAATATAGATGCAAAAATCTTAAATAGGATACTAGCAAAAAGACTCCAGTAAGTGATCAGAAGGATCATCCAACATGATCAAGTAGGATTTATACCAGGGATGCAGGGCTGGTTCAATATTAGGAAAACTATCCACATAATTGACCACATCAACAAGCAAACCAACAAGAACCACATGATTATCTCAATAGATGCAGAAAAAGCCTTTGATAAAATACAACACCTATTCCTATTAAAAAACACTAGAAAGCATAGGAATAGAAGGGTCATTCCTAAAAATAATAAACAGTATATATCTAAAACCATCAGCTAATATCATCTGCAATGGGGATAAACTAAATCCATACCCATTAAGATCAGGAGTGAAACAAGGATGCCCATTATCACCTCTATTATTTGAAATTGTATTAGAAACACTAGCAGTAGCAATTAGAGAAGAAAAAGAAATTGAAGGCATTAAAATAGGCAAGGAGGAGACCAAATTATTGCTCTTTGCAGATGACATGATGGTCTATTTAAAGAATTCTAGAGATTCAACCAAAAAGCTAATCGAAATAATCAACAACTTTAGCAATGTTGCAGGATACAAAATAAACCCACATAAGTCATAAGCATTTCTATGTAATTCCAACAAAGCTCAGCAGCAAGAACTAGAAAGAGAAATCCCATTCAAAATTACGTTAGACAAAATAAAATACTGAGGAATCTATCTCCCTAGACAAACACAGGAACTATATGAACACAACTACAAAACACTTTCCACACAACTAAAACTAGACTTGAACAACTGGAAGAACATTAACTGCTTGTGGGTAGGAAGAGCCAATATAATAAAAATGACCATCCTACCCAAACTCATCTATCTCTTTAGTGCCGTACCTATGGAACTTCCAAAAATTTTTTTTTACTGATTAGAAAAAACCATAACAAAGTTCATTTGGAAGAACAAAAGATCAAGGATATCCAGGGAAATAATGAAAAAAAAAATACAAAGGAAGGGGATCTTGCAGTCCCAGATCTCAGACTATATTATAAAGCAGCAGTCATCAAAACAATTTGGTACTGGCTAAGAGACAGAAAGGAGGATCAGTGGAATAGACTGGGGGCAAGCAACCTCAGCAAGACAGTATATGACAAACCCAAAGATCCCAGGTTTTGGGACAAAAATCCACTATTTCATAAAAACTGCTGGGAAAATTGGAGGACAGTGTGGGAAAGATTAGGTTTAGATCAACACCTCACACCCTATACCAAGATAAATTCAAAATGGGTGAATGACTTGAACATAAAGAAGGAAACTATAAGTAAATTAGCCAAACACAGAATAGTATACATGTCAGATCTTTTGGAAGGGAAAGACTTCAAAACCAAGCAAGAATTAGAAAGAGTTACAAAATGCAAAATAAATAATCTGGATTACATCAAATTAAAAAGTTTTTGTACAAACAAAACCAATATAACCAAAATCAGAAGGGTAGCAACAAATTGGGAAACAATCTTCATAAAAACCTCTTACAAAGGTTTAATTACTCAAATTTATAAAGAACTAAATCAATTGTACAAAAAATCAAGCCATTCTACAATTGACAAATGGGAAAGGGACATGAACAGGCAGTTCTCAGCCAAAGAAATCAAAACTATTAATAAGCACATGAAAAAGTGCTTTACATCTCTTATAATCAGAGAGATGCAAATCAAAGCAACTCTGAGGTATCACCTCATACCTAGCAGATTGGCTAACATGACAGCTATGGAAAGTAATGAATGCTGGAGGGGATGTGGCAAAGTGGAGACACTAATTCATTGCTGGTGGAGTTGTGAATTGATCCAGCCATTCTGGAGGGCAATTTGGAACTATGCCCAAAGGGTGATAAAAGACTGTCTGCCTTTTGATTCAGCTATAGCACTGCTGGGTTTGTACCACAAAGAGATCATAAGGAAAAAGTACTGTACAAGAATATTCATAGCTGCACTCTTTGTGGTGGCCAAAAATTGGAAATCGAGGGGATGCCCATCAATTGGGGAATGGCTGAACAAATTGTGGTATATGTTGGTGATGGAATACTATTGTGCTAAAAGGAATAATAAAGTGGAGGAATTCCATGGAGACTGGAACAACCTCCAGGAAGTGATGCAGAGCAAAAGGAGCAGAACCAGGAAAACATTGTACACAGAGACTGATACATTGTGGTACAATCGAAGGTGATGGACTTCTCCCTTAGTGTCTATGCAATGTCCCTGAACAATCTGCAGGGATCTAAAAAATACTATCCACAAGCAGAGGATAAACTGTGGGAGTAACACCGATGAAAAGCAACTGCTTGACTACAGGGTTGGAGGGGATATGACTGAGGAGAGACTCTAAATGAACACTCTAATGCAAATTCCAACAATAGGAAATTGTGTTCAGTCAAGAACACATGTGATAACCAGTGGAATCGTACATTGGCTATGGGAGAGGAAAAGGTGGTGGGAGTGGGGGAGGGGAGGAAAAGAAAATGATCTTTGTTTCCAGTGAGTAATGTTTGAAAATGACCAAATAAAATAATGTTTAAAATAAAAAAAAAGAATCTATGGTGTGCATATTAGGCAAAATACTGACTAGCTGTGTGATCCTCGGCAAGCCACTGAACTCTTTTTGCCTCATTTTCCCTATCTTTAAAATGAGCTAGGGAAAGAAGTGACAAATAACTCCAGTGTCTTTGCCAGGAAAATTGCTAAAAAGTGTCATGAAGAATCATACATGATTAAAAATGACTGAATGACAGCAATAATAAAGAAATAAAAAATAACAAGAATAAAGTTCTTGTCCTTATGGAACTTAAAGTCTGGTGGAAGGATAGTATGGATTCATGGATCAAACTCTAATAGAAACTGAGAGCTAGTGATCCAAATATCAAGCTCCCTGAAGTTCACATATTGACTCAGTTTTAAAATATATTGTCTATGTTTTACAGTATTATTTTTGTATTTCATTAAATATTTCTCAGTTATATTTTAATCTAGTTTCAGGAGTATTATGGACTGCATGTAGCCTAGAGGCCATGTGCTTGATTCCTCTGGTATAGAACACAAAAATTTTATATATGTACTAGTCCTTCCAAGCCTAGACTAAAATGTGTTAATCAAGAGTGGCTGGAAACTAGAGTATGTATCTGCTGGGGGAGTGATAAAACTATAAAGGTAAGGTGGCCCCTAAGGATGGAGGGATAGGGATTTTGGCAAAAAAAAAAAAATTGAATTTTTCTCGTTAGGAGAAGGGGAAGAGCTGCAGCTATCTGAGTAGGAAGAAAGGAAGGAAGGAAACAAGTATTTATTCAGTGTCTATTATGTGTCAGGCACTGTATTAAATGTTTTATAAATATTATCTTATTTGATCCTCATAACAACTCCAGGAAATAAGGGCTAACATTATTGCATTTTAGACTTAAGGAAACTGAGGCAGAAGTTAAATGACTTACCCAGGGTAACAGAGCTAGTAAGTTTCTAGGGCTAGATTTGACTTCAGGTCTTCCTGATTCCAGTCCTAGCACTCTGTGCACCATGATGCTACTTAGCTGTCAGAGGAGTGATGATTTTATTTTGTATTTACTTTTATATGTACATATTATCTTCCCTATGGAGTGTGAGCTCCTTGAGGGCAAAGCCTGCTTCATTTTTAACTTTGTATCCCTAGTAGCTAGCATACAGGAGAGTGGATACTTAATAAATCTTGTCAACTGACTGATGAATTGAAAAAAAAATCTATGGGATGTATCCATAGTAGTACTATGAAAATTTATATCCCTGAGTGCATGTGTCAACAAATTAGAGAGGGAAGAGGTCAATGAATTAGGCATACAATTAAAAAAAAAACTAGAAAGAGAAGAAATAAAAAATCCCCAAATAAAAACTAAATCGGAAATCATAAAAGTCAAAGGAGAATAAAATTAAAAACGAAAGAAGAAAACCAAATTAATAGTATCAAAAATGAAAAAGGTGACCTCACCTCTAATGAAAACAAATTTAAGGTAATTTATAAGAACTATTTTGTCCAATTATATGACAATAAATATGACAATTTGGGTGAAATGGATGACTATTTACAAAAATATAAATTGCCTATATTAACAGAAGAGCAAATGGATTACTTAAACAATCCCATTTCAGAAAAAGAAACTAAACAAACCATCCAGGAACTTCCTAAGACAAGAACCAATTATTAGCTATTGGTATTCATAGTAACTTTATTTCCCTTTCATTATCTACTAATAATGAGCATAGATAACAGACAGCTGGTATATGATTGCGTGAAAGGGAAACACGGAAATTAGTTCCATTAATTGTCTTTTGAGTTTTTGGTAAATAATTTTTGAGACACCAGGAATAACTGGCATCCTAAAAAAGGGAGAAATGACAATCAATTGTTTGAGACTTGTGTTCATCTCTGGGATTTGTAGAAAGACTATAATTGCAATATAAATACAATATAATTGTTTCCTTTTGAAAGTTCATTCTCTTTCACATATCCCCTATGTAAGGGCACTAGTTATAGCATCAGGCCCTTTTCTTTCCTTCATCATTGTGCTAAATCATTTTGAGGGGATCTGACACTCTTTAAACCTGTTGATAATGTAGGAGTATATCTACCCCAAGCATGTGAAGACTTTTCCCAGTAAAAGACTTTTCCCGCCCATTCACAAGGGGTGAATGAAAATAATTTATTCTAATGGCAATGAAGGTAACTAAAGCATACTTGCAGCTCAGTAAGAAAGTGAAGTCACCAAGATCATTAACTGAATACTGGTCCATTGCCACTTATTCTGACTTTTTTCTTGCCCTTGGATTTCAATGACTCTAGAAGGGTAAGTGAGGTTGATAAATTTTGTGCAACTCTGCCTCATTAAAATGGAATTCACATACAAATAAAGACATATATTATTGTACTGTCATTATTCTTCCTCACAAACAAAGGATGAATAATAGCAAGAAAAACTCAAGAAATCATGGATTATAGGGTCTGGATAGGAACTTGATAGGAACTTTCAATATAATTTAGTGATTGAAATTGTGTGTGAATTTTGCTCATTCTTAAGATGGATTCCTTTCTCTACTCTGCCTTGAAATCCTTATTTTCCTTCATATCAGCTCAGATGATAAACTTTCTTTTCTCTCCTTTAATTTGCCTAGCATATTTTTTTTTCTGAATGTCTATTACCCTTTTAATACTAAAAATATAATGGCTATAATTACCTTTATATGTTTTATCTTCAAAATTGAATACAGGGTTCTTGAAGATAGAGACTGTGCTTATTTTTAAAAATGCAATCTTTGCTTTATCAGTAAGTATGGTATTATCTTTAGTATATTATATTTATTATGTGTCTTGAATGGATTTGAACTGAATTTCAAGTCAAAAGGTATTCTTTGCCTTAGGAAGCTTATGATCTAATTTAAATCTAGTGTCTAACTAGGCCTAGGTGATGATTTTATTACATCATTCATTAAACATTCATCCTGAAAGCATATAAGAGTCCAGTTACCAAGTATACCATGTAGCCCTGAAAGAGACAGGTTAAATGAAGGATAGCTTCTTATTATAGATTCCCCAATTTAAATAGCCACAATAAAGCCATCTGGGCATACACACAGATGCACAGCTTGGCAGCAACTGCAGTAGTTTACAGAAGGTCATATGCTAAGTTTGGCCATGCAAGCCCTCCCTTTGGACTAAATTTTCAAAGGCTGATTCTGAAGAAAAGAGATCAAAATTTAATGCTCATGTAAAGTTAGTGATATTTTTATTTGGCATATTTGCAATTAATTCTACTTTCCCTATGCAGAGAGAACATTGGACACATTATGAAAAACTCAATTCACACCACCTGATTTTCAGCTAGAATCCCTTTAACAGGTAATTTAGTTAATTCACTGAGAGAATCTTGTTTGTACCCTAACTAGACCTAACATCATTTTTTTTTGTTATTTATTGAAAATCTAATCATTTCTCATTGGAAACTTAAGTATATACATAATAGATAGTGTTCATAAACTAGTTGATGTAAAATGCCCTCTCTTGCTATTGTGTTATTCAATACTTTATTTTAAAATCTAGAACAAAATCACTGATCATATTAAACTAAAATTAACACACAAATAGCTTAATTTTCATTTCATTTATGACAATGGCCCTTATATTTTTAACTAGAGTGATATAATTTTAATAATTTTCCAAATAGTGTATGGTAAGGTCAATATTTATAAAATATTTATAAAACTTGGCAGTAATTATTTAGTACTTATATGAATGAATACTTTCCAAACATTATTTAATATTTTAAAATTAAAGTTGTTATGTTATAGTGGATAGAGAAGATCAAATCTTGAAACCAGGTTCTGCTTCCAGATTCCAGGGACCCTAGAATCCCTCTAATGTTATAACACAGAAGAGTTGCTGATCTACATCTCTGAATGGAATTTCCACACCAGAGAGCTCCAAAACTTACAGTGTCATGGATCAGGAACAAATAATAATACCAACAATGGAAATCAGTCTTAGTCATCACAATCTATCTGATATTGATCTTAATGTTTTTTTCTGATCAATGTGATTATTAGAAGATCCATTTTTAAGGAGACATTGGTTTGTGAATGTAGTTGTTCTATGGTATCTTCCCTAAGGTCAAAAATCTTTTAAGAACTGCTCAAGGGAATACCTTCTTAACATTTTTGTTTGAAATTGTGACACAAGAACATTAGTTGAATTTATAACATTCCATTTTCCATTCCCTAGAATACTCTATGTATAATGCCTGAATTTTTAAAATAAGTGATTACAAGTTTGCATTTTTTTTAAGAATGCTATCCTCAATCTAAGATTATCTCCTGGTATGAATAAATTGAGGTAAAATAGTTTATCTGTCAATAAAAGGTCAAATTTTCATCAAGTAAAGAGGCATGGCAAAAAAGGGCAACACCAGCTTGGAATAATTGGATGTAATGGAACATACATATATCCCTGTTTCTAGGGAAGGCTAAGGCTGGTAGATTTTTTTGAACTAATAAAACAACAACCCAAATGTAAGAGCAAAAGTAATGTGTTACATTGTGCTTGTTACAATAAGTACTGAACTTAGAGGCTACTAAATGTGTTATAATTTTTTTGAAGAGTTGGCTTATAATCAGAAAAATGCAAATCAAAACAACTATTAGGTATCATCTCACACATAGCAGACTGGCTTACATGATAGCAAAGGAAAGTAATAAATGTTGGAGGGGATGTGTCAAAATCAGGACATTAATGCATTGCAGGTAGAGTTGTGAACGGATTGCAACCATTCTAGAAGGCAATTTGAAACAATGCCCAAAGGGGGCTAAAAGCCTGCCTGACCTTTGATCCTGCCATAGAACTGCTGGGTTTGTATCCCAAAGAGATAATAAGGAAAAAAAAAAACTTGTACAAAAATATTCATAGCTGCGCTCTTTGTGGTAGCAAAAAATTGGAAAATGAGTGGATGCCCTTCAATTGGGGAATGACTGAACAAATTGTGGTATATGTTGGTGATGGAATACTATTGTGCTCAAAGGAATAATAAAGTGGAGGAATTCCATGTGAACTGGAACGACCTCCAGGAATTGATTCAGAGTGAAAGGAGCAGAGCCAGGACAACATTGTACACAGAGACTGAAATATTGTGGTACAAATGAATATAATGGACTTCTCTACTAGTCGCAATGCAATGATCCAGAACAATTTGGAAGGACTTATGAGAAACAATGCTATTCATATTCAGAGGAAGAACTGTAGGAGCAGAAATGCAGAAGAAAAACAACTACTTGATCACATGGGTTGATGGGAACATGATTGGGGATGTAGCCTCTAAATGATCACCCTAGTTCAAATATCAATAATATAGAAATAGGTCTTGATCAATGATACATGTAAAACCCAATGGAATTGTGTGTCACCTATGAGAGGGGATTGATGGGTAAGAAGGGAAAGAACATGAATCTGTAACCATGGAAAAAGATTTTAAATTAAATAATTAAATAAAAATTTTAAAAAAGAGTTGGTCTAACAATCCACAAAAGCAAAATAAATTTGATTAAAAATTCTTATTATTCAAACCATAATATTCAGTTAGATGGATAGCACATATTTAGTTAGTTTTTCTGTACACTGTAGGTAGGCAGTGAATTGGATCCAGAATTAAACAAAGGGGGAAAGCATCTCTACTATGTTTAAGGAATGGTTCAGCATTTTCAAAAAATCTTTTAATTGAAAATCATTTTTAAAAACTGGCAATACCCTGTGATATTATGTGAATGTAATAAAAGAAATAAAAATTAGAGCAACATGTGTCTAAAAGAACAGAGATGTATGACAGTTTGAGAAGTAGACTATAACATATTGCACTGATGACAAGTATGCAAAATAAATACATGGTATAAAAGTTAATTGGGAGGAAATTCATCATCTGAATTTAGATTATGCTCATCATTTGCAAAGATTGAGGGACATGATTAGAAAAGTCCAAATAAGGCTATGGTGTCTGTGCTATCTTAAAAAAATATAGAGAGGAAGTGATGTTGGTGAAGCCTTCATGGAAAACTGATGTGGTAACATGGACATGTTTTTAAAGCATAAAAAGCTATGAATAGGTTGAAATATGCATTATTGGATGGAATAGCTATACTGATGAAATCATAGGTCCTCTGAAATGTTAAAAAATCTTCTCTCCTTAAGAGCATTTTATTTCTGTCTTCTTCAAGCTATTTCTTAAAAGATATGAGTTATAAATATAAAGGAAAGTGACAGATTCTTGAATGTGGATTTTACAATCAGCTGAATCATGTTATATTCATCTTTATCTTATCTTATCCTTGTAGGATATCTTATCCTACAAGAGATTGTAAACATCTTATGCATTTTCTTATTGATAGAAAGAAACTTAATGAATTCAATGACTACACATTCAGATCTAGAAAGTGAGTTCATCATCATTGGAAGATTGCTTTTCTTATTCCATTAAGACAGTGAAATCGGTTAGCCTGGTTTCTACATTCTGGAAATACAATATTTTGCCATTGAAAAAGCCATAAAATTATGTGTTTGTTTATTCAGACTTATAATAATTCCTAGAAATATTTCCAGGTGATAGAAGTTAAAATCTCAAGAAATTCGATATGTACAGTTTTCAGGAATGCAGCCAATCATGTTCTTTGAGCATTCATTTAAGAAAGGCCAGCATCTCTACATATTGATTCACTTCACTATTCCATTTATATATAAATGCTAAGTAAGTATTAAATCTATTTGGGCTATGACTAACCAATACGATTTAAGATATACTGTATGAAGAATATTGTAATAATTCATCTCTTTCTTCCATTCTCTGTACTTTCTTTCATTTCATTTGACTTAACCTTGTATTTAGTTATGGGAGTTTTGTATGCTTAAATTATTTTCTCATATTTAATAACTTATTGTTATTTCAAGTGTGCTTCAAAACATTATTTTAATTTAATATACAACTTGTTTCAAAGGTTTATCTTACTATGTATTTAAAGTAGAGTTGTTAACAAAATAGATTTTTGCATCCCATAGCATGTCAAGGAGAGAGCACTAGAATTTATTAAAGTCAATAAAGACTTGGATTTCAATTCTATCTCTCAAACTTACTTGCTGAATGACCATATGTAAATCTTTAACTCTGAACCTCAGTTTTCTCATGTGAAACCTGGCATAACAATTTCTGTACCACCTGTTTCACATGGTTGTTGTGAGGGTCAAATGGATTAATATAGCCAAAGGGTTATGAAAACTAAAATGCATGTGTGGGGGCGGGGGAAAGGGGCAGGCATGTGGCTCAACAGATAGAAAGCCAGGCCTGGAGATAAGAACACCTGGGTTTTAATCTGTCCTCAGACACTTCTTAGATGTATGATTCCAGACAAGTCATTAAATCCCCATAGCCTTGGCCTTGCTTCTATTCTGCCTTGGAACCAATGTACAGTACAGTACAGATTCTAAGACGGAAGGTAAGGGTTTTAAAGAAAAGAAAAAAAGAAAATTTCATAACATTGTATAAATGGCAGCTATTAAGTTATGTTTTATAAAGTAAGATTTTGGGGGGTATCTTTTCATTCCCATATTCCACTAAGCTCATATTCCTAGGCAGCTTTGTAGTGCTAAGGTTCTCAAAGGCTGTAAATGTAAAAATTCAATGAAATTCTTATCAATTCTGTCTCTCCCCCCCATTCAATATATTTTCATTAGCTACTTACCTCCCATTACTGAATACTCTCTGGGGTTTCTACTTCCTGAATTTCTTGGCTTTCTTTTATTCCCAACTCAATTCCCACCTTTTGCAGGAGGCTTTTACAAATATCCTCTTACCACTACCACCATCACTAGTATCTTTCCTGAGAAATGATCTTCAGTTTATTCTAAACATACCTTGTTTGTACATAGTAATTTGAATAGTCTCCCTCTTTAGAATGTGAGTTGCTGGAAGGCCAGAACTTTGTTCCTTTCTTTTATCCCCAGTGTTTAGCAAAGTTCATGGAACACAGTAGATGTTTTTAAAATGTTTTTAAGTAATTTTTCTTAGTGGAAGAAATTTGAGTAGTAATTCTGAGTATTTTACACACCTCCATCATCATTGCTTCTACATTTGGCTCAAGGCTACATCATGCAGCCAGATTTCTTTCCCTCCATCTTCACCTGGAAGCATAAAAAGCTAATGCCCTCACACTAAATGAGGATGATGGCTTTTTTTTTAGCAGTCATGCAGCAATTCCTTGGTTCATCATGTTCTGGTTGATCAGTCAATTCACATACATTATGGCCAATGTCACAGCAACCCCCACTGGGATTGAATAAAATCTAGGCTATCTATATGGTGAATGATGAAGCAAACTGGAATACTGCCTCCTTGTACACACTCCACATATGGGTACATCCTCAAAATAGAAAAATCAGTGGAGGTTGGAGGTTAGGTTATCTTACAGAAAGAAATGAATTTAACTGAGAGAAAGAAAAGTATTTCTCTTAATTTCAAAAGAGCAATAGAATAAAGGTGTTCTTCCTTCCATAGCCCTGGAGGTTTATTTTGGCACTAGGAATTAAGAGGAGTAAATAATTATGGTAAATTTCACCGAAGTATGGTCTTAAGTATTACAGAATTAATGTATGAAGTCAGGAAAGGAGAAAAAGGTAAATTTCAAGTAGATCAATTACGAACCTCAAAATTGACTGCCAGGCATACTCTTGTATGAGTGTTATCTGATTTCCCTATTCTGGTTATAGTAATAGCATCGAGCCTGCCAATGGAGGGGCATATGATGCCCTTTAGAAAAGAATGCACTAAAGCTGAAAAGTTTGGCTCATTCACATATACTTTCCAGGGAGCCAAACTTCTAGATGTTGTGCCCTTTTACATGAGTGGAGCTAGCTGAGAGAAGTGGTTGGAATCCCACACAGAAAAATGTGTGCTTATTCAGCTTGAGCCCATGATTCATTCATGTGGAATGATTGGGAAGGAAGATAAATACACAGGTATTGTCAGAATATTAGGAATAGGGAATATATTTAGAATATTTGGTTATCTTTTAACAGTATTTAGTGACAGATTGTGTGACGTTTTAATAAATATAAAGAAATAAAGAAAAGGAAGAACAAGAGTCCATATATGGGGGGGGGGTATTCTCAGTTATCCATGAAAATAGATAGCATAGTACAGATAATGCATGGTGCAAATAATCCAAATGTCAGATATGCATAATCACTTTTTCTTCAATGATAGAATGTATAATGTGATTTTTTTTGAGAGAAGAAATTTGACTTCATGTGATTTGACTCAGACTAAAATCAAACACTATGTCACAACTAGTAATACTAGTATAGTAGTAGCAGAAGCAGAAGCTAGCATTTGTATAATGTTTAGGTTTGCAAAGCACTTTAATAGGTTCATTTATTTGTTCTTTGTGGGAACTCTCTCTACTAATAAGAATCTCAATAAATCTACATCACTTATAGTCTTAGAGATTATTCCTAGGGGTTCATAGAGGACAAATGAGAAGTGTCATGGCTTTGTAAATATCAGTAGAATAAAGTTTTCTTGAAATTAGTTCCAGCAATGGATCCATACTTCCATACTGCTTTCACCTCACATTTTAATAATATCAATTAGAACTTAATAAACTAACCAAAAGTAGGGAAAAGTGGCCTTAAAATGTGTAATGATGCCACTACAAATTTCATTTTCAATAACTGACAGAGTTTATACTAAATGATCAGAGGAGAGTTTGTTTTCAATTAAAAAACCCACTTGGATCTGCCCTCTTCTCTTCTTTAAGAAATTGGAATCCATACATGCCCATTCATCATGACTACATTCTATATATTTTGACAAATTTAAATTGGGGGAAATGAATAGTAAAAATAATTGCCAGTAGAAAAATCTTGTGATTGAGCAATATGAAAAAATTGAATAACAAATAAGAAGTAGAAACTAAGGTTAAAATAGATTAAGAAAAGAAAAATAAACATAAAAAAAACTATCAGGTTTTACCTTATAACCAGCAAATTATCAAAGGTGGCAAAAGACAGTAAGAGTCAGTATTGGAGGGTCTATGTGCCAGAGAAAGAACTGACAGAATATGAATGCACATTGAGTCATGCCATTCTTCATTTTATTTCCTACATTAATTTTTCTTTAATGTAAGTTATATGTATCTTCTTTCACAACATGATGAACATGGATATATGTGTTGTGTGATAATACATACATATTATATTAACTCCCTTCCTGAAGATGGGGCAAAGATAGGAGGGATGGAGAGAACATAGATCACAAAGTATTAAAAAACAATTATTTAAAATGATACTGACATATATAATTTGGAAAAAAAATTAAAAATACAAAAATTATTGGAGGAAGTATAGAAAGAAAGACAAGCACTCTAACACATTGTTGGTCAAGCAAACAATTAGTCTTCAATTTTGAAAAAAAACAATATGTCATTATGCAAATAAAATAATTAAATACCTATATCCTTTGTCCCAGAGATTCCATTTCTAGGTATATATTCCAAAGAAGGCACTCACATAAAGAAAGGCTCCACAATCATCAAAATATAGTGATGTTCTTTGTAGTAACAAAGAACTGTAAAAAATTATATGATCTTTGATCTGTGAATGACAAACAAATTATCTTTCATAGATATAATGGAATGTTACTGTGCTATTAGAAATAATCAATATGAGGAATATAGAGAAACATAGTATAAAAATTAAATTAGTTTCTCTACTAAAAGTATTATATTTTATGAGGTTTATTAATGATTATTAGAAATCAAGGATACAAAATAATAAGCCACATGCCTAGGGCACGATTAGCCCATTCACAGCCTACTTACAACATGTTGCAATCTCTGAGTAGAGGAAGAAAGAGTTGAAGTAGGCGTTGCAGTCAGTTTAAATACAAATTATGTTCTCACCCAGGTGGGGACTCAGGTGAGATTATAGGGCATTCTGGGAAGTGCCAAGGACTTCTGGGGATTGAAGTCTGGGGTTCAAATCTCCATTTTTCCCTCCCCCCCTTTGATCATTATTGGGAAACCAGTTTCCCGAAAAGGATAATGAAAACATAATCAACTTAAAGATTACAATAATTTAAGGATACGAGGCAAAAAGAAGAAAACCAATAATTGCTAGATACATTGACAAAATACCAATTAGGCGGCAGTCCCCTTTGGCATGAAAGTATATATACAAATAAATGTTCAATCAACCACACCCAAAGTTCATTCTTGATCTTCTCATGCGGCTTGTGGTCTGGAGGCATCATCATGGTGTCTTCTCCAAACAGTTCACTTTCTGGATTCTGAGAGGTAGCATGTTTCTCAACCTAAAATTCTTCTCAAAAGGAATTTAAACTGTGCAATTTAAAATAATAATATTTTTACAATAGATATATAAGAATTGATGAAAAATTAAATAAGGATAGCTGCGAAATGATATAAACAATGAATACAGCAATAAAAATGGAAATAACAAAAATTATTAAAAATTTCACAAAATTACAGAGAATAATTTTGACTGAAAATGGGAAATATTAGACGTACTCCCTTTTCTATTCTCTTGCAGAAGGGGGGGTCTGTACTATGGAACATGACATGAATATAATTTTTTATATTTGTTGATTGTGCTGATATTCTTTTTTCTATTGTTCTTCAAAAATCATTTTTAAGTGATAATCCTCTAGTTATTAGAATGAGTGAGGCATGGTAGAACATTTAGATAATGTCAAAAAAATAACAAAATCTATTTTATAGATTTATATATATGTATAAATATATATAATTTGTTACTAAGTAGCATCAAAGTAATAAAAAAGTAATAGTAAAGAAAAAATCAATCAGCCCCATTTCCAAGCTAGTAATTCCATCTCCTCTTTCCCACCTATAGTTTCAGAAATTACCTCCAAAAATCACATGACCTCAATCATTTCAGTTACCTCTTTGAAACTGGAATAAATGACTGCAACCCTCAGTTTAAGCCACCTTGAAATCACTGCTTGAAAAATATTCTCCACATTATCTGCCATCTACCTTTCCACTCCTAGAATCCATTCCTTTCTTATTTTTCGTGCTCCAGGTATTATTATTCACTTTGACCATGATAGAAAGTTGCCTCAACTCCATGCTCTCCTCTAGATAGAATGTTGCATCAAATTAAATGACAAGAACAATGAGGTTTTATAAAATTAATTTCTAAAAAAATAGCTTTTTTAAAATCTATTTTTATCTATTTTACTGTTCTCTTTCAACATCCTCTAACCCTACTTTATAATGTTTGCCTGTGCCATCATTACATATAGCTATGCATATATATATGCATATATATATATATGTGAATCTATACATATGGGAATTGAAGTTCTCATATGAATTCATATACTTCCAGACATCTGGATAATGTAAAACTTTTCTCCCTCTCATACATATTAAACAAACTATAATTTTTTCAAGAAATCAGAGTCAATTTCACAGTGGTCTTCTATTTAGAATATGTATATATATATATGTATACATATATATTTATATATATATATATATATATATATTCTTTTTTTAATTGCAAAATGGGTTTGCCTCCTGTTCTGAACCTCTTCTTCCACAATCCACAGTTTATTAAAGATCTCTCTTGTGGTATTTCAGTATTCTTGGATGTTGTTAATTTGGGTCTTGTGACTTCAATACTGGGGAGGGTGGTTGAAGAGAAGCCAGAAATTTCTTATCTTCTCACTTCTCTGAAGTTTCAATCTGACCATTTATTTTTGTTCTATATTTCTCAATCAATCAGAAGGTCATTATTTTTGGTAGAGTAAACAAAATTAAAATGATGTGTGCACTTTTTTTTTCTTTTTCTTTGACAATTTTAATCATCCCAACTACCAAGAGAAGTGAGCCTTGAAGAGGGACTAGTGTAGAATAGAAAGATAACTAAACTTAGAAGCTCCAGTTTTGAATCATGGTTCTAACCAATAAGAAATAAAATCACTTCAACATATTCTGGGCCTCAGTTAACATATATAAAAGGAGGGTTTTGGAATAAGTTTTTTTTTTTCTTTTGCAGTTTTAAATGCAATGATGATGGGGCAGCTGGGTAACTCAGTATATTGAGAGTCAGGCCTAGAGACAGGAGGTCCAAGGTTCAAATATGACCTCAGACACTTCTCAGCTGTGTGATGCTGGGCAAGTCACTTAAACCCCATTGCCTAGCCCTTGCCACTCTTCTGTCTTGGAACCAATACTAAGTTCAATACAAATCCAAAATTCATTACCAATACAAAGGAGACTTGGACCCCGAGGTATGGGGAGAGAGGGAAAGAGAGGAGAACACCACCTTTCACAAAGTGGGGTTCAGGGGAGACAGAAGATGTAATGGTTTGGCTCAGAGAAAGGAGAGGGGGTTTGAAGATTTTCCCTCTTCTGCCTTCCCTCCTTAGCTAAAGCTGCTCTCCCCAATTTGCTCTTGTCCCTCTTGTCACCCCTCCACTACTCGAGACCAAAAGGTCTCCCCTTGATTCTGTTCACTCACATTCAGCTTGGGGAACAGATAACTTTTAATGTTAACACTCAGGTAATACAAAAAGGGATAATGGGCAGGGAAGAATGGGAAAAGGAAAATGGGAAAAGGGGTCCCTGTCTCTATCTAAACCCTTTTCCTCCCTCCTTGAGTTTGGGGGGAACTCAGGCCTTGGCAGCCTGAGCCTCCTGAGAGAAAGTCAGGTTGACTCACCCCTGGGCAATAGGAGCTGAGGTAATGTCTGCTCAGGTTTTGCTTCAGAAAATCCCTTCAATTGGGAGGTGTTGAGGTGAAAGATTTCTTGTCACCAGCAGGAAAAATGGGTAACCCTCAGGAGAAAGTCTTTATCCACCTTCTCTATTCTACATCTCAAGACTGAGAGACACTCCCTGCTCTCTCAGCCAGAGTCTTCTCTCCTCTGGAAATCCACTTCTGGGACCCCTTCCCCATCAAGGTGATCAATTTTACATACTCTTCAGTCTGGCATTTTTTCCTCTAGTGCCAGCCTCTATCACAGAGGGAATACCTGGAAGGAATTATATCTGATCTGTTAATATTATTAGTCTAGAGGATATAATTTTTAGGTTCAAATCAAACTTCTGATAGCTTTTTATTAATGAGGAAAGGGAAGAGTGTGGCCTTTATGTGTAAGGCTTGACCCCCTTCACACTTAATATAAATTCTGCAATGACTAAAGTGGCAAAGAAACCAATTTACCCAAGTCAATAGCAAAACAAATTAAAGAAAGGAAGTATACAAATGAGAATGTGTTCCAAAGAATAAAGAATGAAGATGATCTTCCTTTAGCTGAGGAAATTCAGTTCAATCAAGGGAATGTCAGATCATCCCCAAAGGGAATTTTCTGAAGTTTCTAGTATAGCAAGCTGAGAATAAGGATATGATCTAAGCTCTCCATCTTAGCTTCTTAAAATACCACACCTTACTCTCTCAATCTTCCTCTCTCTCTCTGTTTCTCTTCTCTATGGAGGACAGAGATTTTGAAAACTGGACTCTGGATTTCCTCTTTTCTCCCTCTCAACAATTCTGTTGTACTTTGATCTTCACCAGTGGGGATAAACTTACACAATGGCTTAGGAGCTCTGGTGACATTAAATAATAATAACAATAATATTCTTCATTTCTTGCCATCTTTTACACATATCCTTTTTTTAGAACCCGAGTTCTTCAGTGGGTTCTCTATGCATTTGTACTGGCTACTTTATATCACCATTCTCCCTTTCTTTTTCATTGAATTAATCTATTCTTTAGTCATAAATATATGGTTCTCTGTAAGCATTTCAATTCACTTAAAGTGAATTATCCAATAAAAATGTAGTCCATAGAGTGTAATGTATTACTTCTCTGAACTCTATTGAAATCTGCTTTCCTGAGTTCTAGATTGCATGTTAGATAATGCTTGTTTTTCCACTCTAAATCTATCAAGAAATCCAATACACTTACTTTGTCAAAGAGTTTTCATCATTTTTACTATAGCAAGCTTCATTAATATTGCTTACAATCAGGCCAGAATAGAAATTATCCTCATCATTTTGTATACATTTTGAAAAATGAATATATTATTTAAACAATATAACAGGCATTTATTAAGGTGACAGGTAATTTATTAAGCCCTTACTTTATTCTAGGCACTATGCTAAGCTCTAGGAATACAGGTACCAGTAAAAGTATAGTGCCTGTCCTCAAGGAGCTTATCTCATAATGAATGGAGACAATTCCAAACATTATCAACTGCCTTGCATTTAAAAGAAAGATATCTTCAAAACACTTGAAGTCTCCATCATTCCTATACCCTACTCCATTCTATTTCTGCTATTCACAGTGCATTTCTAGAACTCATAATCTTTTAGAAAGTTGTGATGATAGAACTTAGCACTTTGATTTAAAAAAAATAAATAAGTACAATCACTCGGTAAAAATGCATTGCAAGGATAGTGGCCTTCTCTAGGTCATGGTGAGTAGTCATGATTTGGGGTGAGTTATGGAACTAGTGCCAGTTTAAGAATTGGCATTGAATCTGGACTGTACCACTCACTAACTCTGGTGACCTTAGACAAATTCTTTGTCTAATCTGCATCTTAGTTTCCATATTTTGGAAACTGAGATAAATCCTGTCCTATAAACTCATTGAATAGTAGTCAGGACTCAGAGAGCCTAAAGTACAAAAAAGCTGTCCATGATAAGAAATCAAAACAGAGAAAATATTAGGGGAAAAAGAATAAGGTATTAAAAAAGGAAAGGGAATAACAATAAGGATAATATATGTGTGGAAACATTGCATAGTGAATAGAGGGCTGGTTTTAACAGTCAGGAAAATCTGGAATCAAGTGACATTTCTGCCATATGCTTAACTTAACACATTGTTAATTGATCCTAGTCAAATCACGTAATTTCTTAGTGTCTGGGTAAGTCTCTTAGCCTATAAGTTGCCCCCAAAGTGGTGATCTGAACTGTTATGAGGAACAGATAAGTTTAGTAGTAAAATAAAGGTTTGTAGAGGACAGAGGCATGAGACCAACAGGGAAAGATTCTGGAATGTTGCAGGTGGGGGTTAAGCTGAAAACTCAGAGACTGTTGGGTCTGTCTGTCTCTCTCTGTATTTTAACCTGGAGGGAGTAGATACCAAGTCCTGAGGGTCTGACCCTATCTTTATTTCTGCCTGTGTTACTGTCCTTGTGCTTTGTGTCCTGAAGATCTTAAGAGCCTGTCACTACATTGTATCAATGTCAAGCTGTCAGTAAGCAGAGGTCTGAGTCCATCTAGACTTGGGACCTTTTCCCTGCATTTTTGCCTGATCTGTTATAGACCAATATCTCTAATAACAACCAGGAGAGTTTTTTAGTGTGGGATAGATAGTCAGGGACTGGGATTTTACAACTTAGCTAGGACAAGGAGATAAGAGTAGAAATCAACTCTGTAAAGATCCTTCATGAGATGGCCTTAAATTTGGGGCGTAGTTAGCTAGTAAATTTAGAATAAGTAATTTTCCCCTTTCTCTCTTAACCTCTCTCTTTGAAAATAAAATATACTTCCTATTTACTGTGACTTTGGTTATTTGTATACTAGTCCCAGACCAGGCTTTGCCTGGTGCAGGCTGTCTATTAGGCCCTTTCACCCACAGTGTAGAAACCTTGATACTGGCCCAAAGTAATTCAGTTAATCCCATCGAATCTCATCTCCCAAATAGCCCTGTAACAGAACTGATGAAATTTATCACTAATAGCTCCATACAGAAATAATAAAATCTCTCGTACAATAAGAATACTTCAAATATTTATGATATCAGAGTGCATAATCCTTCTATTAGTACATGCCCCATTTCCTACTCTTATAAGCAGTCTTTCTGATTACAAACACTAAAATAATTCATTCTATGATGAATAATCCTTTATGGCGAGCTTCTTCAAAGGTAGTTACTATAGGCTGGTCCTTAAGTGCTAACCTACATTTTGTATGGAGATATATATTGTCTTATATTAGTTCTGTGGCATAAATTACGAATTTGATAGGATTTTCCCCAGAACTCTACTAGTATAGCCTTTGAGAAACCAGTGCCATCTACATATTATGATGAAGTAGTGAAATAGCAACTTAAAGAAGAAATAATAGTCAAAATAAAAATAATTTCCAAAAGAATGTTAAAATATTGACATAAGGTAGAATTAAGAAGAATAAAAAGAAAGGCAGAGATAAAGTAGAAGGAATATAGAAAATAATGACTAAATGCCAAATGAACAAGCTTTACTTAGTGAAAGAAGGACTGACAATAACATAGAATTTAGAAGTAAAAGGGAATTGATTCATCATCTAAACCAAAGATTCTTTATCTGGATAGATTTTAGGGGGTCTGTCACCAGAATTAGTAATATACATATTTATTTTCACCAAAAGCTAAATTAAATTTAGCATTTAATACTCTCTTTTTTTCTTACTTTTTATTACAAATGTCACAGAACCAAATGAAACAAACATTTCCATAAAAAAGATAGTGATACAAATGAAATTACTATATGTTTAGTTTCTCTTCATATCTACAAAATAAATCTGTCCCTTTAGTATCTCACCACTCTCCTACCCTCCTCACATCACCAAAGATATCCTCAAGTGAAGAACATGTATATACAATTTAAGTCTTTCATATTTCACCTTTCTGTTCACTTTCTGGAGGTAACATTCACAAAATTATTCTTCCAGTATTAATTGTGTGGCTGTGTATAATTGTCTCCTTGCTCTACTCATTTCACTGTTTATTATCATATGCAATTCTTTCCAAGTTTTTTTTTTTTTAAACTCAGGTCTATTCATTGTTTCTCATGGCACAGAAGTATTCCACCAAAATCATATAGCAATTTGTTAAGCCATTCCTCAATTGATGGGCACCACTTCACTTTCCAAATCTTTGCCACCACAAATAGAGCTGTTATAAATATTTTAGAACAAACAGGTTCTTTTCCTTTTTCTCTGATCTCCTTGGGAATACGGTTTTACGACTCTATGGATATAATTCCAAATTGCTCTCCAAATTGGTTGGATTAGTTCACAGTTCCATCAACAGTGCATCGATGTCCCATTTTTCCACATCCCCTACAGTCTTTGTTATTTTGCCCTTTTGTCATATTAATCAGTTTGAATGGTGTAAGATAATATCTCAGAACTGTTTTATTTTGCATTTCTCTAATCAATAGTGATTTAGAGGGTTTTTTAATATGTCTATATATGACTTGCTTCTTATTCTAAAAATTATCTTATTCATATCTTTTGCACATTAATCAAATGGAATATGGATCTGATTCTTATGAATCTGAAAAAGTTCTTTATATATTTTTGATAGAATACCTCTATTTCAGAGACGGTCTATAAATATTTCTCCCCCTGCTCCCACCAATTTTCAGCTTTTCTTCTGATCTTGGCAGCACTTATTTTATTCATACAAAACCTTTCAATGTATTGTATTCAAAATTATTCATTTTATATTTCACAATGTTCTTCATCTCTTGCTGACTCATAAATTACTCACCTATACAGAAATCAGATAAGCAACATGCTCTCTATTCTTCTAAATAACGTAGGGTATCTCCTTCTATATCTCGATCATGCATCCATTTTGATTTTATTTTTGTGAATGGTAAAAGATCTTGGCCTATGCCTAGTTACTTGCAGACTAATTTCCAGTTATCCTAGCAATTTTTACCAAACATTGATTTCTTTTCCCAAAAACCAGAATCTATGATTTTGTCAAATACAAGATTATTATGGTCTATTGCTGCTGCTTATTATATGTCTGTTCTGTTCCACTGATCTACCTTTCTATTTCTTAGCCAGTACCAGTTAATTTTGATAATTACTGCTTTATGATACAATTTAAAATATGATACAGCTAGACCTCCTTTTTACCACAAATTCCTTTGAATTTTTTAATCTTCTATTCTTCAAAATGAATTTCATTATTTTTCTAACCCAATAAAATATATTTTTGGTAATTTATTTAGGATGGCACTGAGTAGACAGATTAGTTTAGGTAGGATTGTCATTTTAAATATATTAGCTTTGCCCATCCATGAACAATTAATATTCTCTAATTATTTAGATCTGACTTTATTTGTATAAAAAGTATTTTATAATTATGTTCATGTGGTTCCTGGGTTTGTTTTGACAGGTAGATTCCCAGGTATTTTATTATATCAGTGGTTCTTTTATTTTCTTCTTAAAAACCTTACCTTCCAAATTTTATCTTCTAAAATCCGTAGACTCAATATTGGTGTATCAGTTGTAAGGCAAAAGAATTATAACATCTATGTAATAAGGGTTAAGTGACTTGCCCAGGGTCACACATGAAGGAAGCATCAAGGCAAGATTTGATCCCAGAACTTCATGTCTCTAAGCCTGGTTCACAATCCAGTGAACCATATAGCTGTCCCTTATTTGTGGTTATTTTAAATGGATTATTTCTTTCTATTTCTTCTTGAAGGACTTTGTCAGAAATACATAAATATGCTCAGGATTTATGGGGACTTATATCTTGCAAATTTGCTAAAATTATCGATAGCTTCAACTAATTTTTAGTTGTATTTCTAAGATTTCTCATATAAGCCATCATATCATCAACAAATAGATAGAGTTTTATTACCTCTTTGCCCATCCCTATTACTTCAATTTATTTTTCTTCTTTTATTGCTATTGCTGGCATTTCTATTACTATTTTAAATAATATTGGTGATAATGGGCATATTTGTTTCATTCCTGATCTTATTTGCATCACTCCTTGTTTTTCCTATTAAAGATAATATTTGCTGATGGTTTTAGGCAGATGAATAATATCATTTTAAGAAAAAAAACTCCATTTATATCTAAACTTTCCAGTGACTTTAGTAGGAATGAATATTATATTTTGTTAAAGGCTTTTTCTACATCTCTTGATAAATTTATTTCAATTATTTAAAATTGTATACAGGGGAAGGGTCCCTAGACTTTACCAGACACCAAAATGGTTCATGGCACCAAATTGAACTTCTTCATTTTACATATGAGGAAACGAGAGAACACATGACATAGCCAAGGTCATATAGATGACCTTGACATATTGTAGAGATTAATTTTAACCTAGGTTTCTACACTGGGCTTCAATTCTGTGTTCTAGGAAGATATCGAGTGAGACTTGCCTTCACAATGGTTTAGAGTCCCTTGTTATTAATTCACCTGGAATGAACCCAGGAACAAATAGGAGGATTGAAATCCTAGAAAATAAGAAGTTGATTGTGAGCTCCCATTCAGCAGAAAAACAGGATTTATTTTGGAAATTGTAATAGGGGAAGAACTTGGACTACTGTACAAATTTTGGGAGAATTCCTCTCAGCAAAAGCAATGGCAATGATCATTTCCCCCCTCATTTTTCTTTAAGAGCTAAGATATAGATATAGTAAAAATGATAGCATGGTTTTAAAAAAGATTATGTTAGACATTAATAGTTACAATTAAAATAACTCTTTGTAATGGGGAATACAAATATAAAGTAGTATGATGAGACGAGGACAGAGCTAAATATTTCTTAGTTTCTGTTCATTTAAGAAAAGCAATTAGTACAGCACATATAGGGAATAGGAAAAGATATGCTATAGATGTGGATCATGAAATCATTTGAGTATAATGGGGGGAAAGTGTTTCATATATGGAGAACAAGGGCACAGCGGTGATTCCTTTTTTAAAAAGAGGTACCTTTGTAGGGGGAAAGGGCATATCTATTCACACTGCCCAGGAGCCCCTCATAATGAATGGAGGTAGGAACTGCTGGGCCACTTCAAGGGCTTAGAATAAAAAAGGAAAAGAACAATGTACCTGGTAACATCTGCCCAAATGAATGCAAGGAAATCTCCCACAGCTGAAGGAATAGCAAGATGGGGTTTGAGGAAGGGTCAGGAAAATAATTTTATAGGTGTTGGTTTATAATAGAAGAAAAGAGAAGTAAGGCACAGATGCAAAAATAAAAATTAAGGTAACTTGCTTTAGAATAAAAGATTGAATAAAATACACATCGGAAGAAAGGAAGGGAAAAGTATGAAAAAAAAGTAATGAAGGGAAAGGCCTATTATGGTAAGAATGAAAAATATAAGAAAACTAATATTGTATGGAGCCTAATATAATGATAAATGGGGGAAAATATAAGGGATGGAGGAAGAAGAGTTACAAAGAAAGACTTTAAGAACTAAATAAAATTAGATAGGAGGGAAATGGGACCTATAATAAATTATGGGAGAAAGTATTATATATGGTATAAAAATATAGATGTCTACAATTGTGTTCCTATGGGGTAATGAGAGAAGAAGATATATTTTTAACCAAAGAAATAAAATTAAATTAAGAGGTGAAATTTTTGTGTGCCAAAAGATTTGTTCAGAGATCTTTATATGTGTTAATAGGGATAAGAAGGAAGCCAGTGAGGATGCTATTGTCTCTAGAAGCTATTGCCCCATGAGGCACCATGACATTAACTAGAAAACTGACCTCCAGAGTCAAAATAAGCAGGAGACAATTCTTGCTCCTGACATGCTGCTATATGACCCTTGGAAAATCACTGAACCTTTTAGTGCCCCAGACAACTTTCTAAAACAATAAATTGAGGGTAGGTACTAATCTGCATTAATTAGGGGAAAGGGGTACTTCCAAACTCCTTTCCCTTACATTAACCTATACCAGTGAAATTATAGTCAATGAGAAATATAGATCTGAATTAAGGAGAGAAGGACATCCATATATGCAAACATATCTTTTTCCATTTTTCAAAGGAAAAGAGAAAAGATATTTTGTGACAAAGTATTTTTTTTTTTTGCAAATAACAAAAAAGAGGAATATCATAGAAGGCTTTTTACTGTGTCTCAGTGAAGTGAGCTAATATAAAACTTAGGGTGAGCAGTCTCTATATTTAGCATTAGTTGATAAGAACATAGGATCAGAGGTTGCTTGTTTAGTTATTCACGCAAAAAGTCTGGAAAATACCTAGAAAATGGGAAAGGAGCCAGTAGAATTGATAACATTTATATGTGAGAAGTCATTCAACACACTGGGTAGATCCTCCATAATGAATTACCGAATGAAAAGGCATAGAGCAATTGTAATCTTCATCAATGAAAAGAATATTCATGCCAAAAAAAGTCAGACATCCAACAGGGAACCAAATAATGGGCAAGAAAGAATGGAAATTGGGAAGTAATTTGATCTCAACTATTTTTTAAAGTGGAAAAGTTGGCAGAGATAGGCAAGTGAGGAACCATTTTTCTATTAGAATGGGAAGAAATGTGCTCTTATTTTCATATCTTGTATAACTGTTTATAGGCCAAAATTATTCCAAAAGCTAATGGGCAAGAGTTACAGCATTCCCAAAGAATTCAAACAAGCAATAGGTCTCACATTGAATGCAACATATTAATATATGATAAATATGAAATAGAAATCTTACAATGCTTTCTCGATTTTTTGTGAATTAGTTTATATCATGGCATGCTGTATTTCTTCTTTCTCTGTATATATATATATATATATATATATATATATATATATATATATATATATATATAGAGAGAGAGAGAGAGAGAGAGAGAGGTAATTACATTCATATGTGTTTATATTCTTTATAAATATAGCAAGCACATAGTTGTAATTATTCTATACCTTGATAGTTTTTTAAATGGTTTTATACTTAGAAGTGAATCTTCTTTTTGAAATTGTAGAGTATTCATCTAAGGTTACCTCCAGAGAAAATTCTGATGCCTCTGCCTCTTCAGGATATGGCAGTGATCTCAGGCTTTTAAAGGTTATAATTGCTTTAAATCTTTTCATAGCAACTAAACCAGAGGCCCAAATGTTATATATAATTCTTGAAAATTATATGCAGTTTATGATACCCTAAAAGAATTGGGATAACTCCCTCCTCTGTACTTTCTATCCTGCCACTTCTACCACCGATGGCTCCTGAACATGAAATTGCTATAACCATACACTTCAGTGGATGCTGCGACTGATTTATGGTGGAATCCACTATCCCTTGAACTCATAAAGTCATCTACAAGCATGGAAACAAACATTACAAAATTGTTGTTTGATCACCTAATCACCAATGGAATAAAAAAGAATCCAGATGGAAGCTTAGCTAGCTGTGACCTCAAGGATTTTTACAAAGTTACTGTGATACTTGCATTAGCAGTGTACCATGGATAATACCAATTGAGGTTAAAACTGAAAGCCACCTTTTCTTTTAGAAGAGGCAATATGCTATTGCTCTGCAACTGTCTTAGTGTAGGTTGACAAAATATTCATTTAGGGTTTGCCACACCTCCTTAGAATATTAAGTCCTTCAAACTCTAGGTAACTACATCATGAGAAGTCATAAGTTTGTAATATACAGAAGTATCAAGGAATGAAACATTATTTCCTTAGTATCTCTAAGAGTTTTCAGTGGCACTCTGGCCACACATTCTCTGGAATATTCCCAGTAGGCCAAGTGACCCATCATACATGTTGTACTAACATCTATTTACCCTCTTATTATTTCTACAATTACTTACATCTGGCTTCTTTTGCCTGGAAAGTATTATGTAATTGTGTTCACGTAATTCCTTTGTCATCTACCAGGCATTTTATATTGTCTTGAGATATTTTAAGTGGAATTTCTCTTTCTATGTCTTGCTACTGTATTTTGAATTATATTATTTATTTTCCTATTAATTTTTGTGTTTCCATAGACCATTATTGATTATAATTTTATTTTATTATGATATGAAAAGGATACATTTATTATTTCTGTTTTTCTGCATTTAGTTTTGAAGATTTTAAACCCAGGTACATAGTTAATTTTTATGTAAGTGTCATGTACTGCTGAGAAAGCATATTCCTTTCTATTCCCATTTAATTTTCTTCAGATATCTATTAAATCTAACTTTTTCTAAGATTTCTTCTATCTCCTTCACTTCTTTGTTGTTTATTGTTTAGTTAAATTCATCTAGTTCTGCCAGAGGTAGGTTGAGGTCCTCCACTAATATATTTATGCTGTCTATTTCTTCCTGAAGTTCATTTAATGTCTTCTTTAAAATTGGGAGGCAATATCATTTGGTACATATAGGTTTAGTATGGGTTTTACTTAATTATTCATGGTACATTTTATTAATATGTAATTTCCTTATCTTTTAAAATTAGATCTTTTTTTTTTGCTTTAGCTTTTTCTGAAATTATGATTACTACTCCTGCTTTAAAAAATTCATCTGAAGCACAATAGATTCTACTCCAGCTCCATAGATTTATTTTGATTTTTAATACATTTTGCTATCAGATTCCATTTTAAAGGTGACTTTGTCACATTTACAGACACAGTTATGATCAGCATCTACCCTCTGTATTATTTTCCCCATTAATCCTGCTCTTTCTATCTCCTTTCACTCTGTCCCTCCTCACAAGTGTTTTGTTTTTAATCAGCCCCCCTATATCTCCCCTGCTTCTATTATCTTCCCCTCAAGTCTTAATCCCCTCCTAATTCTCTGTATGGTAAGACAGTAATCTATACCCTCAATGAATCTTGCTGTTATTCCCTATCTGAGCCAATTATGATGAATAAGGTTTAATTGTTGCCCATCACCACCCTCATCTACCCTTCACTGTATAGTTTTTTTCCTGCCTCTAGTTGAAGTAATTTATCTCATTTTACTCCTACCATTCCTTTTCTCACAGTGTAGTACTATTTTTCATCCCATTTTTCATGTCATATAATTGTAATTACCTTACTCACACTCTCTGTCTATATATACTCCCTCTAATTGCTCTGATAATAAAAAGTCAAGAATTACAAATATCATCTTTCCGTATTTGAATATAAAGTGTTTGACCTTATTGAATCCCTTAAATTTTTTCATTCTTATTTATCTTTTTATACTTCTCTTGAGTCTTATATTTGAACAACAGATTTTCTGTTTATTTTCTGATATTTTCATCAAAATGGTTTTATTTTTTTCCCTGAAAAAATATACCTAGATTGTCTGGGTAGATGATTCTGTTTTGTAAACCTAGTTCCTTTACTTTCCAGAATATCATATTCCAAATCTTCGAAACTCTTAATATATAGAAGCTGCTAAATCCTATTTTATCCTGACAATGTTATCATGATATTTGAATTGTTTCTTTTTGACTGTTTGCAGCATTTTTCCCTTGGCCTGGGAGCTGTTAGATTTGACTAAAATATTCCTAGGAGGTGTCATTGGGAATTTATTTCAGGAGGTGATCAATAGATCTTTCAAATTCTTTTTTACCCTCTTGTTTAAAAATATCAGTTTTCTTAGATAATTTCTTGTAATATGATATTGTGACAAGAAAATCACTTTAAAAGACTGATATATATTAATTTAAGGTTGCCAAGGAATTCAGCTATGTAATTCCTAAATGAAAACTCAAATCAGCAGTCAACCTTTTATGGAGTTTTTAATTACAAACAGGAGGAAGAACAGTGAGAGAGAGAGAGAGAGAGAGAGAGAGAGAGAGAGAGAGAGAGAGAGAGAGAGAGAGAGAGAGAGAGAGAGAGAGAAAGGGGAGAGAAGGGAATAGGGCTTAAATACCCCCTCTGTTTAGGCTGGGCCAAAAGGCCCAAGCCCTTAGATAGCTGAGGCAAAGAAAAGAGATCAGTCCCTATCATTTACATGACCAAAATGGAGAAACAGTCTCAGCGGCCTCCACCTCCAGCCTCCTTCAGAGCAAAACTTCTCAGAGCACAACCTCTCAGAGCAAAACCTCTCGAACTCCATCAGACTCCACTATCTTTTAGGAAACCATCTAAGTTCCCTCCCCTCAGTTCTCACATCTACCAATCACTGTCCATGTCTTCCCTGTGCCAATGGTGGCTCTAGCTTAACCCAGGGCCGCCCAGAGGTCTGTGGCTTTGCACATGTCTGTTGAAGGTCATATTCTCAAATAATTAAATCTTGATCCTTTGCTGTAGCCCTTCCTAAATCCTGTTACTCTAAGTAGGGTGGAGATTGTAAGTTCCAAGACCTGCTTCTGTCATTCCAAATAGCTCCATTGTATCAATTCTAAAATCAATCATGACCCAAAGAACTTCCTGTTCTATGCTTAAGCATAGGTCAAAGCCCTTTCCATTGTTCAGCAAAAGGTTTCTGTCCTAAAGCAGTCCCAAGTAGGGAGGAGAAGGATCCTCCCATGCCAAGGGGGTTCTTACTATCAGTAGGAAATTTTTTCCAGTATGAGATTTCCCAATGGGGAAATTTCCAACATTCATAAGTCTAAGAAATTTTAAGGTTTACAATATCTAGGCCTTTTTTGTTGATTGATTGGTTCATCATGACTTGTATGTAGTCGTATAATTCTTAGATTTTTTCTTTTGCATCTATTTTTAAAGTTAGCTGTTTTTTAATGAGATATTTCATATTTTCATTTATTTTTTCAATCTCTTTATTATATTTTGTTTCTTGATATCTCATGAAGTCATTAGCTTCTACTTGCTGAAATTTAATTTTTAATGACTTATTTTATTCAATAAACATTGGGACTTCTTTTTTCCATTTTCCCAATTCTACTTCTTTAAAAAAAACTCTTTTCTTCATTGGAAATTTTTGACTCTTTTCCCACTTAGTCAATTCTGCTCTTTAAGCTGATATTTTCCATTTTTAATGCTTCCATTTCTCTATTCTATTTTTTCTTCCTGCCTATGTTATTTGATTTTTGAAATCCCTTTTGAATTCTTCTAGAAGCTGAGATCAATTCCAATTTTTATTTGAAGTTGTTCATGTTCCTTCTTTGATCTCACTGTCCTCTTCTGAGTCTGTGCCTTGTCCTTCTTTGTCTCCATAATAATTTTCTATGGTTAGATTTTTTTTTCTTTTTGCTGACTTTCCTAGTCTTTTTTTTTTTATGACTTCTACTTCTTCTTAAATGTAGACTCTGTTTTCAGGATAGAGAGGACACTCTCTTAAACTTCAGCTTTTCCTTGTTGTTACTCTCAATTCTAGTTATAAGTTTTTGCAAGTTTCAGTTTTTTCCAAGATTGTCTGATGACTTGTGAAGTGGGAACTACAAAAGTTTCCTCCCACTGCTGATTCATTTTCCTCAAGAGACTGCTGATGGCTTGCAGTGCTCAGTAGATTGTGAACTAGCTTGTGTTGGGGCCTCAGTTCAAGCTTGGTCAAGACTTTCATGCCATACTCTGGGCTTACACCAGTCAGGCACACCTTGAGACCTGACTTGCATTGGAATTGTTCTCTCATTCAGGTTCTCGCTAAAACTTGGACAGGGCCTCAGAGCCTTAATCTAAGTTTATACCAGATAGGAACATTGTGTATTTCATTTTATTTGGACTTGAGGCCTCAGTAAAGGATTGGGCAGGGCTCTTGGCCTCCACTTAGGTTTGGCTTAGTCAGCCACACCATGGACTACCTTAAACTAGGGTTTGGGTTTTCACTGTAGGCTTGTGTTAGGGTTTGGCACTTCAAAGGTGTGAATGGGGTATTGGCTTAGCTAGGATCACTTAATCTCAAAGTTGGCTGGAGGCCAGGTTTAGAACCTGAACAGTAGCATTAGGGAATTGGGCTATTGGATTGTGCTATTACTTCTGGTGTAGCTGGATGGCCTTGTTGTAGTCTGTATGGCTTTTCTGCCAATTGTACTCCCCTTTCATCCCAGTGAAATAGAACCTCTCTGCCTGTCATTTAAGTTGTTTTCTACAGGAAAGTTGTTTCACTCCACCCTCTAGTTGATTTCTGTCAATCCAATATTCATTAATAAGTATTATTTTAAGGTTGGTTGTTGAAGATTCTCAGAATTAGTTGGAGTTTTTTGTGCTTCTCTGCCATCTTGGCTGCAACTCTGATAATTTTTTTCAATCTATATAATTGTTAAATCAAATTGATGTAAAGGAGAATAAAATCTCTTTATATCAAATTAATTTATGAGTAATATGATACCTGAAGCAGATATGAATTAGATATGATATTTTCCTCACTAATACAATATATAATTGACTTCATGTATCTCATTTCCTTTAGGTTTTTACAACTTCATATAATTTTCAAGAGTTATTTGTAATAATTGGTCCTCTGATTTGACTAAGGTGAAAAGATATAAAACTATTTCAACATACAAATGTATTTTTTCCTCAATAAACCAATAAACAAGCTCTAATTATCATTGTAGTTGCTTCTTTGTAGTAAAGGAAAAAACTTAGAAAAAAATAAAACTTCCTCACATAGAGTTCTTAGAGTATAAGGACACTTCATGATCCCCCATCCCTACTACAAAGTAGCAATAATAATGAAGTAATTGTCCTCAACCAATGAAAACCAACGAAAATTCAGTGATGGATGAAGACATTCTCCAAATACTTCTACTTGGGAATAAGTACATAAGGGTATGTAGCCGCAAAACATTAAAAAAAAATTCAGTGAAACTAACAGCAAATTTTACCTTAGTAAAAATCCTTTCCATACTATCCTTTCCTTCCAGCCTATCTTGGTAATTCTTCAAAGAATTAAAAAAAAAAGAAATGTGCAACTTATTTCTACAATGGGACATGCTGTTACAAAAACTACTTAAAGAAAATAATACCCATCCCAATTTCTACCAACTCCAAAATCAATTTCCCCCAAATCTCTTAGACTGTTAGGATTTTTAGGATCTTTTGGCCTTGGTTTGAACATACCTATAAAGTTTGAATCACACCAAAAAGATATATACGGTTGTATTTTAGCAGGTAAAAATGTTATTTTTTAGGATTAATACTACATATATTTTAAAGAAAAATTCTTAGGTCAGTAAATAAAAGAATAATTTGTGAAAAATTAGCTCTGAGGTAATGAAAATAGAACCCTTATTAAATGATAGAAATAAATGTATGCAGTTATTCTTGATAATATAATTTCACTGGATCAAATTTCCTTGGCCCTCTTGGGTACACATCCTCGAAAACTTTGCTACCAGAAAGAAAGAAAAGTGGGAGAATGCAAAAAGGCATATTTAAACATATGAAATATAAAAATGTAATAATAGAAAACATAGGAGAGATAGAAAAGATAGAAAAAAGTGGTGCTTATAAGAAAGGCAAATAAAAATAAAAGTAAAAAGCCATAATATGATGTCCCCTTACACTTACCCACTCAGTAAGGATAATGGGATATTCTCCTATAATGTCCAGTCTAAGATCTCTTTCAACTTATTTCCTGGTGGTTATTTTTCTTTGCATGCTTTAGACAAGGCAGATGGAGAAAGGGGTAGAGGTTGGCATAGATAGGAAAATACTATAAGAGATATCTAAATCTACCTTTCTTTCTTTCTTTCTTTCTTTCTTTCTTTCTTTCTTTCTTTCTTTCTTTCTTTCTTTCTTTCTTTCTTTCTTTCTTTCTATGTTTCTATTTATCTGTCTATCTATGTATTTGTCTATCTACCTGTCTATCTATCTTTCCATTTCATAAATGCAGAATCCATAGTGGATGGGCTTCCATCCCTTAATGTCTGAGCCAAAGGTAACTCTATAGCTGTTTCCTATTAAATCATAGATTAGATGCATATCTATTTTTGTGAAAGTTATTCTATATGTAAACTAGATAATGTAAAGTCATATCAGATGACATCTAATTTGTAATGTGACAACATGGAGATTATGGTAAATTCAACTTGTTTTAATTGCAGAAGATACTTTAGTTGAATATGGATGCTTTCTAAATAGGGCATGCAAACATCTAATATATCAGGTGCTACTATCAATGTGAAAGAAAGGTGTTCTATAACAAGAAGATAATTATTGTTATCCAAGACAGGCATCCAATAAGCTTATTATGAAATAAGAAGTAATTCTGAAAGAATATTCAACAGATTTCATTGTCTGGTCTTTATTACTTTTCTTCAAAGCACTCACCAAACCAATCTCTGGGTATGCAATCTCTTATCCTTCCTTGCTGTATCCTATGGTACAAGGCAATCAGCACAGCTGACTGGCTGACTGAACATTAAACATTCCAACATTTGCATTAGACATGCAGCCTCCTCAGATGTGTCTAATATGCACATTGCTAATTAAGTCAGTAAGTCACACCTGGGCCTATTGTCCATGGCCATGAGAACATTTTCAAGAGAGAATTTGAAAGTTAATTCATTAAACTTTGTCCCTCTCTCCAAATCAACAACAACAAAAACATACAAAGGAAAAAAACAGATTTTAAGGACTTATTCGGCTTTGAAGGAGAACATCTGCCATGAAGCTAAATTTGGTTTGCTTTCATTTTTTGTTTTGCAAAATCAGATACATTCCAATCTGTCAAATGCAAAGGAGCATTTAGGGGCATAGAAGAAAGATGGGAATCATAGGAAAAGAAATAGGTTGAAGGAACAGTCTCTCTGAGAGATAGGTAAATATACATATGTTACCTAAGCATACAAGAACGTGTATATAGACATGCACAGTAAACTGAAGAAAATTAAAGTTATAATTTAGAATTTTTTCCATTATAGAACATTGAATAAAATGATCTTTAATTTAGGTAGAAAATAAGTATTATAGAATCATAGGATTTAACCATTGGAAGGGCCCTCAGTAACCCACAAGTCCAATTACAAAGGAATTTCCACTTCAATAAGAAGTCATCTGTCCTTTGCTATCAAAATTTCAGGAGAAGGAAGACTTTTCAGCTTTTGAGCAGCTCTAATTATCAGAAACAAGTTAGTTCTTAACTTCTATTCATTGCTTCTGGTGCTGCCCTCCATTTTTGCTTCCACACAATAGCTGTTCAAACATTTAAATAGAATGATTATTCCCCCTTTCCATAAGTCCTTTCAAGTATAACTGAAATGTGTCTAATTACTTCAAATAATCATATGCCCTGGACCTCAATGTCATCCACCATCATGGTTGCTCAATCCACTTGACACTCTAGTTTATCAAGTTAGAAATTGGTTTTAGGTCTCTGAAAACAAATGGGTTAACAGGAAAATCACACTGTCTCAAAGTTGGAAGAAGCCATCTAACCCAAATTATATGAGATACAAAAATAAAATTGGAAGCTGGATGAAGTGAGATTTCCTTGAATTAGTGTTCCTCTGTATGATTCTCCCAAATAACTTATGTTACTTGTTTCTGGAAGCTATTATTAGCTTGTCACTAGTACTTTTGAATATTACTGTCTGCTATTCTCATTGACTATTCTGTTGTAGTTATCATTAGTCTTCTTGTAGGTGTCCTCTTTCTTATCAGAGCAATCCCTCACTTTTGTGTCCCTCATTTAAAATTCAGTTATATTGCAAATTATATTTTTCTCTTATTTTTTTTTATAAACTCTTAACATCTGTTTTAGAATCATTAGTAGGATCAGGTTGAAGGAAGAATATTATAAGGGGCATGCAATAGTGGTTAAATAACTTGCCCAGGGTCAATTCTACTTTTTATACCATTTCACAGTGTATCATCTCACTAATGTAGGCCTGGTAGATTCTTTATATAGGATAAAACATACATCTTCATTAATCTTAAACACTTTGCCTACTTTAAAAAATATTCTAAAACATTTTATTTTCTCAATTACACATAAGGACAATTTTCAACATGTATTTTCTTAAATTATAAGATCCAAATTGTCTCTCTCCCTTCCTCCCTTTCTTCCCTCTCTAAGAGATGGTAAGAAATTTGATTTATATCATTAACACATTAACTTGCAAAACATAATTTCATATTAGTCATTGTTGTAATAAAATAATCAGAGCTCAAAATAAAACTTGAATCTTATTCCAACAGATTTTTTTCCTTCAGATGGACAACATTCTTTGTCATAAGTCCTTTAGAATTGTCTTTGATCATTGTATTGTTGAGAATAGGTAAGTCATTCACAGTTTGTCATCTTAGAATATTGCTGTTACTATATATAATGTTCTCCTGGTTCTGCTTATGTAGCTCTGCATCAGTTAATGTGTATCTTTCTAGTTTTGTTTTGTTTTGTTTTTCTGAAATCATCATGTTCATCATTACTCATAGCACATTAATATTTAATCACCAACATATATCCCAATTTATTCAGCCATTTCCCAGTTGATGGATGTTAAAAATTTGTGTCTAATGCAAATTTTGGAATGGACGTGGAAAATGTTCCATTCTTTACTACCACAAAAAGTGTTTCTATAAATATTTTTCTACAAGTAGTTCTTTTAGCCTTTTCTATAATTTCTTTGGGATACAGAACCAATAGTGGTAATACAGGATTACAGAGTATGCATGGTTTTATACCCCATTTGGGCATAGTTCCAAATTGCTCTCCATAGTGTTTGAATCAGTTCACAACTCTTCCAACAATGCATTGGTATTCCAATTTTGCCATATCCCCTCCAATATTTGTCACTTTTCTTAACTGTCATATTGGTCCATATGATACATGTGAGGTGGTACCTCAAAGTTGCTTTAATTTGCATTTCCCTAAAAAAGAGTGATTTAGAACATTGTTATATCATTATTTATAACTTTAATTTCTTCATCTGAAAATTGCTTATTCCTATTCTTTGACCATTTATCAAATGGGGAGTCACTTGTATTCTTATAAACTTGAATTAGTTCTTTATAATTTGAAGTTGGAACTTTATCAAAGAAATTTGCCGTAAAAAATGCTTTCCTAATTTGTGGTTTCACTTCTAATCATGGTTGCTTGTTTTGTTTGTACAAAAGCTTTTTAATTTTTCTCCTCTCCATTAATCTGCCAGGTAAACTATTTTATGTTTCTCTAAATTACCTATGGTATCACTCTTTATATTTAAATCATATGCCTAATCTTTTGGCCTACATTTAAGCCTGGTTTCTGAATCCCAAAAGTCTCATATAGTAGATTTAGAAGGGTATGAATGAGGACAGCTGGGTAGCTCAGTGGATTGAGAGCCAGGACTAGAGATAAGAGGTCCTAGGTTCAAATCTGGCCTCAGACACTTCCGATCTGTGTGACCCTGGGCAAGTCACTTGACCCCCATTGCCTAGTCCTTACCACTCTTCTGCCTTGGAACCAATACTAAGTATTGATTCCAAGGTGGAAGGTAAGAGTTTAAAAAAAAATAGAAGGGACATGACATTATGGGAATTCCTGTTGTTTGTATTGTTCAACTTAATCTCTACTGGCAATCCCTTACAGGATTAAAGATCAGTATTGTTTCCCTTCCCTCCCCATACATGTACCCAAACCTCCTACTGTTATTAGTGCTAGCTGCTCTCCTGGGTTTTGTAGTTTGGGAAATCACCTTCACTCTTTGTCAAATTCCTCATCTATCCTCTGTCTTCTGCTTGGGGTAATGAGCCTTTATTAGATATCTCAAAGAGAGGTGGGGACACAGATCTGGATTCTAATGGAATGGCGATGGAGGAGGAGGAACTGAGTTACCACTACATTGATTAATCTGAACATCAATCTGTTTGTTTCTAAATATTTAGCTTGATTTGGAATTTGAATCTTCCTCTCTGATATACTCTCCTTCTACCCATTTAAAATTTAATGAAATCACACTTCATCTCTCATCTGTTGTTAATAAAATACATCATATAACCCATGACTCAGCAAGACTATCCTTACTATATAATCCAGGCTAACCAAATCTACTACTCCTGTGATCAAGTAATGGTTGCAAGAACTGACTAGTGTTCTCCTAAATTTCTTTTGTCATAAAGCACCAAATAACAGCAGAGAGAGAAAAAAGGCTGAATAATACCTGAGGTCATTTCTTTACTGCCCAGCTCCAAATGAAAATTGAAGGCCTCTGTGAGATTTGTTAATATCTTCTTACCAGGGACAATTACCTGAGCCAATGTCTGGCTCTTTATAATTTCTATTGAATTTCTTCAATGTGTTCCAATGTGTTCTTTGAACTAGTTGCCTCTAAAGCCAGAAGACAAGATGATTCCATTATAGCAAATGTTACTCTTGGAGCAACCACATTGGGGTGCACACATTAAGCTCATCATTGGAGTGAGTCCTGGAGATTGTTGAGTTGTTTTTCTGCTACTGGTATTGACTTGCCAAATGGAACACTGGCATCCAGTGCAACAGAGTCCCTGAAGAAGCATATGTAATTATGTTCCAAAATGGGTCTCAGAAGTTAGTGAAGCAGCACTAGGGTCAAGGCACCAAATCTCCAGAAGGGTAAAAATCTAAAGTTTCTTAAACAGAATAAAAATAAAAAGGAAGGGTACATAGGACCCAGAATGAAATATAAACTTTCCCCTCCATGGATAATTTATCATTCCAACAAAAAATTATTACTAGAGAAAGTGATGATTAAAACTTGCTTAAATGGCATTTCTCTTAATTTTACATGATTTTATTTAAAGTATTTTAATGGACTTTCCCTAGGCTAAGTGCCAAGGCAAAGTTAATGGGAGCTGCAGTTAACTGCTCAACCTAGAGAAATTAATATGAATAATATTGACATTAGTTTCCATTTTTTCCTTAAGGAATGATAGGTGCTGTGCTAAAATGTTTGATGTGAGGACATGTGATGTAAAAGCTGACCTCATTACAGCATAGCATGGTGGAGGTAATCAGCCTGATTCATGTCTCACTCTGATCCTCTAGCCCATTGCTCCACACTCCTACAGAGCTACTCTAAATAGTCCAATCTCATATACATAATAAAATGTCCTGCTCTGTGGTATGCAGAGAAGCACCAGAGAAGAGTCACCTGTCAGCAACCAGAGAGTTTGAATACTGCTGCACAAGTATCTCACACTGTCTAATTATTAAAGCCACATGCAACATTTGGAAAAGATAAAATAATGTTTTCTTTCATCAGAAAACATCATTTTGCATTTCTAATTTATTTTCAAAAGGAAAAGACTATTCAAAGAATGAATAGTTTGTTTCTTTAGATACATATACTGTTGGTATATATGCATAAACATACATACCTGACCGTGTATACATACATAATAAGCACATACTAGATATGCATATATGTGTGTCTGTCTATATAAGTATTTACATATACACTATAATTTAAACATTAGAGTCTAGTATTGTATAGTGCTATATTATGCTGCACTATACAATTAACAATTATACAATTAATAAATAGTTAATTATGTTTCAGTAGGTCTTTGTAGAGGTTCTATATTAACAAGAAGTTTTCTTTCTTAAAGAAATGGTGAGGTTTTTTTTGTAAATCACAATAATAGGGTATATCATAATAAAATATTATGCAAAATAATACACTATCACATCAATAATATATCCATTTAAAAATTTTATTAGTAACTCCAACATATTGTATCGTGATTAGCATTTTTTTAATTCTTATATTCTTTCTTAGAATTGAGACTAAGTATTTCATCAAGGCAGAAGAGGACTGTGGGCTAGGCAATGGAGGTTGTTATTTGTCCAGAATGACACAGTTAGAAAATGTCTGAGGCCCAATTTGAATCCACAACTTCTTTTCTCTAGGTTGGCTCTCTATCTACTGAGCCACTTAGCTGATCTCTGACTGAGTATTTAACAAATGCCTACAGATGTATGGTAGCATTTGAGTTTGTAAAAGTTGACCTTGGCTAAGACAAACTTAAAATTTCATACTTATAGTACCATAACAATCTCCTTTTAAGTATGGTGAAGAAATCTACATATCCAAAGGGCAGAAGAGATTCAGAAACATGACAATAAAAAACACTGTGCAAGGTTTGTTTTCTTTTTTTTTTTAATTTATTCTAGAATTTTCCACTCACCTCCAAAAACATATTTCCGAACAAAGGAAAAAAATTAAGAGGCTTCCTGGAATCCAATAAAGAGAATACTACCCCCTATCCTTTGCCTAGCATTTAAGGCCTACCACTAGCTAACTCCAAATTACCATTTCACCCTACCCAAGAAAATGGGTAACAGGTCGTGCATATATTATCATATAATACATATTCCCATATTTGTGATTTTGCAAAAGAAGAAACATATTGCTTATATTAGAGAAAAATTCATGTGTGTTTTTTCTCATTGGAGATAAGGAAAGAGGGAGAAGAAAAGAGTATTTTGATTGCAAATAAGATCCAATTTAATTAAAAGAAAAAGAAAAAGGATTTATTCATTTCTTTTGGTTGAAAAAATATGGACAATTCAGAAAGCATCACAACTTGTTCTGAAGAAAAATTCTCTATATTCTTATGTTGTCAGGTCACATCCCTTTGAAATTGTCTTCTCTATCATTACTGATTCAAACATAGAAAAGGCCAATAAACTCCTTTACTTCAATATAGAGAACACAGTTTCAGAATGGTCTTAAGAAAACCCATTGCCATGAAAATTTTCATTTGGTTTGCCAACTGTAGAATATTATGCTTGTAGGTTGAGAGGTTTATCTGAAATGAGCTTCTGAACCTTTCAAAATTTCCAACATAGGTTTGGAACAAAACACATTTTCATTTGTCACAATCTGGAATGTGGAAATATCCTCTCAGTGAAAGTGTCAAAAGTGACAGTCTGTCTAATATTAGAAAAACATTTATTTTATTTTTTTCTAGAAATCCATCCATCAAGGAAATGAAAGGCAGTCTTGATGGACTGTACATATATTATAGTGTGTTAATGGATTTTGTCAACATATAAGTACCCATATTTTGACCCTTGGTAGGATGGAAATATGAGTTCTTTTAAAACAAAAATAAACAAACAAAAAATTTTGAGTCTTTGCTTACCATAATAGTGATTCTTCTTATTTTTTTACATCAAAATGAAACTCCTGACAGAAAATATTATTTGCATGAAAAGGAAGGAAATTCTTTTAAAAATCAACTATACTTTCATGAAACTGTTCAAGAATGCTTTTAGGGATACAATATCTATTATTTGAAAACAAACAACATATACTAGTTCCTCAGAGACAATGTAGCTTAGAGAACAGGAACCTTGGGTCCTTCCCTATGGTTATGTGACCCAGGGAAAGTTGCTTAATTTCTTAATGCTATAGGCAGCTCTCTAAAACTATAGTTTGCTAAAACAGTGCCAATTTGAATGGATAAAAGGAATTTTCTCACTCAGGAGATATCTAATCTGATGACATCACAGGTCCAATTCTCCTTCCTTTATTAAGTCCAATACTTGTTGGCTATATAAACCATCTTAATTCATTTTACCAGTACTTAAAGTAAATCACTAAGATGATGAGTTTCTGATTTACATCAGGGAATTTAGTTTTCAGAATAAATGAATTCCCTACACCAAAGAAACAGAGTGAAAGAAAAGGATAGGGAAAGAGAAAGGAGTAATGGGGGAAGGAGACAGGGAGAGGGAAAAGAGATAGTGAAGGGGGCAAGATAGAAAGACCAGAAAAAGAAGGAAGGAAGAAAAGAGAAGGAAGGAAAAAAGGAAGGATGGAAGGGAAAAAGGTAAAAATAAAATGAGAGTCGCTAATTAATGAAAATGTAAAAATTCTATTTTTATTAATGTTTATGATATCTGGCAGCTCAGAAGTACACATATTAAATATTTGTTTCAAATTAAATAATTAGTATTAGATCTGCCTCCTTATGCATTATTACAGAGTACCTCAAATCACAGAAATCATATTATTTTCTTTGTATATATTTCAAGTCCAAAAAGTGAAAATGAAAGTTCTATTTCTACACAAATCAAGACATGTAGAGAGTGATTTCTATAGAAATAACATTCTTCTTTAAAGACTGGTTATCCTTTTATCTTGTAATATTTTTGGGGAAAGGAGGAGTTGATTGAAAAACCAGGGGATAAAGGGGAGGTTTTTATGGGGGTATGGAGGAGTTGAGGGGAGAGAGGGAATATTGCTCGATGAAGCAAAGGAGAGAGATGCCCCCTGTTGAGTGGAAGCAGCAGGGGTCCAATAGGACTGTTTGTTGTTGAATGACTGAACTGGTGTTCAACTCCATCTATGCCCAGAAAAGATAGTCCACGTATCTGATTGCAAATTCAAATAATATAAAGTTTAATAACCAGTTGGGATTGGAGATGTTTCCTTATGGAGTTGAGGCCAGGCTCTGCCAGCTAGTGGTGGGTTTCTCCCACTCCAATCTACTCTATGTCTGTCCTCATTTTGTCTAATTCAGAGTCTTAGCAGTAGACAGAAAGCAAACAAGAACAGTTCTAACTTTCAGAAGCCTGTGTCTTTGGGCTGAACAAAGTAGAGGCACACCACACCAGACTGGGTTGAACAAGCTCCTCTCTCCTCCAACACCAGGGAGAAAGTCCCAAAACCTGGCAGGAAGGAAGTGCTAGTCACAAGACCCAACTGCCATTCCTAGTTGGCCCTTCCCCGACCAACTGTCAGTCTTGTTTCCTTTCCACAATCTCTACTATTCCATTTACTATCACTCTTTCAAAGCTCCAAGTTCATGATCCTTGTCCTCATTGCTTACAGCTGGAAATACTTCCTACTCAAAACCTGGATTCACTATTTTATGCATTTTTAATGTTGGGGGCTATAGCCAAGATGGCAGCTTAGTATCCATGAAAGCCTAAACAACTTTGAGAATCCTTTCAAACAAGTCTTAAAATAGCACCTCAAAATGACAGCAGTCACAAAACCAAGAACAAGCAGTGAGGGGGCTCTCACTTGAAAAGCAATGTCAAAGACAGGTGAAGAAAGTCAATTTTCATGACATAAAGGGGAACACAGAGAAGTGCTAGCTAGCCCCACCTACTGCACCAGGTTTCAGGTCCAGGCATAGGTCAACTTCAGGATCCTGGGATCCTTCCAAAACCAATATCTGAACAACCTTCATCCACCCCTTGAATTCCCAAGATGAGTACCAGCCTACAGTGAAGCCTGAGGTCCATAGTGTTTGACCCTTTCAAGCCTGTGATGAAGTCCCTAGATCCAGGAAAAAAATAGTTCACAGTGCTCTTAAGTCCTACAAGTCATGAGTAGAGGAGATAGAATCAACATTTTTCAGAATTCCCAGGCCACAGACAAAAAAGGCTGGGACAATGAGCAAACAGCAAAAGAAATATCTAACTATAAATAAATGTCTGTGGAGACATTAGGCAAGGCACTGATTCAGTAGGGGATGGAGAGATCAATGGAACCACATGCAAAACTTCAAAGAAAAATTGGAATTGGCCTCAGGCCCTGGATGAACTCAAAAATGAATTCAAAAATCAGATAAGAGAGGTAGAAGAAAAATGGAATAAAGAAATGAACACTATGCAAAAAAAAAGCTTAAAAAAGCAAAATTGGTCAACTAGAAAAAGAGGCACAAAAATCCAATGAAGAATTTCTTAAAAAACAGAATTGGCCTACTAGAAAAAGTGGTAAAAAAAATACAATGAAGAAAAGTTCCATCTTTTAATGTACTCTTACATTCTATTGTTTCTTTTCATATAGTCTTCTGTACTAGGGTATAAACTCCATTAAAACAGGGAGTGCTTCTTTTTATATCCTTCTCAGAACCCAGAACTGGGCCTTTTACTCAGTTGATCAATAAATCCTGCTTAAATTGAATTAAAAGTAGAAGGAGGTTAGTGTGACAAGGAAATCTAAGAAATTTTAAGGTTTACATTAGTCCTATTCATATTTTCAAACCTGATATAGGGAAAAGAACACTGGAATTGGAGACAGAGTGCCAGTGTAAAAACTGCTGCTCCACTACTTCCAATATGTAAAATCTTAGACAAGACACTTGATTTATTTATTCCACAGTTCCCTCATCTACAAAATGAGAATGTGGGACTAAATAACTGCTAAGATTCCTTTGAATTCTAAACCTAAAATCTCTGGTCTTATTCCTTGAACTTGGATTTAAGGCTAGAGATTGAGAGCTCTAATTTGTAATATTCAAGTAAATAAATGTTAACTTGATAAGATCTGATTTGGATTTGGAATGCTTTTTGCCTGTGAACCCAACACTGAGGTAAACATTTAGGTGAATATGTCCCAAATGAGACATTCATTAACTAAGACATTTGTTTTCTACCATATTGATGGCAAGAAAATGACTGTCTCGAAATGAGGATGCCATTACTGGGGTGTGAATTTTCATTTCAGGTAAAGCCTTTTCATGCTTCATTTAGTTTCCTTGTTTGGATCAGAAAATAGCAGCGGGAGTCATTCTGAGATTATGAGAAAATGTCACTGTGTCATGAAATAAAACCAAGCACCCAAGGTAATTTTAATGCCAAAAATAATATGTTAACCATGTCGAGGATTTGAAAGCATGACATAATTTGAGACTCTATTATGATCTCCAGTTCCCAAACTGGTAATCCCTGAAATTTGATTTCATAGAGGCATAAGTAAAATTTTATAATATATTAAGGTTCATATCAAATGTTATATTCACTTAGAAATCTGTTCTTTCTCCCCCAACTGGTAGTGATCATCTGAATTTGAAACATTTCTTGGTACTACTTCTTTGCCCCTTTGCCATCCTAAAAATCACTAAATAACATTCTTTGAAGTAAAATATTTACCTCATTATTTAATACCTCATATAATTTGAAAATAATTATCCCATGCAAAGAATAGACTCCCTTCACAATTCTACCTTTAAGATCAGCAAGCCTTAGCCTAGGTTATCTCCTAAACTTTCCTTCCATGATGCCTTTTTAAAATATTTTTCTTCACTCTTCAAATATTTTATACAATAGTTTGACACTTCTTAGGAAATGTATCAATTTCTAACTTTTTAAGATAAATATTTATGTGCTGGTCTCATATTTCTTCATTATAAGTTTTGTACAAATTGAATCCTCCCTACTACCTAAATAATAAATTCCTTGAGGAGAGGCATTTTGCCAATTTTTATCTCTGAATGCCAAGAGTTGGGTCATTTGTATCATTTACATATATGTCTTTACACATATATTCATATTCATATATATAGTTATATATGATGTACAGCAGTATATAGGCATTTACACACACATGCCTATATAAACCTGTGTGTGTATTTGTATGTAAACTCTCATGAGCAAAGACTCTTTAGATTTTTTCCTTTTTATTGCCAGAACCTTGCCCAGGGCCTGGTCCATAAGAATCACTCAATAAATGTTTGTTGCTTAATAGGTCTTGAATTAAATTAAAGGGAATTGAATTTAAATGTATTCTACCTTGTAATATATGGAATAAATACAGACATAGAAAAGGCATTAGTTCTTCTAGTTGCTCTATATGAATGTTTTATTTCGTTCACAAGTTGAATTGTGGGCAGCTACAGGTGGAGTTGGGGGAGTGAAAGGGAATCTTTATATATCCAAGGTTTTTCTTTATAGTTTTGCTAAATAGAAGCTTTTAGAATGATTGGGAAATGACATAGTAACACCAACAAAGAATATGATCAAAATTTCAAATAGGTTAGATGCCAACAACCAAGAGTTTGGACTGAAGCACTCTGAATGGTGACAGCCGAAAGGAAAGTATAAACACTGGAATAGATTAGGCACTTGAAGTAAAAATCCATAGTAACCTAATGTTTGATAAACCTAAAGGTCCAAGGTTTTGGAAGAGCTTAGTATTTGACAAAAACTTCTACGAAAACTGGAAAACATCACGGCAGAAACTAGGCACAAGCCAACACCTCCTGCCATACTCTAAGGTAAAATCAAAATGGATACACGATTTAGAAAATAAGAACAATATCATAAACAAATTAGGTGATTATGGGATAATGTTCCTGTCAGATCAATGGATAACAGAATTGATCTCTAATTAAGATATAAAGAACATTACAAGATATAAAATAGAGAATTTTTAGTACATTACATTTTTTTTTAAAAAAGCTTTTGCAAAAACAAAGCAAATGCAACCAAAATTAGAAGGGGAAAAACAAACTGGGCAAAAAAAAATTATAGCAAATGTCTCTTACAAAGGCCTCAGTAAAATTGACTGAGTCATATCTATAAGAACACAGAGTATTCCCCAACTGGCAAATGGACATAGGATATGAACAGGCAATTCCCTGATGAAGAAATTAAAACTATATTTAGGTATATGAAAAATGCTCCAATTTCCTATTAATTAGATGAATACAAATTAAAATAAACCTGAGGTACCATTTCAAACCTATCAGACTGACTAATATGAGAACAAAAAGGAAAATGACAAATGTTGTAGGGGGTGTGGTAAAACTGTGACATTAATATACTCTTGGTGATACTGTGAATTGATATCACCCTTCTGAAGAAAAATTTGCAACCATGCCTAACAGGCCACAAAACTGATATACCAGTAATGTTAGCTCTGTATCTCAAAGAAATCAAATATGGGGGAAAGGACCTACTTGTACCAAATGACTTACATCAACTCTTTTTGTGGTGGTAAAGAACTGGAAAATGAAAGAATGTTTCCCAATTTGGGAATGGCTGGACAAGCTATGAAATATGCTTGTAGTGGAACATTATTTTGCCATAAGAAATGATGAACAAGATAATAATAAAAAGCCTGGAAAGGCTTGTATAAAATGAGACAAAGTGAAATGAGCAGAACCAAGAGAATGTTGTACACAGTAACAGCAATGAACTATGGTGATTGACAGTGAATGAATTAAGTATTTGCAGCAATATAAAGATCCTAGACAACACCAACAGACATAGGAAGAAAAAGATTATTCAACTGCCATAAAAGGAACTAATAGAAATTGATTATAAAGTGAAGCAAACTATTCTTTTTTTTTACTTGTGTGAACAAAATGTGCCTTCTTGTATAACTTATGTATATCATATTCATATTACCTGCCGTATTGAGCAAGGAGGAAGAGTGAAAGAGAACATACATCACAAAATATCAGAAAATGATTATTAAAATTGTTTTGAACTGAAAAATTTAATCATCTGCATTGAAGAAAGTGAATGGAGAAGGCATTCAGGAAAAAGCAGTTAAATGTTTGAATAAAAGTGAGTAGAAAAACTGAATCACTGGGTACTGAGATGCAAAAGAGTACAAGCAACTGAAGATATTTGGATTAGATCATCAATTAATGAATTAGTCAAGACTGAAAATCTCATTGGTAAGAAACTTCAGAAGTCATTTACCTTAACCCATGTATGAACAGGAATCTCTCTATCATAATACTCTAGTGATCTTACGAACTTTGTTTAAAGACTTTGAATTTCATTGATTCTACTTTTGAAAAAGCATAATTTAGGATATGCTGATAAATATTTAACAGTTGGCTTTCTGAAAAAAATTGTAAATAGATCCTATATATACATGTACATATATTATATACTTGGATATTGATAGCCAGAAACACTTTGAAGTTTAATCTGCATTGTTAGCATCACTTTCTTCAATCCAGATGATTAAAAAAATACCTAGATTTTTAGTAATTGCCAATTTTCCAAATACATTAAAATTTTAATAATAGGCTCTCACAAGCCCACATGAGCAGTGTCCCTCACACCACTGACTCCAATTGTTGAGAATTCTAACATTCTGTGTTTCTTTATGTTTTTATTTTATCAACCTGAAATTAGCCTCTTCCATTTTCTCTCATTCTCATTTCTGGCTTTAGGGAAAGGTGGTATCATTTTTCTATTTGACAGCCCTCCAAATACATGAAAACCACATTCAATAGCTCCCTAAATCTTCTCTTGAGGATTTTCAACATCCTTGTTTTGTTTCTCTTTTCACTAACCAGTCTCATAATGTTCTTCCTTAAAACTAATAAAAACTCTATTTCTAACAACCATGACAGAGTATAGCAGGAATATCATTTTTACTCTAGGGAACAATGTCTGTTATATGTTATATAATATGATACTTTTTACATACAAATATTTGTTTCCAAATGTATAATCACAAATTTATAAGCTTCCTCTCCACATCAGATGAGAATCATAATACCCCTGTTCTTTTATACTTTAATCTCTGTGAAGGACATGAGGCTCCTAGTTTAGTCTGGTTTTCTTACAACACAATCTCATGTCCAAATCCAAATTCCACATTCAAGTTCAAGTCCCAAATACCCTGGCTTCTCCCACCTGTCTTGCTGTATCCTCATCTGTATTCCTGACTCCAAGATTATTATGGCTGGAACTCCCCAGTTAACAAGAAACATGTCTACCCCTGTAACTAGAAAAGGAGCAAATATCACCAGACACATTTATGAGGTATAGGATAAAAGAGAAGTATGCAGAGGAAGTCAAGTCTTTCATCTCTCAGTGATTCAGCTCATCATGACCATTTTGGCCACAGCAGATAGGAGTCACCAAAAAGAACTGAACCCAAATTAGAGTAGTACAAGAGAATATTTATTGAAAAGGGCTTTTTTGGCCAAGTCTTGCAAAATTTAAAAGATTTAGGTAGCCAGTCAAAGAACACATCCATCTTAGAAAATCTGGACTTCCTCCCAAATCCCTTCAAGGACATCTCCATTAGTTAAACTGAGCATATATATTATATCTTATTATATAAGAGTCTCCTGGGTTCTAATTCCCATTCTTTAAAGCTTCAGTTCTCCAATATTTCCCAGTTAGAATTACTTTATGCCTCCTTTCATCCCCTAAAGCACTGCAGCTACCTTATCACTCACTGTGTCGATCAATAAATATGCATTTATTAAGCATATAATTTATGATAGGCACTGTAAATAAAAATATAACAGTTACAAGTCCCTTCTTCAAAAGTGCTAATGTTCTTATTGTGTTTTTCCTTTTATGCAGATGACACTCACCCCCAAGTAAAGTTCACATCTTAGTCTTTTTGTTGTTGTTTTTCCCTTTCCTCACTCTCCTCTTATATTGTTTCTGACCTTATCATTCTTCCAAAACTGTCCTCTCCAAAGTTATTAATATCTCTTAACTGCCAAATCCAATACCTTTTTTCACTTTTCATTCTTCTCACAACTCTGTGGTGCTTGACACTATTGATCACTCTTTCCTCCTTGATACTATTTTATCTCCAGGATTTCTGCATATACCTCTCCATTATTTCTTTTTCTACCTTTCTGACCAGTTCTTCTCGGTCCTTCACTGTATCCTCATTTAAAGCATACTGTCTAAGTGTAGATGTCCCTCAGGGTTCTGTCTGGGACTTTCTTTTACCTACTACTTGTTGATTTCAGTAGTTCCCATGGATTTAATTACCATTTATATGCTGATGATTCTTGATTATACCTATCCTGCTCCAGTTTTTCTTAGGATCTCCAATCTCCAATCTCCAAGAACCTTTCAGACATCTCAAACTCGGTGTCCATAAGACATCTTAAACTCAATATGTCCAAAAGAGAGCTTGTTACCTTCCCCTCAAGTCCTTCTCCAAACTACCTTCCTTTTTAACATAACATTTTAACATACTACCAGACCCTCAAAATTGCAACCTAGCAGTCATCTATATTTCCTCACTATCTCTTAGCCTCCATATCCAAGTTGTTGCCAAGGCTGGTTGATTTCATCATTGTAATATTTCTCATATACACCTCCTCTCTCCTCTCCTCTGACATCATGCTGGTATAGAGCCTCATCACCTTCCATTTGTATTATTGCCATAGCCTGCTGGTGGTCTAGGAAATCTAATCTATCTTTTATTCAACAACTAAACGGAATTTTCTAAAGTGCATATTTAACCATGTCATTCCCCTACCTCACTCAATAAATTCCACCAGCTTCCTTTTGCCAAAGTAAATACAAGCTACTCCATTGAGGAATCAAAGTATTTCTAAACTTCTACCTTTTCAGTCTCCTTACATCTTACTTCTCCAAGTGTAGTCTTCAGTCCAGAGCCACTGGTCTGGCTATTACACAAACAAGATATTCCACTTCTGGGCCTCATATATTCTCTCTGGATGTCTCTTATTCCTGGAAAGCTCTTCTTCCTTGACTCTAGTTACTGAACTTTCTGACTTCCTTTTAGTCTCAAATGAAATTCTACCTCCTACAATAAGTCTTCCCCTTCCCCTCAATTCCATGTCTTATTCTCTGTTAATTATTTCCTGATATTCTGTATTCTGTTTACTTTGAATATATTTGTTTACGTGTTGCCTCTCCCATTAGATTGTTAGTTCTTTGAGGAAAGGAACTGTCTTTTTGGATCATTTGGTATCCCTGAGCTTAGTAAGTGCCTGACATATCTTAGGTACTGTGGAGATAATTTTAGGGTTGTGATGTAAAATCTAGATTAATTGGTCACAGGGGAAAAAATACCAAATAAAATGCCCAAGTCAGTCTGGAAATTTATGGTAATTTTAATTAATATAGAGGGGAGGATTTTAAGGAGAAAGAGGGAAGAGGGTATAGGATTTCTTCCACCTGGCCTGTGCCAGGGGGAGTTCAAGATCTCTGCCACTAGGTCTCTGAAAGAGATTAGAGGCTTCTAAGAGGATAAGGTTTGGAAAGTAAAGGAGGAAAAACTCAGCCAGAAACCCATCACCGAACAGGACAATAGCTGTAGCCACGCCAACATGCTGAAAGGCCCAGCATGAGGCCACCAGCCACCTCTCCACAGCCTAAGGTCCTGAGGAAGTAACATGAAATATATAGAATTTTTTACTCTTGTGCCCCACCCCCCGCTAAATTTTCACATCTACCAATCATTTCAGAGCCTTTTCCCCAGGACTTCCCATTCTTTAGTTCTCATCTTCTTTGATTAGATTATATCTTTTGAGTTACTTAACACTTCTTCGTTAAGTCCACCTTTTGTTAGTTACTTAACCCATAACCTTTTTGTAATTAATTTAACCTTTATAGTTACTTAACACCTTTTTGTATTAAGATCTAAAAATAGACTTAGCTTAAAGTTCTAGATTCACTATAAAGTAAGAACTAAGTACCTTCATTGTTCAATCAGGAGATTACAACTTTATCTTCACCATAAAGTAAGATCTAAGTAGGGTGGAGTAATTTAAAGTACACAGTACTTAATAAATGTTTATTAATTGATTATTTTGACCAAAGTGTTCAGCACAGGTCTTGGCATGGATTATGAGCTCAGCAAATATTTATAGATGAGAAATTTAATAACAGAGAATCATCTATAATCAGGAATTCAGAAGCCCATCAATTGGAGAATGGCTAAACAAGTTGTGGCATATAATTGTAAAGGAACTTTATTGTCCCAAAAGGAATTTTTAAAAAGATAATCACCAAGAAAACCTCTAAAATTTTATATATGTACATATAAAGTGAAGAGAGATGAACCAGAAGAATGGTTTTGTATGGAATAACACTAATAATGTATAATGATTAATTGCTAAAGACAACTATTATCAGCAATGCAAGGATCCAAGAAAATATCAAGGGACTTATGAAGTGAAAGGCTAGCCAAGATAATAAAAGGGACTAATGGAGTCTGAATATAGATTGAGGCATACCATTTTTGACTTTATTTCCTTGAGTAGCATTTTTTCTTGTATGATTAATATGTGTCTTCCTTCACAACATGACAAACATGGTCAAATGAATTGCATTATATTAAAAAAGAATAAAACACAAAAGGAAACTAGTCCAATCCATATCTGAGCTATTTTTATAAATTCATACATATCACATCTCCTTTTGGCCCTCAAGTTCCTCATTTTTATAATAAAGGAACTGTAATAAACTTCATATAGATTTTCTTCATGTTAAATGCTCTAATCTTTCACAAATGATGTTTATATCCCAAGCCTCTAACATAGTACTAGGTACATGGGAGATCTATACTGATTTTTTTCTCTCAATAAGATTATGTAAACTTAATATACTGATTTTATTTATTGTTAGTGAATTCTAATAGTCTAGTTAAAGGGATGCATACAGTAATGGCTATTATGTACTTTAGGAGGATAGTAGAACTAAGGAAGAATGAGAAGAGTTTCCCTGAGAAGAATATGCAATGGTTTTTTTGTCTAATATATATTAAATATTGGACTAGCAAATAGAAGGTGGCACTATAAATAAAATTAATGTAGTCAAAAGACAAAATAGACCAACTTTCAGAGTGTCACAAAGGATTCATAGTATGGACTAGTATTCTTGAGTATTAGATATTATACAAAACAGTCAGAGTGATTGGTAGAAAATATTTTATTCTTACTGCTAAAGAGAATCAAGTACTGGTCACAATATATATACACCCCATCCACTTCACCACTGTAAACCTTAAAATTTCTTAGACTTGTGAATGTTGGAAATTTCACCATTGGAAAGTTTCATACTTGGAAAAAATTTCCTACTGATAGTAAGAACTCTATTGGAATGTGAACCCCCTTGGCATGGGAGGATCCTTCTCCTCCCTACTTGGGACTGCTTTAGGACAGAAACCTTTTGCTGAACAATCGAAAGGGCTTTGACCTATGCTTAAGAATAGAACAGGAAGTTCTTTGAGTCATGATTGATTTTAGAATTGATACAATAGAGATACTTGGAATGACAGTACCAGGTCTTGGAACTTACAATCTCCACCCTACTCAGCCTAACAGGATTTAGGAAGGGCTGCAGCATAGATAAAAATTTAATTATTTGAGAATATTACCTTCAACAGACATGTGCAAAGGGGGGAAGACCTCTGGGCAGTCCTGGGTTAAGCTAGAGCCACCATTGGCACAGGGGAGACATGGACAGTAATTGGTAGATCACTTTGGTGATTGGTAGAGGGGAGGGGACTTAGATGGTTTCCTAAAAGATAGCAGGGTCTGAGGACAGGGGGAAGTGTCAGAGGAGGTTGCTCTGGAGCAAGGTGGCTCTGAAGGAAGACTGAGGAGGTTGCTCTGTGGGAGGACCAGGAGAGAAGGCTGGCTCTGAAGGAGGAGAATTCTCTGGAAACATTTCTAGAAAGGAGGCTCTCTTGAAGGTGGAGCCTGAGGTTGGCATGAGAAGCCTTACCTAGAGAGATCTTGGGTGAGTGATAAAACCAACTGACTGATTTATTCATTCTTATTCCTTTCTTACTTTCTCTCTTTTTCTATTGATTAATCAGTGTATTATAAATTAAATTTCTCTATAAAACCCAGTTGGCTTGGGCATATTCATAAATTGGGAATATATTCCCTGGCGACCATCTTATATTTATATAAAAGCAAGACACAGTAGAAAACATATTTCAGTGGTCATAATTGCTATATATTTCCCTTGCTCCCAAAACATTTTAATTATCACACCACCTTCTTACTATCATATTTAAAACATAAGTGTGACCATGAGGGCCTGGACTGAGTGATATGAATGGATCAAGGAAACCTTAAAGAAGACTGAATTACTTCAATTATAGAGTTTGAAAGGTATCTTGAAGTCAACTGTGGAAGGCAAAGAATTCACTAAAACCTTTTCTAAGACCTCCCTGAAGTCCATAATTTTTTTTATAGGAAAAGAAATGATTTCACAAAATAGAACCCTATAGGCAGACACAACATTGGTTGTGAATGTTCTAGAAGAGACATGAAACCTAAATGTTCTTTATCGTAAAAGCTAGAGATCTAGCATACAAATCAGTCAGAACTAAGACTTATTGTTCTGATAAAACCCAGATATAGGATCAGAGAGATTGAAAACCAGAAAGCCAAGAAATGCTAGTTGTTGTTTTCCTTACATTGGCATTCCAGGCTAAATTGAATTATATAACTTTTCACTTTTTAATTCCCTGTCTTTAGTACAATTTTAATTGCCCCAATTCATAAAATATATACTTACATGTATATATTAAACATTTTTAAAGAAAGATTCTTTAATCTTCAAAAAATATACTGGGAAAATTGAAAACATATTTTTGCTTGCTGATGTAACAAAGAAAGGGTATCTAGAAGAAGGAACACTGGCGGTATTTTATAGAATATATGATTTTTAGGGCAAGAATTGTTTCAGTTTATTGTTCCCAGTATTAAGCACAATTCTATGTACATTGAATACATTTGAAAAATTATCATTTGAATTGAACTGTCAATGATAGTGGTAAGTAAGCTAATTTGAATGTCGACAAGAAAAAATAGGAATACTATCTATAAATTTCCCTAATGGGCCAGTAACCCTAGTATTACCTACTATATAGGATATAATACCACTTGCCTACTCTAAGAAAGCAATAAAAATATTTGTTACTTGACAGCTAATGAATGTCTGTGATATCCATTCTGTATTTAAGATATGTTAATATCAAAATTTAAAGGCAGCCAAATAAATACAAATAGATAAGAAAACCTGATCCCATGGCTTTGTTTCCTAACTGAAAATTCTTTATTCCAAATAAATGAGAGTTTGAGAAGTAGCATGTCATATGAAGGAAATAAAACTGACTGCAGCAAAAAATAAATGGGGTTCAAGTCCTACTTCTGACACAGACAAACTGTGTAACCTAGAGAAGGAAAAATATTTTAATGCATTAAGTAATACTAAAACTAAAAGGGTCATAACTCCCAGAGTCTCATAAGGGAAAAAAAGGCTACTAACCATCATAGAAGAACTGATAGATTCATAATGCAGATTAAAGCATGCCATTCTTCATTTTATTCCCCCCATGAGTTTTTCCAGAGTGTAAGCAATATGTATCTTTTTTTCACATGAGGTACATGAAAGTGTATATCCTATGATAACATGTGTACAACCCATACCACATTTCCTGCTATCTTGTGGATGGAGGAAGAGAACATAGATCACAACATGTCAGAATAGAATTATCAAAAATTTTATCAGTGAATTCTACCAGATATTTAAACAACAATTAATGTCAATATGATATAAACTATTTTGGAATAATAGCTGAGGGAGGAACTCTGCCAAATTCCTTTTGTGACAAATATGGCATTGACACAAACCAGGAAGAGCAAAAACAGAGAAAGAAAACTATAAACTAATATTCCTAATGAATATAGATGCAAAAATCTTGCACAAAATGATAACAAAAGATTACAGCAATATATCATGATGATAATATAGTATAACAATGTGATTTTGATACTAGGAATGTAGGGATGGTCTAATATTCAAAAAACTATCAGCATAATAGACCATATCAATAAAAAAAAAAACAACAGGAAACATATAATTATTTCAATAGTTACAGTAAAAGCTTTTGACAAAATGCAACATCCATACCCATTAAAGACACTAGATAACATTGGAATAAATGGAATATTCCTCAAAAGGATAAAAAGCATCTATCTAAAACCATCACCAAACATTATCTGTAATGGGGATAAACTAGAAACCTTTCCAATAGGATCAGAAATGAAATAATGATGGCCATTATCACCACTACTCTTCAATATTGTACTAGAAATGTTAGCAATAGCTATAATAGAAAGAGAAGAAATTAAAGTAATTAGAATAAGCAATGAGGAAATAAAATTATCATTCTTTGCAGATGATATGATGGTGGGCCTAGAAAATCAACCAAAAAAAAAAAAAAACTCTAACAGAAACAATTAACAACTTTAGCAAACCATTAAATATAAACCTGTAAAAATCATCAGCATTTCTCTATACTACTGAAAAGGCCAACAGAAAGAGATAGAAAGAAAAACCCCTTTCAAAATTCCTGAAGATAATATAAAACACTTGGGAGTCCATCTCCCGAGAAAAACTTTGGATTTATACAACCTCAACTACCAAACATTTTCCACAAAAATAAAGTAAGGTTTAAACAACTGGAATTAAATTTAATTGCTCATAATTAGGCCAAGCCAATATAATAAAAATGAAAACTTTTCCTAAATTAATTTACTTATTCAGTGCCATGCCAATTAAACTATTGAAAAATTATTTCCCATACCCAGAAAAGTAATAAATTTCATCTAGAAGAACAAAAGACCTAGAATATCAAAAGTATTAAGGGAAGGAAGGTAGTTTAGCTCTACCAGATCTCAAACCAATCTGATACTGTCTAAGAAATAGAGTGGAGGACCAATGGACTAGATCAGGTACTCAATATTCATAGTAAATTACCATAGTAATTTAATGTTCAATAAACCCAAAGATCCAAATCTTTGAATAAAGAACTCACTATATGATAAAAACAGGTCAGAAAAATAGAAAACAATATTTCAGAAAGTAGGAATAAGCCAGTAACTCATGCCAGATTCTAAGGTAAAGAAAAATGGATACATGCTTTAGAAATAAAGGGTAATACTACAAAAAAAAAAAAATTAGAGGAGCACAAAATAGTTTACCTATCAGACTTATGGATAAGGGGAGAATTTAGGTCAAATCAAGATATAGAGAACTTTAGGAGATAAAAGTTGATAATTTTGACTACATTAAATTAAGCATTTCAGCCAAAATAAAAGTAATGCAGTCATAATTAAGATGTAAAATAACAAATGGGAACAGATATTTACAGGAAGTCCCTCTGATAAAAGAGTCAATTCTAAAATATATAGATAAGTGAATCAAATCACTAAAAATACAAAACATTTCCCTATTGACAGAAGATTAAAGGAGATGAACAGGCAATTCTCAGAGGAAGAAATTAAAAGTTGTCTTTTGTCATATGAAAATTTGTACCAAATCACTATTGATTAGAGAACTGCAAATTAAAACATCTCTAATCTATCACCTCACACCTACCAGATTGGTTAACATGAAAAAAAGGAAAATGATCAATGTTGGAGGGGATTTGGAAAAACTTGGACACTGATATACCACTGGTGCAGCTGTGAATAGATACAACCATTTTGGAGAGCTATCTAGAACCATGTCCAAAGTGCCATAAAACTGCATACCTTTTGACCCAGAAATATCAATACTAGAGCTGTCTCCCAAAGAGATTAAAGCAAGGGGAAAAGAAACTACTGGTACAAAAATATTTATAGCAGCTCTTTTTGTGGTGGTGGAGAACTGAAAACTGAAGGGATGTCCATCAGCTGGGGAATGGCTGAACAAAATGTCATATATGCTTGTAATAGAATACTATTGTGCCATAATAAATGACAATAAAGATGATCACAAAAAATCCCTGGAAAAATTAACATGAAGTGATTCAAAGTGAAGTGAACAAAATCAGGAGACCATTGTATGCAATAACAACAATAATATATGATGATCAATTGGGAATTGCTTAACTATTATCAACAAGTCAAGGATCTAGGACAACTGTGAGAGACTCATGAAAAAAAAATTGAATATCCATCACCTCTGAAGAATAAGAGTCTCAATGCAATGAAACATTTCATTCTTCACTTTGTTTCTTCCATGAACTTTACTCTAGTGTAAGCAATACATGTCTTGCTTTACAACATGACAAGCATGGAAATATGTATTACAAGATAATACATAGGCAACCTATATCATATTACCTAGCCTCTTGGGGAGAAATATGAGAGTTAAGGAGATAATATGAATTGCAAATTGCCAGAAAACAAATATTAAAAAATATAATGGACACTTCCGGGTAATCATGGCTGCAATCTAGACGCGGCACGTTTCCTCTCCCCAGCACCGAACGAAATAGACTACATCAAAGGAGCATAAAATCACCTTTGGAGGAACAGAAGGACTCCCCAGTACCCCACAGAGGCAAAGGTACGTGGGGCTTGAACATTTCCACACTAAAATAAGAAGGAAAAGCTTGCACAGAAAAGTGAACTGAGCCGCCCTTCCCCCACCCCACCTCCCCCACTAAACCAGAGTGAGCTACCTGAGCGCTCACCGGGACAGCGAGTGAGTGGGGAGCGTCTCTGTCTGGGGGGGCACTCCAGGGTCCTTGGGATCTGGGGACTGCCAGGAAAAAACGTCTCAGGGCGCTTTCACTGGAGAAGCCAGCGGACTTCGGGCGGGTTGCGCTGAACAAGGCGCACGGATTATCTGGGCGGAGCTGAATACCTGGGCTCGGAGGCTGGGAAGAACTAGTCTGAAGCAACCTAAATTCACAGAAAAACCGCTCTTATAACCCAGACCCCAGACCAAAAAGGAAAGGGAAATAAAACCACCAAAGGGATGGCTCACATGGCCCAAAATCAAGCCTCCAGGAAGAAAGGGAAAAAAGTGACTATTGAAAACTTTTATGGCGGAAGTACCCAAGGGAAAGAGGAGAATGAAGAGGAAATCCAAAAAAATTCAGAACACGCCTCCCAAAATGGAAACTATCAACAAGCTCTGGAAGATCTCAAACTGGAACTTATCCAAAAGATGGAAACCTTCTGGAAAGAAAAATGGGAGAAAGAGATCAGCTGTCTGACAGATAAGACTGCTCAATTGGAAAAAGAACTCGAAGCAGCCAATACAAGGGCAGACAAGGCTGAAAAGCAAATCCAGTCCCTAATGACCAGAATTAAGGACCTCGAAGAAAGTGAGATGATAAAACAGCAAGAATCAATAAAGCAAACCCAAACAATTAATGAATTGGAAGAAAACAGAAAATATCTCACTGAGAAGGTCACGGACCTGGAGAACAGAGGAAGACGAGAAAATCTCCGTATCATCGGTCTCCCAGAAAAACCAGAGGTAAACAACAAATTGGATTTTATTCTAGAGGAGATTATAAAAGAAAATTGCCCCCACGTTCTGGAGCAAGGGGGCAAAATAGAAATAGAAAGGATTCATAGAACACCTTCTATACTAAATCCCCAAAAGACAACGCCTAGGAATGTAATTGCCAAATTCAAGAGCTTCCAAGTAAAGGAGAAAATCCTACAAGAAGCCAAGAAGAGGAGCTTCAGATACAAGGGGGCTCCCATAAGGATCACACATGACTTAGCGGCTAACACACTAAGAGACCGCAAAGCATGGAACACGATATTTAGAAAGGCAAGAGAGCTGGGTCTCCAACCAAGAATCAACTACCCAGCAAAACTGACTATATACTTCCAGGGGAAAGTATGGGCATTCAACAAAATAGAAGATTTCCAAGCATTTGCTAAGAAAAGACCAGAGCTCTGTGGAAAGTTCGATATCCAAGCACAGAAAGCAAGAGAAACATGAAAAGGTAAATATGAAAGAAAGGGAAAAGGAGATAAATCTTATCTTTCTCTTTAAGTCAAACTCTCTTCTATAAGGACTACATTTACATCTAATTATATATATTAATATGTGGGGAAAATGTTTTGTGTAACTCTCATAAATTGTATCATCATAAGAGTAGTTAGAAGAAACATGCATAGGGAAAGATTGGGGAATCAAGAAGATTTGGGGAAAGTTGGGGCAAAAAAAGGAAAAGGGAGGGGGGAACCGTGATAATACTAAGATTAACTTCAAGAAATAGGGGGGGAATCAATAGAATAAACTTTCCCATATAAAGATACACATGGGAAGGGGAGGGGAAGAACTCTCATATGAGAAGGAGAGGAAGAGAGCGTGAAGTGGAAGTACTTAAACCTTACTCTCAGTGAAATCAAATCTGAGAGGGAAGAACATCTAGATCCAGTGGGATCCTGAATTCTATCTTATCCATTAGGGCAAGAAAGAAAGGAAAATTAAGGAGGGGGAGGGGGGAGGGAGCACAAAAAGGGAGGGAAGGAGAGGGGGGAGGGGAAGGGAGCATAAAAAGGGAGGGGCTAGAAAGGGAAGCATCTCAAGGGAGGGGACTAGGGGGACTGACCTAAAGTAAATCACTGGTTCAAAAGGAGAAAGCTAAAGAAGAAAGGTCAGAACTAGGGGAAGACATCAAAATGCCAGCGAATCCACAAATAACAATCATAACTTTGAACGTGAATGGGATGAACTCACCCATAAAACGCAGACAAATAGCAGATTGGATTAGAACACAAAACCCTACCATATGTTGTCTTCAAGAAACACATATGAGACGGGTTGACACTCACAAGGTTAGAATTAAAGGTTGGAGTAAGACCTTTTGGGCCTCAACCGATAGAAAGAAGGCAGGAGTTGCAATCATGATATCTGACAAAGCCAAAGTACAAATAGACCTGATCAAAAGGGACAGGGAAGGTAAATATATTCTGCTAAAAGGAAGTATAGACAATGAGGAAATATCACTAATCAACATGTATGCACCAAATGGTATAGCATCCAAATTTTTAATAGAGAAACTAGGAGAATTGAAGGAGGAATTAGACAGTAAAACCATATTAGTGGGAGACTTGAACCAACCACTATCAAATTTAGATAAATCAAATCAAAAAATAAATAAGAAAGAGGTAAAAGAGGTGAATGAAATCTTAGAAAAATTAGAATTAATAGACATATGGAGAAAAATAAATAGGGACAAAAAAGAATACACCTTCTTTTCAGCACCACATGGCACATTCACAAAAATAGATCATACACTATGTCATAGAAACATGGCACTTAAATGCAGAAAAGCAGAAATATTAACTGCAGCCTTTTCAGATCACAAGGCAATTAAAATATTGATCGGCAAGGGTACATGGAGACCCAAATCAAAAATTAATTGGAAATTAAATAACATGATACTCCAAAACCATTTAGTTAGAGAAGAAATCATAGAAACAATTAACAATTTCGTTGAAGAAAATGACAACGGCGAAACATCCTTTCAAACCTTATGGGATGCAGCCAAGGCAGTACTTAGAGGAAAATTCATATCCCTGAGTGCATATATTAACAAATTAGGGAGGACAGAGACCAAGGAATTGGAAATGCAAATCAAAAAACTTGAGAATGAACAAATTAAAAACCCCCAGAAGAAAACCATACTAGAGATCCTAAAAATTAAGGGAGAAATTAATAAAATAGAAAGTGACAGAACTATTGAGCTAATAAACAAGACTAGAAGCTGGTACTTTGAAAAAACAGACAAAATAGACAAAGTACTGGTTAATTTAATTAAAAAAAGGAAAGAAGAAAGGCAAATTAATAGCATCAAGGATGAAAAGGGGGATCTCACCTCAAATGAAGAGGAAATTAAGGCAATCATTAAAAACTACTTTGCCCAACTATATGGCAATAAATTTACCAATCTAGGTGATATGGATGAATATTTACAAAAATATAAATTGCCTAGACTAACAGAAGAAGAAATAGTTTTCTTAAATAATCCCATATCAGAAATTGAAATCCATCAAGCCATCAAAGAACTGCCTAAGAAAAAATCCCCAGGGCCTGATGGATTCACCAGTGAATTCTATCAAACATTCAGAGAACAGTTAACCCCAATATTACACAAACTATTCGACATAATAAGCAAAGAGGGAGTCCTACCAAACTCCTTTTATGACACAAGCATGGTACTAATTCCAAAGCCAGGCAGGCCAAAAACAGAGAAAGAAAACTATAGGCCAATCTCCCTAATGAATATAGATGCAAAAATCTTAAATAGGATACTAGCAAAAAGACTCCAGCAAGTGATTAGAAGGGTCATCCACCATGATCAAGTAGGATTCATACCAGGGATGCAGGGCTGGTTCAACATTAGGAAAACTATCCACATAATTGACCACATCAACAAGCAAACCAACAAGAATCACATGATTATCTCAATAGATGCAGAAAAAGCCTTTGATAAAATACAACACCCATTCCTACTAAAAACACTAGAAAGCATAGGAATAGAAGGGTCATTCCTAAAAATAATAAACAGTATATATCTAAAACCATCAGCTAATATCATCTGCAATGGGGATAAACTAAATCCATTCCCATTAAGATCAGGAGTGAAACAAGGATGCCCATTATCACCTCTATTATTTGACATTGTATTAGAAACACTAGCAGTAGCAATTAGAGAAGAAAAAGAAATTGAAGGCATCAAAATAGGCAAGGAGGAGACCAAATTATCACTCTTTGCAGATGACATGATGGTCTACTTAAAGAATCCTAGAGATTCAACCAAAAAGTTAATTGAAATAATCAACAACTTTAGCAAAGTTGCAGGATACAAAATAAACCCACATAAGTCATCAGCATTTCTATATAATTCCAACACAGCTCAGCAGCAAGAACTAGAAAGAGAAATCCCATTCAAAATTACCCAAGACAAAATAAAATACTTAGGAATCTATCTCCCGAGACAAACACAGGATCTATATGAACACAACTACAAAACACTTTCCACACAACTAAAACTAGACTTGAACAATTGGAAGAACATTAACTGCTCATGGGTAGGACGAGCCAATATAATAAAAATGACCATCCTACCCAAACTCATCTATCTATTTAGTGCCATACCCATGGAACTCCCAAAAATTTTTTTTACTGATTTAGAAAAAAACATAACAAAGTTCATTTGGAAAAACAAAAGATCAAGGATACCCAGGGAATTAATGAAAAAAAATACAAAGGAAGGGGGTCTTGCAGTCCCAGATCTCAGACTATATTATAAAGCAGCGGTCATCAAAACAATTTGGTACTGGCTAAGAGACAGAAAGGAGGATCAGTGGAATAGACTGGGGGCAAGCAACCTCAGCAAGACAGTATATGACAAACCCAAAGATCCCAGCTTTTGGGACAAAAATCCACTATTTCATAAAAACTGTTGGGAAAATTGGAGGACAGTGTGGGAAAGATTAGGCTTAGATCAACACCTCACACCCTACACCAAGATAAATTCAAAATGGATGAATGACTTGAACATAAAGAAAGAAACTATAAGAAAATTAGGCGAACACAGAATAGTATACATGTCAGACCTTTGGGAAGGGAAATACTTCAAAACCAAGCAAGAATTAGAAAGAATTACAAAATGCAAAATAAATAATCTGGATTACATCAAATTAAAAAGTTTTTGTACAAACAAAACCAATGTAACCAAAATCAGAAGGGTAGCAACAAATTGGGAAACAATCTTCATAAAAACCTCTGACAAGGGTTTAATTACTAAAATTTATAAAGAACTAAATCAATTGTACAAAAAATCAAGCCATTCTCCAATTGACAAATGGGCAAGGGACATGAACAGGCAATTCTCAGCCAAAGAAATCAAAACTATTAATAAGCACATGAAAAAGTGCTCTACATCTCTTATAATCAGAGAGATGCAAATCAAAACAACTCTGAGGTATCATCTCACACCTAGCAGATTGGCTAACATGACAGCTATGCAAAGTAATGAATGCTGGAGGGGATGTGGCAAAGTGGGGACATTAATTCATTGCTGGTGGAGTTGTGAATTGATCCAACCATTCTGGAGGGCAATTTGGAACTATGCCCAAAGGGCGATAAAAGACTGTCTGCCCTTTGATCCAGCCATAGCACTGCTGGGCTTGTACCCCAAAGAGATAATGGACAAAAAGACTTGTACAAAAATATTCATAGCTGCGCTCTTTGTGGTGGCCAAAAATTGGAAAATGAGGGGATGCCCCTCAATTGGGGAATGGCTAAACAAATTGTGGTATATGTTGGTGATGGAATATTATTGTGCTAAAAGGAATAACAAAGTAGAGGAATTCCATGTGAACTGGAACAACCTCCAGGAAGTGGTGCAGAGCGAAAGGAGCAGAACCAGGAAAACATTATACACAGAGACTGATACATTGTGGTACAATCGAAGGTGATGGACTTCTCCATAAGTATCAATGCAATTTCCCTGAACCATCTGCAGGGATCTAAAAAAAAATACTACCCACAAGCAGAGGATAAACTGTGGGAGTAAAAACACCGCTGAAAAGCAACTGCTCGACCACAGGGTTGGAGGAGATAAGACTGAGGAGAGACTCTAAATGAACACTATAATGCAAACTCCAACAACAGGGAAATGGGTTCGAGTCAAGAACACATGTGATAACCAGTGGAATCATGCGTCGGTTATGGGAGAGGGAAAGGCGGGGGGGGGGGGGGGGAGGGGAGGAAAAGAAAACGATCTTTGTTTCCAGTGAATAATGTATGAAAAAGACCAAATAAAATAATATTAAAATTAAAAAATATATATATAATGTAAACTCAAAAAATTATCATATAATGTGGGAAAATAATAAAAGATGTTAGAGACAAAAAATAATTGGAAGGGCCAAAAATTTTATCAAGATCCTTTGAAGAAAGGAAAGTAATAAATGTTGGAGGGGGTGTGGCAAAATTGGGACATTAATGCATTGCTGCTGGAGTTGTGAATTGATCCAACCATTCTGGATGACAATTTGGAACTATGCCCAAAGGGCACTAAAAGCATGAATGCTCTTTGATCCAGCCATATCATTGCTAGGTTTATACACCAAAGAGCTCATAATGAAAAAGACTTGTACAAAAATATTTATAGCTGTGCTCTCTGTGGTGGCAAAAAATTGGAAAAAGAGGGGATGTCCTTAGATTGGGGAATGACTGAATAAATTGTGATATCTGTTTGTGTTGGAATACTATTGTGATAAAAAATAATGAACTGGAAGAATTCCATGTGAACTGAAATGACCTTCAGGAATTGATGCAGAGTGAAAGGAGCAGAACCAGGAGAATATTATACACAGAGGGTGATATACTGTGGCACAATTGAATCTAATGGACTTCTCTACTAGCAGCAATGCAATGATCCAGGACAATTCTGAGGGACTTAGGAGAAAGAACACTATCCACATTCAGAGGAAGAACTGTAGGAATAGAAATACAGAAGAAAAACAACTTTTTGAACACATGGGTTGATGGGGATATGATTGGGGATGTAGACGCTAAACGATAACCCTGGTGCAAATATCAATAATGTGGAAATTGGTCTTGATCAATGACATGTAAAACCCAGTTGAATTGCATGTAGGCTATGGGAGGGGGTAGGGAAGAGGAGGGAAAGAACATGAATAATGTAACCATGGAAAAATATTTTAAATTAATTAATTAAACAAAATTTTCCAAAAACCAAAAAAAGATCCTTTGAAGAAGAACTTCATAGTTTCCTAAACCAGTGAAATGATATTTGTAGAAAAAACTAAATTAGAAGACAACAGGGCACTGTGATCTACATTTAGTCAATTTTAATTGGCTGAACTTGAAATCCCTTCTATGGAGATATATGACCTATCACTTACTATGTCAGCTACCCTTTGCCTCACATGCATTCCATTTATCAAATTAACAATTTTTTCTCTGAAAAACATAACCAATTTCTAAGTTCAGTCCACATTAATAACATTTTTCTATCACTTTCTTAAATCTGGGCTAATTATAAAACAATAAATCAGTACTGATATTTGGGGTTTGCCAGTTTCAATGTTATAAATGCTCATACTAAAAACAGAACAGTCACAAGTAAGCATGAGAAGACTCTTAAAACAACTGATTTTCAGCCTTGAACTATTTTATAAATTAGTATTTGGGTATCTTGTCCCATTTTATGATTAGCCTTATGCTTGTTTCAACACTCATTATTGCTATACGATATGTCAAGTGGTCAAGCATGTATGGCTCATTGGGAGTAAGATTCCCTCAGCCAAAGTAGGTCTCAATAAAGTTACATTCTATTAGATTAGAATTAGGATGTTGACTGAAGCTCCGAAAGGTTAAATAATTTTCCCATAATCAAACAGTAAGTTGAAGGACAGATGCATTTGAAAACAGGTCCCACTCCAAATTTAGAACTCTGTCTATTAAAACATAAACATTGTGACAAGAATCTTCTAAAAATAGGTAATATCCATCTATTTAATCCCAATCGCTATTTTTTTGTTTTGTTTTAAGCCATTCTGCTTTCACATCTTAGAAAACTTGAAATCAATAGAAAAGTTAATTGCCAACAAATAGTCAATTTCTATGTAAAAATCTTATTCTACCCTATTTGGATTTTAGACAACTTAACTTTATTCTATCAAGATCCAGCTTCATTTACTTCAACTTACTGTAAAATATACTTTTCTTTCCTAACTAGCAAGAACAGATGTTTTCCTTTTCAACATTTTGTTATAGTGTTCCAATAGTATTTTGGGAATAATTTACTTGCCTCCTTTTGCTAAAAATAGAGGAAGAATGGGAACTATCCAATTCTTTCTTTTAATACTGATCTTTGTATACTTGAACTGAAACACTTCCTTTCTAATTGATCCATTGTCCAGGTAGCTGTAGGGCTTTCTGGGGTATATAAGAAAGTTTGAAAAATTGGAAATCAAAACTATGACTGATTTTCCCAAAGTCAAAGTGCATATCTTTCTTTTAAATCTAAATTTTATTAAAAGTGCTACTGATGTTTTTATTACCAGCTTATATCAATCCTCTTTCCCTCAGTATTCCTTTGGCCTGAGGCTTCTCAGTGATAGCAGGGATAAAAGTCCTGATTTTTTTTTAATGTCTTGATTTTCCAGAGACTTAAACCATTTCCCCTCAAATCCTCCCCATTTAGCAATAGTAGGAATTTGGAGGGAATTTGTAAATTTAGTCACCCTTTTCCTTATGACATTCACCTTTCAAGGTTTTTCTAGTTTTTTAAGCAATCACCTGAAATTTGTAGATAAGGAGTCTTCAAAAGGTTTTTCCTCAGTTTTCTGTCAAAGATCCATTCTCAAGAGGCCAACTTCCCAAAGGCCATCATACATAATGTGGAAGCAACCTCCTGAATTATTGAACTAGCAGAGACATAGACACAGTGTATTTAGCTTACACAGTGTGCTTCCTCTCAGTACTCTGATTTATCAGACCATCTAATAATGCTCACATTTTAGGTAATCAGAAAATGTAATATATTTGTAAATTAATAAATATGGGCTTTCGAGACTTCCGGGTAAACATGGCTGCAATCTAGACGCGACTCACTTCCGCTCTCTGGCACCAAATGAAATAGACTACCTCAAAAGAGCATAAAAACCACCTTTGGAAGAATGGAGGGACTCTCCAGTACCCCACAGAAATGAAGGTATGTGGGGTTTGAACATTTACACACTATAAGGAGGAGGAAAAGCTAGCATAAAAATGTGAACTGAGCTGCCTCCCCCCCACCCCCAAACCAGAGTAAGATATCAGAGTGCTCACTGGGACAGCGAGGGAGTGAGAAGCATCTCTGTCTGGGAGGGGGGCACATCAGGGTCCTTGGTATCTAAAGACTGCAAGGAAACGATCTCTCAGGGTGGCTTCATGGGAGAATCCTGTACTGAGCACAGGGGGCTGCAGAACTGGACTCCTGGGCGGTTGCACTGAGCACCTGGGTGGACTTGAGCACCTGAGCGGGCTGCACTGATCACCTAAGAAACCTCGGAGGCTGGGAAGAACTAGTCTGAGGCAACCTAAATTCACAGAAAATCTGCCCATATCACCCAGACCCTAGACCGAAAAAAGAAAGTGGAATAAAACCACCAAAGGGATGGCTCACATGTCCCAAAATCAAGCCTCCAAAAAGAAAGGGGGGGAAAAGTGACTATTGAAAACTTTTATGGAGGGAGTACCCAAGGAAAAGAAGTGAATGAGGATGAAATCCAAACAAAATCAGAACATGGCTCCCAAAATGGAAACTATCCACAAGCTCTGGAAGATCTCAAACTGGAGCATACCCAAAAGATGAAAACCTTTTGGAAAAAAAAAATGGGAGAAAGAGATCAGCAGTCAGATAAACAAGACTTCACAATTGGAGAAGGAACTGGAAACATCTAATAGAGGGCAGACAAAGCTGAAAAGCAAAGCCTGTCCCTAAAGACCAGCATTAAACAACTAGAAGATAGTGAGCATGCCCAAAAGATGGAAACCTTTTGAAAAGAAAAATGGGAGAAAGAGATCAGCAGTCTGATAGACAAGACTTCACAATTGGAGAAAGAGCTGGAGGCATCTAATAGAAGGGCAGACAAAGCTGAAAAGCAAAACCAGTCTCTAACAACCAGAATTAAGCAAATAGAAAACAGCAAGATTACAAAACAGCAAGAATAAATAAAGCAAAGCCAATAAATTAATGAATTAGAAGAAAATATGAAATATCTCACTGAAAAGGGTACAGACTTGAAAAACAGAGGAAGAAGAGACAACCCCAGAATTATTGGTCTCCCCGAAAAACCAGAGATAAACAAAAACCCTCGATGCTATTCTACAGGAGATTATAGAAGAAAACGGCCCACATGTTCTGGAACAAGTGGGCAAAATAAAATAGAAAGGGTTCATAGAACACCCTCTATACTAAATCCCCCAGACAACCCCCAGGAATGCAATTGCCAAATTCAAGAGCTTCCAAGAAAAGGAGAAAATCCTAGAAGAAGCCAAGAAGAGGAACTTCAGATATAGGGGGGCTCCCATAAGGATAACACACGACTTAGTGGCTAACACACTAAGAGACCGCAAAGCATGGAACACGATATTTAGAAAGGCAAGAGAGCTGGGTCTCCAACCAAGAATCAACTGCCCAGCAAAACTGACTATATACTTCCAGGGGAAAGTATGGGCATTCAACAAAATAGAAGATTTCCAAGCATTTGCTAAGAAAAGACCAGAGCTCTGTGGAAAGTTCGATATCCAAGCACAGAAAGCAAGAGAAACATGAAAAGGTAAATATGAAAGAAAGAGAAAAGGAGATAAATCTTATCTTTTTCTTTAAGTCACACTCAATTCTATAAGGACTACATTTATATCAAATTATATATATTAATATGTGGGGAAAATATATTGTGTAACTCTCATAAATTGTATGCATCATAAGAGTAGTTAGAAGAATCATGAATAGGGAAAGATTGGGACGTCAAGAAGATTTGGTGAAAGGGGGGGCAAAGAAAGAAAAAGGGAGGGGGGAAATCGTCGATAATACTAACATTTACTTTAAGAAATGGGGGGGAGACTAAATAGAAAAATCTTTCCCATACAAAGACACTTGGGAAGGGGAGGGGAAGAACTCTCATATGAGAAGGAGAGGAAGAGAGTGTGAAGTGGAATTACTTAAACCTTAATCTCAGTGAAATCTAATCTGAGAGGGAAGAACATCTAGATCCAGTGGGATCCTGAATTCTATCTTAACCAACAGGGTAAGAAAGAAAGGAAAATCAAGGAGGGAGAGGAGGGAGGGAGTATAAAAAGGGAGGGAAGAAAAGGGGGGAAGGGAAGGGAGCATAAAAAGGGAGGGGCTAGAAAGGGAAGCATATCAAGGGAGGGGATTAGGGGGACATACCTAAAGTAAAACACTGGTTTAAAAGGATATAGCTAAAGAAGAAAGGTCAGAACCAGGGGAAGATATCAAAATGCCAGGGAATCCACAAGTGACAATCATAACTTTGAACATGAATGGGATGAACTCACCCATAAAACGTAGACAAATAGCAGATTGGATTAGAACCCCAAACCCTACCATTTGTTGCCTTCAAGAAACACATATGAGGTTCATTGATACTCACAAGGTTAGAATTAAAGGATGGAGTAAGACCTTTTGGGCCTCAACTGATAGAAAGAAGGCAGGAGTTGCAATCATGATATCCAACAAAGCCAAACCAAAAATAGACCTGATCAAAAGGGAAAGGGAAGGTAAATATTTCCTGCTGAAAGGGAGTATAGAAAATGAGGAAATATCACTAATCAACATGTATGCACCAAATGGTATAGCATCCAAATTTTTAATGGAGAAACTAGGAGAATCTAAGGAGGAAATAGACAGTAAAACCATATTAGTGGGAGACTTGAAACAACCACTATCAAATTTAGATAAATCAAACCAAAAAATAAATAAGAAAGAGGTAAAAGAGGTGAATGAAACCTTAGAAAAATTAGAGTTAATAGACATATGGAGAAAAATAAATATGCACAAAAAGGAATACACCTTCTTCTCAGTGCCACATGGCACATTCACAAAAATAGATCATACACTAGGTCACAGAAATATGGCAATCAAATGCAGAAAAGCAGAAATAATAAATTCCACCTTTTCAGATCATAAAGCAATAAAATATTGATTGGAAAGGGTACATGGAGAGCCAAATCAAAAATTAATTGGAAATTAAATAATATGATACTCCAAAATCAGTTAGTTAGAGAGGAAATCATATAAACAATTAATAATTTCATTGAGGAAAATGACAATGGTGAGACATCCTTTCAAACCTTATGTGATGCAGCCAAAGCAGTACTTAGAGGAAAATTCATATCCCTGACTGCATATATTAACAAATTAGGGAGGGCAGAGATCAATGAATTGGAAATGAAAATCAAAAAACTTGAGAACAAACAAATTAAAAACCCCCAGAAGAAAACCAAACTAGAGATCTTAAAAATTAAGGGAAAAATTAATAAAATTGAAAGTGATAGAACTATTGAGCTAATAAGCAAGACTAGAAGCTGGTACTTTGAAAAAACATACAAAATAGACAAAGTACTGGTCAATCTGATTAAAAAAAGGAAAGAAGAAAGGCAAATTAACAGCATCAAGGATGAAAAGGGGGATCTCACCTCCAACGAAGAGGAAATTAAGGCAATCATTAAAAACTACTTTGCCCAACTATATGGCAATAAATATACCATCCTAGGTGATATGGATGAATATCTAAAAAATATAAATTGCCTAGACTAACAGAAGAAGAATTAGATTTCTTAAATAATCCCATATCAGAAACAGAAATCCAACAGGCCATCAAAGAACTTCCTAAGAAAAAATCACCAGGGCCTGATGGATTCACCAGTGAATTCTATCAAACATTCAAAGAACAACTAGCCCCAATACAATACAAATTATTTGACATAAGCAAAGAGGGAGTTCTACCAAATTCCTTTTATGACACAAACATGGTACTAATTCCAAAGCTAGGCAGGCCAAAAACAGAGAAAGAAAATTATAGACCAATCTCTCTAATAAATATAGATGCAAAAATCTTAAATAGGATAGTAGCAAAAAGACTCCAGCAAGTGATCAGAAGAGTCATTCACCATGATCAAGTAGGATTTATACCAGGGATGCAGGGCTGGTTCAATATTAGGAAAACCATCCACAAAATTGACCACATCAACAAGCAAACCAACAAAAATCATGATTATTTCAATTGACGCAGAAAAAGTCTTTGATAAAATACAACACCCATTCCTATTATAAACACTAGAAAGCATAGGAATAGAAGGGTTGTTCCTAAAAATAATAAACAGTATATATCTAAAACCATCAACTAATATCATCTGCAATGGGGATAAACTAAATCCATATCCATTAAGATCAGGAGTGAAACAAGGATGCCCATTATCACCTCTATTATTTGACATTGTACTAGAAACACTAGCAGTAGCAATTAGAGAAGAAAAAGAAATGGAAGGCATTAAAATTGGCAATGAGGAGATGAAGTTATCACTATTTGTGGATGACATGATGGTCTACTTAAAGAATCCTAGAGATTCAACCAAAAAGCTAATTGAAATAATCAACAACTTTAGCAAAGTTGCAGGATACAAATAAACCCACATAAGTCATCAGCTTTTCTATATATTTCCAAAGCAGCTTAGCAGCAAGAACTAGAAAGAGAAATCCCATTCAAAATTACCTTAGACAAAATAAAATACCTAGGAATCTATCTCCCAAGACAAACACAGGAACTATATGAACACAACTACAAAACACTCTCCACACAACTAAAACTAGACTTGAACAATTGGAAAAACATTAACTGCTCATGGGTAGGATGAGCCAGTATAATAAAAATGACCATCCTACCCAAAGTCATCAATCTATTTAATGCCATACCCATGGAACTTCCAAAAAAATTTTTTTACTGATCTAGAAAAAACCATAACAAAGTTCATTTGGAAGAAAAAAGACACAAGGATATCCAGGGTAACAATGAAAAAAAATACGAAGGAAGGTGGCCTTGGAGTCCCAGATCTCAGACTATATTATAAAGCAGCTGTCATCAAAACAATTTGGTACTGGCTAAGAGATAGAAAGAAGGATCAGTGGAATAGACTCGGGGTAAGTGACCTCAGCAAGACAGTATATGACAAACCCAAAAATCCCAGCTTTTGGGACAAAAATACATTATTTGATAAAAACTGCTGGGGAAATTGGAGGACAATGTGGGAAAGATTAGGTTTAGATGAACACCTAACACCCTACACCAAGATAAATTCAAAATGGGTGAATGACTTGAACATAAAGAAGGAAACTATAAGAAAATTAGGCAAACACAGAATAATATACATGTCAGACCTTTGGGAAGGGAGAGGCTTTAAAACCAAGCAAGACTTAGAAAGAGTCACAAAATGCAAATAAATAATCTGGAATACATCAAATTAAAAAGTTTTTGTACAAACAAAACCAATGTAACTAAAATTTGAGGGGAAGCAACAAATTCGGAAGCAATCTTCATAAATACCTCTGACAGAGGTTTAATTACTCAAATTTACAAAGAGCTACAATAATTGTACAAAATATCAAGCCATTCTCCAATTGATAAATGGGCAAGGGACATGAACAGGCAGTTCTCAGCCAAAGAAATCAAAACTATTAATAAGCACATGAAAAAGTGTTCTACATCTCTTATAATCAGAGAGATGCAAATCAAAACAACCCTGAGGTATCACCTCACACCTAGCATATTGGCCAACATGACAGCAAAGGAAAGTAATGAATGCTGGAGTGGATGTGGCAAAGTACAGACATTAATTCATTGCTGGTGGAGTTGTGAATTGATCCAACCATTCTGGAGGGCAATTTGGAACTATGCCCAAAGGGTGACAAAAAACTCTCTGCCCTTTGATCCAGCTATAGCACTGCTGGGTTTATACCCTAAAGAGACAATAAGTAAAAAGACTTGTACAAGAATATGAATATAGCTGCACTCTTTGTGGTGGCCAAAAATTGGAAAATGAGGACATGCCCTCAATTGGGGAATGGCTGAACAAATTGTGGTATATGTTGGTGATGGAATACTATTGTGCTAAAAGGAATAATAAAGTAGAGGAATTCCATGAAGACTGGAACGATCTCCAGGAAGTGATGCAGAGGGAAAGGAGCAGAACCAGGAAAACATTGTACACAGAGACTGATACACTGTGGTATAATCGAAGGTAATGGACTTTTCCATCATTGGCAATGCAATGTCCCTGAACAATCTGCAGGGATCTAAAAACCATTATCCACAAGCAGAGGATAAACTGTGAGAGTAAAATCACCGAGGAAAAGCAACTGCTTGACTATAGGGGTAAGGGGATACGACTGAGGAGAGACTCTAAATGAACACTCTAATGCAAATACCAACACCATGGGAATGGGTTCAAACCAAGAACACATGTGATATCCAGTGGAATCATGCATCTGCTATGGAAGAGGTGGTGGGAAGGGGGGGTGGGAGGAAAAGAAAATGATCTTTGTTTCCAATGAATAATGTTTGGAAATGACCAAATAAAATAATGTTTAAAGTGAAAAAAAATAATTATGGGCTTTCATAAAATTGTACCTCAACATTTATTTTATTTCTTAGTCTTCTGAGAAAGATGCAAGAGGCACTAGTAGGTACTTTATTTTGGGTCAATAATCAATTCTTTGGTATCATGAATGCCTGAAAAAATTATATCAATGCCCAGAAAATAATTTTTAAAATGTTCATTCTCATGACATTCATAATACTATAGGTGGTAAGAAAAATTTGAAAAAAAGATGTAAAAATCATATTCCCTTCCTTCAAATAGTTTTAATTGAGAAAACAACACTGAAATATATGAAACACCTGACACTTGTTTAAATTTAAGAATTTAAAATATTTACATACAAAAACCTGCTTTGAGTGAATGTTAAATTGAATGGTAAAAACTGAAAGTTACACTCTTTTGAGAAGGGAGAAACTAAGGTGGGCTGGAATAGTTCAAGATTCCTGGCTTCATCAGGATATCAAAAGATGGATAAAATTAGCTAGGCAATGGAAAGAATGGAGGACATTCAATGCAGATCAAAGGAATTAATTTGGAAATGATTAGGAGAAATTCTCTGGCTTGGAAGAGGCTGACCTTGCTTGGACTGAAGAATGAGTGTTGGCAAGGAAGGTAAAATTAATTTGGATAGGTACAGTGGTGTTAGACATTAGAAAGCCTGGAAAATTATGTGAAGGTGTTTACATTTGCAATATTAGGAAATGAGGGGCTATTAATGCAGAGAAGGATGAAGGTAAATTGAAGATAATGAACACCAATTTGAAAGAGGTATATTCTATGAGTTTGATGCCACAAAATACCATTTCTTTAACGACATTATTTTCTTACTGGGTCTTCATGGCTAGAAATTGTAGAACATAGTAATCAAAGAATTACACTTTCTAGTAAAGGAAAAGGGAAGCTTGGCTGAAGCAAGCTCAACTGTTCAGCCTCCCACTGAAAGCAGTCCTCAGGCAGGCCCTCTATTACTCAGGTTATTCTTGTAAATCAGAGTAAAGACTACTTACCTCTTTCCCTGTACCCTTTCTCTTAATGAAAAAAGGAGATTAGAAACTGAAAGTCTCTTTAATGCTACTGTTCTCCAGAAAGCAATAAGTCCGTTGGGGGGGGGGGGACCCTGTTTGATAATGACAAAAAATTTTCTCTCACATTCAACCCAAAGTGAAGGAATTCCACAAATTGATTTATCTTCCCATTAAGCAGAAAGATGCCTCCTGCAAAATAAACACATTACCACTATTTTTTACTATTTTCAGCACCAGACCTAGATAGAGTATTAAACCCCACTCCCTCCTCTGACTGAACAAGTCCTCACACCTGGAAAAATGACCTACAGCATTAGCAGCTCCACTCCACCTAGCTAGTGTCTGTGAGACATTCTCCTATTGGTACCTTCCCTATGGTGATTAATAAAAAAAATATGAGGTTAAAAAAGGGACCCAATTTATTCAGAATTGCACATTGAAGCAGAAATCCATGAGGTAGGAGTGCTAAGCAATAAAGGAAAATGAACAAAATAATATAAAAGTAATTAAAGAAAGATTCCCAATCAATTACAAATATACACACAGAGAGAAAGAAATGAAGGAGTAAAGAAATTGTAAAACAATATCTAATTGTTAAACCAGAGAAATTGCAAATCACAAAACAAGTAAAATCAGGCAAAGATAAAGAGATAAAGAATACTCAAAAGTTCAGGATATAACAAAACTGAAAAATCAACTTATATTTAAACACATTTTAAAAATTGGGAGATGATGCAATAAATAGAGATATTAGAGATTATATAGCAAATAAGAAGATATGAAAAAATATAAAAAGCTAGGTGGACTGGAGGATTTAATTAGAAAATAATTTTCAGTGGAACAAACTGAAGAACTACTAAATAGTTATAATTAATAGTACACTATCAGAGAGAAATTCCAAATCTGATTCAATGAGGCACATAGTTATTATGTGATAAAATTACAAATACAGAGAAAAATATTACAAACATCAAGGAAGGGAAGAAGAACAAAATAAAAATAAAGTAAAACAGTATTTTTTATCCAGTAGGACAAATAAAATATCTCAAAATTTGGTGCAAATATATAAAAGGCTTTAATATATTTTTGAATTCCTGAATGACAAAACTTTGCCTTTAAAAAAACAAATAATCCCTGGATGCCCAGTCTTTTAGAGAGTAGATTCATGAGGATTTAAAGTAAAACTATTGGAAGAAGCCAGAACAGGGAGCCTGAGAAATGCTTATGAATGAAATAATGAAAGCATGAAGAGAAATAATTCTAATGAAGAGGGAAAATTACAGTTATAAAAATAGGCCAATTTGGATGGACAAAAAATCAGCCCTTGTTGTTGATGTTTTTGTTGTTAACATATTAAAAAAGAGATGGAAACAAGGTTAAGAAATGGAGGATTTAAGAACTAAAACATGGGATAATATCCTCATGGCCAAAAGGACTAAAATTAAGAATGAGGGAAGGGAGAGAAATAAGGACATGAAATATTTGTTCATTTCCTATTTCAGTGGAAATGTAAAGGGTAAAATTAGGGGTTATTCACTGAATATATTATACTAGTGGTCACCAAGGATTAATTCAATCCCAATAAAATACTCAAATCAGTTTGGGATTTTTATGGTGGTTTAATTACAATAGAGGGAAGAAATTAAGAAGAGACAGAGAAAAAGGGTATAAGATTTCTCCAGCCTAGCCTAAGCCAAGGGAAGTTCAGAGAACTCAGCCATGAGGCCTCCTCAGAAGATTAAAACTAGCTCGGCTTCCAGCCATAAGGTCTACTCTGAGATGAGGAGCCTCCTAATAGGATAGTGCTTTATGAGGTAAAGGAAATGAGGAATCAGCCTAACCACTCACCCAGGTCACTCAGGGTAGATGCCTCACCTAACCCACACTACAGAGCTTTTCCAGTCACCTCACCAGCAAGCAGCAACCCCCAAACCGCCAAGACACTCAGTATGCTGCCTCAAGCCACAGGAGTCAGAGAGAGATTCACATCTTTGCAAGAGAGCCTGGAGAGAGGAAGTGACGCAAAATATATAGATCATTCTTTACATCACTTCCTGAGTCTTACATGTACCAATGGTAGCTTAAGTTTGACTTAGGACAGTCCAGGGGGTCTGCCAATTGTTTCTTATTTGTCATTTGCTAGCACATGTCTGTCATCGACCATCCTCCTCAACACTTAATCCTTAAATAGCCATGTATACATTCCTGGTTGCTAGGATTTTAAAGACTAATCAGGGTGGAGGAAATATAAAATTCACAGAAAATGGAAGAGTTAAGAAGATTATTTATGATAGCTGGAATTGTGATAACAAATGAAGAGAAAACTAGTTAACAATTACTTCACTTGGTTTCTGACTAGGGGAATTACCATTAGTTTGAGGACACAAAATAATTATAACTATTAGGAGGTTGATGACCCAGGAGTAAGGAGATTGTAAGAGAATGCTCTATTGTCCTGTAAGAAATAGAGTCCCTATGCCCAGATGTATAACATCCTTGGATATTGATATCTTGTTGCTCACATACATTTCTTGGACCTTTTAGAAATTCATTTTCAGATGAGCATTGGCTTGGATAAATCATTCTCATCTCTGATCACACTTCATAAGACATGCTATTTTATTAATTCACTGGATAAATTAATACCTTGATACATATTTCTCAGGGATAAACCTTTGGAAGCCTGTAAGTTTCACAGTTGTGGTTCTTATTAATTAGAGTGATAAATTAGTAAACTCATTACTTATTGGCAAGGAATAAAGGAAGTGGGAGTTTAGGATTGTGGATTATTACATTTTATATATACACTCATAAACACAATTTGAAATCTTAATTGTTATAAGATTTTGATTATATTTGGATGAAATGATAATATATTTAAAATGTTTATTTTATGGAAAGAAGACAAAAGACTACATTATTCACATCAGCTGTATTTAAATAATCTGAGCCCCGACTTTTCTTGAGTATTAATTTCTCTTGTAGTCAAATTAGATATTGATTTTGAAATTAAAAAATAAATCCACATATATTTTCAACTTTCTGTAAGAATATATTTTAAATACCTTAAAAATTAAGAATTTTTAAAAGAAAATGAATCATATTAATGACTACAAAATAATTATAATATATTACAATAATTAGAAGGTAAAAATAGTAGAAACAATAGGTAAAATAAACAGTATCAAATTTTAACAATATTACCACTGACATTGTCATAAAAGTCAGAATGGTGAACTAAGGGAATCAGAATATGCCTCCTCTTAATTTGATACAAAAACTGAAACAATGTAAATGGACTGAAAAACAATTTCTAAACAATTTAAAATGAATATTACAGATTTACAAAATATATAGAAGAACACAAAGAAAAAATAATAAGATACCTTTTTAATTTACTTTTTTTGCCAAGAATGAGGGCACCATAGGTATGAAACTGCATAAATTTGTAAGGATATGCGATAAGGGATAGAGAAAAATATACACATTGTCTTCAAAAGCTGAGAATGCAGGATTCAACAGATACTTTCCCAATGTATTGATCCATTTTACTGAATTGTTCTCTACTTCATCCATTTTTCCTTTAAAATTATCTTTTGGAATTAAATTCAAGATGACAGATTAGATGCAGTGATAGTCCAGACCTGTAAAACTCTTCCACATCAATTAAAAACAAAGTAGTTTGAGGACACAGAAAACCAAATCTAACAACAGGGAAGAACTGGGAGACTCTCCTGCTGGATTCAACTTAAAAGGTACTCCAAAAAAGCCTGAATTCTTGAACTCATGGGCTTAAGGGAAAGGAAGAAGGATGGTCCCAGGACTCCTTCCCCAACTATAGTGCTGAGTCTCCAGGGGTGGTTATAATCTCTGGATGGGCAAGCATGTTTGTCTGGAAGGAGTGGCTTACTGGCACAGATATGCTAGGCTCAGGGTATTGAAAACAAGCAGCTGAAGGAGAATCACAAAGAGGGCAGCCTAAACACAGGTAAAACATTCCACCTTCCTCTCTCCCTTTTTCTAAAGGTTTTGGCCTCAGGGCACATCCATCTCTGCAGATCAATTGCCCGTGGCTTAATCTTATAAATAGAGAAGATAAGAAGCCTTCAGAGGGCAGGGAATCTCAATCTCCAACAACCCTCCCTCACAGACTGCACTGAGATTATCTGTAAGAATCAAGCTGACTTACATTCCATATCAAGGGCTACAACCACTACAGAATGCATTGCTAACAGGGCTGTTAGCACAGGTCCCTTCAAGTACACCTTCACCTACACCTTCAGCTTATGCTACAAGCTGGTGAAGATCTGATCTCAGGGCTCATCAATATCATCAGTCAAACCTAGTTAATCAGCAGAACATTGAAAAATCCCCTTCAGGGTACAATAATTCACTGACCCAATAAATAATCTGAGGAGCAAGGTTACAGTCAATGACGGGGGGGGGGGGGGGGGAAGAAGGGAAAAATATGAGTAAACAACAGAAAAAGTAAAAAGAAATTACAATCAATAGCTTCTATCCAGGTAATGAACAAAGAGCAAATGGAACAGAGGAGGACCAAGTAATACCAAGTAAAAACACATCTTAATCTCAGTGAAATCAATTCTGAAAGGGATGATCATATAGATACATTGGGATATAGAATTCTATCTTACCCTACAGGAACAGTGAGAAAGGAAAACTAAGGGGCTGGGGAGTACAAAAAGGGAGGGAAAGAGAGGGAGAGTGTACTTAACAGACATTAAAAAATAAGAAGAGAACAAAGAGGGAGGGGGCCAAAAGGGAAGCATATTAAGGGTGGAGATCAGGAAGATTGATTAAAAGCAAACCACTGGTCTAAAAATATATAGCAAAAGAAGAAAGAGCAGAATTAGGAGACGATATCAAATGTTGGGTAATACAGAGATAGTTATCATAACTCTGAATATGAATGGAATGAACTAATCCATAAAACAAAAGCAAATAACAGAGTGGATTAGAAACCACAATCCTACCATATGTTGTCTACAAGGAAGATATATGGGGAAGGTAGACACACACAGAGTAAAGATAAAAGACTGGAGCAAAAAAGAAGAAGAGAGGAGTCTCAATCATTATATCTGACAAAGCCAAAGTAAAAATAGATCTAGTTAAAAAAGATAGGGAAGATAATTATACTGTGAAAAAGGCAGTATAGACAATGAGGAAATTTCAGTACTCAACATGCATGCACCAAATGGTATAGTAACCAAATTTCTAAAGGAGAAACTAGTGGAGTTAAAGTAGGAAATAGATAGTAAAACTATACTCGTGGGAGACCTGAACTTTCCACTATTGAATCTAGATAAATCAAATAAAAAAATAAATAAGAAAGAGGTAAGAGATGTAAATGAAATCTTAAAAAAAAGAGAGTTAAAAGATATATGGAGAAAAATAAATAGGGACAAAAAGAAATATACCTTCTTTTCAACAGCACATGGTATATTCACAAAGACTGACAATATACTAGGACATAAAACATGTAAAAGAAGTGAAAAAGAGCAGAAATAATAAATGCAACCTTTTCATATCACAATGCAATAAAAATAATAATTAGTGAGGGTACATGGAGAAGCAAATCAAAAATTAATTGGAAATTAAATAATATGATTCTCCAAAATTTGTTAGTTAAAGAACAAATCATAGAAACAATAATTAATTTCATTGATGAAAATGACAATCATGAGGCATACTATAAAAACCTATGGGATAATGCCAAAGCAATACTCAGGGGGAAATTTATATCCTTGAATTCATATATTATCAAATTAGAGGGGGCAGAGGTCAATGAATTGGGCATGCAAATTAAAAAACTAGAAAGTGAACAAATGAAAACTCCTCTGATGAAATCTAAATTAGAGATCCTAAAAATTAAAGGAGAAATTAATAAAATCTAAAGTGAAAGAACAATTGCATTAATAAATAATACTAGATTCTAGTACTTTGAAAAAAACAAATAAAATAGGTAAAATGCTGGTCCATCTAATAAAAAAGGGAAGAATACCAAATTAATAGTATCAAAAATGAAAAGGGATACCTCACCTCTAATGAAGTGGAAATTAAGGCAATCAGTAAAAATTATTTTGCCCAATTACATGGCAATAAATATTGCAATCTAGGTGATCTGGACAATAATTACAAAAATATAAATTGCCTAGATTAACAGAAGAAGTAATAGAATACTTAAATAATCCCATATCAAAAAAATAAATTTAACAAGCCATCAAAGAACCCAGGGCTCTGTCCTCAAATGACCATCAAAAGATCCTGTAGTTAGATGCTATCCATGGTCACCACTACCATGAAGCATTCAGGGCTGTCACAGGAGAAAACTTGCTTCTGGGGGTCAATTGGTTTCCTGGACAACATCTCCAGGCACATCTTCATTTCAGATTCTTCTCCCCCACCTGCCCACTCCTGGACTGACCCCTTGAACCCTAAGCACATCCCAATGATCTGTATCTTCCCTGGTCTAGGTCTCCCCTTCCCCACTGTCCACATGGATCCATGAATGGAGGGATCCCCAGCTAATCCCTCCTTCCCCACATCATGACCAGATGTTGCTCTGTGGATATGACTTCCTTCCTGGGGAGTAGGGGATCCATGATCCCTAAACCTTGACTCTCCTTTGACACTTAATCTGGGAAGGAGGAGGGGGAGTGGGTTGTGGGGACATCCCCTGTTGGCACTGAGTCTGGAGTCTCTTCCTCTATTCAACTGTCACAATAAAAAAAAAAAATTCTCCCCCGGGCTCAGTTAAATTCACAAGGTAATTCTATCAAACATTCAAAGAACAACTAATCCCAATATTATACAAATTATTTGACATAGTAAGCAAAGAAGGAGTTCTACGAAGTTCCTTTTATGACACAAATATAGTACTGATTCCAAAGCCAGGCAGGTCGAAAACAGAGAAAGAAAACTATAGACCAATATCCTTAATGAACATAGAAGCAAAAATATTAAACAGAATACATACTAGCAAAAAGACACTAGCAAGTGATTACAAATGTTATTCATTATGATCAAGTAGTATTTATACCAGGAATGCAATGATGGTTCAATATTATGAAAACCATCCACATAATAAGAAGAAAACTAACAAAAATCACATGATTATCTCAATAGATGCAGAAAAAGATACTAGAAATTTTAGGAATAGAAGGGCCTTTCCTAAAAATAATAATAATAATAATTATATATATATATATATATATATATATATATATATATATATATATATATATAACCAGCAAGCATCATCTGCAATGGGGATAAATTAGAAGCATTCCCACTAAGATCAGGAGTGAAATAAGTATGCCCATTATCACCTTTATTGTTTAACATTGTACTAGAAACACTAGCAGTAGCAACTGGAGAAGAAAAAGTAATTAAGGAAGATATTAAAATAGACAATGAGGAGCCCAAGCTATCACTCTTTGCAGATGATATGATTGTCTACTTAAAGAATCCCAGATAATCAACTAAAAAGCTTATGGAAATAGTCAACAACTTTAGCAAAGTTATAGGATACAAAATAAACCCACATACATCATCAGCATTTTTATATATTTTCAAAACATCCTTTTAGCAAGACTTAGAAAAATAAATTCCACTTAAAATCACCCTAGGCAATGCAAAATTAAGATCTATCTACTGAGGATCTATCTACTGAGACAAACACAGGAACTATATGAACACAACTACAAAACACTTTCCACACAATTAAAACTAGTTCTAAACAATTGGAAAAACATTAATAGCTCCTGTGTAGTATAAAATGGAGATTTGAACCCTAGACTTCAATCCCCAGAAGTCTTTGTTACTTCCCAGAATTCCTTATAATCTCACCTGAGTCTCCACCTGGGCGAAGATCACAAAGAGTATTTAACTGGCAGCAACGCCTACTTTGCCCTCCTCCATTGCAGTGATGTAGTGGGTAAGCTAAGTGCAGGGGTTTTAAATGGGCTAATCAGCCCTAGGCACATGGTTTTCTAATTTTGTATTTTATTTATTCTTTGATTTCTAACAATTCTTAATGAACCTAATAAAATATAATAATTTTATTACTAGAGACTAAATTTAAATTTAAAGTGATGGCAACCACAAGATTGGATGAGGACTTCTCAATTTTTAAAATGAGATAGCCTAGATAATGTTTTTTAAGCCATGTTTCTCCAAGGCTTTTCAGCAAAGCCTCTTGACTCAGCTCGCTCCTGTTGCCTGCTTACCTGCTTGCCTGCTTGCCTGCAATCTGCTCCTGCCTGCAGTCATCTTATCTGGACCTGCTTGACTCAGATCACTCTCCTGGTCCTGACCCGCCCTGGCCCAGCCCCAACTGATCTTCAGCCTCTGAGCCACCTCTTATCCTCAAATTATTGTAATTTCAAAGTTGGTGTGTTTACAAGTCCCAGTGGAGAGACTAGTCTTCCTCAGGCCTCAGGGGGTTATGTAAAATGGAGATTTGAACCCTGGACTTCAATCCCCAAAAGTCTTTGGTACTTCCCAGAATTCCCTATAATCTCACCTGCATCTCCACCTGGGTGAGTCACAAGGAGTATCTAACTGGCAGCCATGCCTACTTTGTCCTAACTAAACACGGGGATTTTAAATGGGCTAATCAGACCTAGGCACATGGTTTTCTTATTTTGTATTTTCTTTATTATTTGACTTCTAATGATCCTTAATAAACCTCATAAAATATTAAACTTTACAGTAGAATGAGCTAACATAATAAAAATGACAATCTACCAAAAAAAATTTTTTTTACTGAATCAGAAAAAACAATAACAAAGTTTATTTGGAAGAACAAAAGATCAAAAATATCAAGGAAAATAATGAAAAAATTTAAGGAAGGTGACTAGTAGTACCAAACCTTAAACTGTACTATAAAGTAGTGCTCATAAAAACAAAATGGTACTGGCTAAAAAACAGAAGGGAGCTTGAGTGGAATAGACTTGGAGTAAGTGATGTCAGCAAGATAGTCTATGATAAACTCCCAAATCCCAGCTTTTGGGACAAAAATTCACTATTTGACCAAAATTGATGGGGAATTTTGAAAACAGTATGGGAAAGATTAGGTTTAAATCAACTTCTCACACCCTAAACCATGATGAGCTCAGAATGGGTAAATGACTTGAATATAAAGAAAGAAACTATAAGTATATTAGGTGAACACAGAATAGTTTACTTGTCAGATATTTGGGAAAGGAAAAATGTTAAGACCAAGCACAAGTTAGAAATAATTACAAAGTGTAAAATAAATAATTTTGATTACATCAAATTAAAAAGGTTTTGTACACACAAAACCAATGCAACCAAAATTAGAAAGGAAGCAAAAAATTGGGGAAAATGTTTATAACAAAAACCTTTGACAAATGTCTAGTTACTAAAATATATAAAGAGCTAAATTAATTGTACAAAAATTCAAGCCATTCTCCAATCAATAAGTGGGCAAGGGACATGAATAGGCAATTTTCAGATAAATCAAAACTATTAATAAGCACATGAAAAAGTGTTCCAAATTTCTTAAAATCAGAGAAATGCAAATCAAAACAACTCTGAGGTACCATCTCACACCTAGCAGATTGGCTACCATGACAGAAAAGAAATGTAATAATGGTTGGAGGGGATGTTGCAAAATTGGGATATTAATACATTGTTGCTAGAGTTGTGAATTGATCCAAAGATTCTGGAGGGCAATTTGGAACTGTGCCGAAAGGGCACTAAAAGACTGTCTGCCTTTGATCCATCAATCCACTGCAATGTTTATGCCCCAAAGAGATCATAATAAAAAAGACTTTTACAAAGGCATTTATAGCTGCACTCTTTGTTGTGGCAAAAAAAAAAATTGGAAAATGAGGGTATGCCCTGTGATTTGGGAATGGCTGAACAAATTATGGTATATATTGGTGATAGAATACTATTGTACTCAAAGGAATAATGAACTGGAGGAATTCAGTGCAACCTGGAATGACCTCCAGGAATTGATGCAGAGTGAAAGGAGCAGAACCAGGAGAACATTGTACACAGAGAAGGATACATGTGTTACAATCAAATGTAATAGACATCTCTACTAGAAGCAATGCAATGATTCAAGACATTTCTGAGGGACTTATGTGGAAGAAACATGAAGAGAGAGAGGACTTGCAAGCCAGGTCATGCAAGAAACAACGCTGGGGACCTGTCGATCAATTAAGACAAAGATTCCAAATGAAATGTTTCCAGGAGGAGTAGGCAGTTGAAGCTAGCCAGGAAGAGGAACTGGAATCTGTTTCTTCTCTCTCTTTGGGGTGGACTGACCAAGAAAGAACAGAGAAACCTCTGCTCTAGTTTTTCTGACCAAAGGAGGCAAGGCTGGCTGAAGGGGGAAGAAGCTGAGAACTAATATTATTAGCTTCTGTTCCAGGCTGAAGGACCCTTGAGGCCTGCTCCTGGAGTTAAGGTGAGAGACCTTGATGGTTTTGTGAGTTGAAAGAAGAAAAGAAGGTTTTAAATAGTTGTCCTCTATCTCTCTGGCTGTCTTAGAGTCACAGCTGTGACTGGACTGACTTCCCAAACCCTCAAATTCTCCATAGATTAGGGAAACCCTCATCCCTTTCACCTCAGTTCTCTATCCCTTGTTTCCCAATAAACCCCTTACCTGAGAAAGAAAATAAGAGTATTTTATAGTCCACTCAGTGGGAAGGGAGGAAGCCAAAAGGCTTCAAGAAGTTGGTGGTTAAGGGAGGGAGTCCAGGAGGAAGAGTGTAGGAAATAGATTGATCCATTAGCCAAAAAAATAGTGATCAGTAGGCAAACCCCAAAGCATTCCCCTGTGGCAGCATCTCAGTGTCTCTCAAAGTGCATCTATCACCATTTTAACTAGGCAGCCCTCAGAGTGTCCCTCTAACAGCAGCTCTATAGACACAAGCCAGAGTACCCAGTTATTACAACAAGAAGTAGTTCACACAGATTATCTTTTTTATTACACTTATAAGAAAGAACACTATCCACATTCATAGAAAGAATTGTGGGAATAAAAACACAGAAAAAAAACCCGAATGCTTGATCATATGGGTTGATGGGTATAAGATTGGGAATATGGACTCTAAGAGATCACCATAGTGCAAATATCAATAATATGGAAATAGGTCTTGATCAATGACATATGTAAAATCCAGTTGAATTACATGTTGGCTATGGGATGGGTTTTGGGAGGGGAAGAAAAGATCATGAATCATGTAACCATAGAAAAATATTCTAAATTAATTAATTAAATAAAATTTCCCACCCACCCCCAATTCAAAATTTTCTTTTTTTTTTAATATGAGATAGTTCCCTGGAAGAGGCTATGGGAGATATACAGAGAGAAATCTAAGAGATGTCAAAAATTTTATTTAAAACATTTTTAATATAAGATTCCTGAAAACAGCAGCCACATTACTGGATATGGAGTGGTGCCAGGAGGATATACATTTGGAGAGGTAGTAAGGTTAGGTAAAATGTGTCTTGAAACATGAATACTTGAGTTTGAGTTCAGCCTGTGACCCTAAGAAAGCTAGTTAACCTCTCAGCGAACATAGGCAAATTTTACCAATAAAATGACAATCTTAATCCTTCCTTCTCAAAACCAGTAATCCTCAAGATATAAAGTATATAACCTCACATATAATAGATGCCTAACAAAATAAATGTTAAAAAATTGTGTGAGGTTATGGTATTTATTCATGAAGGGGATCTTTTGGTAGGACATTTTTAATAGTACAAAAAAATTGTTACCTCATTTACTTTTATTACACAATTCAATTTCCACTAGAGCATTAAACAGTTCAAAGGGATCAGGATTTTGGCTAGGGTACCAGAATTGGACATGTACATAGTGACATCTCAGAAAACTGGGTTCTGTCTCTACACTTCAGTCCCTATCCACATATATACAAACTCTGGGTATTTCCTAGGACCCAATATTTTCATTTACTATATTGACTTCTACTCTAAGAAGTAAAGATTAGATTTTTAAATTAATTTTTTATTTTTCCCAAATGATGTCAATACAAATTTTAATAATAATTTTCTGACATTTTGTGATCACCAAGTAATATGATATAGGTTTTACATGTGCTATCATACAATATCTATTTCCTTATTCATTATGTTATAAAAGAAGACAAATATTGATTATACTAGAGAAAAATTCATGGAAGAAATAAACTGAAGAATAGAATGCTTCATTCTGTATCCAACATCTTTCAGTTTCTTCTATGGCAGTGGAAAACCTCTTTTTTCATAAGTTTCTTGGAGTTGTCCTGATAATTGTTGCTTGGAATTGTTAATGATAGCTAATCCATTCACAGTTGATTACAATATTTATGGCTCTCAGGATCTACAATGTTCTACAGGTTTCTCTCACTTTGCATCACTTCATAGATCTTTTCAGAATTTTTTCCTGATCATCTTGTTTGTCATTTCTTATGGGAAAATATTATTTCATTAAAATAACATACCACACCTTGTTCAACCATTACACAGTATAAAATTATTTAAAAGAATGTGATCTTTTTTCTGAAGATTTGAATGCAAAGTTGTGTGAAATAACATATGATGAAGTCATATGTTGATGACAACATGAAATAAAATAAGATGAAGAACATTATGATGAAATTCTGTATTGACTATTTCTTCTTTTTCACTGGGATCATATATTTTCTCTAGTCATTGTTCTTCGTACATATTCAAAGTGCTTTTTTTTTGGCTACTGAGTGTTAAGGGTAAAATTATGGTTGAGACTGAAAAAAAATCTAAATTTAAGTGGTTGCCAAGGGAAATCCCAAAGAATAAAATACCCAAGTCAACTGCCAAATTTTATGGTGATTCAATTGATAGTAGAGAAGATTAAGAAGAAGGAAGAAGAAGGAGTAGTTTTTTTTTTTTTTCTCTCTCTCTCCCCCTGCCTGATTAGTATTGGATCAGGAGATAAGGGAGTAAGGGTTTGGAGTATGAAGGAGGAAGGAATCAGCCTGACCTCCAAAGGGGCTCAGCTAAGATGCCTGAACATGAAATCAGCTCAAGGGCAAAACTCACTGTGCCAGACAGTCGTCTCTCCAGGGAAAGAGCAAGAGGCAGCAAGTGACGTGCTTTCTATGGACATTTTTACATCACTTTTCTGCATCTCATCTGTACCAATGAGGACTTAGTTTGACTTAGGACAGCCCAGAGGTTTGTCCTTTTTTTGCACATGTCTCTTGAAGGCCATCTCCTCAGATAATTAAATCTTGAGTTTGATACAGACCTTCAAAATCTTGTTAAACTGAGTAGGGTGGAGAATGTAAAGTTTCCAAGTCCTGATTCTGTTATTCCAAGTATCTCCATTGTTGTTGATCAAGAAATAGCTAAATCAGATCTTCTAAAGAATGATATGATTAGGGTGGAATAGTTTTAAAATTCACATGAGGACCACATGGTACATCAGTAAAGAATCTCCCAGCGAGAAATAAAAGAAGAGTAAACATTTCTGACTAAATGTTACACAGAATAGTACTGTTTGTAAATTTTAAATAAAAAGTTTAGAAAATAGCAATTCTCTTAGAATTTTCTACATAAATAAAACTATGAGGCACAAAAATATTTCTGATGAGACTATCCTGAGTTTCTGTATTCAAATTATAGATGCGTGAGATTAGGAGAAAAGTTCAGAAATGTTAGATTGAAGATTAGTTAAACTGCTATGCCACATAGATTTAAAACTAAATCAACAAAGATGTTTGGACTTGGGACACAGGCTGTCTTCCTTTATTTGAAAAATGTTGCTTTTTACATAGAAATCTTCTAGCAAAGTAATGATATACATTCCCATTGACCATTGATTATGGTTATTGTTTGGCTAGTTTAGATCAAAGTCTCTTTTCTACAATCCATTTCCTATCAGTGCTAATGGGTTTGCAGCTCATTTATAATGATCATATTGGCAGGGATTTAGCTGATGTTTTCAAATACTCAATAGGAAAGGTTTTTTTTTCACCCTCCTGAGTGCCTCTCAGTTGCAGGTAAAATGTTACAGTTGGTTGAGAGAGTAATTAGAGCCAATTACAACCTGAATGATCAGCAGTGGCATTAACATGCCTGTTGTATCTATTATATCCTTACAACACAGTGGTCTTTCTTATCTACACATATATTGTGTTGGATCATTAACTATTTTGTGGGATGGAAAATGATAAATGCTTAGGTTTAAAAATTAAAATAAAAGTTTTTGAATGTTGAAAATAGTATTTTAACAGCCATGTCATGAGGGAGACACCTAAAAATATCAGATTTACCATGGTCTCAAGAAAAAAATTACAACACATGATGGAGGAAAGCTGATGGCCTCTGTAGAATTTAAATATTTCACATATCTAATTATGTGCACTAACCCAAAACTCTTTAAGGACTACGATTTCATAACTCAGAATGAATCTGAATTATCTTTACTTTTGTTACCCTATCTTGTTTCCATATTCACAAAAGATGTTTGATTGATAACTTATAAATAACATCGTTGCCATTCTGGTGTCCCTATTACTGGTTAATTAGACAAAAAACAACATGTCATTTGGAAAGCTCCAAAATACAAAGATTCTCATACCTGTGCAAAATGTATGCAATTATCACTAGAAATAGACAGCAAACATATCTAGTCCTGAAAAAAAACTATGTGTACCATTTTGAAAAATGTTCTTAAGCAATCTACCTAACCAAAAAAAAATAGTTATATGATTTTTAAATTTTTACTCTAGATACTTCCTACATTCTAATGATTCCAAAGAAAGTAGTTAAATGTAGCACTGGTGTTAATCAACCATTTATCTAATGCCTACACTATTCTCAGGACTGTGCTAAGTACTACTGTTGAAATGAAAGAAATTTAAACCATAAACCTTTAAGAATAATCCATAACAGAGATAAGTGTAAAATCTTATATTTGGGTGCAAGAACTGACTTCACATGTATAAGATGGGATGAGGCACAGATATAGCAGTTTGAAAAAATATATATAAATATTCAATCAGTCAAAGTCATTATGTGTCAGATATGAATTAGGGTTTGATTGGAATTTATGACATTGATTGGGAAATTAATTCCTGCTCTGGAAAAATCAATGTATTAATGTAGATTCTTCAAATTGACCAAATTCTAGAGATTATTCTAGAACACTAAAAAACCAAGAAACTTAACAAGGATCTCAGAGTTAAAATCTACCAGAAGTAGTGTTTGAATTTAAGTCTTTCTAACTCCATTAGTATGTCCCATGTTTCAAAAAGAAATAATGAAAGCTAAACTAGAATGGCTACTAAAAGGAGAGGTCATGATTACCCTAGTCAGTCTTTATTCAGAATATTATGTTCAGATCTGAGCACCAGAGTATGAGAAAGATATTGATAAACAATAATTAAGAACAACAAAAATGATAAAAAAAAATGGTTGATAGAACTAAAAGTATTTCGCCTGGAAAAAATACCAAGATCCCTCTACTTCTCCAAAAGCCAATACCTAGATCCCCTGTTTCTGCATCTTTTAGTTATAAGAATTAAATTTTAATTGTTTGACTAAAATATATGAAGTTATAAATAACAATTGTGGTTCCAATTCGAAGTATTATTGCTCAAAGTTATGACAATGACTCGTGTTGAAGGTGACACCTGAGGCCAACTTTCTTCCTTGAGCTGACATCCTTCTTGGAGTCCAGTTCCTTCTTGAAGCCAACTTCATTCTTGGAGTAGACTTCACTAGTCCTAGAAATTCAGGGCCTTTTATAGTGGCTCCTTTTCTCCCTTTAACAAGTGACAATCACAGTTTCCAAATTGTCTAGCACTGCGTAGGGGGCAGTGTCTGCAGGATTCACACCTCTCATCTTCTGAAGATGTCAACTCTGATCAAAGGCCTCTGAAGGTCATCCTCTGGAGGTCAATTTCTCACCAAAAGGTTCAAAGTTCCCTGATTGATTAAATTTCTAAGGGTATGAATTCTCTAAGTGTTTTTCAAGCTCTTCCACATAGTTCAAACTGTTGTGGATTCAATCAAAAGGTATGTTAACTCAAAATAGGCAAAGGGAATAAAGGATTCCCTTTCACAAATATGAACTCAGAATAGGGAAAGGGAACAAAGAATTCCCTTTTCACAGTATTCACCACTCACCTGGCTAGGTTAGGGAGGTATGATCAGTGTGGAATTGTCCAATCAAAATCTTCAGACAAAGACCCACCAGATGGGAAAACTTCTTTCCTGTTGGTTATTGTTTCAAAAATTCTAGTCACTCTGACATGGCATAACAAAATCAAACATAGCACAATTTAGTCAAGTATTACCCATAATGAAAGAAATAAAAGAAAAAATAACCTTAAATAAATATCAAAATAATTACTCCTAATTCTCTAATCCACTGGCTCTTTCCAGACCAAAGTAATTCTTAACCAGTGAATAAATATTTCCTTATTTCAGGTTTCAGCCACTCAACAGCAGCCTCCTCTATTAAGAGCAATCAAACATTCCTAATATTAAATTTGGACAATCTTTCCAGTTTTCCTACTCCCATTTAAAATTCATTTTACTGGTTTTACAACACATTCATTTGAAGAATTTAGGGACATAGGGACAACCTACATATCTTGTCTCTGAGTTCACATGAAAGGTTGCCACTGGCAATCTGGAATCAGATATGATTCCTTGTCTCGTTACTTTTTAATACTTCTGACTTTTCTCCTTGTATTAGGAACTTTCGTTCTCTCCTAACTTTCTGTTTCCCTTATAAACCAGTTTTGTGTAGTGACATAGATTTCTGCTATGGGTTTCTCATAGAAAATGACCATAAGACTGGAGAAGTCTTTCTTTTATCCTTCTGGGCATCTTGCTTTGCTTTGTAAAAGTGCTGCATTGTAATTGAGGAGTGGTTGGACATTTACATTTATGATGCTCTATTCACTTCATTTTTCAGTGAAGTGAGCATTTTTTCCTCAGGTCCTATGATTTTGCAATGAAACATAATATAATTAACATATAGAGGCCCTGGATACAAGTAGCAGGCCTTTTGCTGTGGTGGAAATATGGCAATTCCTGTAAAGCTCTGCTGAGATAGACTTATTCCAGGGAAGGGACCCATTGTTTCTAAAGTGTATTGAACCATAACCAGGAAAGGCTGGAATTCAAAGCTTAGTCATCCACTCTCCCCACTCCCACCACTTCCACACACAAACTTAATATTCTTCTATTGATACCTTGATCAGATCTGATGATGGAGTTGAGTGTTTTATCCAGCTGGATTTCTAGTCTGCCTCTGGGTCCTGTAATCCACTCCCTTCCATGAAATAAGCAGACAGGAATGATAATATCAAAGCGGTGTGGTTTAATTTGCAGAGTCTGACAATTCTCAGCTCTCTTTGTTATTAAATTAGTCTAATAATAATAAACAATGAAGTAAAAATGCATTATTCAAAGAAAACATTTTTTTAAGGTTTCTAACTAAGACATTTATTTAAACAAATCAAACAAAACATGTCTTCTCACCTCTGCACTTCAAAAAAGTCATTAGGCAGTAAAATGTGGTTTGTGCTGATGGTTTGTGGGGCAGAAGGAACTTGATTTTAGAGTCATGAAACTACTTGACAGCAGGCAGGCTGTACTTGCTGGTAGGAATTTCTCTTACTTTCATGCGCTGGATGGAGTGGGTCCAGGCATTGTGACTGGTTCCCACATCTCAGTATCATTGAGTGACAGCACCAGCAGTGATCGGGGATTTGCACTTCTGGAATTAAAGTGTGGTCAGATACAAAAGGTTTTTACCCTAAGAGGGGACTTTTCAAAGATCTTTCTGTAGTATGTAATTTCACCAGAAGACTTCTTTCTATTCTTCAGCTGGGGGAAATGAAGTACAAGAATCAGGACTTTGCTATCGCATGAATAGGAGCAGAGATCTGCATCTGATTAGGTGCAGGGAGATAGCCAACTCCTTTATACTCTCTCAGGGTAACTGAAGTTTCCATGGTGCTTCTGCCTCACACTTTACCAAACTAAAAAAGTAGTGTAATGTTTTGTTAAAAACATATTATAAAAAGATTGCACCATAAGAAATGATAAACAAGATGATCAGAAAAAAAACACCTGAAAAGACTTCTAGAAAGTGAATAAGCAGGAGAATATTGCACACAGTAACAGCAATAAAGTACAATGATTAATGTAAATGGCTTAACTCCTATCAGCAATGCAAGGATCCATTACAACTCCAAGAGACATGACAAGAAAAGTTCTTCATTGCTAAAGAAGAACTGACAAAGTGTGAATTCAAAAGGAAATGTCTTTTTTAAAATTTATTTACTCTGTGAATTTTTCTCTAGTATAAGCCACATATATCTTTCTTTCAGAACACTATAAACATGGAGATATATTACATGACAGCACATGTACAATCTATGTAACATTATCTGCCAACTTCTGGAAGGGGGAAAGGTGGGAAGGAAGGAGAGAATATGAATCACAAAATGCCAGAAAATGATTATTGAAAATTGTACCAAAATGTATTCTGGAGAAAAGTATTAAAATAGAGAAAAAGAAAAGGCAAAATGTTCAAAATGTTCAGTTATTCCCCAATTGATGGGCATCCCTTCAGTTTCCAATTCTTTGATACTATAAGAAGAGGGGCTATAAATATTTTGGCTTATGTAAATCCTCTTCTCCTTTCTCTGATTATTTTCCCTACATGTTTTCTTATATTAACATGGTTGCTTGAAAAATATCTAGCTGAGTATACTCTTTGGCAATTTCATTTTAGATGAAGCATATTGTAGGGCACAGCATGCTGGTCTAGGGGTAAGGGTGAGTTGGGTTCAAATACTACCTTGATCACTTAATTTCTCATTAATTCTCTTTGACTCTGTTTCCTCATTTTTAAAAAGAAGAGGTTGGACTAGATGACCTTTAAAGTCTCCCTCCTGTAGTTCTAAATCTATGATTCTCCAACTAATCATCATAGATCTATAGTAGTCCTTGTTTGGAGACAAGATTCTGTCTTTTTCTTTTGACTTTTACCTCCTGTGGAGTAACCTGAGATGAAAGATATATAAAATGCTACAGTAAGAAATTATGCATCTTTTACAGAGAACCAATACAATAATTCAAGAGGACATAGTGTTCAAAAATTAGTATAGATTGTCTGATCAAAAGATGTCTGCACTAAACACTACCTAAGAGATTTTTCTAGAAGTTCTAAAGAAATAAAATTATGTGGAGGAAATGCTGCAACTAGGGAATAAATTATGGAAAAAAATATATGGTATTAGAAGGCACCAACATATAACTAATCTTCTAAAAGTGCAAAAACATCAGCTGCATGTTGTTATATGTCCTGATGTTAGCCCATAATGCACCATTTTGTAAAATTCAAAGCTTTGGTGTTAATCCTCAGTTTATAATATGATAATCAATCTTTCCCGGCAGCTAGAAAACAAAAAAAAATAATTAATATTTTTCAAATGAAGCTTTTTTGAGGTTTACAGTTCTAAACAAATAGATTACCTTTTTTATTTTAGGAAAAAAGAGTACATAATGATAAAGCAGTTCATGGAATTGTTTGTCCTTACTCAAATTTAGCTCTAGTTATGACCCTGAGAGATGATGTAAATTAGACTTTTTAATTAGCATTCTGCATAATTCATTGAAATTATAATGTCCTCATGCATTTGATTGTCAAGGTACAAATGTGCAAACATGGGGTTATTATTTTCTCATGTCAATAACTTTGGGTAAAAAATCAATTTTTTGATAATTCTATTGTTTAAAACCTATTATTTCTCATTTAATATTTTTAAAAGGCATATGAGTACAGAAGTAGATTTGGAAATTTGCTTGCATGATTACAACAGTCTATTTGAAGGAAAAGGGGATTGTTGAGAGAGAATTTGACATTTAAACTAAACTTAACTTAAAACTACCAGCACCAAAATTTTCTATTTATGAATATTTACTTAATTATACTCAAATAAAACCATACACAAAACTAAAAAAAATCCTTGCAAGAAAGGAATTTGTATTAGTGAATAACCTGCAAACTCATGGCCCAATTTGTAATCACTGGAGCACTGTCAATGGAAGGAGCTGCAAGAAATTAAGCTGCCATTTGTCCAGAAACATGGAAATGTGTCTAAAATTTATTTTAGTGAGATATGCATCTTATATATCACCAACAGTCCGAGGAAACCAATGTTACAGGAGAGAAGAGAGTCAAAGCCAAAGAAGGGTCTTCTTTCTGTCCCATTCAATAATTGATACTAGGTAATGGCACAAAATGAGTTAACAGATTGCTTCTGCCTGCTATGAAAAGATATGAAAAAGAAAAGTCAAATAATCACTGAATAAGATTGTTATTCTCCAGAAGAAGCAAAGTGGCCCAGGATTCTCCATTTGGAAACCTACAATGACAGTAGAGACTGATAAATGGAACTAAAAACATTTACAAAGAATGTGAGAGAACAAGGGGTCCAGAATTCTTGGCTTCCAGTCACAATTATGTGTGATGGAAATCTCTCAGCTTTGAGCGTAACATAGTCAGGAGGTAGCTTCCTACTTGCAAGTGCAGATTTGCTTCTTAATGATATGAAGAAAAACAATTTTGTTATCATTACTTAACACCTGTGAGAGTCAATATGAAAAGGATCTCTCTGAAGGAGGGTACAGAAAGAAGGAGTAACAATATTTGAGAAAAAGGCTTCCTTTCTATAAGTTTGTCTGTGTGTGTTTTCCTATCATTCTTCTTTTGAATATAGAAATATAAGATTTCTGGAAAACAAAGTTTGGAAATTTCGGTAACTGATATATACATCCATACTTACATTCCCATGTGTATCTAATCTTCATATATGTACATACAAAATTCCATCCCAATATTGGTATTAAAGTCCCTGAAGTCAGGTTGTTTCATTTTTATGTGTTTGTATTATCATGAAATACCACACTCTCGCCTATGGCAAGCACGTAATCAAATTTTAATGACTGCCAGTGATGTGTTTATATATATATATATGTACATATATGTGTGTGTGTATGAGTATGTCTATATGTGTATGTATGTAAATCACTTTTACTTAACTTTTTCATAACTTAAATTTGTAATAAATGAATGATGGCATTTTACAGAAACAACAACATACACAATGATGTTTTTCTTACTGTTATTCAGTAATTTTACTTATTTGTAACATTTTATGACACCATTTGAGGTTTTCTTAGCAAAAATACTAGAGTGGTTTACAGCTCCTTACCTCAGCTCATTTTATAAAAGAGGAAATGAAGACAAACAAGGGTAAGGGATTTGTTTAAGGTTACACAGCCAGTAAGTGTCTGAGGCCAGATTTGAACTCAGGAAGATGAGTCTTTCTGACTCCAAGTCCAGGAATTTTATTCATTGTGCCACCTAACTGTCCCCTATACACAAATATAAACAACAATTTTCACACACATTTTCTGGAAGCCTAATATAAAGGACCAGCTCTGAAGTGAAAAAGATTTGAATTAGAAAATGCTATCTGACTATGAGACTTTGAGTAAATCATTTACCAACTCTGAGAAAGATTATTATCTAAATCTCTAAGTTGCAGTATAAACATTCCCCAACCTGCTCTGGTTCTCTGGACTCTTCATTATGCCTTCACACTAGGTATCTTCCCTACCACTCTTGTTCTCAGTTTTCTTTTTGTGTATTGTCTTCCTTGTTAGATTGCAAACTCCTTAAAGGATGGGATAGTTGTTTGTTATTTGTGTGGGGGTTTTCTGTTTCATATTTTCAGTGCTTACCACAATGGCTGGCACCTAAAATAAACACTTGGTAATATTTATTGACTGACTGACTACATAGTTAGAATGACTCCTAAGGTGTAGTTCCCTATACCAGTGAAATCACAGTTATAATTATGTTAATGTGTATATGTGGTCTGTGTACATGCATGCATGTGGTACTCGACTAACTCTTTAAATTTCCAGAAAACTTAGATAATTGTGTATTCAAAAGACTTGCAGCATGAAAAGACCTCTGTGTGCTCTTGGCATATACAGCTTCAATCCCTGGCAGGTAAGTTTCACAAAGATTTTATAATATCTGTCCCCACGTAGCTCATAAAATAAAGTGAAACACTTGTGGCAGGCCAGATGAACAGACATTGGCTCATATGGAACTTCACTGATGCATATCCAAGTAGCATTCTACTGCTTCTCATTATTATTCCATCCTAAAATACCTGGTTTATCCTTCCATTTTCAGATAGTTATACATCAAAAATGAAGTTGTAGCTAAATTGGCTTTAAAATATGGTAAACCATTCAAATTTTACATACTGTTTTATAAAAGAGTTGCCATGAATGGTCTGCCAACCAAATGACCAGCAGGTTGTCATTTTTAGCAGGTGCAGATCTTCGGGAAAGGTCTGAATGGATTTTAAAAATGATTTACTTTTAGAATTATACTTTTATAATTTTAAAAATCAGATAATATTTTTTTAAAAATTACTCCAAATTCTCTCCCTCCTTCCAGCATTTCCTCCACTTACTGAGAAAGGGAGCAACAATAGAATTCCCATTATACACAGGAAATAATGAAAAACATTTTCATATTACCAATGTCACATTAAAAAGCAAGAAAATATGAAGCAGGAAAATAATACTTCAGTTTACACTCAGAGTTCATCATTTCTTTTTATGTAAGTAGAAAGTAATTATCATCATAAATCCTCCCAAATTGTTGTATGTCACTATTTTTATAAGAATACCTAAGTCTTTCATAGCAAAACATAATTACAATGTTTTTGTTACTGTGTACAATGATGTCCTAGTGCTTCTCACTTCACTTGGCATCAGTTCATAAGTTTTCCCAGTTTTTGCCTAAAAGAATATCATATTACAAGTCCTCTCTTCTTTTAACATGGAAGCTACTAGACCTTGTGTCATTCCTACTGAAGCTTAACAATAATTGAATCATTTCTTGTTGCTTACACTAATTCATTTTTGAGCCAGGAGTTATATGATTTGCCTCAAAATTTACATTTAATGCTTTTTCTTGGTTCTAGTTAAATATAAATAAAATTTTCTAAGGATGCTACTTATAATGTTAAGAAAGGCACCTGTGTTCTCTTGTATTTTAGATGTGTATGGATATATTGTTTCAAAAAGTATTTTTCTATTTACTGATACAAACATTTATTCTTGTTTTTGTTATTGATATGGCAAACTATGATTAGAGTTTTCAACAAATATTGAACTATTCCTGCATTTCTGGAAAAATTTCCTCCTAGTAATAGTGTATGAACTTTTCAATGCCCTGCAGCAATCTCCTTTCTAAATCATTTATTTATTTTTGTATGTATTTTCATTAAGGAAATGCTTTCAGAGTTTTCTTTGTTTTTGCTGTCCCTAAATTATATATCAAAAAATATATGTATCATAAAGTAATTTGGCAGGATTATTTTTAGCTGAGAAGAAGATCCTTCAGGGCAAAAAAGCCCAAACTCACAGATCCAGAAAATAAGCAGAGGAGCAAGAATACAGTCAATAAGGAGAGTGAAAGAAAGGGAAAAAATGAATAAACAATAGGAAAAAAAAACAATAACAATTGACAGCTTCAATCCAGGTAATGAACAAAAAACAAATATAAGAGATCAGAACCAAGGAACACCAAGTAAAAACACAGAAACTACAGCAAATTGGACATAGGCTTTGGAAGAACTCAAAATGCAATTTAAAAAATATTAAGAAAGGCTACAGACAATTGGGGAAAGAACTTAAAAAGCAATATAGGTCATCTGGAAATAGATACAAATGAACTAAAATAAGAAAATAGTGTCTTAAAAGCCAGAATTGACCAATTTGAAAATGAGGCAAAGAAAGTGAAAAATGACCTACAAAGAAAAAACAGACTGAAATGAAAAGGATAATTAAAAGTCATTGATGAAATTTAGTTTTTAAAAGTTAAAATCCAACAACTAGAAGCAAATGACTTCAGAAGGCAACAAAAGTCTATAAAACAAGATCAAAAGAATGGGAAAAATTGAGGAAAATATGAAATACCTCATTGATAAAATAAGAGACCTGGAAAATAGATACAGGAGAGACAATTTAAGAATCATTGGATTACTGAAAGAATCATTACAAAAGAAAAAACCTGGACATCATTCTATCTGAAATTATTTAAGAAAACTGCCCTGACATACTTGAATAAGAGGGAAAAGTAGAGAATGAAAGAATCCACAGATCACTTCCTTCATTTAATCCCCAATTGACAACACCCAGGAATGCTACAGCTAAATTTAAGAACTATCAGACCAAGGGAAAAAAATATTACAAGCTGCTAAGAATAAGTCATTCAGATATAATGAAATCACAGTTACAATAACACAGGACCTGGCTGCATCCACACTGAAGGACTGGATGGCATGGAATATGATATTCTGGAAAGCAAGGGAAATGGGTCTACAAGCAAGAATCAATTACCAAGCAAAATTGACTATATTCTTGAGGTGACAGTATGGTCATTTAATAACATAGAAAATTTATAAGCATTCCTAAAGAAATCAACTTCTTGTCTTATTAATTCAATGAGTTTTTTGCTTTAAATGTCATTAATCTCTCCTTTAATTTTCAGGACTTCTAATTTGATGTTTAATTGTGGGGATTTAATTTGTTCTTTTATTTATTTGTTTTTAATTTTTTAGTTGGCTACCCAACAAGTTCTTTCTCTATTTTATTGATATAAGCATTTAGGAATAAAAATGTTTCCTTAAGTACTGCTTTGACTGCATGTCAAAAATGTTTAGTATGATTTCTCCTTGTCATCATTCTCTTTAATGAAATCACTGATTGTTTCTATGATTTGATCTTTGACCCATTCATCCTTTAAGAGAAGATTATTTACTTTCAAATTATTTTTAGTCTTTTTTCTTCTTAATTTTGTTCAGTGTAATTCTATCATGTTATGGTATGAAACATATATTTAATATTTCTGCTTTTCTGTATTTGGTCATCTGGTTTTATATAGTATATAATATCTTACTGTATGATATATTTTTTCTGAAGGACTCATGTACTGATAAGAAATCAAATTTTCTTTTTAAGTCTGGTCTTTTCTTTATGAATGTTTGGAAGTCTTCTATTTTATTAAATGATCATACTTTCCCCTGTAAGAATTTAATCAGTTTTGCTGGGTAGTTGATTGTTGATTTTAAACCTAGTTCTCTTGCTTTCCAGAATATCATATTCCATGTCTTTAGGTCATTCAATGTAGATGCAGCCAGATCTTGTGTTATCCTAACTGTGGTTCCATGATATCTGAATAACTTCTTCTTAGCAGCTTATAATACTTTTTCCTTTGTCTGATAGTTCTTGAATTTGGCTCTAACATTCCTGTGTGTTGTCATTTGGGGTTTAAGTACAGGAGATGATTTGTGGATTCTTTTAATCTCCACTTTTTCCTCTTGCTCTAGAATTTTGGGGCAGATTTCTTGGATAATTTCCTATAGAATGATGTGCAGGCTTTTTCTTTTGTCATGATCTTCTGGTAGTCCAATGATTCTTATGTTGTCTCTCCTGGACCTGTTTTCTAGAACTGGCATTTTGTGAATGAGGTGTTCCATATTTTCCTCAATTTTTTGTTCTTTTGATTTTGTTTAATAGTTTCCTGCTGCCTTGTGAATTTGTTTGCTTCTAGTTGTTGTATTCTGGTTTTTAAAGACTTAATTTCTTCCCTCGATTTTTGGTCATCCTTCCCCAGCTGACAGTAGAAACTGAAAAGGAGCTGGGCCCCCACTCTGCTCTCAAGGTTGTAACCTTTGTCCTTGGAGCTTAGTCAGAAAGGCTCTAAGAGCAGTCTAGGGGAGGGGTGTTGGAGCTTGAACTTCCCTGCTCTCTGAAGACTTCTTATCTGCCCTATTGATAATATTGATCCAGGGCAGAGTTTATCTGTGAAGTTGGATGTGCCCTGATGACAAAACCTCTAGAAGGGGGAAAAGGGGTAAGATGAAGTGTCATGACTGCAAGTTTTCTGCCTACTCAGAGCTGCCTCCCTGACACCTGTGTTCAATTTCCTGAGCATGGCAAAGCTGTGTCTGCAAGGTACTCCCTCCGGACTAGCACCATTGTCTGCCCAGAGATTCCAGCCACCACTGGAGACTCAGCACTTTAGATGGGAGAGGGGTCCTGAGACCTTCCTTCTTCCTTCTCCTTAAACCCAAGTGTTCTAGAATTCAGGATTTGGGGGGGGGGGCGCATACCTTTTAAATTGAGTCCAGCAAGACTGTTCCCTAACTCTGTCCTATTGTTAGATTTGGTTTTCCCTTGAAGCATTTTATTTTTAAAGGTGAGGAAGGGTTTTCAGATATCTGAACTTTTGCTGCCTCTAAGCTACCATCTTAACTCTGCCTCCACCTTTGTGCAAATTTCAACACAGTGCAAAGTTCAAGGATTGCTCACCCCCTTCCCAATTTTCCCTTCCAATGCATTGATTCTTACATGTCTCCTCATGTAAGATAATTTACTTGTAAATTTCTCTCCTTTTCACTTTCAAGTGTTCATTTTTCTAATCCTTTAAATTGTTTTGGATATCATCCCATCATATTCAACTTGATCTCTGCTCTCTATATTTACCCCTAATTTATTGCTCTAAATGTGATACAGTTCATAAATATTTTCAGCACATAAATATGCTACCTACTTTAGGGATCTTTGTTACATCAGTATTATTCATAGATATAGATATGTCATAAGCATCTTAGTTATCACCTAATAGTTGTTTAATTATTGTTTCCCTGATTACATTAAAGTATCTTAAGTATATTTAATACTCCTTGTACCATAAGTGTCTTGGTATTTTAGTTATTGCTTTCCCATGCAAAGGATATAATCTGTTTAACCCCAATATTTTCCTTGATTACTTTAAATATATTATGTACTTTTTGTATTTCCTCTACAATTGAAATATTATACATTCTAGTTATCACCTTCCTAATCAGTAATGTGTTTTGTTTAGCTCCACTAATTCTATTGAGTTTTTTATTTATTTATATTTTTATGATTTTCTGTGTCAGATTTGATCATCTTGTTTTCTTTTCTGTTCTGGCCACTTTGTCAAGGATTCCTGGAAGTCCTATATTTAATTAAATTCCATTTCTTCTCTGGAATGTTGTGCTCAGTTTCACTGGGTATGTGCTTTTTTGGTTTGGGGCCTAAATCATTTGTCTTTCAGAATATGATATCCCATGCCTTCCATTCCCTGAATGAAGAAACTGCTAGGTCCTTTGTAGTATTTTCTCATTGTCATTGGAGTTCTTGAATAGAGCTATAATGTCCTGGGATTTTTAAATTTGAGATTGCCTTTAGGATTTGATCAATGTATTTTTTTCTATTTTAATTTCTTGCAATATAGTGTCTGGGTTATTTTTTTTTTGAAACAACTATCAGGCAATCTAATGATTCTTATTTTGTCTCTTGTGATGGATATATTTTCTAAGTCAATTGTTTTTACAATGAGAGTTTTCAGATTTTTTCTTTTTTCATTCTTTTGAATTTGTTTTATTGTTTCCTTCTATCTTGTGAAGTGATTATCTAACATTTGTCCAGCTGTAATTTTGAAAGAGCCATTTTTTCTTTGAGTATTTTATTATTTTTTTACAGTTATTTTCCTTTTTGAGGCATTTTATTTTCTTTTGGGGGAACTATTTTCTTCAGTAACTTTTTGATGTGTTATTGATTTTTCTGTCATTTTCTTTTCTAATTTTTCTTCTAAGTTTCCTATTATTTGTTTTTTTTATCCTTTTTTGAAGTTCTTCTAGGAGTTAATTTTGGATTTGATATCCTTTCACTTTTTCTTTGACACTTAGAAAGTTGTCATTTTCATAATTCTATCTTCTTCTAAACTTGCATTTTTGTCTCTCCTGGTGAATTTTTTTTCTAGCATTAGGCTTTTTCCTCTATCTTTTGTTCTCTTGAAGGTTAATTTTTCTTTTGATTTTGTCTACATGCTGAAACTTAGCTCTGTTCCTGTGATGGAGAGAATATTCTCCCATGCTACTACTATACCTATGGTTGGCTCAGCTACCTAGGTCTCAGATTGAGCACTCTGAAGAGGATATCTGATTGGTCTGCTATATGGAGGTTTATTGTCTTTCAGTCTGCACTGGTTCAAGTTGGCATCTACCTAATCTTCCTGTTGTTGTACCTTTTTAGGCTTAGTTCCTCCTCATGCTGCATTTTCTAGGTCACACAGTCTCTGATCTAGCTTATTTATACAGGGCTGCATGTTTGAACTGCTGTCTGCTTTGCATTATGCTTGGTCCACTCTTGCTATACTTAGGATTGCCCAAGCCAGCCATGGTCTTTCCCATTCTGCTTATAATGTATTATGTCTGATTTCTACTGAGGCTTAATCAGCACTGTATCATTGTTCTGCAGTGAGATGAATCCTCTTTCTATCTCTCTACATTTTTTTTCTGGCTCAGAGTACTACTTTACTTTTTTTTCTATTACTTCTCCTTCTCCAGGATTCATTTCCAAACATTATTTTTTGGATTTTTGTGGTCATTGGTGCTTGGTTAATGGGTTTCAAGTGTTTCTTACTCCAACATCTTGCCAATGGAAGTCAGTGTCTTCCTTATTTTACTTATGAGTTTATTTTAAGTCTAGAAGAGGATTTGAGCTATATTGTGTTTATTGAGATTAGAGTCAAAATGACATGGGGAAAAAAAGGACATTATGGAGATAGAAGTGATAGAACTTAATTGATTTTATGTACATGGTGAAAGGAGAAGAATGAAATAGAAAACAAAAATTATAAGTTTTGTGACTTTAAGAATAGCATCATAATTAACAGATATGGAGAGGCCAAAGGAAAGGGAAGATTTATAGAGTAAGTTGAGAAATATTTGTTTGTATAAATGTTCAATTCCTTAGTTTGGTATTTAAAAGACTCCATGTTATATTTTCAATCTATCTTTGATGATGTATTTCATATAACTTTCCTTTATGAACTCAATATTTTCAATAGACCATACAACATTTGGTTTTTCAATAATAATTTACATTCTCTCCTTAAATTTTCATTAACTAGGAAGAGCTATTTTTTCCAAGATTAAATGACACTTCTTCCTCACAAGATGAAGTTGGTAATATCTTACAGATAAACTCTACTATAGATTTCTTCTCCATTGTCCTTTGGTTATCTGTATTGTGCTTTTTTGAAATGTGGTTCTTCCATAATTCTTCCATGAAATATATTTTCTCCAAGTATTTATATAATGGGATTTACTTTTCTCTTCTTCCTCTTAAAATTTTTAAGATAAACAATAATTCAAAGGTGAAAGTCCAAGAGGAGGGAGAAATAAAAATGAAATATGTCCAAATTATTTTTAAAATTTGGGGGGGGGTCTACTTTGTATCAAAAATCATCTTGGCATCAATGAAAGTACAACAAAATTCGCCTGATATAATTGTATTATATCTTCTTCCTTTGTAATTCTGGGGCCAGTTTACCTTTATTCTGCTCTGGATAAGTCACTTAACATCTCTAAGCCTTGGTTTTCTTATCTATAAAATAAGGCTAGTAGTACCAATAATAGCAATGTCAAAGAATAAATACATTCATGTTAAGATTTATTATTAAATTAGAGTTTTTGCAGTAAGAATTCTTTATTGTTTATATTATTTCAATATGAATTGAAAGGGGAAAACTCTTGCATATAATTATATATCTTATTGGGGATTCTGGGGCTTCTGGAAACAAATATGTTACCCAAATGCTAGAATATCTGCTGGACTTTATCATGTATGAGTATTCTCTTCAACTTAGACTTTGCTTTATATCTTTTATAGTAGTACTTTATTACTCACCATATTCTCTTATACCTTTAAAATCAGAACAAAACTTTTTTCTATTGTATCTATAAATAAAAATTGTTTTTTGTTAAGATATTCATTAGGAACTGCTTTGTGGAGATTACTCTAACTTGCTGTCGTCCTCTCATGTGAATTTTTGTAGCACTTGTGTGTAACAAAAGTCTTGGTTCTTTATTATTTTATTTTTATTTATAATAATCTTGTTTGATGTGTTATCTTGTCTCCCATAATAAATTACTGTTGACCTCCACCAGACTGTAAAAAAAGTAATGTTTACAAACCAATATTCTTTTTTCATTTGTTTGTTGTACTCTTTCCAGTTTAATGTATATGTGATTTTGTAATGCTCTGGCATTGATGGTCAAATTCCAAAGGAAGAATGGTTCCTCACTGGATGGGAATGGTGATTTATCAACATGATATGCCCACAAGAGGCAGTATTTATAGTCTTTGGATTTTTTTTTTAATGGCTAACTTGAAATGTTTTAATATCTTATAAAGAGTCATATTTTGGCCAGGTAAAATATACGCCCATGCATGCCTTACAAAGCTTTTTATCTACTTTCTTTTTCATCCAATTCTCCTCAGGTAGATTGGGATCACCCAAGGAAGTAAACAGTGTATTCATGGGTGAATCAGGAGGAATATTTCCTGATTTCCCTGGACATGTTATAGTATTTCCCATTTTGTCAATTCTGTCTGTCTTAATCTGTCTATTTAAGCTAGTTTGAGTTTAGCTAAAAAATCAGCTTAAACAATGAAACATTCTTAAAACATAAAAAAGAAATGGAGGCACAAAGTTCTTCAATGTTACTGTGGAAGGCAATAAGAGGAGGTTTAAAACAAAAAGCTAAGGTAAGGAAACAGTAATTGTTGCACAGCAATAGTATCAATAATGAATGTGTATTTAGTATAATAATTGTTTTTAATAATTAATAATATGTATTATAATTATTGTAATTAAAAATAATATACATTTTTAAATTATTGACAACATTATCAATAAATAATGATGTGCATTTGTTATAATTATTGTTGTTATTAATAATCTAAAATAATAAATACTTATTGATTATCAATAATGATTGTTAATAACTAATAATAGGTGGTGGTGACTAATAATAGTTACTGAAAACTAATAATTATTGTTATTGATAGTATTATTAATACTATTGTGTTCTAAAATTATTCCTTAATGCATTTAATTAAGTTGATTTAATGTCAGCTTTGTTCTATATTCGAAATTTGGTTTTAATTTTATTTACTATGATTAACATTTAACTATTAATAATTCTTTTATTTAAATGTATTCAATTTAATATCAAAATTTTAGATCTCTAGTAGGAATAGGAAAGGGATTTTCTTTTTATTTTCCTTTTGTTTTAATTCTTGATAGTATAAATGCATGTAGAGTGGAAGGAACTTGCAGGTAGGCCTTATCTAAACAAGTAGGGAGAAAGGAATGTGTGAGAGGGGGAAGGGAGAGACAAAAAATCCAAACCCCAACAGTTGAGGGTTTAGGTAGAAAAAGGAAGAGAAAGAATATTTGGCTTTTTGATATGCTAAAAAAAGAAGGCAATATGCAAGGAAAGTTTGAGGGGATAGGAGGAAGAGAGACAATTACAAAGAGTACTTTCTCCTAAAAATACAGTCTGAAGGAATGTGCAGATTGTGGAAGGGAGGAAAGAAAATAATTCCAAAGCCCTTCCTCTTAGCCCAGTTCTAAGCACTGTCTGAGGGGGAAAGGGAGAAGGAAAAGAAAAACCAAGTTAAATACCTTTCCCTCCCCCAGAGCAAATATCCAAGTGTTTCTTTCAAAAGTTGGGGGGGGGGGGGCTCTGATAAATGCCAGCAACCAACTCAATCAGTGACAGTTTTTTTTTTTTAAATCCTGGAACTCCTCCCTCTTGTTCTGATTACCAAGCACTAGAGCTTTCTGCTGTAGCCCCTCACTGCCAAAGTAAAATGTTGGGTGGGGGCTTATACTAATTCCTAGGGGTCCACCCCTTTGTGCTGTTCCCCCAGTCTGTGAGGGCCTTGGTGTGCTGAGCACAGTGGGAGGACTTTGGGTCAGAGTCCCATTGGCTGGCTGGAAAAGTCATGCCAGGGTCCCATCTGTGCAAAAATCATCCTACCCCTACTCCACCTACCTAGGGAGCTCCTTAACTCTATTCCACAGCCTTAGATTACATCCAGGAACAGTTCAAGGGGTTCCCCCCACCCTGCACTGTACTGGGATGAATGAAGGGGCACTAAGACATTGCCTGCTGTGGAAAGTAAAAGAGCAGCAGTTCCTGTTGGGTCCTAAAACCCACCTGATTCCAAATGAGCAAAAAGAGTCCCTTCACCCATATTCAAGTCAAAAGAGAAAAAAAGGGAGAGGATGGGTGGGTGGAACCATGTGGGAAGGAGCTTTCCTCATTAATCTAATGTGATCAGATCAGGAAAAATATCAGCCTATTCCCTCTCTCCACCAAGGTTTGTTTCACATATAAAGGCAGGGGAGCAAACTGAAGCCACTTCTATTCACCTATGATTACCTAAGCTCTTACTCAAAACTTCTCTCAGAAGAAAATAAAAAGTACTAAAGAACCGATGTTGTCTCCAAACTGTAAGAATTAAATGACTATTTCTTCCCAGATATATATGAAGTTTCTTAGAAAGAATAGACAATCATAGTTTTAAATCTCTTCATTCCTCTAAGTAACTTGACCACGAGTCAGGCAGGCATGAGCCTGCCAATCCCTTCCTCTTTTGCCCTTACCATCCTGCTCTATTCCCACATTCATTCAAAAGCAAAAAAAAAGTTCTGGTCAGTCACTGTCCCCTCACTTTTATTGAGGTACAACACATACACCTTGATCTTTTGTTCTTCCAAAGGAACTTTGTTATGTTTTTTTTTTTAATACAGTAAAAAAGTTTTTTGGTAGATTGATGGTTATGGCACTAAATTAGTAAATAAATTTGGGTAGGATTCTCATTTTTATTATGTTAGCTCATCCTACCCATGAGCCCATGAGCAATTAATATTCTTCCAGTTATTTAGATATAGTTTTAATTGTGTGAAAAGTGTTTTTTAATTGTGTTCATATAGTTCCTGTGTTTGTCTTGGCAGATAGATTCTTAAGTATTTTATATTGTCTAGGGTGGTTTTAAATGGAATGTATCTTTCTAATTCTTGCTACTGAGATGTGTTGGAAATATATAGCAATAATGATGACTTATGTGGGTTTACTTTGTAACCTTCAACTTTGCTAAAATTGTTGATTATTTTGACTAGATTTTTGGTTGATTCTCTAGCACTCTTTAAGTATACCATCATATCATCTGCAAAGAGTGATAGCTTGGTCTCCTCATTGCCAATTTTAATACCTTCAATTTCTTTTTCTTCTCTAATTGCTACTGCTATTGTTTCTATGACAATGTTAAATAATAGAGGTGATAATGGGCATCCTTGTTTCACTCCTGATCTTATTGGGAATGCATCTAGTTTATCCCCATTGCAGATGATGTTTGCTGATGGTTTTAGATATATACTGTTTATTATTTTTAGGATAGACCCTTCTGTTCCTATACTTTCTAGTGTTTTGAATAGAAATGAGTGTTGTGTTTTGTCAAAGGATTTTCCAGCATCTTTTGAGGTAATCATGTGATTTTTGTTGTTTTGCTTGTTGGTATGGTCAATCATGTGGAAATCATGTGGAAATATTGAACAATCTTTGCATTCCTAGTATAAATCCCACCTAACACTTGTGATCACTTGCTGAAGCCTTTTTCTAGTATTCTATTTAAAATTTTTTGCATCTATGTTCATTAAGTAGAGTAGTCTATAGTTTTCTTTCTCTATTTATGATCTGCCTGACTTTGGAATCAGTACCATATTTGTCTCATTAAAAGAATTTGATAGAACTTCTTGATTACTATGTCAAATACTTTGTGTAGTATTGGGATTAGCTGTTCTTTGAATGTTTGATAGAATTCACTTGTGAACCCATCAGGCCCTGAGGATTTTTGCTTAGGGAGCTCTTTGATGGCTTCTTCAATTTCTTTTTCTGATACAGGATTATTTAAGAATTCTATTTTTTCTTCTCTTAATATAGGCAATTTATATTTTTGTAAATATTCATCCATATCAACTAAATTGCCATATTTGTTGCCATATAATTGGGCAAGATGGTTTTTAATCATTGTCTTAATTTCATTAATGCCTTTTTATTAGAGGTGAAGTCTCCCTTTTCATTTATGATACTGTTAATTTCATTTTCTTCTTTCCTTTTTTATTAGATTGACCAATACTTTGTCTATTTTATTTTTTCAAAATACCAGCTTCTAGTCTTATTTATTAATTCAATATTTCTTTCACCTTTGATTTTATTAATTTCTCATTTAATTTTTAGGATGTGTAATTTTTATCTGGGCATTTTAAATTTGTGAGCTTTTAAGTTTTTTGATTTACATGTCTAATTAATTGACCTATGCCCTCCCTAATTTGTTAACATATGAACAAAAGGATATACATTTTCCCTTGAGTACTGCTTTGGCTGTGTCCCATAGATTTTGAAAGGATGTTTAATTATTGTTACTTCTTCAATGAAATTATTGTTTCTATGATTTGTTCTTTAACTAACCCAATTTGTAGAATCATATTATTTAATTTCCAATTAATTTTTGATTTGGCTCTTGTTAAAATTTATTGGTTGGACTGAATAATTAATTATTGGTGGTCACCAGGGATGTCATTTCTAAATTCCAAATGAATTACTAAAGTAGAATGGAATTTATGATAGTTTATTTATGTTATATGGTAAAAATCAACTGACCCTCACTCTGTAAGGGACAACAGAATGTCCCTCAACAGAATGTTCTGGGCAAGGTCTCAGGAATTACAGGACCCCAGTATGTCAGTAGTCATGTAGTCACCTACCTTTCATGTCTGTCCAACATCACCCACCTATTATGCTAAACTAGTCAACATCATTAACAGAATATTCCAGGCAGGTGCCCCTAATCAAGTAACATTAAGTAACTATGGCTGCTTTAACCAATATAAACTCCACTCTGCCTCTGCCTCTTTGGAACCCCTTGATTGGGCTCCCCTAGCATCACTAGTAATAAACTTCCCCTTGTCTGAATTGCATTGTCTCAGTGTGCTCCTTGGGGTGGTCTTCCACTTGGACCCTAACACTTAAAATAGAGGAAAGATATTAAGGAAGAGAGAAAAAGGGAGAGAGAGAGAAAAAAAAAACCCTCTGGCTTCCTCTGAGCCAGGTAGAAATTCTCAGGCCCCAGTCAGTGAAAAGGAGTCTCAAGATGATGGGCCTTTCTCAAAGGTTCATACCTCTAGAAAAGCAAGAAAACTAAGTCAGTCTTTCACTCAACATGGTGACTGTCTAAAAGGAAAGCAGTTTAAGATTTACTGCACAAGTTCCTCCAGGAGTGCAGTTCACAGCCAAGTGTCTTCTCTCCAAGTCTGAGTGTCTGTCTTCCAATCTCTCTTCATGGCTGTCTTCCAGTCCAACTCTGAGCAACTGATTGAAGACTCTCCTCCAAATGTCTCTTCTTCACTCCAAGCCCAAGTGACTGATCCAGTACAACTCCGAGTTACTGAATCTTGATCTATCAATTCATGTGTTTCTCTGTTTCGACTATTTAAAACTTTTTCTCTTCTGTCACCTTCCCTAAATTTTATATCTACCAATCTCAGTAGATCCTCCTCTTCAGGATTGCCCACTCAATGTATGAAATGGGTGTTCACTCCTTTTGTTGTTAGTTAACACCTTTTTAGGGTTAGTCAACCCCTTTTTGTAGTTAAAATGGGTAGATCTACTTTAAATTCTGAGTTAACATTTTGGAGATTAAAATCTAAAAATAGACAGTGGATTACAATCCAATCTCCCCAATAAAGGAAGAGCTAAGTATCTTCATTGTTACACTCAGGAGATAGCTAAACCCAATCTTCAAACTCTCTATGTAACCTTATTAATTATTATTTTCATTGCATTATGATCTGGAAAGGTTGAATTTATTATTTCTGTTTTTCTGCACTTGTTTAACATGTTTTTCTGTTAGTACTATAGTACATGGTCAAGCTTTGTGAATGTACAATGTGCTGCTTAAAAGGTGTATTCCTTTTTGTCCCTATTTATTTTTCTCCATATATCTATTAACTAATTTTTCCAAGATTTCATTTACATCTCTTACCTCTTTATTATTTATTTTTTATTTGATTTATCTAGATTTGATAGTGGAAAGTTCAGGTCTCCCACTAATATAGTTTTACTATCAATTTCCTACTTCAACTCCACTAGTTTCTCCTTTAGAAATTTGGATGCTATATCATTTGGTGCATACATGTTGATTACTGATATTTCTTCATTGTCTATACTGCCCTTTACCAGGATGTAATTACCTTCTCTATCCCTTTTAAACAGATCTATTTTTACTTTAACTTTGTCATATATCTTGATTGCAACTCCTGTCTTCTTTCTCTGAGTTGAGGCCCAATAGAGTTTGCTCCAACCTTTACTTCTAACCTTGTGAATATCTACCTGCCTCATGTGTGTTTCTTATAGACAACATATGGTAAGATTTTAGTTTCTAATCCACTCTGATATTTGTTTTCGTTTTATTAGTGAGTTCATCCCATTCACATTCAAAGTTATGATTGCCACTTGTGTATTCCCCAACACTGATATTCTCTGCTAGTTCTCTCCTTTCTTCCTTTTCTATATCTTTTTAAACCAGTTTTTTTTTGCTTTTAATCAGTCTTCCTAATCCCCACCCTTAATATGCTTCCCTTTCTGCTCCCTCCCTTTTCCCCTTCTTATTAGAGTGTGTTAAGTTCCTTTGCTCCTCTCTTTTCCTCCTTTTTTACCCCTCCCCCCAATTCCCTCCCCTTAGTTTTCCCTTCTCACTTTCCCTGTAGGCTTAGATAGATTTCAATTCCCCAATGGATCTAGATGCTCTTCCCTCTCAAAACTGATTTCACTGAGAGTAGGATTTAAGTATTTCCTATTAGCACTCTCTTCCTCTCCTTCTTATAATAATAGTATTTTCCCCTCCCCTTCCCATGTGACTCTTTGTGTGATTTCTCCATTTAACTTATTTCTTCAAGTTTCTCTTGGTGCCATCTTCTATTCCCTCTCCTTTTTTCTTTATTTGCATATCACCTTATACCACATATTACCCCCATCTCTTCCTGTGAATGATTCTTTGAATTACTATAATAGTGAATATAAACGTTGATAATTACAAATGACATTGTCCCATATATTAATATAAATAATTTGATCTTATTGAAGCCCTTAAAGAATAAAGTTTAAATAAAAAAAAAACATTTTTCCTTTCATCTCTCTTATTTACCTTTTCATGTTTCTCTTGATTTTTGTGTTTGGATATCAAACTTTCCACTAGTTCTGGTCTTTTCTTTACAAATACTTGGAAATCTTCTATTTGTTGAATGTCCATATTTTCCCCTGGAAGTAAATAGTCTGTTTTGATGGGTAGGTGATCCTTGGTTGAAGACCCAATTCTCTTGCCTTTCTGAATATCATATTCTAAGTCATGTGATCCTTCAATATGAAAGCTGCCAGATCCTGTGTAATCTTGATTGGTGCTCCTTGATATCTGAATTATCTCTTTTTGGCTTCTTATAAAATTTGTTCTTTGTCTTGGAAGCTCTTGAATTTGGCAATTACATTCCTGAGGTTTATCTTTTGAGGATTTAGTGTAGAGGGTGTTCTATGAACTCTTCCAATGTATACTTTGCCCCCTTGTTAAAGAACATCAGGTCAGTTTTCTTCGTTAATTTCTTGTAATATGATGTCAAGATTTCTATTAATTTCTGGGTTTTCAGGTAGACCAATGATTCTCACATTGTCTCTTTGTGATTTGTTTTCCTGATCTGTCATCTTGTCAGTGAGATATTTTATGTTTTCTTCTATTTTGCTAGTCTTTTGATTTTGCTTTATTAATTTCTGTTTTGCAAGATCATTGACTTCCAATTGCCTAATTCTGGTCTTTAAAGATTGGTTTTTCTTTTCAGTTTGATCTGTCCTGTTTTTTGTGGCTTCCAGACATTTCTCCAATTTGGCATTCTTGTCCTTTAAACTGTCATTTTCTTTTTGAAATATTTCCTACTTTTCTTGCCATAAGGTTTCCATTTTTTTGATGTGTTCCAATTTAAATTCTTCAAGAGTGTATGGCCCATTTCCATTTTTGGAAGGTTTTGGTGCATTTATTTGTATTTCTTCTTCTGCTATATCCTCTATAGTTTTGATTTTTCCTCCATAAAAATTATTCACGGTCAATGCCTGCTTCTTGTTTTTCTTAGTGTTGGGAAGTTGTTTGTTTCTTGGCACTGTTTGACATCACTCTGGTGGTTTTTCCTTCCCTTTCCAGTCATAAATCTGAATGGGGAGGGCAGGCTTTTTATGTATGGAGCTAAGGAGCTAGGTTTTTGCCTGAGGCCACCTCTTGAGTCTCTGGAGCTTCTACTGTTTGTAGCCCTTCTCTGTGTTTTCTACCTGCAGGTGCCCAATGTCTGAACTCTTCAGCCTGCTGGGGTTTCATATCTAGCTGCTCTCAAGGGTAGGTCTTTGGTAGTCTTAGTCAGCTGCCTTTTACTCACTGTAGAGGTGCCCCTCGCTCACTCACTGATTATAGCATGTTCTGACTCTGACTCTGGATCCATAGGTGGAGTTGGGGAGGGTTGATCAGATCCCATTTTGGTGGAATCTTTCACCCACTAACAGTGTGGAAATGCCCAAATCCCACTTGCCTTCAATGTTAAGCCCTACTGTAGAGTCTCTTCATTCATATGAATTTGAATTTTTTTGGCCTTTTGAGGTAGTTTATATTTGTAAGTGGTGAGGAGAGAAAGAGTCCTGCATCTACACTGCCACCATGTTTACCCAGAAGTCTCAACATAGAATATAAATTGTGGAAAGTACATAGTTAGCTGGTACATTTTTCCAATCATGTTAGGCCCTGAAAGTAAGCCTTTATTTTTGGAGAGCAAAAACTGGAGAGCATTTGGAGAGCATTATGACTTTGTGAAATGATATACCCTCTTGGAGGAGGGAGACAGTAAGGATTTTTTCTTCTATGATGGCAGTATGTGTAAAAATTAAAATTTGGGGAGAGACTGATAGAGGTAGAAATTAGTTTATCTCTCAAGGAGTATTATTTTCATGAGGTTTATTAAAGGCCAAGGGTTAAAGAAAATACAAGCAAGAGAAGCATGTGCTAAGTGGGCCATGAGGCCCACCCAAATTTCACTCACATCATGAGATGCGTCTGTTTGCCAGAGGAGCCAGAAAGAGAAGAGAGAAAAGCCTTTCCAATCAGGTTAAATACCCCATATTATCTGGGCCCAGGTGAGAATTCAATGATATTACAAGGTATTCTGGGGAAGTGGAGCAAGAACTTCTGGGGATTGAAGTCCTGGATTCAAGTCTCCATTTTTACATATGTATCTAGCATTTCTAAAATATGTGTAGTTTAAGCTAAAAGAGAGATGGAAGGACTAACTCTTTCTTATACAGAAAATAAGCAGATCAGCTGAAGACTATAGGTAAAACTAGGAGATTGAAGTGTAGATAAATGCCATACTGTTGCATCCAGTAGATCTATCTACTACTGGCCAACCCTGGATCAGTAGAATGCCAACTGGGAACTACTGTGAAACACCAACAAGAAGCAAAAAACATAGCACATGACAGGGGCAGGAGGCTTCTGTAGGGGAATAGTTCATTTGTATCACAAAACAATAGTTATTGTTTATACTGTATAAGGAAAAATGTTATTTCCTTTGTCTGTTTTAAGTTACTCAATCAAGAACTTAAAGTAGCCTTACTTAACACTTAGTAATTAATTAACAAAGAGAGCCTGCAGTGCTAGGCAAATTGAAAGGTTGTGATTGATTTCTGAAATCTGATGAGGAGAACTGATAGGTGGAGAAAACTCTATATAAGCAGGAGTCTGAGAGAGATTCTGGGTCTTTATTCTAGCTCTTCATTCTTGGTGGTCTTTAGCCTAGAGAAGAACTCTGGTGGAATTCTTGGTGGTCGTGGCCTTGTGTGCACTGAAGAATCTTGGCAGATTTTTCAGTGTCTTTAGCTCTTCAGATTTCATCTTCTTGATCCAGACTTTGGATTCTGGTGATATTCACATTCGTGATCTGAAGGTTCTAGGATTAGGACTTAGGGTATTTTTAGTTAGGTGATATTTTCAAACTCCTTCCTATATTTCCCACTTTAATATCTCTACTTTGCTATAAATAAAGCTATGAACATCTTACTGACTCATAGTTTAACTTTAATTTTTACAATACTTAAGAGTCAGAAATCTTTTGAATTTTTCCCCAGAAATGTACTCTGGACATATCTGCTCCCCCATGCATATCCCTCTGTATAAGGTGTCTAAATGTATTTGTTCATTGTAATGATGACATGTATCTTTGTATGTGAAAAGTGTCCTATGTTAACAGGTCAAAGTGATAATTATCTTATTACAAATTTTTAGATGTTAGTACCTCATTAAATACCTTTGCTTTGAATTAACTGTGGTCTCTTGCTAACAAAATATTAAATATACTGAAAGGGACTGCTGAATTAAACTATGAACTTGGGTTATGATGTATTAGAAGACCTAAGTAAAAGTTGTAATGATGTCCCCAGTTGCTACATATATGTTGCTTAGTTCAAACTGTTGACATCCCTCTGGATAAATTCAGAAAAATGTTTCTATCTCTCTCTGAAATTTTACAATGCAAGAGAATTCTCCTATATTAACATACCATAAATTATTTATTCATGCATTCCAAAATCAATAGGCATGCAATTGCTTCCCAGGGTTTTGTTCTTATAAAAAGTGAGAAATATATAATGTATGCGTATGTTTGTTTATATATATATATATATATATATATATGTATATATATATTTCTATATGTACACAGAAACACATGCAGAGATATCTATATGTGTATACATATATAGATATATGGGTTATAGTACATATATGCAGATTACACATGTGTATATTGTGCGTGTGTCTTGCCTTTCTAAAAGAGGTGTAGCTTAATCTTTGGGTTTAAGCTAAAGGATACTTATAAGAACCTAGTCTTACTCTTACAGGGAATAGTTGGCACATCAGCTGAGGAATGCACACATTTATATAACACATATATATATATATATATATATATATATATATACACTATACATACTAGACACAATACACATTTATGTACGTGTACACAAATATCACATGGATATGAGTTGGTATATGTATATATATGGACATGTAGTACATCTTATATGCACATATGTATATGATGTATATACCTATGATAAAAATTTATTTATTTATATAAACACATACACATAAATTCTTGTGTATGTGTGTGAACACACTATATGCAGATTCTCTAAGTCTGACTTTTTTGGGATACATACTTTGTAGTGGCATCATTGAGTCAAAGCATACATTTTAGTGACTTTTATCATGTAAAATTTTCATGTAAAATAGGTCTTATTTTCAAATGTATAACTCTTAGCTCTAAGACAATGCTTTTTTGATAACACGGGTTTTTTTTTTTCAACATCATACTTGAAACAATTGAAATGTAGGAAAAATTCAGTGTAAGAAATGTCAAATGTCAAGTGATTTGTATGAAGAAAAACTTTAAACAAAGGTAGGAATTCATTTATAGCAAAGGAATAGCCAAATCTTGTGGGGCTAAATATTGTTGAATCTTTTAAGTTGCTATCAGAAGTTTGTATATTAATGTTGAAATCTTCAGAAGGTTAAAAATAATGAAATTTCATAGTAAAACTGATGGTCTTGGAATCATATTCATTTTTTTTCAAGAAGACACAATACTTGTACTATTGCTTATCTTGTGTGTGGGTTCTACAGAGTGAGATTTTGCAGCAGAATCAGGAAAAGAAGAAATATTTGAAAAATTCTGGGGAAAAGATGGCTGAATTTGGTAACTAACTATAGAAGAAGCTTAGAAAATTTATAGAACAGTGTTATTTTTCAAAATGATGGAAATGATAGCCTTCAATATCTGCTATGTGGAAGAATAGTATTCAGAACTGCAATTAAGGGATGACTGAAGTGATTTCAACTGTCCTAAAATAGAAAGAACATTCATATTTTTCAAAGTCTAGTATGTTACTATCCATCATCATTCTTTTTAATAATACATTTTTTGTCTGCATGGCATGCCTCAATCCATATTATTAACTGCACACTTAAGTTGGGATACTTGAAGCATAAGTTCTTAACTACCTTAATTCATATATCAGTCCAATAAAACATTTCCCTATTTATCTTCTCCCCTAAATGTCTAAAATAATTATGAACATTTTCTGCATATGTGAGCACATCTTTAGAGAAGTGGCAAGAGGCCAGCCAGAAGGTGGCAAGAATTCAAGGACAGTTTAACTTAAAGCTTTCACCTGTATGTACCAAGAGATTTCACACAATAATCTTGTCAATTTCTTCATCCTCACTTGCCAATGAATTTCATTCATCCTGCTGTCTTCTGGGATGAAAACGAAGTAGACATTGACAATGAAGAAAGGTATGGTACATTTATATATGGAGGTGGTGGACAGAGGGGGAAGTTAAGCTGTATGTTTGAAGTCAGTTGAAGAGAAAAGAGAATTAAACAAATGAGTTAAGATGCAAAATATATGAACATGTTGCAGAAATTACAGCAGAGTTTTTGGTATTAAACTGCTCAAGTTAATTGAAGGTGAACAATAAGGCAGATAACTGCAGGACAAGAATGTAAAAGAAATTGAGAAAATGAGAGAAAGTATATGATCTTTTTTCAAATCAATAATTTGCTACAGGCCAAGTATCATGATTGTTCCATTTAGTTGATTTAGTTTTAAACCCTTACCTTCTGTCTTACTATCAATACTGGGTATTGGTTCTAAGGCACAACAGTGCTAAGATTTAGGCGATGGGGATTAAATGACTTGTCCAAGATCATACAACTAGAAATGATCTGAGACCACATTTGAACCCAGAACCTCCTCCCATCTCTAGGCCTGGCTCTCTATCCTCTGAGCTACCTAGCTACCCCCAGGATTAGTTTATTTTACCAACTATCTAAAGAAAGAAGAAAATGAATATTAATTATCATATTTGTTAGTTTTTGTCGACTGGAAAGCACAGTGCAGTGGGAAAATCATAAAAATTTTATTAATATAGCTTAGTACAGTATTGGTCCTGGGGCTAGAAAAAACTTGTGTTCAAATTCTCTGCCTTTGGATATTTATTTGCTCTGTGCGCCTAAGTGACTTAACTTTTATCTTCCTTAGGTTAATCAATGGTTAAATACTAACACTAATACCTCACCAGAGTTGTTTTGAGAAGGAAATGAGATATTAGTAAAATGCTTAGACCAATGTCAAACACAAAGTAGGTGCTTAACAAAATCTTATCTCCTTCCCTTCCCCCATTCTATGCTGATTATTTGCTAACTACAAATCATTATCACTAAATTGTAGCTAATAAGTTTTTGACTAAGACAGGAACAACCTTGTATCATAGAAAGCATGGCACAAATTTCTAAATATAATATAGAACGATTTCTTCCTGTTATTCAATTCTGAACCTAGCTTAATGTCTATCTACATTATATCCTTCTAAGATTATATTTATAACATTTCTGTCACTATACTATTTCTATTTCAGTCTCTGTATATTGGGAAGTACTGTAAATATTCAATTGGGCAGGGAGTCCATTGAGTTGGCCTACACACACACACACACACACACACACACACACCATGATTATTGCTTCCCTTATGTTAGATTTTCCATAGTACACAGTTAAAAAACAATAATGACCACCAAAAGATGCTCTCTAGAATTATATTGTCTGTTATCACATTAGAAAAAATACCTTGGTATTTAGTGGACTGGAATCTCCATATGAATGCAATTTAGCAGTCAAAAATGATACTAAAATCTTAAATTGTGCTAAGATCTTTCCAGGAATACAGCGGTTATTTTTTTTTTTAATTATTATTGTTGTTGTGGTTCTCAGTTATCCATTAGGTTTTGTTGGCAATTATACTGGAATGGTTTACCATTTAATACTCCCATGGATCTTTTGTCAAAGGTTAATTGATTTACCCAGGGTCACATAGCTAGAGAGTGTCTGAGGTCAGATTTGAACTCAGTGGACAGAGTGTTAGACCTGGAGTCAGGAAGGATGTTATAGATTTAACATGTACAGACCTTGAAAGAAGTCATCTGTAGTAGTATGTTCAATTCTGTGTTTATAAAGGGCATTGAAAAGATGTAAGGAGCTCACAGGATAATTAGGATGATGAAAGGCCTTTAATTTAAAGTATCTCTTGAAAGAGATAGGCAGGTTTAGACTGAATAAGAGAAGATATATGAAGGATATGCTAATTACAATAATGTATTTGAAAGACAATGATGCAGCAGAATTATTAGGTTTTTTTTTTCTTTTTGGAGCCTGAGAGCAGAACCAGGAGTTTGAAGGTTCAAAGAAGGGAATTTAGACTTAATGTAAGGCAAGATTCAATTTGATATTATTACTTCCTTCCAGTGGATAGACTGAACATAAGAACAATATCCTTGAATCAAATGTTATATCTCCTAGCATGATGACAAGACAGTTAATTGACCAGAGCAAAATTCCTTTGAAAAAACATAGTTAGACTTTCAACCTGAACATTCTTTTTGATATAAGCTAAGGTTCTTAACCACAAGTCTTTCTTTTATCCAATTCCCAGTATCAATGTTTTCCTGCAGAAAATTTTAAAATTTCCCAGGGTGAATTAAAACCTTGAATCAACCACAAAAATGGAATGTTCGCATATATATGTATATATATTTTTTTCTCTCTCTGTCTGTCTATCTGTCTGTCTGTCTGTCTGTCTCTCTCTCTCTCTCTATATATATATATATATTTATATATATAATATGATTTATATACAAGATATATATTGAGTTTGAGATCTAAATATATTAGTCAAAATGCTGCTCAATAATACATACTCCAGGAAACAAAAACATTAGACAAGAAAGTCCATCAAAAGCAAAATAGATAGAGCATTAGACCTGGAATAATAAAGAAAAAGTTAGACATTTACTAGCTATGTCACCATGGGAAGTCACCTATCTCCCTCAGTTTTTAAATCTTTTAAATGATATTTCTCAGAATTGTCATTAGAATGGATTGAGTTTAAAAACACTTTAGTAAAATTTGAAATAAGATACAAATGCAAATTGTTGTTATAGTTATTACTGCTGAAGATTACCCACTTCACTATTCATTATTTGCAATGGAGTCATAATCCAAGTCAATTTTTCCCAACCCCAATAATCACATATAATATGTGTTGTGAGAACTCTAAATTTATGAAGGAAATATATCTGTAAAGTATCTGTTCGCATCCCATTAAGCTACATAGTTGAGTTCTGCTTAACTGTTCATTGATATTGTTTTATTGTTTCTTGATATCTTATAAAGTCATTAGCTTCTATTTTCCCAATTCTAATTTTTAGAGGCTAAATTTCTTTCAAAACCTTTTCATCTTCCTTTTTCATCAGGCCCATTCTACTTTTGATGGAACTCTTTTCTTCACTAGGCTTGTTTTTTGTTTTTTTTTAAACCCTTACTTTCCTTCTTGGAGTCAACACTGTACATTGGCTCCAAGGCAGAAGAGTGGTAAGGGCTAGGCAATGGGGGTCAAGTGACTTGCCCAGGGTCACACAGCTGGGAAGTATCTGAGGCCAGATTTGAACCTAGGACCTCCCATCTCAAGGCCTGGCTCTCAATCCACTGAGCTACCCAGCTGCCCCCACTATGCTTGTTTATAGCTTTTTTTCTAGTAAATCAATTCTGTTTTTGGTTGTTTTATTTTTATTTTATTCTAATAACAATTTTACACATAAGTTTTCCAAATTTATTTGATTCATGTTATCCCCCTCCTTTCTTCCCTCCAAACTCTGAGTTGATAAGCAATTCAATCTGTCATACATGTATTATCACTCAAAACATATTTCCATATTATTCATTTTTGCAAATGAATAATCTTGTAAAACCAAAACTCAAAATCATATTCCCAAATAAACAAATGGTAAATCGTATGTATGTTTTCATCTGCATTTGTACTGAAATGGTTCTTTTTCTAGAATTGGATAGCATTCTTTTTCATCAGTCCCAGAACTATCCTGGATCATTGTATTGCTGTTCACTATCTGTCACATTTGATTGTCCCATAAGATTTCAGCTACTGTGTTTAATATTCTCTTGCTTCTGCTCATTTCACTCTGCATCAGTTCATGTAGATTTTTACACTTCTTTCTGATATCATCCTGTTCATTATTCCTTATAGCACAATACTAATCAATTACCATCATAGAGCCCATTTTGTTCAGGCATTCTTCAACTGAGGGACATCTCTTTAGTTTCTAATTCTTTGCCAAGAATAAAAAAAAAATTCAGCTATAAATATTTGTTGGACAAAAAGGTTCTTTCTCATTTTTTATCCCTTTGGGATACAAACCTAGCAGTGGTAATACTAGATCAAAAGGTACACATTATTTTATAACCCTTTGGACATAATTCTAAATTGCCCACCAGAATGGTTGACTCAATTCACAACTCAACCAGCAATGCATTAGTGTCCCAATTTTACCACATTCCTTTCAAAATTTATTATTTTCCTTTACTGTCATATTGACCAATCTGATAGCTATAAGAGGTTACCTCGGAATTTTTTTTAAATTTGAATTTCTCTCTAATCAGGAGAGATTTAGAACTTTTTATATGATTATTGATAGCTTTAATTTCTTTATCTGAAAACTTCTTATTCATATCTTTTGACCATTAATGAACTGGGAAATTATTTGGATTCTTATAATTTTGACTTAATTCTTTATATATTTGATAAATGAAACCTTTATTAGAGAATTTTTTATATTTCCCCAAAATTTGTTGCTTCCCTTCTAATCTTGGTTTTGTTTGTATAAAACCCTTTTAAAATTAATATAATCAAAATTATTCAGTTTACATCTTGTAATGTTTTCTATCTTTAGTTTAGTCATAAATTCCTCTTCTCTCCATAGATCTGACAGGTAAACTAGTCTATGTTCACATAATTTACTCATTATATCATTCATTATATTTAAATTGTATACCCATTTTAACTGTATCTTGGTATAGAGTGTTAGAATTTATTTAAATCTAACTTTTACAGTGCTGTTTTCTAATTTTCTCAGCAATTTTTGGCAAATATTGAGTTCTTATCACAAAAGCTGGGATATTTGATTTATCAAATACTGCATTGCTGAGATAATTTACTCTTATTCTATTCCATTGATTCCCCCTTCTATTTCTTTTTTTTTTACATTATTTTATTTGGTCATTTCTAAATATTATTTATTGGAAGCAAAAAACATTTTCTTTTCCTCCCACTCCCCACCCCTCCCACCACCTCTCTCATAGCCGGCGCATGATTCCACTGGGTATCACATGTGTTCTTGACTCGAACCCATTTCCTTGTTGTTGGTCTTTGCATTAGAGTGTTCATTTAGAGTCTCTCCTCAGTCAGATCCCCTTCCCCCTATAGTCAAGCAGTTGCTTTTCCTCGGTGTTTTTACTCTCACAGTTTATCCTCTGCTTGTGGATAATGTTTTTTAGATCCCTGCAGATTGTTCAGGGACATTGCATTGTCCCTAATGGAGAAGTCCATTTCCTTCAATTGTACCACAGTGTATATCAGTGTCTGTGTATAATGATTTCCTGGTTCTGCTCCTTTCGCTCTGCATCACTTCCTGGAGGTTGTTCCAGACTCCATGGAATTCCTCTACTTTATTATTCCTTTTAGCACAATAGTATTCCATCACCAACATATACCACAATTTGTTCAGCCATTCCCCAATTGAAGGGCATCCCCTCATTTTCCAATTTTTGGCTACCACAAAGAGGGCAGCTATGAATATTCTTGTACAAGTCTTTTTACTTATTATCTCTTTGGGGTACAAACCCAGTAGTGCTATGGCTGGATCAAAGAGCAGACAGTCTTTTATCACCCTTTGGGCATAGTTCCAAATTGCCCTCCAGAATGGTTGGATCAATTCACAACTCCACCAACAATGAATTAGTGTCCCTACTTTGCCACATCCCCCCCAGCATTGATTACTTTCCTTTGCTGTCATGTTGGCCAATATGCTAGGTGTGAGGTGATACCTCAGGGTTGTTTTGATTTGCATCTCTCTGATTATAAGAGATGTAAAGCACTTTTTCATGTGCTTATTAATAGTTTTGATTTCTTTGGCTGAGAACTGCCTGTTCATGTCCCTTGCCCATTTATCAATTGGAGAATGTTTTTATTTTTTGTACAATTGATGTAGCTCTTTGTAAATTTGAGTAATTAAACCTTTGTCAGAGGTTTTTATGAAGATTGCTTCCCAATTTGTTGCTTTCCTTCTGATTTTAGTTACATTGGTTTTGTTTGTACAAAAACTTTTTAATTTGATGTATTCCAAATTATTTATTTTGCATTTTGTGACTCTTTCTAAGTCTTGCTTCGTTTTAAAATCTTTCCCTTCCCAAAGGTCTGACATGTATACTATTCTGTGTTTGCCTAATTTACTTATAGTTTCCTTCTTTATGTTCAAGTCATTCACCCATTTTGAATTTATCTTGGTGTACAGTGTGAGGTGTTGATCTAAACCGAATCTTTCCCACACTGTCCTCCAATTTTCTCAGCAGTTTTTATTAAATAGTGTATTTTTATCCCAAAAGCTGGGTTCTCTTGGTTTGTCATATACTGTCCTGCTGAGGTCACTTACCCCGAGTCTATTCCACTGATCCTCCTTTCTGTCTCTTAGCCAGTACCAAATTGTTTTGATGACTGCTGCTTTATAATATAATCTGAGATCTGGGACTACAAGGCCCCCTTCCTTTGTATTTTTTATTTCATTGTTTCTCTGGATATCCTTGATCCTTTGTTCTTCCAAATGAACTTTGTTATAGTTTTTTTCTAAATCAGTAAAAAAAATTTTGGAAGTTCAGTGGGTATGACACTAAATAGATAAGTCAGTTTGGGTAGGATGGTCATTTTTATTATATTGGCTCGTCCTATCCATGAGCAGTTAATGTTCTTCCAATTGTTCAAGTCTAGTTTTAGTTGTGTGGGGAGTGTTTTGTAGTTGTGTTCATATAGTTCCTGTGTTTGTTTTGGGAGATAGATTCCTAAGTATTTTATTTTGTCTAAGGTGATTTTGAATGGGATTTCTCTTTCTAGTTTTTGCTGCTGAGCTGTGTTGCACCTGATTGCTTTGCTCTCATAATTCCCTACTGAATCTGTGCCTTGCTATTTGTCTCCACAAAAATTTTCTATAATTAGTTGTTTCTTTTTCTGTTTGTTCATTTTCTCAGCTTTTTGTCTATGGTCTTGGAGTTTTGAAAACTGCTGTTTCTGTCTTCTCTGAAAATGAGTACTAAAAATTCTGTGAGGTATTTTACCCTAGGGCTAGGGTCCAAAGAAATTTGGCATGAAAGGGCCAAATTCTCTGGACTTAAGGGCCTTGTTGTGGGCTTGTGCCAGGGAAGCTCTGATTTTGTCTTAGGCAGGGTCCCAGGATCCTAAAGTTGGCCTATGCCCTAGCTTAGACTCTTCAAGGGAATTGTCAGCCTGTACTTCTGTGTGTGTAGTTTTACTTCCAGTACCACCTTCTTCTAGGAAAATCTACTTTCTCTGCCTACCCTTAAAGTTGTTTTCCACAGGAGAGTCCCCTCACTCCATATCCTTGTTAGGTCTGTTACTTCAGTCATTTTGAGGAACTATTTTAATGTTGATTTAAGACAATTCTTGGAGCACTTCCAGTTTTTCCTACGACTAAGCCATCTTCTTAGATCTACTTCCTCAAATGTCAACAAGGAAATATGGGAGATAGGATTAGAGATACTAATTCACAGCTGTTTTAAGAAAGTTTATGACCAACATGACTGCCATAAAAGCACACTTTGGACAATCTTTTTAAACAAAATCAAATACAAGGATCTCTCACCTATATTCGGAGTTATGTTCCAGAGACCCTAATAGGTGAAAATTCATGAAGTAGTGACATTATATTTATTATTAATTGCATGGAGGGTTACAGGATCTTATAGAAAATAGATAGAATGGTAGAGTGGGAAAGACAGTGGGTTTGGTGTGTAGAAAACCCACACTCAAGTTCCATATGCATTCCTTATAGACAATGTTGTAAGCAGTTTTTAAGGTTCTCTGGCATTAAAGGCTTTTTTGCTTCATTTGAATAATGGAGTCACCCAGCTGCCCCCAATGTTATCTTTTTTTAATAGTAATTGTGTTTTTAATTTATTTCTCTTATAATTAATAATGAAAGTATTATTAGATATATGTTCAATTATATTTGGGGAAAAGAAGTATCTTCATATACCCATACATTTATTGGGAAATTTTAGTTTTTCTATGTTGTAAAAGATGGTCACTTTTTAAAAAAGTAATGGCTTACATTCTTCTCTTTTGCTGAATCTTCAATTATTTTCTCTAATATTTGGGTTGAATTCTGAAGAACACCTTTGCAAAGACTATCTTCTGATTTTCAATATGATATGCTCCATTTTTTCTTTCATTTCTTATCAATATTCATATTGTGTTGTTATGAACTGTGGATATGTTATGTTCTAGGATTATGATATTTTCTCCCCTTATTGCCTAGAAATTACAAGTTGACAGTGTAATCTAAATTCCAGGTTTATTTCTTTTGATACTGAGGAAGTCTCTTAACTTGGGTGTCACCATCTGTTTTAAAAATTTTTTTTAATTTTTAATTTTTAATTTAGTTTTTTTATAATATAGTTGTTAATATTTCCTAAGTGATTTATTTAAGTATATTATTTAGAGTTTTTCATGAATTTCCTGGAAGGGATGTCTTTAGATTTTCTCTGCATATCTTATACACTGTCTATCATTCTTTTTTTGTAAAGCTTTAATATATTGTCCCTATCTTTTGGAATTTTTATTCTGATTACTAAAATTTCCTTCTGAACCTAAATCTTTGCATTCCAATTCTGTCATTCTTTTCCCCCCACAAAATCTTTGAAGTATGTTATCTTTCATTCTAAAATTTCTACTTTAATTAGGCTTGCTTATATCTTTCTTAAAAACTCTAATGTCCAGTATTATTTAAAAAAATATTTCACTAAATTATTTGATTGCTCTTCTTAAACACTCGATCCTAAATTAATTGAATTGACAAAAAAGTTATAAATTATAGTTTAAAAGGCCTTCCAGAATTCATTATGATTCCTTCATTGTCTTCATAAGATCTTGGCTCATTTTCTTTGTTGTGACATGTGTGTTCATTGAGATGTTTCTTTTCTTTGATTGTTGACTCATTTCTCAGTCAGATTTTCTCTGTGCTTTTATCTACCCTAATCAGTAATTCTGCTGCTATGTATATGGTATTCTTGTTATAAATGTGCTTCTTATAGTCAGTCCTTTTCATTTCAAATGTTCATTACTCTGTAATGATCTGTAAAATTTTACTCTATAAAATCTCCTTTTACCTATTCTATTTTCTCAAATCATTGGGATTAAAAATTTACTAGAGTTTGTGAGTTAATCAGATATGGCTTAAGAAAAACTATGTCCAGCCTTTTTGTCCATTTCCCCATCAGTTCTGGTTTTGGTGATTCTCCTTCCTTTCAGTGCCTGACTTTTCATTTCTTAAAATGAACCTGGCATTAAGATTAAGACAGGCTTAAATAAAGCTCCCTAATTTCCCTTCATTACTTTTGGGGAAAACCCTAAGAAACTGGTGCAATTTCCCATTTTCTTTCTTTTAACCTCAAGTTGCCTGCCTATTTCTTCTTAAACACTATAAAATACTTGCTACCAATAGTATGTCTTTGGTCTATTAATTCCTCAATAATCTTCTCTTCTAGGCTTCATAGTCAATCCTTTTCTTTCTTCTTGAACATCAGGATTATTTCTATTCATGGGTTTCAACCAATTCTGGAAAGTATCATGTTGCCCAGAAAACTTAAAAGGGATTCTATGTTAATGTCAGTGTCAAATATCATAGAAATCTTAAAGCAACATCAAATGAACTAATGTAGTGAAAACAGAAGCTTCAGGAGGGGAATTAGGAGTAACAGGACTAAAGAGTTGATGAGCTGATATCCAGTTCAGTTTAGTTTAGTTTAGTTTGGGAGTAACTCATTGGCACAGTGGCTAGATAGTATGCCAGGCCTACCATCATTTAACCTCTTCTTCATGAGTTCAAATATGGCCTTAGACACTTATTAGCTGTGTGACCCTGGATAAAGTCATGTAACACTGTTTCCCTTAGTTTCTTCATCTGTATTATGAGCTGATGAAAGTAATTTAAAAAACATTCTAATATATTTTCCAAGAAATCCCAAATTGGGGTCATAAGGACTTGGAAATAACTGGAAAACAAAAGTTTAATTTGGCTTAATTTAGTTTTCCCTTTAAAATTATCTTGTGGTAATTTCTTTAAGTATTACTCTTCCCATTGCTATTAATCTTGATTTATTTTGGTCTGTTTTTCTTGCTTATATGTAATGATTAAGAGAGTGTTGTGTGCTGGATTTACTCTTACTTTGCCAGATTCCCAGGATTCTCTCTAATTTGGTTTACTTATTGCTGTTTTTATTGCTGTTCAAGCCTTTCAGTGATGTCTAATTTGTTTTTGGTTTTCTCAGAACATGAAATGATTCATTGGTAGTAACTTCAATCTGCTTTTCTGATAATGACTTTTTTTTTCCAGAATTTACATGAGAATTATTTTCTAGGTTCCACAATATTTTATAAAGGGTAGTTGCAGATGAAATCTTGTTCCTTTCTTATGAAATTGAATATAGTGGATAAATACAGGTAATTCTCCTTTCTGTTCTCATTTCTAAAGGACCCATTCCAGAGGAACCTTACTTAATTATCCAAACACCTCTACCAAACAGTTTTTTAGATGAATATAGTTATTATGGTACAAGTAAGCTGGGTTTTATTAATTTAAACTGAAAATTAATATTAAATTGTAATTTTGGAAACCACTGAACAAGAAAACAAGTAACATAATTTGAACATTGGAAATTTAATTTTTTTTCTAAATTAGGAAAAGTATAGGAAATACAATCTTTATAACTTTATCAAAAATATCTTAGTGGTACTCAAGATCTATTGGCTCCTAAGTGTTCTTCAAGCAGGCAGACACCTAAAAAAAGAGCAAACTTACTTCAAACATATTAGTTTCAAGAGGCTTAGGCTTCACATTTTAATTGAATGTAAATGATGCATTCAGTATGCAAGGTACCATCCTTTCAAAAGTCTTGAAAGAGAGAAAAAAACTGTATGTGTTCTGGAAATAGCACATTAAAAAGCTGTGAATAGCCTAGTTATGCCACTAAACCAGCATCGTGTGTATGCTAGCAGATCACCTCAGTGAACGAGATGTATTATAATCAGGATGTTTATCATGCATAATTACTGAACAGGAGCTGTATTATAGTGCACTGACAGCCTCTGATCTTCAGCTATAGATTTATGCTCTTATACATTACTAAGCAGGGGCTGTTCTGTAGTGAGCTGCCAGGAGCAGATGGACTACCCTCCAGAGCATACTTGAGATGTACTATAGAATTGCTAAAGGGGACAAAGCTGCCTACCAGAAAAGTGAAAGGGCAAAATCACAGGCAGATAGGAAGAAGAAACTTATGGAAAAGCATAAAGAAATATTGTTCGAAATTTCATCCTGAATAAATAGTGTTCAACTTCATAATTTGAGGAATGTGATATACAAAAGCACTGAGGAACAATGTTACAGATTTTTCCTTTTTCCCATTCTTTTTATTTTCCTTTTGACATCTTAAAGCTGAGTGCTAGAAGGCTCCCAGGATCAGACTTTGACCATAGGAGTTTGGAGGAAATAAAAGGTGATTCATATGAAGGCCAGCTGATCCCTTCTGTGTTTATTTTTACTGGACAAAACATCTTCGCTGGAGATGTGATAAAGCTGGTCAAAGGCAGGTAGTGTAATTCCATTCTCAAGTAGTCTCAGTAAGAAACTGAACGTTATTTCCATTCTCCTATCTGAGTGCATTCTCTACTTTACTAAAGGGGCTTTGGGAAATATTTTAAATGTTACCTGCTACCAACATACATATAGGAAAATAAATTCTATTTTGAAGCAAAATATATAACTTTGAACATAAAACTTCTTATTATTAAGTAGTTTAAGATTAATTAGATATTAGGTAATTTTGTGAGAGGATTATAAACATTCTTCTCACTAACACTACTGATCACTGTTTAAAGATTCAAATATCAGGCAATAGTCTGCTGAGAATTTTGAAATTTACACCACAGAGCTGTACTACTTAACACTGTACTTCAGAGGATTTGGTAGATCAAAGAGATCAAACTCAAATGGAAATGGACCACTATAGTGTACCTGAGGATCCCTGCTGCATGGTGTAATAACTCAGAAAATCACATATTAACATTATCTACTCCTACTGTATTTTTTATTATCTTGTTAATTACTAAAATGAAATTTAATCTGGTTTGAGTAGCACTAGGGAGTGATGCTGACTGAAATGCCTCAAGGAAAACTTCCTGTTTGGTACCACTGGTGTAAGACATATAGCAAAATCATCTCATAAACAGAATTTGGTGTCTGATGACAAAAACCAATTTAAAACTTATAATGACTCAAAATAAGTCCATAATCACTAAATATGAAAGGAATTAAAAGGGTAGTATCCAAAATACATTTTGTTTCTAATGAGTAGGTAGGTAAATGCTGACTTGGAGTGAGTAGAATAAAGGAAATGAATACTCTATGATACAGATATATTGATTTAGACCTAAATGGTAGGAGAAGACCACATTAGCTCTTTGCAAGTTCCAGGACCAATGGTGGAGAATTTGTAAAAAGACTCACAAAACAAGAAAAGATATCCCATGTTCATTCAAATAAAGCAATGGACTATAACCTCAACTTGATAAAAATTGTTAATCACTTAAATCTGTGAGAAACTTTTAAACATCAGTGGTTGTTAAGATTTAAGTTATCTTAAAATTTATTTTTTAGTTTAATAATGCCTTCTGAATTCTCAAATATTTATTTTTTCTCTCTCACCTACTATTCCAAACACTATTTTCCCCATGTACTTGGGAGAAAAAAAAAAGAAAGCATAATTAAGCCAAATATATCCTCAAATTATCCACATCCAAAAAGAAAGTTTGCTTTTAGGTATGAAATAAACACTTCTCTTTTAAAGAGGTGGGGAAAACACTTCATATTCAGTCCACTGGAACCACAATTGATCATTGCAATGATCAGAGTTCTTAAATCCTTCAATATTGTTTGTTTTTATATCATCAGCATTATTTATATCATTATAACCATTATTCTCCTGGCCTTTCATTCTGCTTCAGTCATAGAAGTTTTACCAGGATTCTCTAAAGTGCTCCCTTTATCATTTCTTAAGTTATAATAGTATTTCATAATATTAATATGTCACAACAGATTCAACCATTTCCTAATTGGGGGACATTTCTTTAAAATATATTTCTTTGTCACTACATAAAGGACTGCTATTAATATTTTTCTTAAAATATAAGATCTTTTCTCTGTTACTTAATCTTTTCATTGCCTAAACTTCAAAGAAACAAGACTTCATAGTTAAGGAAATGCACATTTTTAGTGATTTTGGAAGCACAGTTCCAAATTATTTTCTTGAATTTCTGAACTAACAGTTTTACAAACAAGGTCTCAGTGTAGTAACAGAAATTTTTAAGAAAAAAAATGTCACTTAACTATTTACATTCTTATCATAGTTGTATTTGCAATTGCAAAAGAATCAATTTTATATGATTGAAACTGTCCATTTTATCATTGATGATGCTCTCTGTCCTTTATCTTATCACAAATTATTTGCTTATCATTAGGTCTGAAAGATAATTTCTTCCTAATTTTTTTTTATTTTTAATGATATCTGCTATATATATGAGTGATGAATTTACTGGAGCTAATATGATGTGACATATTAGTCTTATCCTAATTTCTTTCCTAACTGCAGCCTAGTTTTATAAGCAGTTTTTCTTGTGAGCCCATTTTTCAGATATATATACATGCATACGTATGTATGTATATATTTGTAAGGAAAAGGGGTTCTAGAAGTTTCAGTTTTCAGACTATGTAATATCAAACAGTAATCATCAAATCAATTTGGTACTAGTTGAAAAAGAAAAAAATGAGTTATGTGCTTTGAACAATTTAGGCACACAACATGACAAATCATACAGTTGCCTAGTGTTTTATAAACTCAAAGGCCCTAACTTATTACTTAAGAAACTGCTTATAAAACTAGGCAGCAGTTAGGAAAGAAATTCGGATTAGATCAATACCTCACATCATATAGTATGATAAGCTCCTTTAGATACGGGACTTAGATATAGCAGATCATATCATTTAAAAAAAATAAAAGAATTAACATTCACTCTTTCCTCCAGTCATCAAAATACAATAGCAGGATAGCAGGTAAGACAACTAACATTGCCCATGGACAAAGTGGATGATCTTGATATGCTCAATATCTTACTAACCTCTTAGTGATCCATAGTGCTTACATTAGCTGCTTCCATGGATATTGGAATCAATTATTCTTTTCTACCCATTCTGCCAGGGTAAGTCTTCAAATCTTAGGGTAAACATTTCCCCCTAATTGATTGATTAGTTTGAGGTCTATCAGTTACCTAAACTTTATTTAGCCAGTCTGCTTAGATAGTTTATTGGAGTATGGTCACTGCATATGCTATAGCTTTTTGAAGTTACAAGTGAGTGTTGGGTGAAAGATGAACATTAAATTGAGCAGTCCTAAAAGGGCTAGGCAGACCTTTATAGCAGAGGTATTACTTCTCCATGAAAATGATAACTAGAAGATCAATAGTAAATTACCTGAGGATATAACTGTGTTTATAAGAGTTCCTATAAATGCTCATGAGTAGAAGATAGGTGGTGATGTTGATTATATAGTATTGTATCAATAATTAGTAAAGGGATTCTCTTAAAAATACATTCAATCATTTTCTTTAATTTTATTTGATTCTTCACTAATGCAGCATTGATGGAATTATGAATTGATCCAACCATTCTGCCGGGCAATTTGGAGCTATGACCAAAGAATTATAAAACTGCATACCCTTTGATCTTATAATAACACTGCTGTGTATATATTCCAAAGAGATAATAAACACAGGAAAAGGACCTACCTGTGGAAAAATGCTTATAGCAGTCCTCTTTGTAGCAGCAAAGAATTGGAAATTGAAAGGTGTAAAAAATAGACTCGAATACAGGACTACAATCCCCACAAGCCTTTGCTCCACTTCCCCAAAATGCTTTGTAATCTCACGGGAATTCTGAGATGGGCCGAGATCGAGGAAGGATTTAAGCTGGTGGCAAAGGTTTTTGGTCTGTCTTTTGGACTTCCGTTTTGGAGCAGATGCATCTCTTTTGTGATGTGAGGTTTTCTGGCCTAGGCCTCTGGCCTAGGCATGTGTTTTTTTCTTATTCTGTATTTTCTTTAATCTTTAACCTTTAATAAACCTCTAAAATATACAATACTCCTTGCAGAGAGAAACTAATTTCTACCTGCCTCAGTCTCCCCATATTCCCTAATTTTAATTCTTTACAAAGGATGTCTATCAATTAGGGAATGGCTGAACAAATTGTGGTACAGGTTGCTGATGGAATGCCATTTCTTATAAGAAATAAGTAAGATGATTTCAGAAAAAAATCTGGGAAGATATACAGGAACCAACGGAGAGTGAAATAAGCAGAGCCATGAGAACATTTTATACAACAATAGCAATATTATATGATGATTTACTGTGAAAACTTAATGTAGTATATGGTTTCTGTAGGCATGCTCATGACACCTTCTTTCCAGCAGCACATAGTGCATACACAAAAACTGACAATATATAAGGCCATAAAAACTTCACAACCAAATTCAAAATAGCAAAAATAATAAATGCAACTTTTTCAGATCATAATGCAAAACAAATTATAATTGATAAAGGTTAATGGAGAGGCAAATTAAAAATTAGTTGGAAACAAAATAATCTAACTCTTCAGAATGGGTGGGTCAAAGAACAAATCATAGAAACTATTACTGATTTCATTGAAGAGTATGAAAATGAGGAGACAACAAATCAAAATTTGTGGGATACAGCCAAACCAGTACTTGGGAAAATGTATATCCCTGAATGCTTATATCAATAAAATAGAGGAAAAACAGATCAATAAATTGATCATGAAATTAAAAAAATGAAAAAGTACAAACTAAAAATCTCCAAGCAAATAATAAATTGGAAATCCTAAAAATCAAATGAGATATTCACTTTAGATAGGTAAAATGCTTATTAATTTCAACTTGCAAAAATATACATATATAATCATAAGTCTGTGAAATGAAGATTATAATGAACATATGATCATTTAATATCTAAGATATAGCATAAAATAGTTTCATATATCTTAAGCTATTTCTAGTACTGATTTTAAATGTTTACTCTGCAACCCCCTGTAATATTTCCTACCAAAAGCAAGAAAATATATTTAACTAAAATAAATGTTAATCATTTAAAATATATTTTTGAGAAATCTGTACGGCACATGAATGTCTAAAATATACTTTAGAGGTATTTGGAGCTGCCTTATAGGTGTCTTTCAAAAAGAAACAATAAATAAGTTATTTAGTTTTAATGTATAGATAATACTGATAGATAAAATTGGTACTTTACATTTTTTGTTTCTTTTTAAAAAGTGTTTGTGGGTTTTTAAAAAAAGATATAAGCCAAGTTCCTGTTTTGAAAATATCCTTTCTTTTCCTTGAAGAATTTTCTTTGAACAATATATTTATGCCAGCTTTCCCCACCAAAATGAAATTTTAAAAAATAGTTATGCTAAAATTTTGGCAATTGAACAGTGAAAAGAAATACTTAAAGAACATATCCTGGGAAGAAAGGAAGATTTTCTTCATCTTAAACTCTTGCTGAGTTATGTGACCTCAAATCCTACAGTCAAATAATAATAAAAAGGGCAAAAACAAACAAAAACACTAACAATAACAAAAGCCATGGTATTATCATTAGGTCATTCATAATAGGTACTGACTTTTAACTTTTTTATTTTTTATCCCTTGAGCTATACACAGATATAAAATATTTTCAATAAATTAAAGCAAAAAGTGAAGGGTCAAATATTAGCCAAGAAAACAAGATTCCCAAAGAGATTTTCAAGTTTAGAGGACTTTGTGTGGAGTAGGGCATTAATGCATCCTGCTAAACACATAATCATTATGATCAATCTTTGAGTTAATCTCTATTATCTTTGTGGTATCTCAGTGACTTGATTTGGACATACTAGAAGCCACAAATGCTTCATTAACTGGTTAATCTTCACTGTTGCCCATGTTTCACTGAGAGATCAAAAAACACTTCAGGATAGATATCATGTTCTCTAATGTATTCTTCATTTTGCTATTGCAAAATCAGTTCCAGATTTTTATTATTAATACATGAAAGTTCATTTGTCCTTTCTGTTGTGAAATATCTCAGGCCAAAAAGAGACACAAGTAGTTGTAGATTACATTGTAATTCAATTAGATTATAATGGCTCTGTATTAGATACTCCCCCTCCCTAGAATTGAGATCAGTCAAAGTAAGCTATATATAAATAGTAACTAGTAAAAAAAAAAAACCACAATTGCAACTGGATAAAAAATATATCTCCTTTTGCATGTGAAATTCAAATTAACTATTCTTCTGTTTCTGGGGATAAAAAGACTAGGACTAAAATAAAAATTAAAGGAACTCAGCTCATTTATTTTTTCAGTTATATTTGCATCATTTTCTTTTATTTAGGCTAGGCCAATATTATATTCTTCCATTTCTCTAATTTTTGAAAGAAGATAATAGTGGGTATTGGGGAGTAGATTTTTATAAGAAAACCATTAAATATTCTTTGTATAACTCCAGAATCTTCAAGCATTTTAATTTGTGGAATAATGCACTTTTAGAAATGAGTTTCAAAGAATAATCATAGCTGGAGATGATTTCAGGAGCAGAAGTAGTCAATCACCTCTGACATGTATCTTGAACCAAAACTCACTTTAAATATCTGAGTCTCAGTTTCCTCACATATAAAATGAGGGAACTACTGTTACTATATTATAAAGTCACTTCAAGCTTTAAATATATGATTCTTCAGTTCTATGAATATCCAAGTGACATCAGGGAGAAATTTCCAACTGATCTACCAACATGGTTACTGAAATGTATCACTTTTGAGGTTATTCTATCTCCATTGTTCCTTATTGCTTTTACTATTTCTCTGAATTCAGTTTCAGAGAGTTTTAAAACAGTAGACAATGCTGTTTCATAAACCTTTTGACATTTTATCATCATTAATAATAATAAAGAACCAACAATAATTATAATATTTGTGATATCCTTAGAATATACTTGGGAATGTGCTCAGTGCTTTTTGAAGTTTAACATTCACAATACAGTATAGCCAGGTTGAAAACAATTTTGTACTATTCCCTCAAAAAATATCACATATTGCCATTGAATAGTAATTGACTTTCATGTAGGGATTTTAGGTTTACAGAACTCTTTGTTTAATTTATCTCATGGGAGTCTCACAACAAAAGGCAAATATTATTCCTATCTTCCAGATGAGGAAACACATTTATAGAGGTTGACTGATGTGTCCTAATCTACAATGCTCTAGTATTTATTAGATGCAAGATTTAAATACAGGTCTTCCAATCTCATCAAGGACTCTATATGATATAGAAATGCTACCATTTTTTGTATTTGTGTTCAATATAATGGGAGATTGAGCCTCTGAAAAAAAGAAGGAAATGAAAAGTTTAGGAAGTCATAAATAAAAGCTGCTGAAGTCAAAGGCTGTCTAAATTAAGAATACAACCTCATGAAAGGCATATATTAGTTTTTTTTTTAAACCCTTACCCTCTGTCTTGAAATCAATACTGTGTATTGGTTCTAAGGTAGAAGAGTGGTAAGGGCTAGGCAATGGGGGTTAAGTGACTTGCCCAGGGTTCCAGATAGGAAGTGTCTCAGGGCAGATTTGAATGCAGGACCTTCCATCTCTGGGCCTGGCTCTCAATCTCTCAATCCACTAAGCCACTTAGCTGCCCCCCCATATCAGTTTTATTGATTTAACCCATGTCAATTATATAACCTGAATTGTACTATATGCTGAGGACACAGAGATAAATGAAAATATTTCCTGCCTTCAGTAAGTTTATATTCTATCTCCTGATGTCTTTAGCATCATACTATTTGTCCCTCCAACTAACCTAAATCTTTTCAACCATATCATAATTTGTTTGCATATTTTAAGTATAGTAAGTTTAAGAGCAAGAAGAAACTCAATTAATATTGTTCAATAGGCAGGTGAATATAAGAAATTTTTTATGAGAAAACTGTAGTATGTTATATTGTACTTTTGAGACTGTGTATAGTTTATATCTATTTCACTCATCTTATTTTTCATTTCCAAACTCATTGTGAAAGTCATCTGAAATCAAAAAATACACCTCAGAATGTAACTTATATATGATATAGTAAAGATCCAAATTTTTTTTGTTTTTTTTATCTCATAAGTATATATTTATCTAATATATATATATATATATATATATATATATAAACTTCCTTCTCATTAATGCTTCTCTGCTGCATGGAGTTATATAACATTGGAGTTTAGCCCCAGCAAGTTCTATCAAGGTGGAAATGCTTATAGGACAGTCCAATTGATCAATTTATTTGTGACTCAAGGATTCACCTTTTTCAGTTGGATGGGGCCATTACCAGACAAGATGAATGCTCAAATACTATGGCCAGAACCATAGAAGGAATATACTCAGTATCATAGGAGGTAGTGCACACTGACAAACATCACAGATCTGTAAAGTATTGAAGTCCAAAGTTAAGAAAAGCAGCTGGGAAATGAATGCAACATTAGAGAATAATGGAGATCAGGTAATGCTAACATATTACTTACTATTACAACTCTTTGGTATCTCGAGAGGCAGAGGTTTAAATTACTTAAATTACTCATAAGTTACTGCATTTCTCTGAGCTGTCAGAATAAGATCCAAACAGTGGCTGGTGATATTCATTTTAGAATTTTGTAAGTTACAGTTTTTTCTTGTAGAACTATTAAAAAAAGGAGTTTGCAAGGAACAAAATAACAACAAACAGGTTACTGTGAAAATGATGGATAGATTGCAGTCATTCTCTCATGAGAGAGATGTGTTTTTTCCCCTTTCAGAGATAGTTCTAGACTGAAATCCCTTTGCCTTAGAAAAATATACACTGTATTAGTCTCAACCATAAGTGTCTTTACGCTCCCATGGCTTAAATCTTCCCAGGGGTTTCACACACAACTGCACATTGGGGTCAATTTATTTCACAGCTCCCACTGTCCTGTGTGTTTGAGGAAAAGTGAAAGCATTTATTGAACTGATTAATGCTTATAGTTTGCAAATACTTTCACCAGCATACATATTTCTCTTCACACCCCAAACTCTGAGGGGTGTCCCTTTTTTCCTTTTCAGAGATAATAACCACTTATTACTTTTTCCTATCCTATGTTTACCTAAACAGGTTTCTGTTCTGTTCCCCATCATCTCAGAAGGTATTTTGTCCTGGTCCTCATTCATTCCTGGAATGATGGGAAGAAAAGTGAATATGTGCCAATGCTTTTTTCAACTATATCAATTTATCCCAGCTTCTGTTTCACTTTTGGAGGTTTTTTTATGATTGTTATTGTTGCTATTTTAATTCATATTTTAAAAATATTAATGTTTTTCATTCCAGTTTAGAGGGCTTCTAGCAATAAAGTACCTCTACCAATAAAATAGCTCTTCTACCTATTATCTTGGCATTGCCTGGACACTGGGACACTGGACACTTTTGTTCACACAGCTAGTAGGTGTCGAAGGTAAGAATCAAATGCTTCCCAATTCATAGGATAGGTCACATCTTTCACATCAGTAGTTCTCAAAATTTCCTTTGGTGGTACAATATTTTAGTTAAAACAAAACTTTGTCAGAATTATTATAGTAAAACATTATAATATTATTATTTTACGATTCATTTAAAAAGCGGGGTATTTTGGGATTCCCTGCAGCATAGTTTCAGGACCTTTACTGTATCATGGCTACCTCTTTTCTCTCAGTTAGTTCGGATAAATCAGAGTTGATTCCAAAACTCAGGAAGCATTACCAGTCATATATTAGTAACTTTCCAAAAGTGGCAGGTTCAACAATCTACAACTAAGCAATGTTTCATTGTGCTTAGTACCGAATACATTTTTTCATAAAACTCTTACCTTCTTTCTGCCTTAGTATCAGTAGTCTTAGTGTCTAAGAGATAAGAGCTAGCAACTATATTTCAGTGACTTGCCCAAGATCACACAGCTAAGAAGTATCTGAGGTGAGATCAGCCTCTAATACATTAAAAACTTCATATCTTAGAACATATTTAAAAGATTAACAGAAGTAGATAACTATGGTTTATGTGGCTATAATCCCTTTCCTGCATCAGAGCTCACATGAATTAAAAAACTAATCAAAATTAGCACTGGGTAGTACTTATAAGTGTAATGCTCAGGGAATACTTGATGAGGCAGATGTTCTGTGCTATTTGAATTAAGACCTGGAATATAGTAGAGTCTCTTGCAAATTGGTCCACAGTCACTCAAAAGTGTTTGACCTAAGCATGTACTCAAGAAGAAAAGAGGTGAATGAAGTTGAATAAATAACCTCTAGACCTTATCAATTGTAAATGGACAATGGGTTGGGCCAAGAAATAAATAAGTATAGAAAAAGTAGACTAGTTTGTCTTTGGGAAATTGTAAAGTTATTTTAATGTCTCGTTATTTTAATGTCTCTAAATGTGTTTCTGCATCAAAAGTCCATCTTTTTTATTACCAAAGTTCTGCTGGTGTCGTTGACAGATTGAACATCATAGAATGAACCAGTCTCTAAAGAATTAAAAAGAAGTCATACAAAGAGTAATATAAAGGTACAGAATGGGTACAAATAAGCTTCATATGTAATAAATAAGAATAAAGTGATAACCAAATTAAAGGATATGAAATGAGTGATTGAAAAATTGCAGGCCCTCTAATCTATATAAAGACTGAGGATTGAACAAAATATACTCCTTATAACCCTGTTGTAAAGATTATACAATAAGTAAGTATATTGTATAAAGTTTAAAATCTTCATTTAAACACTCTTATGTAAAGGGAAAATGGGTAAATCCCTCAACAGTTGTTTTTTTTTAATTTAAAAGCTATTTTAATTAATGCAAATAAAATTGTGACAAATTTTAGGGACTGCATTTGGTGAGACCTCAATCAAGAATCATCAACCATCATGTGATGTGATCTGCATTATAGATGGGAACATCCAGATCAATGATATCATAGACCCATTTAATTAGGAATGTAATAATGGCTAGAATTAAGTGACTATGCCTAGGTTTTGTATATGTCCTTTCTTCTCCAGTACCTTTCAGATTTCCAAATTCAAAGCTTCCTGTCCTTCATTAAAATTGAGATCACTGATTAGACATCACAGAAAGAATCATGATAAAGACAGTGATAGTCATAAACCCTAAGTTGCTTTTCCTAGAAGCAGGTATACAAAAGATTGTTAGAATAAAACAAATTTTAAAAATCATGTAAATATAATTACTGGGCATGTTTCTAATGAAAATGATTGTCAAAGTTTTTGGGGAAAATTGTCATCTGATTCAGGAAAAAATCTAATGTTTTGTATTTGAGCACCTTGATTAAGCTACTTGAAAGCAGAAACTTTTTCACTTTTCTCTTACTTAATGAGTGCTTAAATAATTAAAGGTTTTTAGCATTTTTCAGATTAGAATCCCCAGTCAGTCATTTCTTGTTTTGTCACTGGCAACTAACTTCTCCTCTTCAGGGTCTAATTTTCTCCTCTTTAAAATGAGGGCATGAAAAAATGGCAGAGTAGAAGTGGGGAAATCATGAATTACTTTGAGAAATATCTCTAAACAGCCTTAAAAATCTCTTCAAAACAAATACTGGAGTAAAAGAACAAACAAGGAGACAGAGTGCTACAGATTTCCTATAGAAAGCAAATTGACAGAAGGAAGAGAGGGTCTGGCAAACGGGGGTGAGAGGGAACTTTAGTCTATAGAAAGGACATACAAACTACTGGAACAAGCCAAAAGACCCCTAAAATCTAACATCTACTTTTCAAGATTCTGAACCTGAAATCAAGGCAAAATCAAGGCCCTGAAACATTTCTTAGGCCAACAGAAGTGCAACTCCATGCATACCCCTTAAAATAACAAGTCTTAACCAAAAGCTAGTGAGGTCCCAAGTCTTGTCATAGAGCAATTCATGATGTGCCTGACTTTTAAAGACCCATAATGAATATCTGAGCCCCTGTCTAAGGCCAAAATGAGAATTAAAACACCAGTGCAAGGTGATTGGCAGAGCGCTTAGTTCGTGCTATCAAAAGGGGAAACTGAGGACCTTTGCCCAAGCCTGAAGTGAGAATGTAAACCTGAGTGTAAGGCAGTCTACAGTTCACCTGATCTGTGGAAAACCCAGATTTAGGCCCAAATCCCCTACCTAAGCCTGAGGTTAGACTCTGTGCCCCATCACAAGGTAGTTCATAGCACTCTAAGCTCTACAAGCCATTGGTAGTCACAAAGAAAGATTGAATCAGCAGTGAGATGTGACTTTCAGAGTTCTCAACCCACAGGTCTTCATACCACCTTGGAAGAACTGAAACTTGCAAAAACCCAGAAATAAAGCTAGAGATATCATCAAGGGAAAAAATAGAAGTTTATGAGAGCATCCCCTCTACATGGAAAAAGAGAGCCCACCTCTAAGATAAAAGTAAAAGTCAAGAAAAAGGCTAGAACAATTAGCAAATAGAAAAAACAAAACCTGACCACTGGGAATGTTTTATGGAGACAAAGAGGAAGACACAGACCTAGAAGGGAATAATGAGAACAAAGCAGCTATATGCAGAACTCCTAAGAAAAAAAATATGAATTGGTCTTAGGCTCTGGAAATGTTCCAAAAATATTTCAAAATTCAATTAAGAAAGCCAGGGGGGAAATGGGGAAGAGGAAGGAACACAATTCAAAGCAGAATTGACAAAAAGATAAAGAGGTACCAAAATCCATTGAAGGAAATATTTTCCTAGAAAGTAAAAATGATCAAATGGAAAAGGAGGCTCAAAGCTCACAGGGAAAATATATTTTTAATTAGAATTGGGTAAGTAGAAGCTATTTTGTTGAAAAAAAAAACAACCAACCTGGAAAATATATCCAGGAAAGACAATTTAAGAATTACTGGACTACCTGAAAGCCCTTATATAAAAAGTCTTAGACAGCATATTACAAGAAATTATGAAAGAAAATGTCCAGTTATTTTTGAATAGGAGGGTAAAACAGAAATTGAAAGAATCCACAGATCATCTCCTGAAATAAATCCTCATATGACAAATCTGGGTATTATTATAGCTAAATTTAATTTCTCCCAGGCCTAGGAGAAAATACTTCAAGCACTCAGAAAGAAGTAATTCAAATACCAGGGAAATATAGCTAGGATTACACAGAAAGTAATAGCTTCCACATGAAAGAGATGGAAGGTTTGAAATATGGAGGCAGAACTTTGAATTACCTATCCATCAAAACTATGTCTATTCTTTCAGGGAGAAAATGATCATTGAATGAAAAGAGTATTCTCAAACATTTCTGATGAAAAGATGAGATCTAAGCAGAAAGCTTGATGTTCAACAAGACTCAATAGAAACCTGAAAAGGTAAATAAGGAAGAGAATATTTGAGAGATTGAATAAGGTTAAATTAATTTTATTCCTATGTGAAAAGATGATATTTGTAACTCACAAAATTTTACCAGTATTTGAGCAATTGGAATGCATATACATGGAGAGAAGGTATAAGAGTAAGCTGATTAGGACAATCTGATTTGCAAAAAAAAAATGGGGGTGAAAAAGAGAATTATAGTACAAGAAAAGGGAAGGGAGAGATGGAATGAGATAAATAATATCAGCTAAAGAGGGATGAAAAAAGTGGAGGGGAGGATAGAGGTGGTGACAGACAATGATGAATCTTACTTACATGTTTCAGAAAGGAAATAAACATACTCATTCAGTTAAAGAATCCTAATTTACCATATAGAGAAGTAGAAGGGGAATAAATTTGGGGGGTAAAAGAAGGGACAGGGAAGGAGGGGGTGGTGACTAAAAGTAAAGCTCTTGGGAAGAGAGACAGAGTGAAAGGAGAAAGTGCAGGATCAAAAGGGGGAAAATAATATGGAGGAGAATACACCGTTGGTAATCATAACTGTGAATGTGAACAGGATTAATGTCCACAGAATAGAACAGAATAGCAGAATGTATTATAAAAGAGAATCCTATTATTTGTTGTTTATAAGAAAGACATTTGAGGCAGGGAGACATAGAATAAAGGTAAGAGAGAATTTATTGTGCTTCAGCTGAAATAGCAATCATGATCTCAGAAAAAGCTAATGTAAAAAGAGATGAAAAATGATAAGGAAATTCCAACTTGATAAATGGTAACATATATACTGAAGTAATATCAATAGTAAGCATATGTGCATCAAAAGGTATTGTCCACAGTCTTATTTTAAACCTTTACCTTCCATTTTAGAAACAATACTATATATTGGTTCTAAGGCAGAAGAATGTTGAGAAATAGGCAATGGGAATTCAGTGACTTGCCCAAGGTCACACATTTAGGAAGTGTCTGAAGCCAGATTTGAACTCCAGTTTCTAGGCTTGGCTCTCAATCCACTGAACCACCCAGCTGTTCCATAGAAAATTTTAAAGGAAAAATTAAGTGAGGTTCAAAAAAAAAGAGAGTAAAAGTGTACCAGTGGGGGGAACCTCAATTCCCTCCTTTTAGATCTAGAAAAATAGAACCAACAAGTAAACAAGAAGTGAAATGAAGTGAATGAAATTATAGAAAAAATAGAACTAAAAGATCTCTTAAGAAAACTGAATGGGAATAGAAAATAACATACTTTCTTTTTAACAGTATATGGCACCTTCACAAAAATTTACCATGGGTTTAAAAACTACACAAGCAAATGCAGAAAAGTAGAAATAATAAATGCATCCTTTTCAGAACATAATGCAATAAAATGACATTGAGCAATAATCATCAAAACAGTATGGTATGGGCTAAGAAAAAGAATGTTGTAGCAATGGAATATAATATATATGTATGTATATGTGTGTGTGTGTGTCTTTGTGTATACACACATGATATATTGGGATAAATGACCATAGCACCCAAATTTTTGATAAACCCATAGATCTCAGTTTTTGGCATGAGAACTCACTATGTGACAAAACCTTCTGGAAGAACTGGAAAACAATATGACAAAAATTAGCATAGGTCAATATCTTGTGAAAGTAGGATTGACACTCTTCCCTTGCCTACTTTTAAATTTAATCAACCAAAGCTTAAACATCTCTACTTGGCACTAGTGGGGGAGCTAGCTAACACGCCACTTAGAGAGCTTTGCTTCACCCTTTCAACTTAACCAGTCAGAAACTTGTGAATCCTTTGTGATGAGTTTACACCCTCACAGGACAAGAGGGGGAACCTACAAACACTGCCTCCCCATGCCCTTGGGCAATGCTAAGCAAATGTAAAAATTGCACTTGGTCCCTGTAAAGTGGAAGAAGGGACAGGAAGGGACATAAAGAAAGGTCCATAAAAAGGGCATGAACTTCCTGTCTGGAAGTCTTCACCCTGAATCTGGGGCATGGAGGAGCTTGGACTGGGACTGAGGCTCTTGGACTGTTTCTGGTTCTTCATCCTGAATTTTCAGTTTGGAGGATCTTCTCCCTCCTACCTTTCCAGTTTTTTTTTAATACTACTTTACTACCTGACACCTGTTCTTCAATACAATAAAACTCACCTCCTAGCTGATCAATAATCCAAGTATATCTCTATTTCAGGAATTTTCCATTCCTGAAATAATCTACTTTCTCCATTCCTACTATTGACCTACCTGGTTTCCTTTAAGTCCCAACAAAAATCCCATTTTTGACAGGAAGCCTACCTCAATCCCAATTAATCTCATTGCCTTTATTCTGTCAATTGTTTTCCATTTATCCTGTATATAACATGTTTTGTATGCATTTGTCTGAATGTTGATTCTTGAATTATATTATAAGGTCCTTGAAGAAAGGAGCCATCTTTTGCCTTTTTTATATCTCTGGCACAATGATTGGCACATTATAGGTCCTCAATAAATGTTGATTGATTGTTTCAGGGAAAATTTAAGGTATATTAAAAGCACTGAGCATTTTTTTCAAATACAAACAAAACAACCAATTTCCCTTCTAATACTCAATTCTAGTTCCATTGCATTGGCTAGACACAGAACCTATTCAAGATGCTGATCGTCCTACTCTATGGACTATCCCTCCAACTGCACATTAAAATCTAGATGACATATTTTGATTAAACTATGAATTTAGATTCAATGTTTGTTTAATACATATACTTGTAACATATTGTAATATTTGTTGTTAAAACCAAAAAATGAAAAAGTATGAAACTTCATATTAAGGGATATGGAAAATTCCATTTGTAATAACACATAAGTATAAATGTTTTCCTTTTAAGGTTGTGTGGTGCTTTGTCTTTTCTGTTACATGGACATGTGTTAGACATCTCAGTTCTCAACTAAAACTAGATGACTAATATTTGTTTTGTTTTGTTTTTCAAATATAATTCTGTGATGGATTAAAGGTAGATCATTCAAGAAAATAAAATGTATTCAAGAAAATTAAGGGAAATCAATCTTGAATTTGTGTCCATGTTCACTAAATAGGTATTTTAGAGTTTAATAATTTGTTCTTCTTTACATTACTCCCTAAAAAATTTAATTTTGTTGCATCTGTGTTCAGACTCCATGAGTAAATTTTAGACTCATTGAGGCTGAAAAAACTAACATTTATTCATTTTCATATTCTCATACTGGCATCAAGCAGAGTGGTAGATATCATTAGGTGAATATTGTTGTTGGCTGGGTTAAATAATGTAAAAAATATCAACAAGGAAGAACACTACTTTCTTTTTCCTACACTATGCCAAGTATTCCAACTGTCATCTACTTTTTTGATTACCATCCAAACATTTGGCAGAGTGTCAATGTTAGTCCACACTAATGACAATAACAAGGCTAATAATAAGGACCTGGAAACCCAGTGGCAAAAGCAAAGAACAAAAACATACTGAAATAATAAAGTGGAAGCCTAATACTATAGTAGTCATAAGTCAGAAAACCACAACTGTATTGTGAATAATTTACTTAGCTTTAGCAAAGAGAGGTCTACATTGACTCTTTCTCTTCTGGTTTGGAATTAGTAAGTAAAGCTTTTGACATCCCATCTCCTCCAGCAATCCTGCCAGCTGTCTCCTTTTTAATCACTTTTTAACTACTGGTCATTTCTCCACTGTCTCCAATTATGCCCATGTCCATTCTCCATATCCATGGTCCATTAACAGCTTTGCTTGACTTTCAATCCGAGGAATACACCTACCCTTAGGATAAGTTAATTACCTGAAACCTCATCACCATAAAGATGGCCTTAGATTCTGTTACTCAGCATCTTCTCAACTCACTTTCAGTTACCTTACTCCTTTGTTTAGAAGCCTGGAAAGCAGAGAATTAACTCCTTCCAAAGCCTCCCTTTATATAAGGTTCACAAATTTCCTTTGAATTCCATTCCCGATCAGCAGCCCCTCTTGGTTTCAACAATATACTCCCACATTCCCCCCCCTCCCACCTCACCTATGAGATTATTTGTATGTGTATGATATTCTTTCCTGCAGATTTGAAGCTCCTAGGAAGCAGGAACTATCTCTTTTTCTTATTTGTATCCTCCAGTGCATAACACAGTGCCTGGCACATAGTAGGTACCAAATGAATTTGATCAAATTACTGAATTTATTGGATGTCTATCCAGTCCTTACAAAAAAACCTTTATTTGATCCAAACATCCCTGGGGGAAATAGTTCTATGTATCTCCTTCATTTCATTGCCAAACTCCTTGAGATACCCATCTAAATTCATTTTCTTTAATTACTTTCATGTACCTCAATTCTAAAGTCTCCATAAATCTGCTGTCTACACTCAGCATTTGATTGCTTAGTGACTTTCTCCAACATCAGTAATAATTTTTTAATTGCCAAATTTAACATAGCCTTTTCAAAATCCTTTAAGTTTTTGTGATACTGCTTTCTCTTCTTTCTCCTCTAACCTGTTCGAACATTCCTCACTATCCTTACCAGAATTAATGTCTTAGTCACTAATGGTGATTGTCCTTCAGAGCTTTTCTCTGGGCCCTTTTCTATTTTCCCTCAATTCTGTTTTGCTTGACAATGTCATTCAGCTCCTATGGTTCTATGAATAATTTCTATGATGTTAGTATGCTCACCTATTTATTGAACCTTCGTCTCTGTAAGGGGAAAAAGGGGATTATTTTTAAAAGGGTTGGACTTGATTTATTGAGTGTGGTTGCCAGGTAATTAATCTATTCCAAAGAGGCTTATTTACAATTTATTTACAAAATATGTGTGTGAAGTAGTGAAGTAAGTGAAGTAAGAAAATCAGAGAGAGGATAAGGTAAGATATCTAGCCTAAGCACTAAGTAATTTACTCCCAGACCCTGGCTTAACCTGGGCAGGGAGAGTTGGTCCTTAGCTTGCCTCAGTAGAGGACCTGGAATATCCAGGAGTCAGCTCTTTTCACTCACTGTGTGTTAGTAGAGCAGCCTCATCAGGAACAAGGTCTCAGGTCCAGTCAGCTTATTCTTCACCAGCCTCCACTTTTTAGAATGAAGAACTGCCAGAAGAATCACATCCAGGAATTTGTAACTCCCTTTTAAAGACACTTTCTCTTGCATCACTTCCTGTGCCTTACCCTAATTGTACTTCTAACAATCACAGTTGAAGTTGCTTTAGGACTGCCCAGGGACAGTTAGTTTAATCTTCATTCATCACCCACTATTGCACACATGGGTCACAGACCTCTCACTTAATGATTAAGTGGGATGTTTAAACTTTTGGTGATTAGATCTAAAAATGGGCAGATCTTCCCACTCAACTTTAAGTAGGGTATTCTAAAAATAGGCAGGAATTACAACTTTAATCTTCACAATCAGGGGAGAGTTAATTTTAATCGTCACATCTCCCTCCTAGATTCAAGTTTCAAATTTCCAAGTGCCTAATGCGTGTCTCAAACTAGTTATCCTGTAGATATCTTCAATTCAGCTCAAAAACTGACCTCAGTTCCTCTCCCAAAAGTCCTCTTCTCTTCTAAAATAATCTATTACTATTCAGGTATACCATCACCGTCTTTGTCACCGTAACTCAGAACTTTCTTGCTATCCATAACTCTTTTCTCCCACTTACTCCACATTTCCTAAGTATTGCCAAATCTTGAAGTTGCTATCTTCACAGCCCCTGACATATTCTACCTTCTTTTTTCTAACATTGTCACCACTTTGCTACAAGCCCTCATGAACAGTCTCTTTTGGGGGGTAAATCTCTCCTTTTATTCCTATTAAATCTCTATTTTATCTTCAACTAAGTTACGCAAGTGATTTTTGTAAAGGGCAATCTAACCCTCAAACCATATTGCTAAGTGACCTTAAGTGCATCCCTACAAACCTCAGAAATCAAATGTGGTCAAGTGGCCCAATGGATAGAGTGCTGGACTTGGAGTCAGGAAGACTTGAACTCAAATCCGATCCTTGACATTTACCATCTGTGTGATCACTTGTCAATTCACCTCTGTATATTTCAGTTTCTTCAAATGTAAAATAAAGGTAATAATATCACTTACTTCTCAGTATTATAGTGAAGTTCAATTGAAATAATATTCATAAAGTACTTAGCACAATGCCTATCACATTAGTAGGTACCTAATAAATGCTTCCTCTTTTCTCCTCCTTTTGTACACTTTGTCAAATAACTCTAACTTTATTGTTCTTCATGGTATGACATTTGCTTTCCCAAATATCATCCCTTTACATTAGCTGTTGCCTATACCTGTTATCTCCCTCCTTATTTTTGTCTCTTCAGGACTGAGCTGATATTTCACTACTCTAGGAAGCTCTTCTAGTTCCTCCCCTCCATAACATATATCCCATTTGAGATTCCATTCCATTCTTACTCTATGTATCTTATATAATATATAGTCATAAAGTTCTTTTCAGTGTCTTCTCCTTTAGGACATAAGCTCCATTGGACCCTGGGAAACTTATGTTTTTCCTTCATTTTTTATTCCCAGTGTTTAGAACAGTCTCTGGTGTATCATGTGGTAATTTCTTTAAAAATGAATGTTGACTAAGAATAAATATAATATTGAATTATAAGGAAAAAATTCTCTATTCTAATGGGTCACAGTTGTGGATATTTGTTAACATACCAATGTTCAATACAGTATAATTAAAAGTTTTATTAGGCCATTGGAGTATAAGCCACCACACAGAGGGTACAGTTCCTGGGGCAATAGAAATCCATGAAGAGGTAAATTCTGGTAAGGCATTATTACCTATTGAGAAAGGTTGGGTTTGCAGTTTAGCAGAGTGCAAAGCACAGCCAATGTCTTTTAGAAGCTATATGTGACTAGATTATCCAATAAACCATGCTAAAATGCTTATTAAACTGTTTGACTACATTTTATTAACTATTGGAGTTTGTTATCTCTTGAACTATGAACAAAAGGATATTTTCTGAGTAGGGTATCCTTTATTTCACTGCATTTCTTCTCTTTGCTTATGTATTTGTATACAGTTTGGGTAATTAGCAATAGTTCTTGGTTCATTTAGTGTGAATGTGCAAGATCTCAACTGCAAGGGATTCTATTAGGAAGTAATAGCTCTCTTGACCTCCACCCAGGAACAAGGCATTATGACCACCATTGGGGGCAAATGGTGATGGCTGTAGAATCTCCTCTCTTCGTGGAGATGCCAGTGCCTTGTATGCATTAACTTGTATTAATGAATGAAAGAAACATTAGAATTATTTTATTTATCAGACCCACACTAGTAAATTGTTGAGGGAAAGTGCAGTTCTGTGAGTTCTGAATCACAAATTGTAGTCAGCAATAATATTTTTGCCCTTTCTCTTATGAATAGGGCTCTTCAAACATAAAATAAACATTTCAAATTGCTTTTCCTCTCAACATGCAGGAGAAAAAACAATTTTCTGAAGTTAATAACATTTCTGAAAAGGCTGGGGGGAAATCATGCAAAGCTAAAGCATGGAGTGTGGAAACCTGTTAGACAAAAACTTTTTGAACTTCTTTTATATTCTTTTTCTTCCTTCTAATACATTCAGTAGATTTTTTAAATAGGTGCCCATTTTATCAGGCCAAACTGTTTTATACATTAAAGAGTCATTGGGAATATAAGACAAACATTCCTTTTGTCATATCAATTACATTTACTAAGCAGGAGGCTTTTTTTTAAATGTATTTATCATTGGGCAATGCTGGCTATATGGCCCCCAGATAAACAAGCTCTATCACATTAGAATACTGGTCTAATCTGAAAACATGTCATGATGTTTTAGTCAGCTTTGTATTCCAAATTATACTTTGATTTCAAAGCTTTCCTGAGGATGGATTTCTTCAAAATACTTAATATGGGTATTCTAAAAGCAAGAACAATAGCACCTAATGCGTATTTGGCACCTTTTGATTTGCAATGAGCTTTACACATGGTATCTTATTTGATGCTCATATATACTCAAGCGGAATATGTTATAGTCATTACTATTTTATATATAATGAATCTGGGTGTGAAGGAATTCAAATCGTGTCCAAGCCCACAAAACTTCTCCTTTTCCTCCTTCTATTGCTATCACCACTACTAATACTACCACCACCACCACCCACCACCATCACCACTACCATCACTACTGCCACTGTTACCACTGTTACTATTATACATTTCTACAGTGCCTTAAGATTTACAAAGAACTTTACATTTTTAAATCTCACTTTTTCCTCACAACTTAGGAAGTAGATGCTCTACTTAATGCCATTTTACAAGTAAGAAATCTGAGACAGAAAGGTTAAATATCTTGTTCAGGGTCATGCAGCTAATAAATGGCTGAGGCATTATTTGAATTCACAACTTGTTGATTCCAAGTCCACTATTTTACTAATCTGAAAGGAGCCTTGAAATCATCTAGTCTACCTCTTCATTCTATAGAAAATTTCTAAAACCCTAATAAACAGTTTTGCTAAAAATTATAAATCCATATAAATTTACTGCTGGCACTGAAAACAAGGTCAGTGTTGTGCCATCCCAAGCATTTTCCTCTGCACCACCATGCCCCTTATAGGTATTCTCACCATCTGAGACTTCATTATGAGTTAATGCATTGGGCAAGCAAATATTCCTCTTTGAGAATTAACCAATAGAAGATGCCAATGACTTTGGTAAGAGAATCAGCATGGTCTGGTGGAAGAATGCTACTGTATTTGAGACTAGAGGATCTGGGTCCAAATTTCAGCTTTGTTATGCACTGTATGAATATGTTTTGAGTTTCCTCTTTATAACATGAGAGAAGTGGAATTCATGGGCATATGGTCCTTTCCCATACTAGGTTATTCTAAGCAGATAAGGTCTCATCCAGATTATTTCTATATCTTAAAAACAATCAAGCTAATATGTCAGAGTAAAACCAGTCTTCCCATTGTTGGAAATACAGTTTAGGAGGAACCTTTCTCTCATATAACCTTTGGCTAACTTTACATAGCTCTGTTATTCTTTAAATTTGTTTTTTTTTAATGTTGCCATGGCATTGACTTTATTGGTGAGAAAAATGCCTGTTATTATCTCTTATATGTTCAAGATTGTTAAAGCTTTTTCCCCCCTTCTATAGTAAAACACTTTTGTAGTTAAACTACTTCCCTGGGACTTGAATAAGAAAAAAAAATCACCTGTAATACATAGGAAAAAAGATTCATTGAAATGAAGATATTCCTGTTATTTCCATTCTTCAAGTTACCTGGAATTTGAAAGGAAATGAATTTGGTGGAAATTTTCTGGGACAATTATGGAAAGATAGGGCATAAAGACTATGTGTTTCTGAACTCTATGGACTCTAGAGAGGAAAAGGTCTGAGTGTCAATCTAGTGAAATAATTAGCTAAGACAATAGTGCCATAGACTAAATCTTCTACAAGAACTGGTTCATGCATTTTTTTCAGCCAATCCAAAGATGGCAAAAATGTGAGTTCAAATATGGGAAGCACTTTCCACTAGCTGGAGTAATTGAACCCTTCAGGAGGTAGAGAGAGAATAGTTTGATGTAGAAATCCTCAAGCCTATGCAAGAATCTTTAGAATTCAAGTATGAAGGATCCCTTCTTGTCTAGGGAGCCAGAGTACAAAATCAAGACTTCGCTGGGCCTATAACTAGCCAGACATGTAAAGAAATATTACCATTGGGCTATTATTGGCCTTAGATAGAGGAGACTTTTAACTTACCAAGAGTGGGGTAATAAGGGAAAAAGAGTCAAAGAAAGAGCTAACCACCAAACTAGGGTTCCCAAACATGGTACTAGTATTAGGGAAGTAGTTTAAAAAAGAAGCCTAGAACCTCTGTACCAGCATTGATGAATCAGATTTATCACAAACAGAAACCCAGAGTAGAGCTTACTTTAATGTTCAAACCAAACAGAATTAGACTAACTGAATTTGAAGCTAGAATACAGAAATAAGACAAAATGATGGGACAACTCAGAAAGATCAAGGCCTTTTTGTCTGTATATTATTAGACCAGGATTAATTGTTAATGCTTCCTTAAACTTCTAAGTTTTCTCTTTATTTGTATTTTCAACTCTCTGCATGCTTCCCTGTAGGACACAGTAATAACACTCTTAAAATATCTATAAGTGTTGCTTGCTATTTTCAGGCATCAGGATAGTGGAGAAAGAAAAAGTCTACATCCTCTCCCATAAGCACAAAAGATGGCAAGGAGTCCTCAAAAGATGTAATTCACAGCAGTAAAAAAAGTAGGTGGTACCCATAGTGCTGCTGGTAATGTTTCTTCTTCTTCTTCTTCAAGGATCAGACTTCTACTTCTAGTCCCATCCTCTGTTCAGTAACCTCTTCTAATTTGAGATTCACTCAATCTTTCACTGAGACACAAATTCTGATAAATGTTTACCAATTTTTAGGACATTCCTTTTCATTCTTTAATAAGATCAGTGGCTTGTTCAGTCTTCCTTTCCTTCCCTACTCCCTTCCTCATACAGGGTGAAAGGGGGAAATATATATGTATGTATGTGTATTTATATATATATATATATATATATAAATGCCTATGTATGCATGTATATGTATATAGGTATAACATACATACATAATATTTTATATTTTTATGGAGAGAGGGGGGAAGAGAGAAAAATTCTCTCATAAGCAATAACCTTCTAGTTTTTGATCATACTTACTTTCAAACACATTATTACTCAACTTTACCTAAACTTAGATAGCAAAATTATTTTCCTCCCAAAATTTTTCCTTTTCACTCATTCTGTCATCTGGTTCCCTCTTGATGTTACATTTGTGTCATTTGTCTTCTCAAGAATTATTTGAAAGGCTGAAAGCTGTTTTGTTTCATTTAAGCAGGCTGGTAATCTTTCTTCACATGTCTGGCTAGTTATAGGCCCAGTGAAGTCTTGATTTTGTACTCTGGCTCCCTAGACAAGAAGGGATCCTTCATACTTGGATTCTAAAGATTCCGGCATAGGCTTGAGGCTTTCTACATCAAACCATTCCCTCTTTACCTCCTGAAGGGTTCAATTACTCCAGCTAGTGGAAAGTGCTTCCCATATTTGAACTCACATTTCTGCCATCTTTAGATTGGCTGAAAAAAATGTATGAACCAGTTATTGTAAAAGATTTAGTCTATGGCACTTTCCCTAAGTTGAGAGTTCAAAATCAGTGTAACAACATTCTAGTTGCTTCTACTTACAATTATGAGCCTATACAATTCTATCTAAAGTTGCATCAATATTATGTATAAATATGCTTTAGAGTTCATGAAAAAAGCATCTCAACAGAATCTGTCTTATTTTTATATTTATTTACTAATTTATTATATTTATTACATTAGGTTTAGGCAGCACCTCATTTCCTTTATGATTATCCATCCATTAAAGTTATCAAAGGGATCATACTATCCTCAACCTTCTTGTCACCTAAACCTTTCATTTTCTTATTCTTTGAGCATCTTCAGAATCAAATCTCTCAATGAAATTTGCAGGTCTATGTAAATAGGCACATTAGAAAAAAAATTTATTGAAAATGCTTAAGAAAGTGTTGCAAGATCATGTATTTTCAATAGAAAAAAATCGGGTCATAGTTTTTATGTAGGTGAGTAATGCCACATTATTATTTAAAAGGTAAACATAATGCTAAACATATTAGTAAGAATATAACATCTAGAAATATTTCCTTCTTTTCAAAGCCTAATTTTAGGAAATTATCTAGTTTGGCCTCTTTATTCTTAAAAGGAACCAAGGGTAATTACAGACATTGAAAAAGACAACAAAAACAATGTTTGAAATTATAGAACACATTTTCCCTTAGAAAAGTTTAAAGGAATTGGGAAAATACAGTATGTAAGAAAGAAAGTTAATTTCTTAAAGTACACTGAAAAAGTTTTAAGGAGGAGAATATTGAAAAGTATTTCTTACTATTCTTGAGAAGACTAAAGAAAAGAAATTCTCCTTGAAATAAAATAAATTATTTAAGTTAAACACAAAATAATTTTTCATTAGTAAAATGAATAGACATGAGAAGACAGAATTAATGGAATTTACTTATTATCTTCATCATCCCTTTACATATTTTTTATGGAAAGAGACCTTATTTGTCCTGGATAGTAGTAACAGTGATATGTTTCAAATTCCCCTTCCAACTTTAACTTCTGTGATGTCACAACCTCTCTGTGTCTCACTTTCTCTATCTGAGTAAAAACAAATCATGAGTTAAACTAGATGGTACCCAAGGCCCTTTCCTACTCCAAACACTATGGTCTTTCCCTATCTCTTCAGGTTCTTCATTCTAAGAATAAAATGAGAATTAAAATCAATACCTTTCTTGCAGGATATAAAGCACAGTATTAACCATATATAGATATTACACACCCAGTTTTTATTCACAAAGGGATTTCTCCTTAATTCGTTAAGACAATCATGTATAAAGAGAAAAGCACTCTTTTTTTACCCATCATTGTCTTAATGGCATTACTTAATTTTTTATTCCTTATAAATATAGTAATGATTCTACATATTACAGCTTCTTGATGTTATTTCTATGCTTTAGAGTTTTATGATAGAACACTCTCATATTACACTATCTCAGTAAGGAAATTTTTTATATTCATTTTAGTATTTTTTTCCCCAAGCAATATTACAAAAAAAATTATAATTAATTTGTTCCTTGTGTAAAACTCCTTTGATTTTAAGGATTTTCCCCTGTTGTGTGTCCAGACTAGAGGCTGAGAAGCCTGGGTAAAAGGGGAGAACTGGGACATTCAATGTATTTTCCACTTATTCTATGGCATGGTAAAATTAGATTAAATGTTTTGGACTCTGGAGGACTAACCCTCCAAAAGCACGTTATATAACTTTCAGACTTTTAAATTAAAATATGTCAATTTTTATTTCAGCACCAAGCTACACTATTGTTCCTTTGTCTATGGCAAAGTATTGTCAGAAACCAAACCATCAGTTTGTCATCAGTAATATGTTTTAAAATGTTTTCAATCTAGTTGGAATGCATCTTTTCTTTCTTTGTCAGTTCAGCTGAGTTTCATTTTTGTAAATCAAGAAACTTGAAATAGAATCACATGATCAAAGAATTAAAAGACATCTTAGAGGTCATGAACTATGATCCCTTACCTAAGCATTAACTTTTATATATGGGAAATAGTGCTAACAAGAAAGAGTACTTCATAACTTATTAATAAGTTCCTCTATTTTCTGACTATAGGAATGATTTCTGATTTCATCAGTTTGGAGAACTCCCATTATATGAATTCCATTAATCAACATAGATTATATGAGACTTGATATATTCAGTTCATCTGGCATAGTCAGTTAACAAGCATTTCTTAATCTATTACTATTGTGGATGAGTAAATTGAAGAAAACTTGCAAACAGAGGCAATGGATGAAGGCTTGCAGAAGTTGTCAATCAAGGAACAATCTGGAGGGGAATGTGACCAGGAGAAGACTGTTAAAAGAAGCATCCAAACTGTTAGGGATCTCTCTATTTCCTGAGACAGGAAGGAGTAAGGATTGAGAAGATCCTTTCTTATTGATTTATCTCTATTGTATCAGGAAGTGACTCAAAGATACTCAACCCTGTTAGCCACATCCCTCATTCAAGACTCTACAATATTATTCTCAATTTAGAATTATTTAAAATCAGGGAAACCCTAAACCGTCTCTTCTATACAATTTCCTTTTCCTCCCCCTTCCTTAAATAAACCCCTTGTTCCAACCATTCAAAGAGTGAGTTGTCTATTAGATATATCAGGAAACTTACTCAGAACTGACTTCCACTTTGTCACCAACAGAAGAGATTAACTGAAGTGGGAGGGAGACAAAGGAAAAAGGGTGGCAGATCTGATTCCTCATTACCATAAACCTTAAAGAACAACCACTTAATACAATATGTGTCAATCACTGTGCTAAATGCTGGCCATACAAAGAAAAATAGAAAACAGATAGGAGTTTTTGAAGGAAGACTAAAACATAGAAGGAAGCTGAAAAGGGAGTTTGGGAGTGAAGTTATTATCTACTGAAAGCATGGTTGAGAAATTCCCATGGAGATGAGTCTGTAGTGCAGCCTAGAAAAAAAAATGAAGACCTCTTTGTTTTAGACATTTTACCTTAAATGTGGGGTTCTGGCAGGAATTGATCAATGAGGAAGTGCAGCCTCAGTAATGAAATAAATTTCCAATATGAGAAGAAATCCAAGAGTGGAGTGAGAAAGAAGAGTTTCTAGCATAGTAGAGAGGATATCGGGGAGATAAATTAGCAGTTCATTCTAAAGAAGGACAAAGTCCTATGCAGTAATGTGAGACACATACAAATTTAATAAATTACCAGGATCACAAACCTAGTAAATTTAAGAGTTGGGATTTGAAGTCATCCTAATTCCAAGTCTAGCGCTCCAGCCACCATCCTCTGACACCAATATTTCTACATAACAGGAACCGAAATCTGCCTGACTGTAACTTCTATTCATTGGTCTTTGCTCTACTTTCTAGGGCCACATAGAACAAATCCAATCCCTCTTCCACGTGACAGGTCTTCAATATTTGAGATTAGAGAAACAAATGAGAAATAGGAAAAATCATTGAAAACATATGACGTTTGCAAGCCAATGGTAAGAAATTTAACATGATTCTGATATAGAAAAATAAGCTTTTATAAGACTTATATTAATGGAAACCTAGGCAAGAGAAATGAAGCAGTAGGACCAATATAGTATCAAAAAACAAACATATAGTCCATTTCAAATGACTATCATCATTTCAATAAAATATGGGGGTCAAACATTTTAACATAACAGAATGGCATAGTCTAAAGTGTCTCTATTTGACTTGCAATACAATTTATAATAAATTAAGTGAATATAATTTGTGAAGGTGAAAAAAAAACAACAACTGTTTTGTGCTTGTATATATTAGATTGTCCTTGGCTTCATTTGTGATTTAATAAATCTATCAACCAGTAATTATTAAATTCCAACTAGTTATAAATTACTGAGCAAGTTTCTGGGTATTAAGGATCAAAAATAAAATAGATCTTGCCCTTTAGGAGTTAGCATTCCACTGAGAGAGATAACTTTTCAAAATAAAATCAAAATAATTTCTTGGAGAGGGGGTGGTATACTTGCATCTGTGGTAAGGCTTCATATAGAAAGTGAACTCAATTAATCTAATAAAGGAAATATAGATTTTTAAAGAAACTGAGGTGATAGATTCTAGGCATAGAAAATAAACATGAAAAGGCATAGATATGATATTTAGTCCTTGTGTAGATGATAGTTTTCCAATATCTCATGACTATATATATTTCATTCATATGTCTAACAGACCCACAATTTCATTGATGTGGAACCTATATATGTAAAAATTTCATCCACTGATGAAAGTTAGCAACTGTTAATACTTTATGGTCTTGGAGAGTTGTTTGGAGAAATTATCACTTCAATCATGACCATTTCTACTTAACTAGTATGTGTCCAAGGCAGAATTTGAACCCCATATCTTTTTGACTCCAAGATTACCCACTACATCATGTTGCTTTTGTTCATTGGTCTTATCAAGGTAGGTTCATGTTGGCAATCCTAAGGCAAACATGACAGAACATGCCTGAACGCTTCCCCTTCTCCACACATGCTAAGGACATTTCTCACATCACTCACCCCTCTGCCTAGAAGTCCAATGGGAGCACTTTCTCCCGCCCATCTCTAGGGTAAGGTTGGGCGGAGTTCACATGCCATGCCTTGTGAGGGTTGCAGTTTGGGCACTGTCTTTAAAGTCTCTAAAAGGTCTGCCATCACTGATGTAGGTCCCATTTCCAAAATCATAGAAAGCAACCCATTCATACTTTTTTCATTTTTTTTTTGCTCCTCTTATCTAAGTCTTCATACAAATACCCCCAAAGAGGTTATATATATTTATGGACTTTTTAATATTATACCAAAAATAGTTTAGATCTTGAGCTTTACATATTTTATTCTTTGTTCTTACAAGAGGCATCCTTTCTGATCTTCTTTTCTCTGAATGATGCATTTTTATGGCACGTCTTGAGAATAGGTTTGGTCCAGATCTGTGGTGGTCATTAGTCTGCAAAACTTTCTGTGAGGCAACTACCTCTGTCAAAGAGGTTTGGAAGTTTGTAATCTTAGAGAATTGTCTTGGGCAATGAGAAATTCATTTACTTGCCTGAGGACATATAGCCAGAACTTATCAGAGGAGAGACTTGAATACTATTTTTTCCTGACCCTGAGACCAACTTTCTCTTACTATTCCATTTTGTCTCTTATGCACATAGATTACTGCAGATAATATTCTTTTCCATAGTCTTGAAAAATTAATAATTGTCATGATGAAAGCAGACTTATTGTTTTATCTAGTAAGTTAACAGGTGTTTTTAGAGGACAATTATTATTGGTTATTTTGACAATTATAATTTCAGTTTATTTTCTTTTAATGGAGCACACCTTTAAAATTATAATCAAGGCATACATCTTGTGTGCACATCTTGATAGATTTTTAATAGTCCGTTTGTAAATGTTGACTAAAGATTAAATGTCAGATCAAGGTTATATTACCAAAATTTTCATATGTATTCTTTATAGTATCTTCTGTAATCTAGAATAACCATTTGAAGAAAGTAGAAAACAATGACATGCAAGAAATAGTATTTAATGAAATTAATACAACTACATTATTATTTGTTGAATATAAAGTTATTAACATATCACTTTGATTCATGTAATGGGAAAAGGATAGAGACAGGATAAGATTTAAGAGAAGTAAAAGGCTGTCTTCAAGGCAAATACTAGGAACTCAAGGAAAAGAACTTTAGGAGGCAGAAGGTAGAGGAGGAACAGTTTGGAAGTGACAAACAGGGAGCTAAGTTAGCCAGAAGACCAGAAGACTCCCTCTTGTGAGGGACATAGAGGATTGTAAGAAATTAGTTAGATTCCTTAGAGACCCCTTGTTCTGATCCTCAGTTTGTATTCCCTCTTAAAATAAAGGAGAAATGCTTTTATATCAATTATCTCCAAGAACTTTGCACAACTGGTCCAGTGAAAGAAAGTGATTCAGTTTTCTCTCACTAACTGGAGGTTCTAATACCTGGCTGGGTATTCAGGGGGATCCCTGAGTAGATCTACTGTGAGGCTCCCTGAACCCACGAGAAGCCTCAAGGTAGGAAGATAGAAAAAGGATAGAAGTTTTGGATACCCCGAGGGGCATGGTGGAGCCTGGTTATAGATATGAGGTGGCAGAAATGAGTCAGAAACCAGGCCTTATTGATTATAATAGGGCCACAGCATAACCCCGATCTTAGGATGTCACAGAGGCATGATCCATCCTGAGATCCACAATTAATACCACACAGGTCAGAGACATGATAGAGAAAAGAGAGTGCCTGGACAAAAGCCAGGTCCCAGGTGGGAGAGGTAGATAAGGACAGACATCAGTGAGAGCTAAAATCCAAGAGAGGAAGAGGGCAGAGCTTGCTGTGCCCTGTATTTAATCTCTTTGATATGCAAATATACACAATACATAGGGATGATTATCATTGCTTAATGACAAGGTATAGGTGTGGTTTCTCTTAGCCAGGTGAACACAAAGAAACCTGTTTTCCCTCCTAACCTGGGGGAATCTGGGATCAAGGGTCAGAGGCTTTCCCAGCCATGCGCAAGACTGAGTATGCTCTCTTCTAAGACAATCTTTACATTCTGTTTCCCTTGTCCCTAGATAGGTGTGGACTGCTACATCCTGCTATCCACATCTGTGGGTCTCCCCTTATATTCTTTTTTTTACTCACAAGAGTTAAATCAATTTCCAGAAATTTAGGCCTGGGCTCAAGTGTCCATTAATATAGTGGAGAAATCTAAGAATAAAAAAATAGATGAATATAGATGCAAAATGATCATTCTCACCCACTGCAGAATAGCAAAATTATTGCACCAAATCTTTACAAGTCTTCCCTAACAAGCTAGAGAGAATTAGAGCATAGAATTCTCTGATTATCTAATTTTATTACATGTGACTAGGCATAGTCTTTGGCCTTGTAAATGCCATATATTAGGATTCATTAAATTTTTAATTTTATCCAACTTAAAAATAGGAAATGCTTTCTCAGTGTTACTTATCTCTGATTTTTTATGACTACCTCATCTACATTTTAATCAGTAACTTTGTTATAAATGATTTTTTTTTAATTTTTATAATAATGAATAGATTTTTTATATGAACACAAATATAGTACTAATATTTCCTGATTTCTCTATATCTTCTAAGGAATGATAATTTGTTATTTTATACATCTATATTTTATGTTTTCCTTTTGTGATATTCATCTTTTATATGCATCTATAAAAATATTCTAATGAAATTTTTAATCCAATTATAATTTTTTATGCTGACTACCTAAGAGTATAATAATTTCTTCAAATTAAATGCTAATATTTGTGAGAATTAGCATGAATAGATACAACATTCCATAAAGAAAAATCTCTCCGGCTTCTGGACAGGGTAATTAATAACTTGTTTAAAAAAAAGTACCACATGGGGATCTTCCTTTGGTATTTTTTATTCATTTGGGGGTGCCTAATACAGGCATCTTTTCATCAAGGTTATAGCAAAACAGATTTTTTTTGTAGTTTCTCAAGATGCTAACTTCTTTGTATTCCAAGGAGATTGTTGTTTTAGCCCACTGATCAGAGTTCCAAGGTCTGGTTTCTAGTCTTATCTCAACTACTAACTTGCTGAGAGACTTGGAGTAAATTCCTTGGTCTCTTTGTAACTCAGTTTCTTCATCTATAAAATGATGAGCCACAATGGAATAAAGGAGAGAAATAAAATTAAACATAAAAAAGGAAGAGAAATGAAATTAAACATTTCAATGGTTAAATAGAGTTGTTCCCATGTATTCCAGTGCCAATTACAAAATGAAGAAATCAACTCTTGTCTCAGATACTTAGTAGTTCTTGGACCATAGATAGGCCATATTACCTCTTTTTATATCATTTTCATCATCTGTAAAATGGGGAAAATAATGTCACCCAACTCACACATTGGGTCTGAAGATCAAATAGTATTACACATGTAAAGAATTATGCAAACATTAGAATAATATATATATTCAATTATTAATAACTTGACCACCTAGATGATAGTAATATAAAAATGTCAACATTAAAAGCCAGCACAATGTGTAGTATAATCAGAAATGAAAAGTCTACAAACAAGAATGCACATATTAGATGACAAGAAGAACCAGTGATCATGTTCACTTTGATCAAAGGATTTCTTAACTCATCTACAAGCATTTAATGGGCCACTATATCATAAGATTATAGATCTAGTGTTGAGAGATACCTTTGAAGTCACATAGTCCATCCTCCCTTTTTACAAATGACTAAATGGATCCAAAGAGGTTAAATGACTTACCCCTCATAACAGGGTTTGATATCTAAGACTTAAACTCAGATCCTGTATCTGCTTGTGATGGTGAGTGGAGTGATTCCTTCTTTGGTTCTTCAGTGAGGAGACCCTTGCTGCTTGTTGGTGCTTTGATGGGATACTCCCTTCAGTGTGAATTCTGGTGAGATTCCTGGCAGTCTTAGCCTCCTGTGCACTGAAAGTTCTTGAAGGATTCTTCAGAATCTCCTACATCTATGGATTTTGGCCTCCTAATTAGGACTTTACTTTCTGATGAAGATTCACTTTTGGATTTACATTTGTGGTCTGGAGACATTGGGATTAAATTCGGGTTATTTATCAGCTAGGCAGTATTTTCTCTCTCTTTATCTACATTTCCCCACTTTTACTCTTTCCATCTCTTTGTAAATAAAGCTGCTTAAAGTCATTTTGACTTAAGCAGTAACATTTTTAAACAGCAACTACATTACTTTAAAATTCTCATATTTAGCATAAAACCTAAATTTAATTTCTTATATCTCTTTTCACTTTCTCAATAGTTTCAAAATAATCTCATATTATATATCTGACCATTTCTGTACTCTAAAGGGCCATTAGTGCCTATCTATTTCTCCAAGAACAAAATACAAAGTCGTCCAACTTAGTTGTCTTATTTCATGCTACTATCCATTGGGCATTCTGTATTCTAGCTAAATTGTGCTAATTGCTATTTTCTGAACTCAGCCCTTAATGTCAAATCATTCTGCTTTTACATAGTCTATCACCTCCCAAGGCATCCCCTTTTTACTTCTTTCTCTTAGAATCTCTAGTTTCCTTCAAGATTCAACTCATACATCTATGTTAAAACTTTCCAGATTCTGCTAGGTTTTAGGATTCTCTTTCTATGTAATTAATCACAATCATATACTGTTGATTTGGACCTTGGAATATGGTAAATATTAGATGGGCATAAATGGTGTACAGGGCATTCCAAGGGAGACAAATAGCATGAGGGAAAACCCATCTTCACTATTTTCATAGTTAGCAATGTTTTCATTCAAAGATATTGATATGTCTAAACTGTTTATATATAAATTATATAGATAGGGAGATAATAGATTTGTCTACATAAGATTGTAGATTTATACCTGGAAAAGCCCTGAGTAGTGATTATTTAGTCCCTCCTCCATAATCAATATATGATGAAAGTGAGGATCAAAGTTTGAATGACTTTTCTAAAGTTATCCAAATGCATAATGATGGAGCTGGGATTTGGAGTCAGATTATCTGAATATGCTATAAATCAGAGTGCTTTCTATTTTAGCTGCAAAGTAGATATAAATAGGGCATTGTATATGGAATTTGGAATACCCAAGTTCAAATAATATCTGAGATACTTCTGAGCCAAGGGTCTCTGGTGTAATAAGGGATTATTTGAATGGTAAATGATAACTAAAGATCAGGGCTGTTTATATTCTTCCTTCCTCCCTTCCTTCCTTCTTCCCTCCCCTTCCTGATGATTCTTCTGTTGGTTTCTTTAAATCAACTCAGGGTGAGTTTTTATGATGTCTCAAATAAAATACTCTTTCTCTTCTCTAAATTAAGTAAGGGATTTTTGGAGAAAAAAGGAAAGTTAAGAAATGGAGGGAAAGAGGGTTTGGGGTTTCCCTAATACTAGAATAAGTCCTAGTTTGGAGGATGGTGGGATATAGTTCAATTTGAGAAAATGGGCTGACAGATCTGGAAGTTCAATCACTGTATCACAACAGAGAAATCAGAGCGAGCTGGACTTTGTCCTTCTTTCTTCTATCTCCAAGCCAAGAGACCCTTCTCCTTTCTGTCCTCAAGGCTAAAGTCACAACAGACTTCTTTCTGTCACCAAAGCCAAGAAAGTCCTGACTTTTCTGTCTTTGAAGCCAAAGACTTCAGACTTCAGTTGATCTGATCCCCTTCTTCCAACCATTTCTCCTGGTTAGATTCCAAACGGAATATTCTCGTTTGAATGACAGTTCATCAGTCTCAACTATTGCATCTCTGTTGCAGGCTTTTCCATTTTCTTATTTCCACACCATTACCCTGGGCAAGTCACTTAACCTCTCTACTTCAGGTTCCTATGTAAAATGGAGGCAATAATTGCATCTACTTCTCAAGGTTTTTGTGAAGATAAAATTAGCTAATATTTATAAAACAGCCTTCAAATATTAAGGTGCTATATAAATACTATCATTGTGATGCTTTCAGCCCCAAGTACAATGTGAGCTTTTTGTAGGAAGAGATTTTAAAAATAAAATTGATACATTTTCTGAATGCATTCAATCTGTTGTGAGGTGGAGATGTGTACCCCTGGGGTTTGGGAAGGATACATTTTGCAAGAATGCAAGACTCCAAAACTTAGCTTAAAAACAAAAAAGAGAAATTTATTAATTTAGGGAGTAATGTTGAGAATGGCCAGGAGGATGGTACAGGTGGAACAGCAAGATGGGGAGCAGTTCCTGTGAGGACAGCATGAATGGAAAGGCTGTTCCCATAGAAGGCATCAGTTCTGGGGATTTTATACTTTTTTACAACAGGGAGTGTTAGTCACCCAAGCATTTGGTGAGGTGGGGTGATCATCTGCCTGGAGACATAAAGATTCCTTAGTTTTAGGGAACAAATAGATGTCTGAGATGTAGCCTGATAGGATAGAGGTGTAGCCTGGAGGTGCCTCTTTCTGTCCATCTTAAATCTAGAGGATGATCAAAGTAGGATAATCATCTGAGGACCCTAGAGGGGTCATTGGATGTTTTTAGGCTCAGAGTCAGGAGGGTATAAGGGAGCAAGTGAGTTTTCTGGATAATAGTTTGTCTGAGTATCTGGGGGTACAATTCCCATGTCACTATCTACTCATCAATAGCATCATGTTCTCTCTTGTCAGATTGTCTTTTCATCTGCTCTGTTGGTTCCCTCATTCACCTTAACTCCAATCCTTTCCTTCCCTCCTATCTCATCTAGGACTTTATATCTATGAGAACTGTAATTAAATTAATTCCATCATTGTTTTGAAAAGAGTGTAACAACATACTGTGCTCTGACTTTGACAATAATCCCTGCAACTGTCAATCTGGACAAGTCTTTAATCAGATCAAAAGAGATAATTCTCCAAAGACCTCCACACAGAGTCAAGGGCAAGATACCACACAGACAAGATCCCATACTCTGGGAATATTGTCTCTGGGAAAACACATCAGAAAATAGATTTTTCTAAAGAAATTAAGAATTCCAAATAAATATCTACACTCTGGGGGACTCAAGGAAAGGAAACCCTAGGCTAGAGTACTAGGTAGTGGCCTAAGAGAGGCTAAGTAGACAAAAAGGGTACTTCATGTTTGACTATTTCTATCACTCCTGTTCTGGGAGCTTAGGATACTTAATGGTCTATTGTTAAGTCTAAGATAAAGGTCAGTCAGAGACTTCCCTGAAGGCAAGTTCTCAAGGACAAAGGCAAATTTGGGGATTCCATAAAGCAAGGTTATCACAACTTCTCAGGACATAGCTCCTTCTCTATATACATTATAACCCTAAATTAGAATCTAAGGTCCCTGAAAGCTTTTTTAAGTCATGACAACTGATTAGTGTATTTTTGTCCTCAATACCTAGCACAGTGTTTGGGATGGACTTTGTACCTAAGAAATGTATTCTTTTCATTCCTACCCCTTGCTCTAGTCACAAAATTGCTATTCATGAATCATTCAAGGCCTTCTATGATTGCCCTGGTCTACCTTTCCAATCTTTTATCTCACCATTCTCCTTTACACAATCTGTGCCAGACAAATTGGGCAACTTGATTTCTCTGAACATACCTTACACCTCCTAAATCAGGGACATTGGTAATGAGTTTCTTTTTTTTTAATATCTGTAAAACAAAAATCTTTAGACCAATCAATATCTCTGTGTAAAAACACTGGGGACAATGCAATTAATAGATTGTTTTCCCCCCACACTGTTTCCCTCCTTAGGAATGCCTTTGCCATAATCTCTGCTTATTTTTACAATGTTCCAAGGTCTAAATCAAAAGTCCACGAATGTCTTCCATTTCCCAATTAGAATCTCTCTCTGTCTCTGTCTCTTTCACCTTTAAACTATTATAGCTCATTGTACAGCATTATTTTATGTGGTGGTAGTAGTCTCTCGGTAACCGAGGATGACGATTGTCTTTGTGCGTTTTTGTGCACAAAGACACTTGTGCATGAAGATTTAAGTGGAAAAGTCTATGCACAGAGACAGTCCCACTCTCTCAGTGTTGGAAGCCTGGGTCCAGTGGCACGAAAAGTCGTTACACCTGGAGACTTCCTCAGCTGCATTGGATGGCCGTGTTGTCTTTTGTGCTCCAACACACCCTGAGCACTCCACAGTGCTTTGCTGTGTCGCCATCTCAGCCGTTGAACCTTCTTGTTGGTTTCTTCCGTCTGTTCGGCCGAAGCAGTCTTCACATGCTGGGTGAGCAAAGCCCTGGTTCACTAGGGGTCCACGACGACCTGATGGCTACCCTCACAAGGTTTAGCCGGCTTGTCAAAGCCGTTGCCCGGGGTGTGGCCGCTGCCGAATGCTAGCAGCTACTGGGAGACACAAGTGAGAGCTGGTGTCAGGTGGGGGTCAGAGGCTGGAGAGCTGCCCTAGGAGGGCATGACAAGCCCTTCATACCAAAGATATTACTCCTCCCTGAGCACCCCATACACCCATACACCCAGCATTATTTTATAGACCAAATCTAAACCCCATCCTACAAAAACTTTTTCACAGAGGTAAGGTATTTTTTTTTTAATTTTGCTAGCTTATATTTTTCTTGAAATAGGAATTTAAGAGCTCTAAAATCAAATATCTTTCCTTTTATGATCCAAATTCATTTATTCAGTAATTAGTAAGCATGTATTGAGGACTTACTATATGAGATTTAGTCTTCCATACATTTAGATAGTCCTTGACATCAAGACATTTAAAAATTAGTAGGGAGTGCATATGGAATCGATTAAGATGGGACTTACATTGTAATCTCTGTCACCAGGAGAAGAGTTCATAACAAGATCAGGAAATATTTGAAATATTGAAATACTTATGTTTCCTAAGTTATTGGTTAATCAAATGAATTTTCAGTGCATTCAATGGGAATTTGAAAGAAAACAAAACATCATGGAATAATCTGCAGCAAGGATAATTGGCCTATTTCTAAAAAAAGGTGCTTTTTTGTTTTTGTTTTTTTTTTGTATTAGCAATGTGTTAATCATAGTGTACCCAATGAAGTAATGAATCATACAAGGTCATAGAATTCTGATTTAGATGGTAGACAGACTGAAAGGGGTTGGCTTTGCTCTGTTCAGATAGTGGCACACAGTTGGGATGATTCAGAAGCACAAGTTGAAGGAAAAGGTCTTTCTCATTATATTCCAGCCTTACAACCTGCCAATGGAGAAGTGCGTTTTTTTCCACTCACATTGGCAGTCAGGAGATGCAATTGCAAATCTGATTTTGGTACCAATAGTATTCTGTGAATATCTGCACCAAGAAGTATAACATGTTATCTTCAAATTCATATTTTGTCAGTTAAAATTCATGTTTCTAATCTTCTCCTTGGATCAGCACTTTGCTGAAAAGTGGCATCATTTACAATTATGACAGCCTGGGTCTTCAATGCCAAGGACTACAGATACATTGTCATCTGCCTTTAGTACTGGTTTAGGAATTAGAAGAACATTACCACATGTTTGAACTGAAAAATCATCCTATTAAAAAAAGTATAAATCATTAATAAGAGGGACAAGAAATTTTTAAAGGCTTTTTGTGAAGACAGGGTTATCTTTGCTTAAATAGCAGTCTTTTGCTTTCTGACTTTATCTATGAATGAGGTTTTGAATCTGTTCTCCAAACTATTAAAATGCCCTGCTTTGCCAACTCATAACTGCAATTGCAGCCATCAAATGAAGATTTACTATATATCCTCGTCTGTATTCAATATTTTCCAAGTTCTTTGTATATATTTTTGCACATTAATCCTATTTCATTGCAATAATCATTGGTTTTATTGGCCACAGTCTCTTCAAACAGAGAGATGCTGATTAATCTAAAAATTTTTTAACAGATGAAAAAACTCATTACCAATCTTCCTGGCTTAGGAAAAAGGCAGATAATTCAAAAATAGAAAACAGACATACTCTAAGGAGTAGTTGATATACAAACATGCTATTTATTTTTCATAGATTCTATAAAAGTAAAGCTGAAAATAAGAATAGCTTTTATAACAATATTTTATTTGTGTTTCCCCATGTCCCTTAATAAATCAGTGAAATATTATTTTCTGTGAATAACAGATGAAGAAAAAAGATTCACAGCCAGTATCTAAATGGCACGCTGATTTGACCAAATAAATTTCACCATTTTGTAGGACAATTCATACACTTGGTTTTCATTCTAAAACCAGTTAATTTTATGCATGGTGTAGACCTGGTCTGAGAGAGTCTTAGTTAGGGACTTGGCAATATTTCAGAAATATGTGACCCATCTTCATTTAATCATGCTTAGCTGAAAATTGAGAAGGTTCCTCAATTTGAAAATGTGTTTCATGAATTCAATGAGCCTTTTAAAATTAAATTAAAATGAATATGTTAGCAGTGTTGTGTAAGCTCTGCCTTTTGCTGTTCTTTAATAAGGTTCCCAGAAGGCAAAAATGACTACAGAAGGTAGTGTGAATCATATTCCCTGCTCTGACATCTGAATATTGTCCTAGCCAGCCATAATAGTTTGGCTATATCCTGATGTAAGGATGGTAGTGATGAATATTAAGTAATTAGTTCTCTTATTCTTTCTTTTTTTTAATTATTCTTTCTACCCCACACTTTTTTCCTATCTTTGAAAAAAAACAATCAAACATTTTCCATGTTCAAATGATTTCTCAATTATCTTTGAAACTTACATGACTCTATCAAATATATAATACTTTTGTCTATGTTTTTGATAAATCCTACTCAAGGGACCTCCCAACTTTCATAACCCTCTCATTGGAGCATGATTATTCCTTTTAAAGAAAAATCTTCCTATCTTACCCAAGACAAAAATTCAATGCAAATTGGAACAGAATCATTAATCTTCATTTTTTCCATCCATGGATAGTTTGCCCTTCTGTAGATATCCTAGTGACCCCCTGCTCTTGGAGGATCCCCATATTAGTACCAGACAATGAAAATACCTGATTGACTTTCACCTTGATGCAGCTCAAAATTCTAGAAATAAGTGATATATGAGCTTTAGTCTCTCTAGCAGCCTTATACCACCACATGGGAGTCCACGTGACTCTTCCTGACTCTAGTTAATCTAATACAAACCTTTATGATACTTCTCCTAAAAATATCTCTATACATGATGTGTTGTGGACTGACAACCATATTATGCTTTCTTTTTTAAAGGATGATATTCAATTTAATTCTTTCAAAACTCCAATAGTAATATATAATTGAACAACATCTTTGGAAGAATTGAAATTAAAATGATGGGACCTCATTTCAAGGAGAAGTTTGGAATCATTAAGAATAAAATTAGAAACAGATAATTCTGGCCCACTCTCCTATTCTTATTCATTTCTGTGTCCAGTTCATTGTCTATAAGTAGTAGCTACATATGATATATGTATAATGGGTGAGTTCTATGGGTTATACATCCAACTACCCTTGATAATTCCAACAATGGGCGTTCCATTTTTTCACCAAGTGTTTATGGTTAAACTAATTATTTTGAGTGATTAAGAATCATATTTATGGGACCTGATGGTATACTATGAGTTGATATAATCAGTATAAATATTATCCTCAAACAGTAGCATCTGCATAAGCTCACTATCTAAAGGAAATATCTTATTTTGATTCTAGCCTTGACATCCTCTTTGATAGTAGTAATATATTTGAAAGCACCAATTATTCCATAACATATCACTTGCTATTAAAAGATAAAAGGCAAATTAATTCTTTTGTTTCTCTCAAAGAATGTTCTAAGATATTTACATGTATAGGAGATAATTTCTAGAGAACAGGATTTACTATGATGTTTTGCTTTCTTGAATCAAATATTTTTAAGGCTACAAACAATGAGAATCATGGGACACTGTAGTGTCTATGACTTCCAATCAAATGTATTATTGCAAAGATGTAATATATTACACACTGTTTGCAAAAGTCTTCCTATTCCTTTTTCAGGCCTTAATCAAATATAACCATAATGTAAGAGTGACTTATTCTCATTAAAAAAAAATTGTAGATATGGAAAAGTAGCCATAGGGGCCAATGGTTATTGATACCTCAGTCACTTCCTTTGGTGGATAATTAGAAAGTCTGAGGAACTTTTTATGCCATTAATATTGTTGTTGTTTTATATGCCTTTAAGATTAATTCTCACAAAAACTTATCAGCAACATGGGAAAAATAAAACAAAAATATACCTTGTGGATTAGCAATATCAAATCTATCTGGGGTTAGGGAAATTTAGCTGAAGCATTATAGATACATTAATATTCATGCTAAGGTTTGTCTTCAGAAATCAACATTATATAGAAAAAGTAGACATGGCTTCTATTCCATTCACGTGGGTTGTTAGTGCTAGAGATTGTGGAAAATAGAATTGTGAGAAATCTATTCTTAATGCTTAACTTTCTCCCAGAACCAATAGACTCAGATCCTACATAAAGAGATTCTATGAGAAAATGCTTCATTGATTCCATCCATTCACAGTAAATTATTATCTACCATTCATTTCCTGACATATTGACCAGTTTTATTTTAAGTATCCCCAGAGTCACTTCAAAACCATTTCCTTTAGAAGATCATTTCAAATGACTCTTCTTAGCAATCTCATTAGTTTTACATCTAGATTATTTTACAAGTGGTCATAATTTTAGTAATACATCTATACTGGTTTATGCCTTTATACAAGTAGAAAATTCTTATTCAAAAGTAGAGCAAGATGTTGAAAGTATACCATGATTTACTGATTATGTTTGAGTAAAGTCTCCCTAGACTGGAAGATATTTTGTTCATATAAACAAATGAATGGAAAACTGTAGTACAACAATGTATTTCCAGAAATCTGCTAAGGAAAAAACTTCAGTCCCCTAGACATTAAAGGAAATAAGTGATGGGCATCACAAAATATTTGAAAAGCCTGGTAAATAGGCCAATGAAAGAATGTGTCAATGATGTTTTCTTCTAAATTTAGAGTAGTAACAATAAAATATAAAGATAGAGGAGGAAAATTAGGGAACTAATGAAAGAGTTATTCTATATATTAAGAATAATTATAGAATGAACTAATGAATAAAGTAATGGGTTATTCAATATTTTAAGAACACTTATAGAATAAGATACATGTATATTTAACATCAAAAGATTTTGCTTCTTACATTTTATATTGTTGTTAACACTCCATTTATATTATAAAAGAAGAAAGAAAACATTGAAATCAAATGTGCCTTCCTTATTATGTAGAGAAATGCTAATTGGACTTATTAAAGTAAAAGATCAGCTCCACAAATAAGATGAAAAATTTTAGAGACAGAAATAAAGTGAAAATGTATTTGATTCATGGAGGGAGTAAATCAGGTTCTTTAGACAAAGTAGTTTAACTGATCCATAACAGCATGGTATATTTAGAGAATATCAATACACAGTGAAAGTCTGAATTATAAATTCAATAGAATGTTAATTCATAAATCAAAAATCTATGTGAGTATAATACTAAAGGCCTTAAACTTATCAATGCAGAAGTATAATCACATTCATAAAGGTTTTAATATACAAACAACATTGTTTCTAAGTAATATATTTAAAATATATTTTCTTTTTGATTGGCTATATATAGCGAAATCTGAAATTATATTTATATTAAGTTATCATTTTCATCATCATCATCATTGTGAAATCTTCATCACTATCATTGTCACCATCATCAATTTTTAAATAAAAGATTATTTTAAAATGTGTTTTCATCTAGTTCAATTAGATGTTTAATATATTTCTTCATGAGGGTAGATACGTATTTATGTAGCTTTTCAATTATGCATGCCCTGAACCAAATAGAAATTTATATTTTTAATAATAATTAAAAAGTCTAGTGAAAACTTAAATTAACTAAAAGTGTATTTTATTATAGTCACTGTCTATTATTTTCCACACCTCATAGGAGTATTTTCACTATATTTTTCCTTTTTGGGGTTGGGGGTAAGGTTGATGAATGATAAAGGAGTCAGAGACATACAATCATCACTAATCAAGTTCAAAGAAAGTTAATAAATGTCCCTCATGTTATTTCAAGGAGTAAGAAAACAGGCATTTGTGCATTTGGAAAATTATACATAACTTCTTTGAAATCACAGAGTCAAAAGAGAGGTCAGCAGCCATTTAGTACAACCTAATCCTGAACAAAATATTTCTGCAACCACCCCTACAAGTGCTCAATGAATCCTTGCTTTAAAATTTCCAATGAGGAGGAATTCAATACCTTCTAAGTCATACCATTCTACTTTTTAGTACCTTTGTTCAGTATTTTTAATCTCATCATATTAAGCCTAACTTTGCCTATTTGTAGCTTCTACTTATTAATTCTAGTTCTGCTTTCCTGTTGCAATTTGAAAAAAATAACACTTCCATTAGAAATATTCAAGTTCTTGGAAATTAGATAGATAAAGTGTCCCCATTTTTTTTTATTTTCCTTCTTCAGGCTAAACATTCCCATTTCCTTCTGCATTATTAAGTAGTATGATACTGATATTCACCTTCTCTGGACACTTTCTAGCTTATCAAAGTCCTTCCTAAAATATCTGGTCAAGATCTGACTGAATATTATTGGGAACAAAGATTGAGATTTGTGGATTTCACTTCTACAAAAAAGTAATATCACCAAGGCAAAGTATATGTGAATTTCAAAACTACTCCACCCTATTCAGACTATTCTTTAGAAGATAGGATTTAGCTATTTCCTGATCAATAACAATAGAGATACTTGGAATAACTGAATCAGGTCTTGGAAACCACATTCTCCACCCTACTCAGTGTAACAAGATTAGGAAGGGCTGCAGCAAACTCAAGATTTAATTATTTGAGAATATGGCCTTCAACAGACATGTGCAAAAAAGGACAGACCTCTAAGCTTTCCTAGGTCAAACTAGAGCCACCACTGGCACATGTGAGATGTAGGAAGTGAGGTAGAGAACAGCCTCTGGAGTTCTCAGGACTTCCTGTGATGAGGGGAGAGTCAGTTGGAGGCTGGTGCATGGAGGTGGAGGAGCCCTGCAGACTACTTTCCTTCCTATTGGTCACCTGAGTGATAAGGACTAATCTCTTTCCTTACCTTGGCTATCCAAGGCCTTAAAGCCCGCTTTGGCTCAGCCTGAGCCAGAGTGGGTCTGGATTAAACTTCTTTCCTTCTCTCCCTTATCTTCTCTCTCTCTCTCTCTCTCTCTCTCTCTCTCTCTCTCTCTCTCTCTCTCTCTCTCTCTCTCTCTCTCTCATACTTTCTTCCTCTTGTTTGTAATTAAAACACCATAAAAATTTGGCAGCTATCTTGAGTGTTTCATTTAGGAATTACATAAGTGAATTCCTTGGTGACCTTAAATTAATATATATCAATGTTTTAAAGTGATTTTAATATCACATATAATAAGATTCTTGCTTGCCCAGTTGTATAAGAAATACCTTTTAAATTCAGTCTAACATTGTATTAGCTATGCCATCCTATTGCCAGTTCTATACAGAATCTCCAGACCTTCTTTGGATGAACTATATGTAGTCATACCATCCTTTATTATGCTTATGAAAGTGCGTTTTTAACCCCACTGAAAGTCTTTATATTTGCCTCTGTTAAATTTACTAATTATTTGAAATAAATGAACTAATGTTTATTAAAATTGGCTAGATTTTCTATCGCATCAGTTTTTTACTGAATTCTACATAATATCTTTCTAGCTTTGTGTCAGAAGCAAATTTGTTGAAAATGCCATGCATGATTTTATTTAATAAATTTATTGTAATATTAAATAGAAAAGGCCAACCATGGATCTCTAGGGTGCCCCACTATATTTTTTCTCCTCCTAGGCAACCATGGGATTATTAAAGATTATTCTTTACAGTTCACCTTTTAATAAACTCTGAAGTACTTCATGATCATGAAGTCTGGAAATCTCCATTAAAAAATAAGATAAAACTATTGAATTTTGCTAAAATTGAGATAGGTTATATCAATAGTATTCCTTTAATCTGCATGTATGTAGTCCTATAAAAAATGAAATGAATTTAATTTTGAGTGACCAGTTTTTGGTGATCATGCTAGCTCTTGTAATTGTAGCTTTCTGTTCTAGATCATTGCCTCAATATAACTTTAACAAGACATTACCGATTGATAAAATAATTAAAATCAAGAGAACTAGATTATAATTTGCAGATTCTATAGAATTATATAATTTATATAGTTTACTAGAGGTTTTATATGGCTAAAAATAATGGACTGACACAATATTTTAGGAATACTTTTCCCAAAGAGTAGTACATATATATATGTATATATATATATGTATATGTATATATACATACATATATATGGGAGAGGGGAAGGTCGAGGGGAGGAGACAACATGATTTTTTTTTAATTTTTATTTAATTAGTCAATTTAGTATATTTTTTCTTGGTTACAAGAATCATGTTCTTTCTCTCCCCACCTCCCCTCCTTTAGACAGCTTGCAATTCAACGGGGTTTTACATATGTCCTTGATCAAAACCCATTTTCATATTATTCATATTTGCACTAGGGTGATCATTTAGAGCCTATATCCGCAATCACATCACCATTGACACATGTGATCAAGCAGTTGTTTTGTTTCTGTGTGGAAAACTCCCATAGTTTTTCCTCTGAATATGGATAGTGTTCTTTCACATAAATCCCTCCAAATTGTTCTGGATCATTGCATTGCTGCTAGTAGAGAAGTACATTAAATTCGATTGTACCACAGTGCATCTTTTTCTGTGTAGAATGTTCTTCTGGTTCTCTTTTCACTCTGCATCAATTCCTTGAGGTCATTCCAGTTCACATGGAATTCCTTTAGTTCATATTTCCTTTGGCACAATAGTATTTAATCACCAACATATACCACAATTTGTTCAGCCATTCCCCAATCAGAGGGTATTCTCTCAGTTTCTAATTTTTTGCCACTACAAAGAGCACAGCTATGTATATTCTTATACAGGAGTTTTTCATTATTATCTCTTTGAGATACAAACTCAGCAGTGCTATGGCTGGATAAAAGGGCAGAGTCTTTTAGTAACCCTTGGGCATAGTTCCAAAATGCCCTCCAGAATGGTTGGATCAATTCACAACTCCACCAGTAATGCAATAAAGTCCAAACTTTGCCAGATCCCCTTTCATGACTTTCCTTACTGTCATGTTAGCCAATCTGCTAGGTGCGAGGTGGTACCTCAGAGTTGTTTTGATTTGCATTTCTCTGATTATAAGAGATTTAGAACACATTTTCATGTGCTTATTGATAGTTTTGATTTATTTATCTGAAAACTACCTATTCATGTCCCTTGTCCATTTGCAATTGGGGAATGCCTTGATTTTTGTTCAGTTGATTTAGTTCTTTAGAAATTTGAGACTTTTGTCAGAGGTTTTGGTCATGAAGATTTTTTTTCCCAATTTGTTGCTTCCCTTATTATTTTGCTTGCATTGGTTTTGTTTGTACAAAAACTTTAATTTAATGTCATCAAAATTATTTAGTTTACATGGTGTAATTTTTTTTTTTCTAACTCTTGCTTGGTCTTGAAATCTTTCCCAAAAGATCTGACAAGTATACTATTTTGTGTTCACCTAATTTACTTATAGTTTCCTTCTTTATATTCAAGTAATTTACTCATTCTTAGTTTATCTTGGTGTTGGGTGTGAGATGTTGATCTAAACTCAATCTCTTCCATACAGTTTTCCAATTTTCCCATCAATTTTTGTCAAATAGTGAATTTTTGTCCCCAAAGCTGGGATCCTTGGGTTTATCATAGACTGTCTTGCTGAGGTCACCAAGCCTATTCCACTAATCTTCCTTTCTGTCCCTTAGCCAGGACCATATTGTTTTGATGACTACTGCTTTAGAGTATAGTTTGAGATCTGGTACTGCTAGGTCACTTCTTTCACATTTTTATTTCATTTTCCTGGATATCATTGATCTTTTGTTGCTCTAAATGAACTTTGTTATTGTTTTTTTCTAATTCTGTAAAAAAATTTCTTGGTAGTTCGATGGGTATGACACTAAATAAATAAATAAGTTTGGGTAGGATTGTCATTTTTATTATGTTAGCTCATCCTACCCATGAGTAGTCAATGTTTTTCCAATTGTTTAGACCTAGTTTTAATTGTGTGGAGAGTGTTTGGTAGTTGTGTTCATATAGTTCCTGTGTTTGTTTCAGTAGATAGATTCCTAAGTATTTCATATTGTCTAGGGTGTTTTTTTTTTTCTGGGATAATTATTTTAATTTTTTTTTGGACTAGACCTATGATTTCATTGGTATAAGGAACTCTTAATTGAAGAAATTTATGGTAACATAATTATCTTATATTTAATTCGATGAGCATTTATCACTTACTCAATGCAGATTATCTGCTAAAATGTCACCCTATAACAAGATATATTGATAACAATATTTCAAAATAATTCAAAACAATATTTCAGCATAAGCTGTAGGTTTCATTTCAGAAAACTACCCAGCTTTTCATGCCCCCTCTGTCCACAGGAGACTATTAGTGCTGCTCAATTGGGTTATCCCATTTATAGCAATTCTTTTTTTTTTCACTTTAAACATTATTTTATTTGGTCATTTCCAAACATTATTCATTGGAAACAGATAATTTTCTTTTCCTCTCCCCCTTCCCACCACCTCTCCCATAGCCGACGTACGATTCCACTGGGTATCACATGTGTTCTTGGTTCGAACGCATTTCCATGTTAATGGTATTTGCATTAGAGTGTTCATTTAGAGTCTTTCCTCAGTCATATCCCCTTCCCCCTGTAGTTAAACAGTTGCTTTTCTTCGGTGTTTTACTCCCACAGTTTATCCTCTGCTTGTGGATAGTGTTTTTTAGATCCCTGCAGATTGTACAGGGACATTGCATTGTCCCAAATGGAGAAGTCCATTACCTTCTATTGTACCACAGTATATCAGTCTCTGTGTATAATGATTTCCTGGTTCTGCTCCTTTCGCTCTGCATCACTTCCTGGAGGTTGTTCCAGACTCCATGGAATTCCTCCACTTTATTATTCCTTTGAGCACAATAGTATTCCATCACCAACATATACCACAATTTGTTCAGCCATTCCCCAAATGAAGGGCATCCCTCATTTTCCAATTTTTGGCCACCACAACAAACACAGCTATAAATATTCTTGTACAGGACTTTTTCCTTATGATCTCTTTGGGGTACAAACCCAGCAGTGCTATAGCTGGATCAAAGGGCAGACAGTCTTTTATCGCCCATTGGGCATAGTTCCAATTGCCCTCCACAATGGTTGGATCCATTCACAACTCCACCAGCAATGAATTAGTGTGCTTACTTTGCCGCATCCCCTCCAGCGTTCATTACTTTCCATAGCTGTTATGTTAGCCAATCTTCTAGGTGTAAGGTGATACCTCAGAGTTGTTTTGATTTGCAGATCTCTGATTATAAGAGATGTAGAGCACTTTTTCATGTGCTTATTAATAGTTTTGATTTCTTTGGCTGAGAACTGCCTGTTCAAGTCCCTTGTCCATTTATCAATTGGAGAATGGCTTGACTTTTTGTACAATTGATTTAGCTCTTTGTAAATTTGAGTAATTAAACCTTTGTCAGAGGTTTTTATGAAGATTGTTTCCCAATTTGTTGCTTCCCTTCTGATTTAATTACATTGGTTTTATTTGTATAAAGCCTTTTAATTTGATGTATTCCAAATTATTTATTTTGCATTTTGTGACTCTTTCTAAGTCTTGCTTGGTTTTAAAATCTTTCCCTTCTGTAAATCTTGAAATTTCTCAGACTTGTGAATGTTAAAAATTTTCCCCAATGGGGAATTCTCAATTGGAACAATCCCCTACTGGGAACATTCCCCATTTTGACTGTGAGAACTCGCCAGGATCAGAAATGGGAGGACCTCTACTCCACCCGTACTTAAGACTGCTTTAGGGGAGAAAACTCTTTGCTAAACAATGAAAGTACTTGGTCCCATGCTTATGATGAGGCAGGGAGTTCTTTGAGCCATTCCTGTTTTTAGAATTGATACAATGGGATGCTAGGTACTTATAAAGGTCGGGCAACTTGTAAACTTGCCAGGAGCAAAGAGGTGAAAACTCTCTTCTCCCTCTGTTTTCCAGATCTGTGACCTTCTCAGTGAGATATTTTATGTTTTCTTCTAATTCATTAATTTTTTGGGTTTGCTTTATTGATTCTTGCTGTTTTATCATCTCACTTTCTTCGAGGTGCTTAATTCTGGTCATTAGGGACTGGTTTTGCTTTTCAGCCTTGTCTGCCCTTCTATTGGATGCTTCGATTTCTTTTTTTCCAATTGAGCATTCTTATCTGTCAGACAGCTGATCTCTTTCTCCCATTTTTCTTTCCAGGTTTCCATCTTTTTGATAAGTTCCAGTTTGAGATCTTCCAGAGCTTGTTGATAGTTTCCATTTTGGGAGGCGTGTTCTGAATTTTTTTGGATTTCCTCCTCATTCTCCTCTTTTCCTTGGGCACTTCTACCATAAAAGTTTTCAATAGTCACTTTTCCTCCTCCTTATAGTGCAGAAATGTTCAAGCCCCATGCACCTTCGTTTCTGTGGGGCACTGGAGAGTCCCTCCATTCTTCCAAAGGTGATTTCTATGATCTTTTGAGGTAGTCACCTCGTTCGATGCCTGGGAGGGGAAGTGATTCGCATCTAGATTGTAGCCATGTTAACCCAGAAGTCTCGAGGTATCATGTTTCTTAACCTAAAATTCTTCTCAAAAGGAATTTAAACTTTGTAATTTAAAATAATAACATTTTTATACCTCCCTCCCTTGAAGAGGGTGATTGAAAAAAAAAAACAGGGATCATTTAGGGATGCATGGCTGAGTTATGATGTATATCATCAAATGGCAAGAGAAATTAAAAAGACATCTGAAAAAATCCAAATAAAAAAGGATAATTTCTGAATAAAAATATAGATTATAAAAGTCTTATGTGTAAAAATTCTAAATAAAGGAAAAATAAATCTACAGCAGGTCCTTGAATCAGGGCCCAATTAAAATGATCTAAGCAAGTAAGTATTTTCCCAGTCAGCAGCCAGGAGTACAGAAAGGTTGCCACACTATGAAAGACAGAAAAGGGACTAAATAGTAGCTCCAGGTTGGGAGCCAAGTTTGGGATACTTGTCTGTAAGTATTTTCACAAATAGTGTGGATACAAGGAAGGCATCACGTCTTAATGTATGTTAAGAGTCTCAACCTTCAGTCGTCAAAATAGGTTCAAGTCATTTGTATTGGTTAGAAGTGCATCAATCCTTCCTGGATTGGTTTCTTTGGCCCTGTGCAATGGCTCTTTTTTATATCTTGTCCTGGAATCAGACAGACCCATTAAGCAAAGTCCCAAAATTTTTTAAAACAATTAGTGGTATCATTTTTATAGTCTCAAGCTTTTGGGGCATGCATTGACATTATAGCAAATGTATGTTAAACTTATATTACTGCTAAATCAAAAAGTTAAAGAATATTTTAATTCTGGTGACATGTGCTTCAAATATAAAAAAGAGAAAAATTGAAAAAAACTGAAATAGTATATTGCACATGCAAGAAAATATAGAAAAAAGTGTTTAAAATTCAAAATATAGCTTGTAATAATTGACACACTGTGTCAGCTAAGAAAATATAGAATACAAGGCTTTCTCACCAAAAATGAGATCCATTTCCTCTTCATATCTGGCCATGAACCACTGTGAGTACAAGCAAATGAATTTTACAAGGTAACATTTTTTATTAATAAAGAACAGTAGTACAAATATGTAGGTATCAATATCCCCAAAATTCTCAATAGCCCAGTTAATTACAATAACAAACAAACACACTATCATTTTTACAAGAGATTGCTGTATGCCATTTTTGAAAGCCTATGAACTGATTGATATTTTTCACAGTTTTTACAAAACGTTCAAATTTTTCAACCTTGGTAAACATATTTTTAAACAAAGTAAAATTTATTTTGGGTTTTTGAACATCATCAAGAATTCTAGATATCATTCTGGTGGAAGTAAAGTAGGGACGTGAAGAGTTATAAATAAGAGATGCTCCTATTTTGGGGAGCCATCCAGGGGTACTATATGCCAGCTTCTGGTCACATTTTTAAAAATGTGAGAGTTGGGGATTATAATTGTATTTTGCTTCAGCTACTAAAATGGGCCTTACTTCCTGTTAGGGGCAGGCAAAATGACCAGAGATAGTTAAGAAAAATTCTAAAAATCATGTCTAAAAGAACCCTTAAAATCAACTTGAGAGCTTTAGCTCATTAAATTTTCCAAAGTTTGTTATACAATTGTAACCAGTTTATATAAAGTCCATCCATCCTCTATGTGACAATTTACAAAGATAAAAATAGAAAAGCTGTTTTTATATGGGCTTATTCAATAATATTTGTTCAGTATGGTTATAGGGGAAAAGCAACAGAATATAACAGTAGTTAAAACCCAGTACATTAAAATGATTCAGTGTAAGAGAATAGTATTGAATGCAGTAATATACGAACTTAATATATGAATTTAAACCAATAAGATTACATCTTAAACAAAACAATCAGTAAAATGCAATACATCTCTCTCTCTCCCTTTCTCTCTCTCTCTCTCTCTCTCTCTCTCTCTCTCTCTCTTTCTATATATATATATATATATATATATATATATATATATTTATGTCTTGGTATTTCATCCTATACAGTTTGTCACTGTTCCCTCATAACATAATTCTTCTAGCTGCCCAGGTGATAATAACAATTTTGAAGAGTTACCAATGACCTCTTTTCTTATAGGGATTCATATGATTTTAACTCATGGGTCTCTTAAAATTTTTCTTTTGTTGTTCTTTTGTTTTATATTTCCCTTTTTAAAAATTACCATTTGATGGTCTTTTCTTTACAAATGCTTTTGTTATTTTGTTCTTCTATTTTGTTAAATAATCATACTTTCCCCTGTAAGAATATAGTCAGTTTTGTGGGTAGTTGATTCTTGGTTGTAGACCTAGTTCCCTTGCTTTCCAGATTATCATATTCCATGCCTTTTGGTCCTTCAGTGTGGAGGCAGCCAGATCCTGTGTTATCCTCACTGTGGTTCCATGGTATCTGAATTACTTTTTCTTGGCAGCTTGTAATATATTTTCTTTGGTCTGATAGTTCTTGAGTTTGGTTATGACATTTCTGGGTGTTGTCAGTTGGGGAATAAGTACAGGAGGTTATCTGTGGATTCTTTCAATCTCCACTTTTCCCTCTTTTTCTAGAATATCGAGGCAGTTTTCTTGGATAATTTCCTGTAGTATGATGTTCAGGATTTTTCTTTTGTCATGGTCCTCTGGTGGACCAATGATCCTTATGTTGTCTCTCCTGAAACAATTTTCTTAATCTCCTGTTTTGTGAATGAGATGCTTCATATGTTCCTCAATTTTTTCATTCTATGATGTTTTATATAGTGTCCTGCTGCCTTTTGAAGTCACTTGCTTCTAATTGTTGTATTTTGATTCTTAAAGACTGGATTTAATCCCTGGTTTTTTGGTCATCCTTCTCCTTTTTTCTGATTTTCTTTGGAGGTGATATTTCATCTCCTTTGCCTTCTCTTTCATCTCCTTTGCTTCCTTTTCAAGCTGATTAATTTTGGCTTTCAAGACACAGTTTTCTGTTTCCAGCTGACTTATCTTGCCTTTAAAGTTGTCTTCAGCCTCTCTTAATTGTGTTTTGAATTGTATTTTGAGTTCTTGCAGAACCTGTATCCAATTAATTGGGTTTTCTGTTCTTTTGCTTGGAGTTCCCTCATCCTTCTCTGTTCCATTTGCTCTTTATTCATTGCCTGTATAGAAGCTGTCAATTGTAATTTCTTCTTCCTTTTTTTGCTGTTTGCTCTTATTTACCCCTTGTTTACTCCCTGCTGTTGCCTGAGAGCTTGCTCCTTTCATTTTTTTGTGGTTTTGGGCCTTTCTTTATGCCCACACCCTTGGAATTTTGTCAGCAACTCTCTCAGTGCAGTCTGTGGGGGAGGAGTTTTGGAGCTTGAGCTTCCCTGTCCTCTGAAGGTTTTGATGGATTATTTGTGGCTGGGTTGCTGGATGTGCCCTGGTGCCAAAACCTTGGGAATGGGGGGCAATATCGAGTGTCTCTGCTGTTGTAACTATGCCTCCCATTCTGAGCCCTGCTTTTCTCCTCTATCTGCTTCCCCACTGTCTGTGTTGGACACTCTGAGCTTGGTAGAACTTTGCCCGCAAGGTACTTCCTCCAGACCAGCACCTTTGCCTGCCCAGAGGTTCCAGCTGCTGCTAGAGGCTTAGTGCTCTAGGTAGGGGAGGGGTCCCTGGACCGTCCTTCTTCCTTCCCCTTAAATTGGAGTGTTATCGAATTCCAGCTTTGGGGGGGTGTACCTTTTAAGTTGAGTCCAGCAGGAGGGTTCGCTGCCTCTGTCTTGTTGTTAGGTTTGATTTCAGTCCTCTAGAAGCATTTAATTTTCAATTGGTAAGGAAAGGTTTTTAGAGGTCTGAATGTTTGTTGCTTCTATACCGCCATCTTGACTCCACCTCCTAAAATGAATAATTTTGATTATATTCAATTTAAAAGGTTTTGTATAAACAGAACTAACACAACCAAAGCTAGAAAGGAAATAAAAAACTTGGGGAAAAATAAATGTCTCTAACTAATCTCTCATTTTTCAAATATACAGAGAACTGACTCAAAGACAAAACAATCCCCAATTGTTAAATGGTCAAAGGACATGAATAGATAGTTCTCAGAGGAAGGAATTACAATTATCTATGAAAAAATTATCTCAAATCTCTAATGATTATAGAAATGCAAATTTAAAACACTCAGAGGGTGCTTCTCACACCTGTCAGACTAACAGGAGAAAAAAGGAAAATGGCAAATGCTGGAGGGTATGTAGAAAAGTTGGGACACTAATACATTGCTGGTGAAGTTGCAAACTGATATAGATGGTCTGATACAAAATTCCGTGCAAGTAAAAGGAAAAGATTTGTATTAGTAGAGGTGGCAAAATCAGGATTATTCAGTCTTAGTAAAATCAAGTGAGTATTTTTTAAATGTAAAAGTGATAATGACATAAATGGGATAGACAGTGAAGAATGTGAGGAACTGAATGTATGTGTAGGATCAAAAACATACATTTAATATAGCTAAAGAAATATTATGAAAATAAATGAATTTTAGAAAAAACTTTCCAATGTACACATAATACCTTTACTTAAGCATGTATTTTCTTAGAACTTTGTAATTATTTAATATGGTATCAACTTGCCACATTTTAAATATTTTTAATAATAATTTGTGCTTGTACAAAACAGGACCAGCAATATGTGTGAAGTAAAATATCTAGGAGATCTCAATTCCAGCTTTGATCCCTCACACCCTAGTGGCAGGACCTGTGAGTCACAGTCAGGTGTAGTATCTGATGGCCAAATGCTAGTGTGTCCTGGCATCCCCTGCCACAAGCATGAGTGGTCATGGTCAAAAGCATCAATATGCCAAAGACAGCTCAACATGGCCATGGAGAGAGGAGCTAGTGGAGTTTAAAAAGCAAGCTAGGGAAGGAGAGTGGTTACTTCTGTTCTTTGTTTTAGTATCTGTCTTTGGACTGGTGTTTCCCTCTGAGCTACTTCTTATCTGATTTGGCTATCTCTAACAAGCAGCAGCCTCAGTCATCCAGCTAAATGGGGGTATGGATGTTTTCTTAAAGATTGAAAGTCTGAAAACTCTCTTCTGTTTCTCTCTTGTTGCTAATAAATATTTATAAATCTGGTAAAAATGCTCCAAATTAAATTTCTCATACCAAACATCAACTTTGAAATAGTATCATGTGCACATAAAAATTCCTAAGACATCTTTGTATGTCTCAGTAACTTTTAATATAGTGAAGCTGATAAACACCATTGCAAAATAAAGTGTTTTTCTTCATGAGAATTAAAGGAGATACTAATCTTCAGTTAGAAGTGAATGAAAATAAATATGTAATTTCCCAAGAAAAATTTACGTATCTCATGAAATATTTCCATAGGATATTAGGTTAACAATCCCTATACAAGAAGGAAGTAGTGAGGATAATAAGGAAGGGAAACAGAGTTACACTCTTTTTATAATTTACATTCTTTTAGAGAGGCTAAATATGTAGATTTTAAAATAAAATGAGTTTTTAAACTAAAATTAAGAAAGCATATGTATGTGTAGATATATATATATGTATTAAATTTTTTTTTATATATAAAGCATCTTCCTATACTCTGAAAACATGAGAAATGGCTTCTTTTAGATATTTATTTTTATTTCTATTTCTCCCATAATGAAGATTTTGTCTGTTCTTCTACTTTGTCCAATAGGCCATATAAAAGTTTGATACTACTTCTTGGAATTCAAATGCTTGCTTATCTTGGAGTGTATATGGCATTAATTTTGTTAATTTTGCCTGGCTGTTTTAATCCAAAGAGAATGACCCTAGGATTTTGTGGGTATTTTCACAACAATTTTTGAGAACAGTTTTAGTTACTTAAGTTACCCAGTAAAGTGCTGCCTATTCACTGGCAGACAGATAATATGATAGAACATCATCAGTTCCTCTTGAAATGACATTTTGTTATCTTCCTCACATTTTGAAGTTGAAAATAAGATCTCACTACCATCAGATTTAGTGTAAAATGTTAAGAAATGAAATTATGAGATCTGCAAAAATAACCAGCGGTCCTTACATTTCCCACATTTTAAAGTGCAGATCAAACACAATGATTTATTTGATACTGTTGCAAAAACCTCATAACTTCTTCAATACTTACTTTTGGGATAAGGAGGGGTAAAGAGAATGCAATCCATCAATGCAGACTTTACCTTATCTATGAATTCTTGTCTCATGACATTCTTATCTTTAATCTTCATATCTTCTTTTTTTTAAAAGACCCACTCAGTGTATTTAAAACAAACTTTCTCTTCTTGATCTAGAATATTTCCCAGATTATGGTGCAATATTTGAGATTTCCTTCCATTACAGATTTTATTCTCAGTACACAATTTCATCATCTCTTTATCTGTTCTTCCTTGTCCTTAATGATGTATACAAAGAAGTCATTGTTGATAATATGCAGACTTGCCATTATACTTATGGTATACATTCTCCTTATTGGTAACTTGAAGGTTTCATTCTGATATTTTGATGGGTGATTAATAAAGTGCTCATTGTTTTGTATGTTATTCAAGGGTAGGTGTCAGGCCCTAATAACTGCAAATATTTCTTTTCAGCAATTATCTTAGTGTCTTGCCCATTGTAGAAATTCAGCAATGTTTCTTGGTTATTTAAGTGATAATTACCAGTATATGGCTCAATATTCTGCACAGAAAGTAAATATTTTATGAAAATAGAGGTTCAAGTCATGGTGAAATACCATAGATCTTGTGTCTTTAAGAAAATTGAAATATACCAGGCATAAAGTCAGCAGGCCTTTGTCCCAGGATGCCAACATCAAGAAGAAACCGCATTTCTTCACTCTGTCTTGGCCCAAGATCATGATTCTCCAGTTTCATAGTTCTCTGCCACTCTACATTAACTTTTCCAGTCAATAAACTCCCAGAGTCCTGTTAACATGGCACTTCTTTCTCAGGATGTCCCTCCTTTCTATGCAAACTCTAAGAGCATATATGTAAGTTTTTCTGAGGGACACATTACATATCTCTGAACAATTATTCTAGTGGTTGGAATATACTTTGCTTCATCACTCCATCATTTCCTCACTGCCTGCTGTTCTCTGTGCTAAGGCTTTTCTCCCCTAAAACCATTCCTAAGAATAGTAAGCAAGATTAAAAAAAAAATCCATCTAGGAAGAAGGTCTCATCTACAATGATCATATAGAAAAAAGTTCCAATTAATTAAAAAGAATATTATAAAATTCCTTTTAAAAAGTAAGGTTTTATAACTTTCTTAGTTGAGTCAACATTTCTGAAAGAAATTTCTAAATGCCTAAAAATATATTGCACAACTAATAAGTTGGTCAGCCCGACTATCCTGGCTGACTATCCTGTGCCAGACCCTGTGCTAAGGACTACAAGTATTAAAAACAAAATTCAGATTCAAGGTGTCTCCTTTCTCTCATGTAGGACTCTTTTGTTTATATGATACAAACTGAAGGCAACTGCATGGGTAGAAAAGAAGAAAGGAAACATAAGAAGAATCAGAAAATAATACTGAGAAATATCTAAGAAGTGAGTCAATAATTGAAAAAGTTTAGGAGACAAACAGATTTTCAAATGAGAGTCCCAAAATTTGGAAAATAGAACATTTATTTAATCATTTTTCTTCAGTGTCTCTCCTTACCTGAATATGTAACTAAGTTTGTTCGAACGAACAAAAAAGTAGCCTTATATACTATAAATCCCAAAGTTTCATAGATTTCATTTTAGGTACTTTTCTTAACAATCTCTTCTCTACTTGGAACCTGACTGATAATGTTGTAGACTCTCATCAGAGATAAACTGAAAGTGACTGAGTATTTGTTATTTCTATGAGGAAATACCAGCAATAGGGAATTAATTGCATTTTATATCCAACAGTTAGTAATTTATAGTTTTAGTAACCTTTTTCATGGATATTGTATTGATTTTATGTGTGACTAATTTATCTTCACTTCACTGTGACTGGAGATAATGTAGAACATGTGTTTCTTTTCCCTATTCCCACCCCCCACCCTCACTGCAAGCAATGTCATTCACTGGTGTCTTCTTTTTGGCTTTCTTTTTTTTTTAAATAAAAAAAATGATTTGAATTATTTATGAATTCCAACACTTGCATTTATGTGAATACTTTAATTTTTGTTATCACATAGAGCCATCTAAAAGACTGCAAATGAATAAGCATTACTTAATAAATAAGTAATTAAAAAAACCTTGATAACCTTGAATCTCTAGCCATAGAGCCCTCCTGATACCCTTAGTAATATAGAACACAGAGGCTTCTGGGAAATACAGCTCTTGGCCTTCCCTTTCATGTTTCTTTAGCACAAAGAAGCTGTTGATGGGCTTAAGATTGCTCACTGCAGCAGAAGTATTTGCTTTCAGAGATCTTGTCACCTTCTTAGTGGGGTCAACATTCCTATAGGAAGTTGTTCAATATCCAAGAAAGTGAGAGCCTTTCAGGGAAGCAGAAGGAAACAAGGGCAAAAAAACCACTTTTGTCACCAATTCTTTTCTAGTACATCTGCATCAAAAAGTGCAAGACTGACAGCCTGATGCAGAGGGATCATGATTTATACAAGTCTTTTTTTGGTTTTACCTCCAACCTAAAGGGTAGATGTAAGGAAATGGTTGTGGAAGAAGCTAGTCCCTTTTATTAAAAAAAAATAATAAATAATAGAAACCTTTCTGAGTGCACTAAGTCTGCACCAAAGTGAAGATTTAGGATCTTGGAGTCACCATTTTAACAACTTTGGAAAGTGCTTCAAAATTTCATCTTTCTTCTTTTTTAAATGTTGTCACTTAATAAAACTCTCTAAAAATCTGTTTCATGAATGAATGATAATTCTTTTTCCATGTGTTAAGGGGAAAAATATCTCCCACCAACTTGTCAAATAAGAAATATGATTTGGTACGTTGTATTTCCTACCCGCTTTTTTCATGTGCTACAAAAACACCTCTTAGTATTCCTAGAGGAACATAGGCATTTGCATATTAATTTAATTGTGTGTGTTCATGCAAAACTATTCAATTCACAGAAAACTATCCACAGTTATTAAAATTAATTTTCAAAAGAAGAGCTATTGTTTTCAAATATAGGAGTTGTCAAATGTTGCAGGCCTCCATACATTATCTGCTTCCTCTTAGTAGTCTGGAGCATGTGTTTACAACATGGCGTCTGCACTACAAATGAAGGGATATGTGTCATAAAATATTAAAATATGAACTTAGGAAATAAACTGTGCATTTGACAAAGATGCCAATGATCTTGGGAAATCTCCTCACCTTTGCTTTCATATAACTGGTATTCATTCTCTTTGAAAGCAAAAGAGAAGGTTCCCTGTATCAAGAAGAAGCCAACCTTCAAAATAGTGGTATTCTTTGCTTTTCTGATACTGAAAAGTATTTTATCAACTGATCTCAGCAGTGAAAAAACTTAGAATCTGTGTAAATCTATACCTCTCTCCCTAAGGGAGACCATGTTGCATTGTGTGACTCTTTGGAAGTATTGTATGTTTTTAAAGAATCAGAATCTAGCAAATATCACAGCTGTTTTTCAAAATGGTTAATGGTACTACTGAGTTAGAGAAATTCAGTTGGTTATTTTCAAAGCAATGGTTTTGTTCAATTTAAGCTCTCTCTTCTCTAACATTCTAAATTCTTTTCTTTAATAGATATAAATCATAAACTATTTTGGATACTCAAAGTCAAGATATTTTCCCCTTCAACTGTAACCTGAATCTGTCTTAAAGGAAATGTAAAGGGTTTAATAACTAGAATATAATAGGAGAAAAGTCCATGAGCAATTCAACAAAATTCAACAATGGTTTCAGGACAACTGTGCAAGGCAAAACCAGGTACTATTAATATGAAGACTGGGAGGAAATAGCCCCTGACCTCAAGGAAATTGCACTGTGTTTGTATGAATTTGGGAGTAAGGGGTGGAGAAGGGGACTGGATCTGTCATATTATTGGCACAGGAAAAGTCCACGAGGAATATCTATCAGTGCTGATCCTGATCATTATGTTATATAATTTATATTCTTAGTTACTGGGGCATTAAGAGTTCAAGTGACTTCCTAGGAATTACCAAAAAGAAAAATACTTGTGGCTCAGTGGTTAAAAGCATAGTTTCTGGAATTAGGAAAACCTGAGTTCAAATTTAACCTCCAACATTTGCAAACTATTTGATCTTGGGCAAATACTTTGTATACGCAGAAGGAAGCCTGGTGGCTTATTGAATAAAATGTTGTGTCTGGAGCCAGGAAGATATGAGTTCAAATCCACCTTCTGAAACTTTTTTATTTATATAACCATAGATGACTTAAGCTTGGATAACCTAAGAGAAAGAACCACCAGAGAAGGAAATACCAAACTGCTCCAGTATCTTTCCAAAGTAAATTCCATTAATGGCTATGGTACATGAGTTTACAAAAAAGTTATACACAACTGAATGCCTGGAAAATGACAAAAAGGAATTACAAACAGCATTAACCAGAGGCCGAAATTTAACTCAGGTCTTCCTGACTCTTGGACTTCCTCTGACTTCACTACCTCATGTTATCTCTTACGCCAGGGGAATAGGAAACAAAACAATACAGAAATATATCTAGATTGAAGTAACTTCTTGTTAACCAGCTTTAAAAGGTTAAAAATGAAAAACATATTTTGGCATTAAAGATAATTCCTGTGTGAGGTATGAACTCCCCTTTCCCTGGATATTCCCTCCTCCATTGATACCACAGTCACAATAATTATTACTGATTGATTAATGGTCAATTCATATAGTTGGTCTCTAACCTTGCATTTTATCTATTAAAGGTGAGCTACAGAGATAGTCAAAATTAAAAAGAGATATCAGAGATTCAGAGAGCTAAAAGATCCAGACTTAGACCCCTAAAAAGAAAGTTTATTTATCTATGAGGTCCATTTAACAAACATTATGGCCCAGGGAGAAGAGAGATTAAGTAATGGCAGAGCTAGAGGAAATAGTGGAGAAAAAGAGAATTTGTTGGACAATGTAGAATTCCAGGACCAATTATTGAAGTTTCAGGACTAAAAGGGTATTGGAGTCAAAGATATGAACAGTAATGGCCAAATATGGACCTTGGATGCTCCTGAAACTTTAAGTTTTATTATCTATATACAACTAGAGAGATAAGAGATACTATAAATTTGTAAAATTTCCAGGAGGTAATGGGGTTCATAAGCAAAAAGAGGAGTTGATTGACAGATGTTTTCCCTTCCAGGAGCAGCTCAACCTAGAGCAGCAACAAATGTCTACAGGAGTGCCGTTGGATCAGATAAGGCTGCTCAGAGCAAGAAGAGTTTTCCTCACTGTATCTGTATTTGGACATAGGTATCGATCCTTTCTTTGTTTTGGAGGGATTTGGATTTTTTTAATGGTGTAATTAATTCAATTTGGTATTTTATGTACTCTTAACTTGCATGATTTATTGCCTATATAGGGGTGAAGGAACACATTTAATTTTTCTTTAGAGAAAAAAGCTAGCTATATTCTGATATCCCCAGGGGATACCTTGAATAGAGGAATGAGTCAAAGTAAGTGAAATGTCCCAAGATGGAACATTACCTTATAAACAAGATAATTGTAAGAGGAATAGAAGATTAATAATTGAAGTGGGGTAGAGTCACTAGGAAATGTTTCATACAGGAAGTGGCATCTCAACCAGTCTTTACAGAAACATAGGGATACTGAAAGGGCAAAAGTAAGTAGAAAGTGCTTTCTAAACATAGAAGTAATAAGTGAGAATCAGATGATGGCATTGGTTTTTAAATACCAAGACACTAAGTAAAAACTTAAGACTTGGTCTCTACTTTGGAAATCAAAGAACTATAAGCAGAAGAAAGCTTCCCTTATAATTTTCCTTTGAGGTCCAACCCTTCACTTTCTCCTCAGCTTGATTACCAGCAGAAAAACTTGGCTTATCATGCCTGAAACCAATGGAACTATGTTGAAGTTGGATAGTGAGGTTCCAGTTGCTTTGAAGATGGAATTATGCTCTAAGACATGACTACCTATTTCTCTTCTGATGAAGAACCAGCTCCTATGCCCTTCCCTGATCCCCTTGCCCCTAGACCCCCTGCAGGCAAATCACCATACCCTGTATACTCTTTCTCTGACCCCCTAGAGCCCCTGTAGTCAAGTTACTGAAGAACCAGTGACCATACCCTAGAATGTGCTAGAAACTGATAAGGACCCCAGCCCCAGGAGTTCCTGTTCACTCCCCCTAGCCCAGGAATTCCTGTGCACTCCCTCTACCACAAAAGTGTATAAAAAACCTGCAAGTCCCAGACTCTGGGCCAGACAATGTTTAGGGCTGAGCCCCAAACTGCAGTTTGGTTAATTAAACTCCCTTCTCTGTGTTACATTTTTTGTTATTGTTTCATCTTTGAGATCATAACTGGGCACTTCACTAAGACTTTCAAATATGTGAAGATGTGCTCTGTACATACAGAATGCTTCTCTGTATAGCTATTTGATTATGTTACTGTGGCAAGATTAGTGATTACCACTGCAAAATAGATTTGATTCTTCCTGAAACATTCAGAAAGTGATTACTTATTTCTATTGTCCAGAAGGTTGCAATTTTCTCATTTTTAAATGTTTTTTTTTTTTAAGAGGGGAGAGGACAAGAGGGTAAGGACAATCTCAAACAGTGATATTGTGTTTGCACTAACAATTTGCATAGAAGGGCAATCTTAAATATGCTATCTCCTATATTTCATGGGTGGATAGGTTTCCAGGACTGAAGTCAAGAAGATTCATCTTCCTTAGTTCAATTCTGGCATCAGATACATACCAGCTCAAGATGCTGGGAAATTAATTGTTTCCCTAAGTTTTCTCATCTATAAAATAACCTTGAGAAGAAAATGGAAGACCACTTTATTATCTTTTACCAAAAAAAAAAACCTAATAGGATCATGGAAAGTCAGACAAAACTGAAATGACTGAGAAACCAAATCATCTATTTCATATATTGGAGAAAAAGATTTTTTCTAACCTGATCATTTCAAAATATACTGAATGAGTTTAGATCTATATAGGATATCTAGGATTCACTTGTCTACATTAAGATATACCTACAAATGAATTTCTTAATTTTAAAAATAAAACTAAACCATCTTCTAAATTTGCCTTTCTGAGGAAGAGAATCTAATTTAATTTGCCCATAGATATTGTTATGTGAGAAATGCCTTCTTTCTGAGTTCATGTGCTAGGCAACTAACTGCAAAAATTGATCTACCACAGTGTAGAAAGTATAGAGATATAAACCTATGTTCTACAAAGCTTAAGCTTAGGTTCAAATCTCAGAGAGAAAAATAAACCTGAAAAAGAATTAGAAAGTACTCTTAGAGACAAAATTGCATTGGGATGATTGAGAAATAGTTCTTTTACATTCTGAAATCTTATGCATTCCTCTTAGACCAAAAGAATTAAAGACAGATTCATAATCACAGTCTACCTTCAATGTCATAAAAGTTGAATAAAGAGTAAAATAATCATAATCTAATATAATCATAAATAAACAAATCCATTTATGAAAACTCAACAGGTAAATTAAGTCAGGTTCTGTAGTAAAGTACATTTAAAGGGTTCATGATGACTGAGGGAGAAGGGATTTATATGTCACCAAGCAATCAGGGACAGTTAAGATTCTTCCTCTGGCTTCTTTAGTTAGGAATGTTGAAAGCTTAATGAAATTTTGACATCTTACCAGTTTAAGTCAGCTCAATTACCTCCCAAATAGGAGAAATGTCATTGATCTTACAAAATAACATTAATAAATAAAATAAAATGCCCTTCTAACAATGTAATACATTATATCCCCAAAGTTTTGTGCAGTTTTAAATTACTGAAACTTAAAAATCTTAAAAACTGCACTATAGTTTGGAAAACTCTGTAAAGTGGCTTCTCTAAGAGAACCATAGCATTTTAAGTAATTTCATAATCTACCTCATGGTGACCTCCACTGATCTCAAGACCTTTCATATTCTTTTATATAGCTGACTGATCACCTCACTATCTTCTCCATTAAAGATATAATCTAGGTTCTTTGAATCTGTACTTTTCCTGCTTCCATTGAGGTATAAGAGAAGGTTATTTTCTACAAGATTTTTCCAAGTCTCAAAAACTTACTTCAGGAGAAGAAAATTTAAAACTGAGATCCTTCTCTGACAAAGAAGGTGGTATTTTAGAAGGAAGACTGTAAAAATTATACATTTAACATACATAGCCACTGAGGTCTTTTGTATGTCTGGATCTATAATTCTTAATATCTTTGTATAAAAAATATGAAAAAATAGCACAGGCCAGGGCTCCTTGGTATGAAATGAAGTATTGACATAGAAGTAAGAACTTGAGTAAGGTTATAGATATGAATCATAAAAAGAGCTCTAACATTTAGTATGTATTAAATTAAATTAAAATTAGCATAGATTAAAAATATCTGCAGGGCTAAAATGAATCCGTAGCTCATTTCCAAATTAGTGAAAGAAAATGTGGAAATATTCAAAGATGAAAAACTGGAGGGACTAAGTGATTTGAAAAATCAAGCTCAATTTGCTTATCTTCTTTTACTAATCTATTCTCAACCCAAAGGAATAAAAATGTTCAACTGTTCTTTGTGTTTAACTCCTTATTTTCAGAATATTAGTCAGTTGATGAGATAGAACCAATAGGAGTTACTTATGGTTATTCAAAGGTAGAATTTCTTGATACTAAACTTCTCTTAAAATATATTTGTACTCAGTGATACCTTCACTGGGACAATTGCAGGGCAGTTAAATTCTGCCCTTGAAGTCTGTGGAGATGTGTTCCAGGAAATGTGGCCACAAATTGACTCATTCTGAATGGATATTGTACTTGCGATTGTGTATTTTCTATGATGAAAAAAGTACACTTTCACCTCTTTTTAAAATTGGTTTGAATAGCTATGCCTATCCCCTCTCCCCTTGCATGACAAAGAAATGTTTATACCTACTAATCTCTTCAATCTAGAAAAAAAAGACTGAATAAGTTTGGGTTTTTTCCTAGATGTCTAAGCCTCTATACTAATTCTTCAGCACCAAAAAGAAAAAAAAAAGACCATTTAAAATATAACATAATTTAAAATATATGTATATGTATATATAATTGAAGAGATCTGTAATTTCTTGATTATGGTATTATATTTTTCTTAAATGTTATTCCCTATATTCCTCACTCATATCTTCCAATTAAACCAAGAATAATAAGGAGAATTGCACAGGTATATTGCTCAAAAAATAATAAAACTTGTGGGTTTGTGAATCTAGAAACATACCTACATTTCATCACTATGAGAATCATCAATCTATAGGTCAGGATTTCAAAGGATACAGATGGTAACTTAAATAAAACAGGAATATACAGGAAAATGTTTTAGCTTCTTTAGATACAATTAGTTAGCTAGGATTTAGTTCAACTGACTTCCCTGCTTGCTCTCTAATCTTCGTATGAAGTCAAGAAAAGCAAAGGAGAAATTAATTTCAAATACCCTTCCTCCATAACTTTAACAGTTTAAGAAAATATAGTCAAACAGTATCTTTTTATGCAAATGATTGCTGCAAAAATATTGTCACTGGTTTTCAGAGTGTGTAGATAGAGATTCCCCTTACACTCTTGTCACTCCAAAAAAGGAATAAAATCAGGAAAAATGACAACTTTCTGGACAATAAGAAAAATTAAGCATTGCCAGGATATTATAGGAAGAAAGAACTTTATTTTTCAGTAGTTACTACTAGTCTTGACATAGTTCCATATTTCAAGATTCTTAGTGCAGACTACCATTTTTTTTCTGAAACCCTAAATTAACCTGTTCCATAGTAACTTGCCTTCCAGAAACCCCAAGGCTAGCCCTTGTCCTAAACTTAATGATAGTCCATCAAGAACCCATCAAGTTACCTTGGATAGGAGTTGTGAATATGATCAAATCTTAAGTATTCTCTTCTCTTCCTTCTCTTCTTTTTTTTTATTGTTTTTAGACCATCTATCAGGTACCCTAGGATCCAGATACAACTGCTTTCCCAAATCCCTATGTAACTAGTCAGTGGTTGCTCTTTGGTTTTACTCCATTAGCTCTAAGTAGAAACCCAAATTATTTAGGACAAAGGAAATTCCTATTCTTTGCATTTTCCCCCCAAGACATTGTTCCAAGACTTGCAGAGCTGAATGGCTCTGTGTGGTGTTGTGTGTGCATGTGACTCTGTGACAAAACTGTTGTAACGTGGGGATCTTGTTAAGCATGAGACATGAAGGACAGAACTAGTACAAAACCTTTGGGATAGTAGAGACATTCTTCCTTCCTCAAAAATGACTTTCTATATGATTCCAGAGTTTCTCCAGAATTAGCTCTAGATAAATGGAGAAAAAGGGACTGACTTTGGAAGTTTCAGACATTTTGGGAAAATTGCATCCTCAATATGTCTCTGATTTCCAGTTTCCTTTCCTAGAGACTTCTAAGGATTTCCTCTTTGATGAAACTGGGGCTTCTTTCTTAGTGGAACTGTGATCTCATCTTCCTCCAATCAAAAGAGCTTATTCACTCTCTGCTTTTTCTGATATATTATATAACCTAATTTCTGTTTGTTCTTTTGGTTAGTTCAATGCCTTTACCTGCTTTTCTGTCATGATGATGGCCTTCTGTTTCACTTGTATTTGGTAGCAATGAATCAGATGTGCTCAGCAAAACTTATAATCAGACTGAGTGACTGATTCATTTATGGTTGGTTCCTACAGTAGCATTATACCCTTGAAATTATCATATTAAATAAATAGCAAATATAATTTTGAGATAACTCTCACTTATTTAAATGCTAGTAACCAAAAAGCTAGTGGGGTTTTTGCTTTAAAACTATTGTAATCCTAGAACAAAAATATTTATTGAGATACAGTTCTAGTCCTAAAACCTGATGGAAATTGGGGAAAAATGTCCAGGCTAACTGTACTTTGAGGCTTGCTTGTTCCTCTACATCAACTTCTAAGGTACAATCCTGATTCTCTTCTCCGCAGCAAAAGTCTAGATTACAGATCACATCTTGAAATGCATTTAGACAACCCATGTGGGCAAATATAGCTCATATAAGCACATATATTTTATCCTGCAAGCAGCATAAAAAGTTAGAAAAAATGACTAAGGAGGCACATAAACAAGCAACTGGACTAAACAGTAATTTAGTTTAAAAGTAGTAGGTCTGTTGAGAGTTTTTTGGGGGGATGTGCAAAATCATTTAGCTTATTGGCTTTTTTTTTAATGACTGCTTGTTCAATGCAATGCCAGATCCTATGATGATTTAAAATACTTGAGTCATTCTTTTTTTTTTTAAACCCTTACCTTCCATCTTGGAGTCAATACTGTGTATTGGCTCCAAGGCAGAAGAGTGGTAAAGGCTAGGCAATGGGGGTCAAGTGACTTGCCCAGGGTCACACAGCTGGGAAGTGTCTGAGGCCAGATTTGAACCTAGGACCTCCCATCTCTAGGCCTGGCTCTCAATCCACTGAGCCACCCAGCTGCCCCCTTGAGTCATTCTTAAAACAATACATAGCTTAATAAACTTTTTTTTTTGTTCAGCTCTATAATTTCATCAGTGTGGAACCTCCCTCCAATATTATATATCAGTGCTGTATACCAGTATTCTGCATCACTAACTCAACTTTAATTTAGTCTTAGACAATTTCTTGGGACATTGAAAGGTCACATTACTTGCTTATGGTCACATAACTAATATATTCCAAAGGCATGGTTTAAAAATAGGTCTTATTATCTACAAAATGGGCACTCTATCTACTATGCTGAGTTGCTTTTTAATGTCAATCTATTTAGAGAAAGAATTTTATTTTCCAAAAACAATGCATTAGGAAATGTATGTAGTATATTTTAAAGGCTATTGTTAGGAAACTCTGTTCTTAACAATGTAACATTCATGTTAAAGTCACTTCCACAACTGTCATTAGCATTAGCGGATTGAAATCCAAGAGATTACTGAATAAACTAGCATTAATTTAAGAAGTTCTGATTCCCGTCCTGTAATAAACCTTTATCACATGTGCTCCATGATTATCCGCCAGGTTTTGTTAGCTTTTAGAGAAGGCATTTCATAAGTAAGAACAGTTGACCCAAAACATCTCTCATTGGAGATATACTGTCCTCTCATAATCCTATGATTCCTGAATTTAGAGAATATATGTGGCCAAAATATAAATTCACAGCTTCTAATTAGTGTCAGTTCTTTCCTCTGTATGTCGAGTTCCCATGAAGTTCCTCTTAGGCACAGTTCTGTTTTGGGATCCAAAGGTCAGTGACATTGTAGAGTCCTAACAATGCCTTTTCTCATTAAGTCTAATTTGTCCTCTGTGTGTGACTCTTGTCGGAGCAGCTTCAGAATACATTTCTACAAGCTTCAATGAGAATTGTAGATAATGTTGATAAAGATGATAGCTAGCATATTATATAGTACTTTAAAGTTTGCAAAGATTTAATATCTGGCCTCACACACTTCCCAGCTGTGTGACCCGGGGCAAGTCACTTAACCCCTATTGCTTAGCCCTTACTATCCTTCTGCCTCAAAACCAGTACATAGTATTGATTCTAAGGTGGAAGGTAAAGGTTTTAAAAAAAGGTCAATAAAAATCTCATTTTCTCCTCACAACAAGCCTTTGAGGTGGGTGTTATTATCTCCTCTTTACAGAAGAGTAAACTAAGATAAATACAGATTAAGTGACTTGACCAGGGTTGTATATCCAGTAGATATGTGAGGAAGGATTCAAACATAGGACCTTCCTGACTCTAGACGAATGCTCTATCACTGTGACACCTTGCTGCCTCTTTCAAAGTGTGAAATTATTACCTTTTCAATGGGAGGAAGAAGAGAGTTTCATCTCTCTCAAGCAAGTTTCCTGAACCATACAACACAACATAACTGCTGCTAGAATAACTGATAGGTTTTCTCCACAGTGTTATTTCTCTTCAACTAATCAAAATATTTCTGATGATGCATCATCTAATTTTCATCAATAATCAAGCAATTCCTTCTTCCCAAACTCTTTAAATAAGTGTTCATACTAATTGAGACATCTTACTCCATTTTATTCCTTGAAGGGTAGAAACTCCTCGACCTTATTGCTATATTTGAGAAAAATCATGTGTTGACTGATACATTGTCAGCTATTTTGAATACAAGACATAAAATTTCACCCCTTCTCCACTGAGATACTAGTAGTAGTAGTAGTCTCTCGGTAATGGAGGATGACGATTGTCTTTGTGTGTTTTTGTGCACAAAGACACTTTTGCGTGAAGATTTAAGTGGAAAAGCCGATGCACAGAGACAGTCCCACTCTCTCAGCGTTGGAAGCCTGGGTCCAGTGGCACAAAAAGTCGTTACACCTGGAGACTTCCTCAGCTGCAATGGATGGCCGTGTTGTCTTTTGTGCTCCATCACGCCCTAAGCACTCCACAGTGCCTTGCTGCATCGCCATCTCAGCCGTTGAACCTTCTTGTTGGTTTCTTCCGCCTGTTCCGCCGAAGCAGTCTTCACATACTGGGTGAGCAAAGCCCTGGTTCACCAGGGGTCGACGACCCGATGGCTACCCTCACAAGGTTTGGCCAGCCTGTCAAAGCCGTTGCCCGGGGTGTGGCTGCTGCCGCATGCTAGCAGCTACTGGGAGCCACAAGTGAGAGCTGGGTGTCAAGTGAAGGTCAGAGGCTGGAGAGCTGCCCTAGGAGGGCACAACAAGCCCTCCATACCAGAGATATTACTCCTCCCTGAGCACCCCATACTACTAAAACAATAAGCCTCAGGAAAGGAAAAGTCATCAAAGGATAAAGTGATAGGTTTGCTGTTAAATAGGACTGAACCTCCTTAATTCAAAAGTGTCTTCTCCTGGAAAAAAGAGATATGGGCACAGATGGGTCCTTTTCCTTATTTTTTTTCTTATTTCATAAGACTCTCAGTCTCAATCAGTTCAATATACTGTCAACAAAGTGGTTTTTCCTAAAGGTTAGATCTGACTATATGAACTCTAGCATTTCCTGTTTCCTCTGGAATAAAATATAAACTCATTTTTGTTTTTGTTTTCTTTTTTACCTTTTAAATGCCCATACAAGCTGGATTAAATGTACAATTCTTGCCTCATTGAATACTACTCCCTGCTCTGATCCTTCGCCTATCTGACCAAATGGCCATTTTCTCTGTTCCTCACAATATTTCACATGTCTTCTATTTGTACTAGCTTCCTTCCATGCCTAAAATATTCAGTGTATCCTTATATCTATCTCAGATATCTTCTTTTTCTTTAAGACACATTTCAGACACTATTTTCTAGTTGAAGCCTTTCATCATATCAACTGCATTTTTACTAGGTTTGGAGCCAATATGATGATATTGAGAAAAATAACTTAGCTGAGATCTTCCAACAATCTTGTCCAAACAACTTTAAAATAACTTTTCAAATGAAATCCCAAAATGGTAGAGGCAAGAGAAGGTCAGTGAGATATTTTTTTCATCCTTAGACAACTTAGGAGATCAAAAAAAGAGATATGTGACAAGGTGGTGATTGAGTCAGAACATTTCTAGGTGGTGGGAGAGAAAGATCTGTGACTATGTGTTGGGGACGGAAGCAGGAACAGCTTTATGAGCTCTCAAGCCCAAGATGGAAAAAGAATCTGGCAACTGGTCAGAAAGAGATTATAGGAGATCTCTGGACTAGCATTGGATGCATGGCTGGACAATGTTTGGCAATTTCATTGTGTATACTCGCATGTGACTCATAGTTCAAGTTCATTCTCAGTCAAGAAGGAGCAGGGACCCTGAGGAACAGTATTGTTTCTAATCCCAAAGGAATACTAACTCTGAGGAACAGTATCATTTCCAGTCCCATGGAATAAAGACTCTAAGGAGCAACATCAATTGTATTGCCAAGTGATCAGGGGCCATTCCTGAGCAAGGACCAGAGTGACCAGAGACCACACATCTCCCCAGATCACAGTTATTAGAAGACAAAATCAAAACAATACTAAATTACTACTGATTAGAGAAATGCAAATCCAAACAGCTCTGAAACACCACAACACAGCTATATGATTGACTAACAGGGCAGAAAAGAAAAATGACAAATGCTGGAGGATGTGCAAAAAGTGGGGCAGCAATGCACTGGTGGTGGAGTTGTGACATTAGTTCAATCATCCTGGAAAAGAATTTGGCAACTATATCCAGATGGATATAAAACTGGGTATTTCTCCTTTGACTGTGCAATCCCACTACTATATTTGTAGCATAAAAAAAGAAAAAAATAAAGACTTGTATAACAACATTCATAGCAGTTCTTTTTGTGGGGGTAAAGAACTAGAAATTGAGGGAATCCCATCAATTGGGGAATGGATAAAGAGGTTGTGGTATATGATTGTGATAGAATATTGTTGTCTTATAAAAATGATGAGTGGGATGATTTCAGGAAAACCTGGGAAGATTATACAATTTAATGCAAGGCGACAAAGCTAACTCAGGGTGTGGCAAGTCAAGGAAAGTAATGGGTTTGGTGCCTTTTAGCAAATTCTAGCCTAATCCATATTGGTGGAAAGAGGAGAGGACAGAACTCAGGCATATACTGGCCCACCACAGAGTCCAAAATTTGCATTTTAATCCTAAAAGTAACAGTTACTAAAATTACGTTCTAAGTACTTTAAATGTTAGGGTTCTTGTACAAGGGGTGGGGATGGGGGTGGAATTTTAATTGGAACTTAAAGGAAGTCAGGAAAATTGGTACTAATAGCAGAGGAGGGGCAGCATTCAAGGCATGAATGGGAGCCAGAGAAAATGCCCAGATACCACAAGAGATAGAATACTTTACTCATGGAACAGCCAGGAGGTCAGTGTTGCTGCAAATAGATAGATGTACCTTCCAGGGAATAAGAAGACTAGAATGTTTTGGTGTGGGTTTGTTAGGCTTTGTATGCTAGAACTCATTTTATAGTTGCTCCTGGAATCAATAGGAAGTTACTGAAATTCTGAAGTTTTTGAAGTAGATGTAAAGGAGGTGGGGTGGCAAGAGTATGAGATGATTTGACCTCCCCTTAGGAAAATCATTTAGGTGAATGAATAGAAGAATTAGAGTGGAAAAAATACTTGAAACAGGCAGACTCACCAGCAAGCTATTTCAATAATCCAAGTCCTAGTGTAAGGTGATGAGAGCACTAGAGTGATTAGTGGCATGTGGCAATGTCAGAGAGAAAAGTTGTATTGGATAGATTTTGACATTAACAATTAGTTGACATCAATAGGCTCTGGCAATTGATTGAATATTGAGGAGGGTGAGCGATAGTGCCTTTTCCATTAGAATATAAGCTCCTTCAAAGGAAAAAAAAATACCTCTTGTATATATAGATAGCGGAAGAAGTGTTCTTGATCAAATAGAATAAAATAAAATAGAAAATTTTATTACACAAAATACGAAAGTTTTTGCACAAACAACACCACAGCAGTTAAGATTGGATAAGAAACAGTTACTAAGAAAGAATTTTTATGGAAAGATCCATTCTCTGATAAAGATTTCATTTCCTAGTTATAGAAGAAACCGATTCAAATTTATAAGAGCTTTCCCCAAACATGAGGAGTTAATTAATGTGAATGACAATATTTCAAAGGAAGAAATCCAAGCTTTTTACCACTTATGGGACAATAACCAGCTCGCAAAAAAATATAAAATCTTTGAATGCAGGAAAAGTTCTTTCTTTTTTTGAAATTTTGTTTGTATCCCTAACTTAAGCATAGCATCTGACACATTATAGACATGTAATAAATTCTTATTGTTAGGTTGATTGATTGTACGACCCTAAGGCTAAATTCTCTTAATCCAATCTTGTTGTCTATTTAATGATCCTACAAGGATATTGTAATGAAAAATAGATATTTATCCATATTAAAATCTTTCATACTGCAGTTAGGTGGTTTGGTGAATAGTACAATGAGTCTGGAATCAGAAAGAACTGAGATCAAATCTGACCTCAGTCACTTACTAGATACTCAAGTTGGGTACGTTACTTACCCTCTGTCTTGATCCACTGGAGAAGGAAATAGCAAATTATTCCAGTATCTCTATGGTCCACAGAGTCAAGAAGAGTCAAATATGACTGAAAGACTGAACAGTAACAACCACAAAGTGACATCATCTCACATTTATATAATACTCAAAGCCTTACAAAGCTTTTTCCTTAAAACAGTATATGATGTAGGTAGTATAAGTACTATAGCCACCCCCCTTTTTATGTGTAGAAGCTAATTCCTGAGAGGTCATATGCTTCCCAGTAGTCACATAGTTAGTATTATAGAACCCATGCCTCCTCATCTTAGATTCTATTCTTTTTATATCATACCATTGCTTTATGAATGCAAAATATTGCCATATATGCATTTTTTCTTGAATCATAGCTAAATATAATCATGCAAATTAGAGACTAATCAAAGTGTTTTATTTAGATAAAGAGCTTTATCCTTTTTTTGAGGAGTGTTCCATTTTCATTTGTTTAGATATTAAAACTTGACAAATATTGTAGAAGAGATTGTATTTGAAAACTTTTTTTTAAATGGAGATAAGCATGAACACTTGAAATCTATAAGGCAGAATCTATGGTCTCTTTTTCTGCATACCAGAGCAAATATATCTAGCTATAGAATCAAGGCTGAAACACTTTGCTCCTTGGGAGGAATATTATATAACTCCAGATACATGTAGGTTATAATTTGAGGAAAGGGTTTAAAGAGATTATGGCTATATACTCATACAATGATTTCTTTACTTAAATCATGTTATTTTGTTGTCATGTAAATACAGTCAAATAGAGAATGATTCCTTAAACTGAGGGAAAATACGTGCATTTTTAGGTAACTATTTGAGTAGCAGGGCTTTATCAGAGTGTACATTTTCAGAGTTCTACTTGCTTCCATAATAGTGAGAGGAAAAATAAGCTACAATCAGCCAACCAGTAAAGGGAATTTGAAATGAAAGGAACTATATTAGAATACACTATTATTAAAGTTATTATATATTATTAGTATCATTATTGTTTGTTGAGTTCATGAATTCTTTTTTCTGGACTGAAAAAAAGCAAACTATCCCGAGAAAAAAAAAAGGGGGCAAAAATTTTCAAAGATGATCATAACTGGATTTTGATTTTTATATTGATCATTGCATCATGTACAATATTGAAAGAAATTATTCTAGACTACTTATTAAAATGTTATGTCCTTGTCTGAGTCTATGTACAACTATTCTTATATTTGATACAGTAGGAACTACTTAATATCCATGGTGACCTATATAAATAATAACTATGAAATAATATAGCATCAAAATACTGCTTGTCTTCTCCTGAATTGTGGTGTTTTTTGAATCACAGAATTTCAGGCATCATCTCAACCAAACTACACCTAAGCCTCCTAAAACATCTCCAAAGTGCATAATTGAAGTGGATTGTGGAACTCAATATCTTAACCTACAAGTAGACAAGACAATGCTTAAACCAAACTATTTCTTTTCTTTTGTGATTAATACAATTCAAGGAGCACATATTGGAATTCATAGTTGTTCCCATCAAACATTAGGACAGTTGATCTTAAATAATGGACCTGCTCACTTCAGTTCACTTTGTACATATGATCATTAGCATATTGGAGTTAATCTTCCTAATTACTGAAACTAATCATTTAATTTTCTTTATCTTTAATTTCCTTTAAGTAAAGACATGTTTAGCCAACAATCAAATGTGACTTTATTCCCAGAATCATGTCACAGATTATCTGCCCTTGATGTCAGGCCAAGAATTTCAAGGAGGATATGATTTATCTGAATATATTTCATTCTAATTTCATGCAAAATGTATTACTCTTCTTAATAATACTGATTCAGTATATTTTTAATCTATGCAGAGAATGAATTATTTTCGCACTTCCAACAAGTAAAGTAGCCCTTTAAAAGTTGGCACCACACTGTTGTTATTATTGTGTTTATTTTAGAACACATTCATTTTTCACAAATGGCAGGTTTAATTTCTTACACTTTATATTTGTTATAGTGCAGTTTGATAAATTATCTTTAAGTGATCATTGTATTTTCCCCACATATATTGAAGAAAAAGGTAAAAGGAAATTGATAAATTATATCTTTCAAGTGGTAGTTTTAATATTTTTCTCTCAGTTTCTTACCTGAAAATTGATGACCCATTAATCCATTCAGACCTACATAAGTTATTTAATATTTTTAAAAAAATTCAGGTGGTACTATTGCTAGGTTTATTTTTTATTTCATCAACCCCAACAATGTACACATTTTCCATTTCATGTTAAATGGAAACCATTTATCACTTATTTAATTAACAAAAATATAATAACTCAATGTTTATGAAAAATTGCTATGGGTAACCATGAATTTCTTTTTCTATAAATCCATAATTTTGTGTATATAATTTTAATATACTTTCTTTTTCTTAACCTATAAATCTTGCTTTAAAGTAGCCATAACTGTTGAAGACCAGCAAAGAAGTTTCTTACCCCCAAATTTTGGGGCAATTTCAAACGGTTCAACTTTGGAAAATACATTAACAAAATATATGTTAAAATATGCTTTGCCTTTACACCTAAGCACCTACCACTGGCCTTTCTATCCAACTCAAAGCTGAGACTTCCTATATTTTTATCTAACTCTATCTGAATGTAACATCTCTGAGAGAAAGATTTCTCTTTCTTTGTATTCTCATCAGAGTTCAAGTACTTAATAAATAATTTTCTTTATTTGGAAATTAAAATTGGTCACAAACTTAGAATATGTCATATGCAGTCCAAAGGAGGAAATGCTAAAAAAATAATGCTTTGATGACCTATTATGGCTCTTTTAAACATATGTATATATATGTATATATATAGTCTATATGTTGTCAGTCAAATAGAGAGTGAAGATTATATATGCATATGCATTTATATTTAATTGTATGCATGCATAATATATGTATATATGTTATGTATGTGTGTTTGTACATATATAGGTACTTATGTATACAATTTTTTCCTGTTCATCGCTAATAGACAACTTTGATAAAAAGAATTTTTGCTTCCCATGGAAACCTAAAGGGTTACATTCTATGTTTCTTTATTCATCTTTTCCCTTTTCATATTAATGCACTACCCTAATGGTAGGATGGAACATGGGCTAGAGCACTGGATTTAGTCTCAGAGTAAACCTGGATCTGAATCACACTTTATATACTGTATTCACTATATAATCTCAAGGATTCCACATCTGGAAATGTTAATTTTCTTATTTATAAAGATGGAGATAATAGCATATAACATTCATGTATCTTTGGAATATATCTATTTCCTTGCATACTTTCTTTATAAACTTGGGCACTAGAGTTGAATATCATGGAGCATACTTGGGGGAAAAAAGTTCACTGGGACTTTCTATAGAGTACCTACTGAGTTGCTTGACCGACTTCCAGAGAAACATGATTACTTTTGAATGTTGCCTTGGGATGATGGAACAAACCCTGGATGGTCCCTTCATATCTCAACATATTGTTAAATGAGGGGATACGTGAGATCAAAGCTACATTCCAGACTACTAGCCATGAAGTCATGAGGAATAACAAAACATTAGATCTTAAAAAAGAAGTAATTCCCCCTATGTCTCTCTTCCTTCCACTCTCTATGTGACATTTAACTTTCAAACATTCGAGTTCCCACAGGCAGAGGAGCAGGAGTAGGAAAGAAGCACTTTTATCCTCTCCACAAGCATGTTGGCTTTGGGCAAAAAGGCAGCTAAAATAAACATTCAATTAGATTAGAGGACACACAACCCTTGCAGATTTGCTTTATGTTTTACTTTATGCTTTTTGTCTAAAAATGATAAATTTGAACAAAGAGAAATTCTGAGATTTGTATGTTTGGTATTTATAGTCAATCTTATGAATTTGAGGGATGAGGTGATTTGGAGTCTTCAGTTGGTGCAAGCTGCACTGCAGGAGCTGTTCTGATAGAAGACTATCACCCACAGAAGGGGGATCCCAGGCCTTTGACTAGATTGCCAGAAGACACAGGCCAAGAGGAAACTATTTGGACAGTATAGAAGCAAGAAGGGTAAAAGTACAGTTAAGAAGTCCTTCCAAATGTTTAATGCTTGAATCATTTTAAAGTCTCAACCTTTATGGATAGATTACCAGTAAATATAAGTATTACTACTACTTCATTAAGCCTTTTTGGTCATTGTACAGTTGTTTTAGATTTATCTTACCTAGAAGAAATCTATATTTGTAATATACTTGATCTAAATTGTACCTTAAACAACTTTCTATCATTCCCTTTTAGAAACACTATAGACATCAGTCATATCTAAGTTTTTAGTGATTTTCCCTAGAATTGTATGGTAAAGGTGCAGTGAGTTATAGACAATAAGACCAAAGGCTGACCCTTCTCTTTGGATATCAGGATCCTTTAGATCAGAACCATAGTTATGAGACTTCAGAAAAATAATTTATTGGAAAGGGAGAGGATTCCACCACTCAGACCCCTGCGTGGACCAAGAAATTATTCTTTATTATTCCATTTGTACTAATTCAACTGCTTTCATTGATGCTCTTTTGACTTTGTGATACCACACACTGGCATCTATAATGTTAGGGTTTTTTCTACCATCTATGAACAAAAGTTTATTACATAAAATTGCATATTCTTTTTCCATTTATACCTTTTTCCTCTTTTCTCCAAGTTTAATCCCTAAATAATCTCTGAAAGGTTTGGGTTAATGGGTTTTCAACAAGTGTAATGTGTTGTTTTTCTTCTTACTGCTTCTTGATATTTTAATAGAAATATTATTCATAGATTTTAGCCATTCTCTTCTGTTGTGATGGAATTAACATTTTAAATAGATATTTCCTTCATCTACCAGACCTTTCAGTTTAACAATATGAAGTATTTTCATTTAAAATACAGGTTGATTGGCTTGAAAACAGTCATCAAATTTGAAGTTGACATTGAAATACATGAAAGGAATGATAACAGTAGCATTGTATATCAAATAATTATTAAAATACAATAGTCATATAAGAAAATTCACAAAACTGAAGGTTAAAACTTCATAGAGAATATCACTATGACAATAAAAGAGGGGGAATGGGAGTAATGTTGGGATGAAAACAACCTACAATCTACTTGGCAATAAAGATAATCAATAACTTGGGTGTAGAGGAAGATTATATCATTTGGACATCAGTTTGGGGCTAAAAAGGATAGCTAATTCTCCTATAAGCTTAATGGTCATGTCAGTCTTCAATATATAGTTATCAGTGAAAGGAAATTATTTTGGAACCTGATTCATACAAAAAAGTTAATGGTTGCTGAAATGGGAAGTATAAGAATTGGAGAAGAGTGTGATCAGCATCCAGTTCAGAGTTAGTGATCAATAAGAAGAAAAATGTCATGTTTAGGGTGATAAGAATTTTAGGTTTCAAGAGGACAGATAAAAAGAGTTTAAAGAAAAGATATGTTACAAGAATCACAAGGCCTAAAATTCCACAGATTAAGTAAAAAAGAATGGAAAACTATTAAAGTGGAAAAAAAAAACAGAAAAAAAAATTACCCGGTTAATGTGTATATATACACATTAGCTTTGAAAAAATATACAAATCCAACAATTAAATTTTAAGAAAGAAATATACAGAAGGTGGAATAAAGGAATGTGGAAGTATTTTTATGGTGTGGCATTATGTTCTGAAATGTCCAAACCTGACACTTGGTTTCTTTAAAAAATCAACCATAATAACTAGCATATATAAAATAAAAGATAGTCTTTATATGGAACTTTAAATTATGCAATTCACTTTGTATAAATTGTCTCACTTCATAGGTAACACACTTTAACAATGCTTTATTTACTGTCCATTATTTCAACCTCACAATAATCTTGTAAAGTCAGTAGTATTATTATTTCCATTTTAGAGATGAGTAAACTAAGGTTCAGGAGAGTTATGTCATTAAACATTTGGTTAAGTAATCAGTATTAAAAGCAGATTTCTTCATTTTTATTGCAGCACTCTCACCAATACACCAAAAGAACACAAACTTTGTAGCAGGTATTAGCATTCTGGAATTTCTTCAAGCATGTATCTCAAATTTTTGGTATGCTTTTTGAGGATCAATCTCAAAAAGGAAAATCACCAATGCTTTCCTGACCATGGCGTCTTTTGTCTTATAAACCCATGAAACAAGAAAAATACAGGATGTTCTTTAGTCCTGTATTTACACCTATAGTTTCTATACTGAGAAGTCACAAAATGTGGATGATGGAACTGATTCTAACAAATCAGAAAGTTTTTAGTCTAACTATAAATGTTAACTTAATTGTTATTCTGAAAAATATCTATAGGCATACTCCTAGACTGGGAGTTCACTCTTGTGAGTTACTCAGGTTAACTCTTTTTGTGTGTCGTAGATTTCATTTGGTAGTTTTATAAAAATGTATGGACCCCTTCTCAGAATGAATATTTGTTTATTTTTATAATTTACAACTGAAGGAAAAGCTATAATTCAGTAAGAGTGTAGTGAGAATAAAGATAATTTCCTCATCCAAGTTCATAAACTCCTTAAAAAGCACAGACTAAGAATCACTGTTTTGAGGATTTGAATCTTGTCAGTCTTGACCTTCTTGCTATAGTGAAACAAGAAGACAAGATAGGTATAAGTAGAAGGAAGGCTGACAGTTTCCTTGTAGAGGAAAATGAATGAGTTGGTAAACTTGATTTCATCGTTAAGTAGTAAAGGCAAAAGCATATGAAGATGTAACATGTATTAAACTTGGTCATATTATTTTTCAATGTTCATGACTTAAAATCATGAAAAAATTGGATCTTATGAGCCACCATCTGTTACAGAGTATGATAAAGTAGAGCAATGCTAAGAATAATTTGTTAAGACCCTCTAAACTTAGCCAATGCATACTTTAATGCTTGGCAACTAAAAGAGAAGCATAGAAAAAGATAGTGAAAAACAAGTTGGAAAAATAGATCAGAAATAAGAAAAGAGAGGCCATAGACTTTTAGATTTGACTAAAACCTCTAAATCAGAATAACACCAGAAAATTGAATTTAAATATACACAAAAAGTAAATTATTGGTTGCTTATGAAGGTGTGAATTTGGTGTCAATTGTCTGCTTAAGATCACAGATTTGTTATAGCAAAGATCAATATTAATAGCAAACAAGTAGAAAAATTAATTGACACATAATATAATATACAATCAGGTGCCACCATTTTGATCTATTTAAACAAACTGTTGCTGCCTTCCTCTATCCTCCAAAATGGAAAATGAATGACCATATATTAAAATAAATGCTTTCTTTTTCTAAAAGAAGTTTAATTAATATAAATTAATTTCCCCAGTGGTTATCAACAGCTTTACCTAAGAAAAGAGCAAAAAATATATTAAAGGTGAGGAAAAAATAGTACAGAAAGTTTGATAAGGGACTCAATTGAGCTAGGCCCTTTCGAAGTTACTAGTAATGAATAATATTAATGAAATTAGAAGGAAGACAACCTATGAAAAATGGAAAATATATGTAAACATTTATAAAATGAATTATTTCCTCTCCATCAATGGCAGAAGTTATCATAATAAAACTGTAATATATTACTCGGTGTCTTCTATTAGGAAGTAAAAATGATAGTAAAGAAACAAAAAGAAAAAGGGAAGAGCAACTGGACTAGACTAAGCATAGAAGGAAGAAGAGGAACACAATATTCAGAGTATCAGGGAATTACTCTTTTTTAAAAATAGGTGAGAGAAGATACCAAACTTATTGAGGGAAAATATATATTTTCATAGTAAAAAATAATCCAATAAAATATGAATAACCATTGATCCACAGTATTTTACTCTTTCTACAAATACTTTTTAAGAAAGACTGCAAGCATTGAAAGTGTCCTTGATAAATGTTTCAAAAAGGAAAGAATGGCCTTTATAAAAGATAATTTCAGGAGACCACATATTCACAGTCACAAAATATGGTTTAGATTTAATTATGCATTTTTCCACTTGCATATGTGGAATTTATATCACATTGAAATTTTGTTATTATTGTTTTTCACTATGTATGTGTGAATATTCCATAGGATTCATTGAAAATATAACTATACAGAAAAATTATATGGTAGCCTTATGATTATTAAAAATGAAGAAAGGTGTAAAATAGATCTGTAGACTAACTAAATGCATTTTCCACTATTGTGGAAGGTATTCAATACAGAGTACTGACAGAGAAATTGCTCATCAATGGTGACATTTTCCAGATACTACTCTTCAAAATTGATATTGTTTGGATGATATTAATCCCTGGCACATTGCAGAATCTCATAAATGAGATCCATTATTACTCAAATATACAAAAAGAAAAGAATGATGAATAATGCCTTTTAAACAATGAGTGGCAGTATGTGGTATAATTCATAAATTTAGTTCATATATATTTAGCACCCTTGGCTAGGCATTTCTCATAAGTGGGACCTCAAGAATACTTATATTCCAGGTTTAGAATACCCTGTGAGTATATATCGACTTAAAACTATAGTTTACATACCCTTACATATTTATTATCTCTATTAACAGTCAAAGGGCCCCTCTACTTAGTTGATTAATCAGTAAGTATTTATTTATTAAGTCTACTATGTTCCAGGGACTGATATTACAAAGACAAAGGGTAGTCTCTGATCTCAAAGAACTCACAGACTAAAACAAGAGATAACATTAAAACAAATATGTACAAACAAGAAATATTCAGGATAAAGTAGAGATAATAAATAATAGGAAATAATTAGCATTAAGGGGGATCAGGAAGAATTTTAGCTGCAAGTTACGGGAACCTCATTAGGTTAATCTACCTGTTACCTACTCTACCTACTAGCCTATATTACTGCATATATGTGTGTATTTGTATAATATGTAAATAGATAGATAGATATTCTATTGATAACAAGACACTATATTTTTGGCAATTTATTTTAGTCAATGGAAAATCTTCATTCCCTTTTTATGTATGTATGAGATAGACAGACATTGTGGATGTGAAATGAATTTCAGAGGGCAAATTGGATTACTTTTGGGAAATTTTATAGTCAATGTTTTTTAAAAAAGGCTTATTTTTAACAACAACACTCTTTTCATTGTACTATATATCTCAGTCCTATGTTTTCTGAATATCTAAAACTGCAAATCACCTTGCAGGAAAAGATGAATCATATGGTGTAGCCCTTAGTAGTGAGAGTAGGGCCCAGTAAAATCAAAGCCAAACACATAGCATAAGAGGTCTCCAAACCCCTTCTTTCCACCTCTCCCCACAGAAACTAAATATTCTTCCAAAACACTCACTGAGGTATGCATTCCCTGAAAAACTTGGTTAGATGGTAACACATTGACATCTTGATTTATTATCCTATAGAAAACTCTGTCTAGGTTTTGGTGAGGTAAACCAAGTCATTTTACTAAGATTGTAAATCATTAATAATCATTGTCCATTTAAAAAGCTTACCTAATCCCTTAACCTACAACACTTTCTCTATAAAAGTCTAACTGTGACCAATAAACCTTACCTCTGATTGCTACCAGCTTCAGTGGCCCTCATGAAGCATGCCATCCTTCTCATCACATCTCATTCTCCTAACCCCTTTGGGACACAAACATGTTAACAATGATAGATTGCATGGGAAAAGGTCCAAAGGATATGATTAAGGTCATATACAAATGGAAAGGAGATTAATCAATTAAATCATGAGGAAAACATAACCCATAGTCAACCTTCATGGTACATTGATTTCTATGGAATATGAAGAACTCTAATGGAAGACCATAGTATAATTTGTGGCTTTGAAAACACATAGACAAGATTGACTCAAAATAAGAAAGAATGTTTGGATTGTTATCTAATGTGCAGAGTGAACCCACATTGATGAGATCCTAGATTCACTAAAATATCAAAATATGATTTTGTGAGATTAATTACAAGAATTCTGAGATTCAGAATAAGGATGTGTTTATGATGAACTCTAAGAACTAGTTGTAGGGGACTTTTGTACAGAAAATTTATATTCAGGTATGAAATAAAATAGATTTGATTTCTTCCAGTTTGACATTCTATGAAATAATATTTAAAATGCTTCTCCATCTCTTTTTTCTTTCCTTCCTCCACCCTTCTTCCTCCTCTCTCCTCTAACCTCTCTCTCTCTCTCTCTCTCTCTCCCTCTCTCTCTCTCTCTCTCTCTCTCTCAATCTGTCTCTCTCTCTCTCTCTCTCTCAATGTCTCTCTCTCTCTCTCTCAATCTGTCTCTCTCTGTTTCCATCCCAGTCTCTGTCTCTCTCATTAGTCTTATGCCTCCTGTCACTATCAAACATATACCCTTAGTCTGGAATATGTGAGAAGAAAGAGTTACATCTGCCCTTGTTGTTAAAATCTATTATATTATTTCTATACAATAGTGACAAATCTTGATTTCATGATTCCCTTACAAGAATCAAAAAATTTAGTTCAGTCATAAGTAGTAGTATATTTGCTCAAAGAAAAGAATGGAATGCCAGTTTGGAGGTTTGAATGAATCCTCTAATGAAATGACACTTGCTAAATTGTGTATACATATAATTCACTTATCTATACACACTAATATATATATATATTGATTAGGGCTCTTGCTGTATTATATATATTTTTTGCTTTATGTTTGAGCAAACAATAGGTAGCAAAGAATATATACTTACATCAAAATGAACTATTTAAAATAAGCAACATTTAAAAACCATTTGATTGATTTAAGAAAATGAGAACATGTAGAAAAAACAGCATCATTAGCAAGAAGAAATATTGGCCCAATGGAATTATTTCATATCATTTCTTCAATGGCTCTATTAGTAATGTCTGATTTGCTTTACAGAAATTGCTGCTAAAAATACTCTGGTTAAAACTTTAGTCATTTATTATTACTCCTGTTGGCAAGGCTAACAAAATATACTTTGTAATATATTTGAATTCTTTGGCATTTTTAGATAATTTATTTACCTAGTACAACTCAGCTTAAATGTAACATCTGTTCTTTTTCTTTTCATACATATTAAGGTAGAAGGAGAAGGTGGAGAATGAACTCAAGCTATCTACTTACCTTATTCTTATCCTTATATAATATTAATCATTGTTTATGTTTAATGCTTTTGTTTTCACTAACATTAGTTGCATAAATATGTTCATAATCTATTATAAATGTGCTTGAGCATTCACAACCACATACAAATAACAATTATATATATATATATTTTTTTTTTTTCTGGTGATAGACTTGTAGCTAAGCATGCACTCTTGACCATAACCATTTATTTAGTGGGTGAAAGGAGGTAATGAGAGATATGACATGGGATGGTGACTTCTTCATTTGACTTTGCCCAATAAGGGAAAAAAATTAGAATACTAAGAATAATTCACATATTTAGAGGGCTATTTCTGAATGTTTTAAAAATGAATAAAAGAACACATGAAATTGAAGTCTTCACAATAACATGACTACTAATACAATAAAATGTGAACTTAATTGAAGACTAGGAACTCGGAGGTATCAATCAAAATGAATTACTTGGTTTACAATGATCTTTCAGAGCTTTTGATGGCATTGGAGTGATTAAAAAAAAAGTCTAACCTCAAGCTGTTAGGAGGGAGAAAAATATATATAAAGTGTGATAAAATCTAAGTCCAAATCTCAAGATTAAAGAATTACATTCTAAAAGCTGTAGATTTTTAAAAGTTGTATGTATTTATAGACATATATGTTGTTCTCAATATTTTTTATATCATGTTTGACATTTTAAAGTCAGAATTTTGTCACAGTTCATTACTCTATTGCTCCATGTGAGGTGATGGGATTTCTCTGAGATGCACAATTCAACATTTTAGCATGAGCAATTGAAATTACAAGGTGGTACTGATGGAGTGTAGTAGAGATAGTCCAACCTTGGCCTCTATGCTGAGTTAGCAGGCATGTAGCTTGTTGGGATGAAATAAGATGAAATTGGTGTCCAATCATTAGATAAACTTGTAATGATGTATGAAATGAAAAATCCCTGCCCACTCCCTGCAAGGATAATGCAAAGTTTGCTATGAAATCATTGCTGTGCTCTGCTATTTCCTTTAATGCTTAGTTTAGCTGCAGGATAAAAAGGGACCATGGTGGGGCTAAAGATCTAAGAATTATAAAGAAAGAGGGATAGAACATGGTTTTGAGTAATTAGGGGATCTGATATATTAAGGTATAATTTGTTTGTTTCTTTGTTTTGTTTTTATTGAGAGTGCATTAATGACTCTTTCAGTGGAAATGGATATTTTTTCCTTAAAAATAAATCTCTACCTTAACTAACATTGATGTAGGAGAAAAATGAAAACAGCAAGGCAAAAACCAAACCAAATAAAAGAAAAACTTTTTTTTCTACATATTGAAATGTCCCATTCAATTGTTCTTCTTCTTCTTATTATTATTATTAAGACTTCACTATATTTTCTATTACATGGTTTAAAAATCCTTTAAAGAGAGTGTGGAAAGGAAACAAAACCAACAGTTGGTAGGGGAAGGGGCAACTGGGAGTGGCAGTTGGGTCTTGTGACTAGAACTTCCTTCCTGCCAGCCTTTACTTCCTTCCTGGGGTTGGAGGAAGGAGGATACATTCAGCCCAGTCTGGAGTGGAGTACCTCTACTTTGTTCAGCCTGAAGACACAGGCTTCTGAAGGTTAGAACTGTTCTTTTTTGCTTTCTCTCTACTGCTAAGATTCTGAATTAGACAAAGCGAGGACAGATATAGAGCAGACAGGAGTGGGAGAAACCCACCACTAGCTGGTGGGTCCTGGCCTCAACTCCATAAGGAAAAAACTCCAATCCCAACTGGTTATTAAACTTTATATTATTTGAATTTGCAGTCAGATAAGTGAACTTTCTTCTCTGGTCATAGAGGGAGCTGAACTTCAGTTCAGTCATTCCAGGACAAACAGTCCTTATTGGACCCCTGCTGCTTCCTCTTGGCAGGGGGCATCTCTCTCTTTTGCCTCACCAAGAAATATTCCCTCTCTCCCCTCAACTCCTCCATATCCTGCTACAAACCTTCCATTATCCCCCTGTTTTTTACCAATTCCCCCATTTCCTTTCCAAATAAATATCACAAGGGATTTTGTTGTTGTTTCTTTTCTGATACTGTATAGGAGATTATGATTCTAACAGAGTCTAAGTATTACTGAAATTCTGTTGGTCAAGTATCAAGATTACTCAGAAAATGATTTGGCTTCTTAGAAACTGGGATCTGTTTCTAAGACAGAGCCCATGTGCACTTTCCTGCTATTTAGGTTAATAGCATAGAGCTTTGCTTTCTATGATAGATGCATTTTTAATAAGTCTCAAGATGTTAAAATTAGGAATCTAACTAAATTAATTAACTAAACCCTGGAACCTTTCATGGGCTAAATAAGTATAATTACACATGTATTTCTGTCCAGTTAAAAGACAAGGTTAAAAATTTAGCCTGGAGTATAGATATGCAACCAATGATGGAGTGTTTATTTTTCTTATTCCTGTGATTAGTTCACCTAAGGGAAAAATCCAAGGGTTTTATGTCCACAAAGATGAAAAAAATATAACAATAGTTTTATTAATAAAAGCAAATAAAAGACAATGAAAATAAGAGAGAGAAAGAGAAAAAAGTTAGAGGAAAAGGAAAAAGCAAGAAGGTCCATGGCATGGAGAGAAGTTGGATGAGAGAATATCTTCCCCAGGCTAAATGTGTGCTTGCACAATTTCTGATTAAATCTATTCTGTAAAATCCAGACACTGAACTTTAATCAACAGTTAGAGTTGTTGTTTTTTTTTTATCAAAGTATTTGATAATACTTTATCTCTTTTTTCCCCTGAGTTTGCAATAGCATCAGTGATGCATTTATTTTACCTTTTAACTTTGCTCAGTATATATATATTTTTCCCTTGACTTTAGGCGGAATGGAATATAGTAAGGGAATGAATGAATTTCCCCACAAATCTGTAAAGCTTATATCTAATCCAGAATTTTTTCTATGGTGCCTTTCAATTGAGAAGCCAATTCAATTTAATTCATAGGCTTATAAGCATGAGAGATGGAAGGAATCTTAAGATCATTCATTCTAAACAATTACCTTTATAGGTAAGAAAACTGAGGCCTATATAGGCCAAGTGATTTCCTCAAGTTTATAAAGCTAGTCAGTAGCAGAGTTTAAATCCATTGCCTTTTCCACTATATGAAGTCCATTTAAATAATATATTTATTACATATTCAGAATAGCTCTAGGCACTGTATGTAAGGAGATGAAGGACAAACGTGATAAAAATAGTTTACCTTATAAACACTTTTGATCCATGTCATAGAATTGTCAAGTAAAATCATAGAATTTCAAAGATAGAAGAGAATGAAGAGGTCATCCAAAACAAACAAAAATTGAAGCATGAATCCTTTCTGTAACTTTTCCAACCAGTAGTTAGCTACTTAGTCTCTGTCTGAAGAATTCAGGTGATAAGAAACTGACTACAACTTAGACATACCATTCTATTTTGGAAGATGTCTAATTTTTAGTAGTGTAATCCACGCTCCCTTTAAGATATTTATTGTAGTAGATATGAGTTGGAGCAGTATCACCAGGAAATAAGATAGAGGGAAGGCCAGGATCTGCACTCCTTCCCTCCCACATTACTTCCTGTTCCTCTCACAACTGATTCTAACAGTTCTCCTCAGATGGTAAGTTATTAGCAGTTTCAAAAGACTAATCTTACACTATAGTTCTTTTCTGGAAAAGGAGTTTATTCTTGAATATGGGAATTTAGGGAGGTGGGAGGGGAGGAAAGAGGAAATATCAGGTCTCTCTAACTTCCTATGAAGTTCAATACAGGGGAAATGAAATTAATTCCCTAAGAGGAGATATCATTGATGAACTGAAAAGTCTCTTCAGAGCTAAGCTGTTCTTCAGAGCTAAGCTCCACTCTTTTCAATATTGAGTCAATGGATAGTCATGAATCCAGAGCAGCTTGTGAATCAGCCTTCTTCCCCTGTCTCCCAGGGCAGAAGTGATTTTCTTCAGCTACTGGCTTTCCAAATGTCTTCTCCTCAGATTCTTTCCTTGGAATTTTCCTTCTCTCTCGTTGATTGACAGTTCATTCAACATTCAATTTCCTTGCATTTGTTTGCCAATCTCATTGGAGTTATAATCTTTTCCACATAGTAGTTACTTATTATTTGGAATTGAAATTTACCTCCTTGCATTGAAGAAGAGCAAATACAGTCTTCTTTTGATATGGTACTGTGTCAAGAGCACTGGTTTGGAATATGATGACCAAGATTCAAATGCTAAGTTCTGTCTTTTCCTATCTGATTTTAGTCATTATTTTCTTTCTGTAGATCTCATTTTACTTATATATAAAATGGGGATTTAAACTAGAAAATCTGTAAGTTTCCAGTTAAAAATTTTCCATCTTTTGAATCCTTCAAAAAATTCAAAATCTCGTATAATGCTCCTCCATTTAAGCCTTCTTTTCTTCATGAAGACCTTCCCCACACTGGGGAGTTTTCTCTTTTAGGACTTCAAGAATATCAAAGGTACAAAGTCAATTTACATATTTACTTTGTTTAGAGAACAAACTTTGATCCTCCTCAAGTGGGAAGAGTCTTGCCTACAGAAGTTTGTCATCTGATTTAAACTCTTTCCCATTACTCTGCATCATCAACCTTGAGGATGAGGAAGAAAGCAGGAAAGACATCAGATAGTGGGGCTAGAAGGCATGGTGATTCAGTGAGGCATGATATCTGTTACATATTTTGGCCTTCCTATATAATAATGTGCTTTAAGTATGGTGAGAAATAAAGGCACAATGGTAACAACTATTGGGTGGTAGTGGTTGGAGCAGAACTAGTTGGAGGAATTAAGCCAACCTTGCCAGCAATATAAGAAGTTGTACCATGAGGCTGTCAGAGGAAATGAGATAATGGAGAATTGCTAGAGGTTGAGGAGGAGGTGGAAGCACATCCTTTGATGTTTGATTTCCTGAGGCAAAGCTCTGGCTTTATCATATACTGCTCTGTTGAAATTTACTCATTAAGACAAATTAAAATTTAGTTTCTTAAGCCAACTATATATCTATCAGAAAACATATTGTTCCTCAAAAAAAAATGAAGCTATAGACTGACAGCTTTAAGCAGAAATGGGGAAAAATAAATCAAAATTAAAAAAATATATAGATAGATGAAAAGTGAATAATTCAATTAAAAATCTAGTTGTATGAAGCATGTGAAATAAAATATGTCTGGACATTAGAGATAACATTTACTCTGTATTTATTATATAATTGGAAAATTAGGAATATCTTAATTGATTGCTCTTTTGTCTAAGAACAGTACATTTTAAAGTTTTTATTATTGTTCCTTTAACTTTTGACTTTTTTTGTTTTATGTCAGATTTTTATTTTTTGCTAGTAGGAAATAGAAGAGTTAAAATTTACATTGCTCATTATTTAAGTATCCAGATTCAGAAGAGAGGTATGCCTCCAATTAAGTAGGAAAGACCTTGAAGATGTGATTGTGAAACTACTCTTCATAATTGAGAAACAATGAAAAATAGAATAATTTTGAGAGATTAGAGATGGACAAATATCTCAATTTTCAAAATGTGGCATGAGGAATGATAATAAAAAGGATGACAAATAATGTTGAACATCTGTATGGTGTATTAGAGTTTACCCAATTTATTTATTTATTTATTTATTTGTTTGTTTGTTTGTTTGTTTATTTATTTATTTTTGTATTTTGGAAACTAGGGCCTGTTGGAGCACAAAAGACAACAAGGCCATCCAATGCAGCTGAGGAAGTCTCCAGGTGTAATGACTTTTCGTGCCAATGGACCCAGGCTTCCAACGCCGAGAGAGTGGGACTGTCTCTGTGCATCGACTTTTCCACTTAAATCTTTACGCACAAGTGTCTTTGTGCACAAAAACGCACAAAGACAATTGTCATCCTCGGTTACCGAGAGACTACTACTACTACTTACTTTATATTATAATATGATTTCTAGACTGTTAATCTAGCAAGTTTTATAAGAAGTAGATATGCATTTCAGAAAGCATTTAGTATTTTTTTTGGTAGCTTTGAGGATAGATAAGATGAAGAAATATAGACTCAAGAGGCTACCAAAACAAATAAGAAAAGGGCAAAAAAACAAATTAATTCATTAATTCATTATAGGAATGCATAGAAGAATAAAACAGAAATAATTCAGAATAAAACAATTATTGACTATATAGCCTCATGTCAGTCATGAGGGATACAGTTTTGAGGTAAAACCCTAAATAATATCCCTGAAATTCCCACTGAGATGATTGGTTGAAGCCTACCAGCTTCAATTCTAAAAAATAAAAAGTCAGTATTAAAGGAGAGCAATTCTTAGGGCAAAAGACATTGGAAGAGAAAGAAGAATAATACTACTTGTAGAAAAATATTTGCAGTAGCTCCTTTTTTTGTGGTGGCAAAGAATTGGAAATTAAAGTGATGTCCACCAATTTGGGAATGGCTGACCAAGTTGTGGTACATGGTTGAAATAAGAAATGACAAACAAGATGAACACACACACAAAAAAAATCCTGGAAAAACTAATGTGAAAAAATGCAGTGAAGAAAGTAGAACTAGCAGAGTATTGTACACAAGAGGAACAATATTGTATGATTAACAACTGTGAATGATTTAACTATTATCAACAAAGCACGGATCCGGGACACTTCTAAGGGAGTCATGATGAAAAAATTTCTCCACTACTAAAGAAAGAACTAAGGGTATATGAATGCAATTTAAAGCAAACTCTTCACTCTATTTCCTCATGAATTTTTTCTAATATGTGAGATGTCTTATTTCACAACATGAAAAACATGGTAATACATATTGAATGGCAATATGTATATACAACCTATATCATATTACTTGCCTTCTTGGGGAGAGGGATGGGAGATAGGAGGAAAATTATATATGTATTTCAAAATATCAGAAAATGGTTATTGAAAATTTTATTGATATAATATGGAAAATAAAATAAAACTAAGCATAAAGAAATAAAAATATCAACATTGCAAGGATGACTCAACAATTTAAAAACAGAATTATTAATTATATGAATAATGAAAATAAAAAAGGAAACTTTTAATAGATGCATCAAAAATCTTTGATGAAATCCAACATATGTTATGTAATATATTCTAAAACACTTGGACATAAAAGGTCTCTTTTAAAATACATATTCACATATACACAAGCTTAAGAAAGAATTTGTTAATTGAATAATTTTAATTAAACCATTTGAGAACTATTTGCACTGGATAAACACTAGAAGCTTTACTAGTATAAATAGAATAAAGCAAGAATGACCTTTTCCTCATGACTATTTAACATAGTTTTGGAAATGCTACTTAGAGCAAAAAGAAAATCAAAAGCATGAGCATTGGCAAAGATGAAACAAAAGCATTTCTACTTGTGGAGCATGATTGTGTATTTAAGGAGCCCAAGAGAATCTGAGAGAATTTATAGTTTAATTTAAAAGTATCAGTTTTAGGATACAAAATAAATCCATAAAATGTATTAGCTTTCTACATATCAACAAAAAAACAACTCGGAAAGAAATAAGATAAACCAAAATTAAAATAATCATAGATCAGAAATGTATGTTCTTTTCTTCTGTTACTTTTTTTTTTAATATATTTTATTTGATCATTTCCAAGCATTATTCGTTAAAGACATAGATCATTTTCTTTTCCTCCCCCCCACCTCCCATAGCCGACGCGTAAGTCCACTGGGCATTAGATGTTTTCTTGATTTGAACCCATTGCTTTGTTGATAGTATTTGCATTAGAGTGTTCATTTAAAGTCTATCCTCTGTCATGTCCCCTCAACCTCTGTATTCAGGCAGTTGCTTTTTCTCGGTGTTTCCACTCCCATAGTTTATCCTTTGCTTATGAATGGTGTTTTTTTTCTCCTGGATCCCTGAAAGTTGTTCAGGGACATTACACCGCCCCTAATGGAGAAGTTCATTACGTTCGATTATACCACAGTGTATTAGTCTCTGTGTACAATGTTCTCCTGGTTCTGCTCCTCTCGCTCTGCATCACTTCCTGGAGGTTGTTCCAGTCTCCATGGAACTTCTCCACTTTATTATTCCTTTGAGCACAATAGTATTCCATCACCAACATATACCACAGTTTGTTCAGCCATTCCCCAATTGATGGGCATCCCCTCGTTTTCCAGTTTTGGGCCACCACAAAGAGCGCAGCTATGAATATTTTTGTACAAGTCTTTGTGTCCATTATCTCTTTGGGATACAGACCCAGCAGTGCTATGGCTGGGTCAAAGGGTAGATATTCTTTTGTCGCCCTTTGGGCATAGTTCCAAATTGCCCTCCAGAATGGTTGGATCAGTTCACAACTCCACCAGCAATGAATTAATGTCCCTACTTTGCCACATCCCCTCCAGCATTCATTACTTTCCTTTGCTGTTATGTTAGCCAATCTGCTAGGTGTGAGGTGATACCTCAGAGTTGTTTTGATTTGCATCTCTCTGATTATAAGAGATGTAGAACACTTCTTCATGTGCTTGTTAATAGTTTTGATTTCTTTATCTGAGAACTGCCTATCCATTTCCCTTGCCCATTTATCAATTGGAGAATGGCTTGATTTTTTGTACAATTGATTTAGCTCATTATAAATATGAGTAATTAAACCTTTGTCAGAGGTTTCTATGAAGATTTTTTCCCAATTTGTTGTTTCCCTTCTGATTTTAGTTATATTGGTTTTGTTTGTACAAAAGCTTTTTAGTTTGATGTAGTCAAAATTATTTATTTTACATTTTGTGATTCTTTCTATATCTTGCTTGGTTTTAAAGCCTTTCCCCTCCCAAAGGTCTGACATGTATACTATTCTGTGTTTACCCAATTTACTTATGGTTTCCTTCTTTATGTTTAAGTCACTCACCCATTTTGAATTTATCTTGGTGTAGGGTGTGAGGTGTTGATCTATTCCTAGTCTCTCCCACACTGTCTTCCAATTTTCCCAGCAGTTTTTATCGAATAGTGGATTTTTGTCCCAAAAGCTGGGATCTTTGGGTTTATTGTATACTGTCTTGCTGAGGTCGTTTTCCCCCAGTCTATTCCACTGATCTTCCTTTCTGTTTCTTAGCCAGTACCAAATTGTTTTGATGACTGCTGCTTTGTAATATAGTTTGAGGTCTGGGACTGCAAGGCCCCCATCATATGTGTTTTTTTTTTCATTATTTCCCTGGATATCCTTGATCTTTTGTTCTTCCAAATGAACTTTGTTATGGTTTTTTCTAAATCAGTGAAGAAGTATTTTGGTAGTTCAATGGGTATGGCACTAAATAGATAAATAAGTTTGGGTAGGATGGTCATTTTTATTATATTGGCTCGTCCTATCCATGAGCAGTTAATGTTTTTCCAATTGTTCAAGTCTAGTTTTAGTTGTGTGGCGAGTGTTTTGTAGTTGTGTTCATATAGTTCCTGTGTTTGTCTTGGGAGATAGATTCCTAGGTATTTTATTTTGTCTAAGGTGATTTTGAATGGGATTTCTCTTTCTAGTTCTTGCTGCTGAGCTGTGTTGGAGATATATAGAAAAGCTGATGATTTATGTGGGTTTATTTTGTATCCTGCAACTTTGCTAAAGTTGTTGATTATTTCAATTAGCTTTTTGGTTGAATCTCTAGGATTCTTTAAGTAGACCATCATGTCATCCGCAAAGAGTGATAACTTGGTCTCCTCCTTGCCTATTCTGATGCCTTCAATTTCTTTATCTTCTCTAATTGCTACTGCTAGTGTTTCTAGTACAATGTCAAATAGTAGAGGTGATAATGGGCATCCTTGTTTCACTCCTGATCTTATTGGGAATGCATCTAGTTTATCCCCATTGCAGATGATATTAGCTGTTGGTTTTAGATATATACTGTTTATTATTTTTAGGAATGACCCTTCTATTCCTATGCTTTCTAGTGTTTTTAATAGGAATGGGTGTTGTATTTTATCAAAGGCTTTTTCTGCATCTATTGAGATAATCATGTGGTTCTTGCTAGTTTGCTTGTTGATGTGGTCAATTATGTGGATGGTTTTCCTAATGTTGAACCAGCCCTGCATCCCTGGTATGAATCCTACTTGATCATGGTGAATGATCCTTCTGATCACTTGCTGGAGTCTTTTTGCTAGTATCCTATTTAAAATTTTTGCATCTATATTCATTAGGGAGATTGGTCTATAGTTTTCTTTCTCTGTTTTTGACCTGCCTGGTTTTGGAATCAGTACCGTGTTTGTGTCGTAAAAGGAGTTTGGTAGAACTCCCTCTTTGCTTATTATGTCAAATAGTTTGTATAGTATTGGGGTTAATTGTTCTCTGAATGTTTGATAGAATTCACTGGTGAATCCATCAGGCCCTGGGGATTTTTTCTTAGGAAGTTCTTTGATGGCTTGATGGATTTCAATTTCTGATATGGGATTATTTAAGAATTATATTTCCTCTTCTGTTAGTCTAGGCAGTTTGTATTTTTGTATATATTCATCCATTTCTCCTAAATTGGTGTATTTATTGCCATATAATTGGGCAAAGTAATTTCTAATGATTGCCTTAATTTCCTCCTCATTGGAGGTGCTGTCCCCCTTTTCATCTTTAATGCTGTGAATTTGCTTTTCTTCCTTCCTTTTTTTAATTAGATTGACCAGTACTTTGTCTATTTTGTTTGTTTTTTCAAAGTACCAGCTTCTTGTCTTATTTATTAAATCAATAGTTCTATCACTTTCGATTTTATTAATTTCTCCCTTAATTTTTAGGATTTCTAATTTGGTTTTCTGCTGGGGGTTTTTAATTTGATCGCTTTCGAGTTTTTTCAATTGCATTTCCAATTGATTGATCTCTGCTCTCCCTTGTTTGTTAATATGAGCTTTCAGGGATATGAATTTGCCTCTGATTACCGCTTTGGCTGCATCCCAAAAGGTTTGAAAGGATGTTTCGCCATTGTCATTTTCCTTGATGAAATTATTAATTGTTTCTATGATTTCTTCTTTAGCTAAACGGTTTTGGAGTATCATATTGTTTAATTTCCAATTGGTTTTAGATTTGGTTTTCCATGTACCATTACTAATCATTATTTTTATTGCCTTGTGATCTGAGAAGGCTGCATTCATTATTTCTGCTTTTTTGCATTTGTGTGCTATGTTTCTGTGACCTAATGTATGGTCAATTTTTGTGAATGTGCCATGTGGTGCTGAGAAGAAGGTGTATTCCTTTTTATCCCTATTTATTTTTCTCCATATGTCTATTAATTCTAATTTTTCTAAGATTTCATTCACTTCTTTTACCTCTTTCTTATTTATTTTTTGATTTGATTTATCTAAATTTGATAATGGTTGGTTTAAGTCTCCCACTAGTATGGTTTTATTGTCTATTTCTTCCTTCAATTCTCCTAGTTTCTCCATTAGAAATTTGGGTGCTATATTATTTGGTGCATACATGTTGATTAATGATATTTCCTCATTGTCTAGAGTCCCTTTTAACAAAATATAATTACCTTCCCTATCCCTTTTGATCAGGTCTATTTTTGCATTGGCTTTATCAGATATCATGATTACCACTCCTGCCTTCTTTCTATCAGTTGAGGCCCAGAAGGTCTTACTCCATCCTTTAATTCTGACCTTGTGGGTGTCAACCCGCCTCATGTGTGTTTCTTGAAGACAACATATGGTAGGGTTTTGGATTCTAATCCATTCAGCTATTCGTCTACGTTTTATGGGTGAGTTCATCCCATTCACGTTCAAAGTTATGATTGTCATTTGTGGACTCCCTGGCATTTTGATTGCCTTCCCTAATTCTAACCTTTTCTTCTTCGGCTCTACCTTTTAGTCCAGTGATTTACTTTGAATCAGTCCCCCTTGTCCCCTCCCTTGATGTTTCCCTTTTTAGTCCCTCCCTTTTTGTTCCCTCCCCCTCCCCCCTCTCTTTCCCTCCCTTTTTGTTCTCCCTCTCCCCCTCCCCCCCTTGGTTTTCCCTTCTCCTTACCCTTGTTGGGTAAGATAGAATTCAAGATCCCAATGGATCTGGATGTTTTTCCCTCTCAGAGTTGATTTCCCTGAGATTGAGGTTTAAGTAAACCCCCCCCCCCTCTCTTCCTCTCCTTCTTATAGGAGTTTTCTTCCCCTCCCCTTCCCCTGTGAATCTTTGTGTGAGAACCATTATTCTATTTGGTCTTTCTTTACCCCCTATTTATACATTACATTTTCCCCACATATTAGTATACATAGGTTGATATAAATGTAGTCCTTATAGAAGAGAGTTTGAGTAAAAGAAGATTACATTTTTCCCCTTTCCTTAATATTTACCTTTTCAGGTATTCCTTGCTCTTTGATTTTCGGTATCAAACTTTCCACAGAGCTCTCGACTTTTCTTTGCAAAAAGTTGGAAGTCTTCTATTTTGTTGAATGCCCATACTTTCCCTTGGAAGTATATAGTCAGTTTTGCTGGGTAGCTGATTCTTGGTTGGAGACCCAGCTCTCTTGCCTTTCTGAAGATCATGTTCCATGCCTTACGATCATTCAGCGTAGAACTTGCAAGGTCTTGTGTGACCCTGATTGGCATTCCTTTATATCTAAATTGTCTTTTTCTGGCTTCCTGTAGGATTTTTTCTTTTGTTTGATAGCTTTGGAATTTGGCAATTACATTCCTGGGAGTTGTCTTTTGGGGGTTTAGTGTAGAAGGTGTTCTGTGAGCTCTGTCAGTGGATATATTGCCCCCTTGTTCTAGAATCTCTGGGCAATTTTCTTTGATTATATCTTGTATCACCATGTCCAGTTTGGTGTTTATTTCTGGCTTTTCTGGGAGTCCAATTATTCTTAAATTTTCTCTTCTCCCCCTGTTTTCCAGATCTATCACCTTGTCGGTGAGATATTTTATGTTCTCTTCTAATTTCTTGGTGTTTTGGCTTTGCTTTATTAGTTCTTGCTTTAAAGCCTGGTTTTCTTTTACAGTTTGGTCAAACTGGTTTTGTAGATGCGTGAATTTCTTTTGCATCATTTCCCACTTTTCCTCCCAGAGGGCTTCCATCTTTTTGGTCCTTTCTGATTCAAATTCTTCATGGGTTTGTGGAGAGTTTCTATTTCCTTTGGAAGATTTTGGAGAATTTTCTTGTATATCTTCTTCTATCTGCTCTGTATTTTGTATTTTGGCTCCATAGAATGTGTCCAGAGTCGCCCCTTTCTTCTTATTTTTCTTGGTATTTTGGGGCTTCTGTGCTTCTGTAGAGTTTGTCATCTCTGAACGTGGAGGATTGGCTTTTCTTGTCTTTGTCTGGTGATCAGAGGCTTTAGTCCTGGGCAGATGTTGGTTCTATGAGCGTTCCCTGGGTTAAACTGAATATGCCTCACTGGAACTGGAATGGAAGGGTCGGACCACGAGGCCACACTCTCCCCCTGGCTCGATTTCCGGAAGTTGCCTTCAGAATCCCTGGCCGTGAGGCTGTTTCCTCGGCCTGCGGGGGGATGGGCTGCCGCTTCCCCAAGCTCCGAGAGCACAGACTTTCACTGAGACTTGGATAGCAGGATCCAGCCCGTGAGGCTGTCTTGCCCACCCTGAGGGTTGCTGTTGTTTTGACCAGCTCTCTGCAGCGGAGGCCCCAGGCAGTAACTTTCACCCGGACCGACCGGCTCTTTGACCGACCGGCTCTTTGCAGCGGAAGCCCCAGGCAGTAACTTTCACCCGGACTGGGACTTGGGTAGAAGACCCTGAGGGTTGTTGTTCCTCAGACCCTGCTCTCTGAGCCCGGCGCGGCTGCGGCTTCCGGGAGCCTTGGACTCTGCGCTCCTACCCCTGAGGTCCGAGGGATCTCGGGTTCTGGCTTTTAAGGGGAGCCGTACCTTTTGAACCGGGTCCAGGTCCAGGAGGAGGGTTCCCAGGGTCTGTGCTGTTGATCGTTTTGAATTTCGGCGCCTTAGGAGCTTCTAGTTTGAGATCGGTCGGGAAGGGTTTTCCGGAGATCTGAACTTCAGCTTTCTCTAAGCCGCCATCTTAACCGCCAAAAAAAAAAAAAAAGCTCTTCTGTTACTTTTTAATATGTGATTTTTCACATTAAATGTAATTATAAATTTTGATTTTATAATGTTACATATTGAAAGAAAGAGTTCGGTCTACATTTAATTCTGCTAGTCTCTTTTCTAGTTATAGATTAGTTTTTGTAAAAAATAAAAAGCTGAATGTAGGGTTCTGTAATTGTTTTTATTCTTGGGTTTATTGAACAGTGGTCTACTATTTTCCATTGTTTCTTCTCTTGCTTATAACAATAATCTGATAATTTATTTTTTCTTCCCCATAAATAATGTAAATTTAAAGACAAAAGTCATCAATAAAATTTATTTCAAAATTAAATCAAAATTTATCTCAATACATGTCAATCTCTTCCAACATTTCTTCTGCTATGATACAAAATTCCATTCTTGACAAATTCTTGTTCATCATCTTGATCAATAACTAAGAACAAAGGAAAGAATTCTTATCAATATATATGGCAAAAAATCTAATTATATTGAAAAAAGAATCATAAATTTGTAAAGATATAATTGTGTTAATATATGAAATGTGATAATGTAGTGTGAAAAGAAAAAATTAACAAAGTAATAAAGATTCAAAAAATGGCATATTACAAAACTCTATGTCATTTCAGGATGTCCTCTATCCCCTGATTCAAATACCAATATTCCTTAAGGGTAGAATTTGATCTGACAACCATGCAGCTGAAAAATATTTAACAATTTTAATAAAGTACACATTTTACATGTGAAAATGATCTCAGCAAATTGATAAGGGATTATATTCATAGGGGATAGAAAAAAGATAGATAAAAAGAGGAAATAACCCCATTCCCCAGAACAGAGGTGTCAAACTGGTCCAGAAAGTAGTCTAAACCAGATGAATGTTTAATTGGAAAATCTTTTAAATAAAATAATGCATAGATGACATAAATATATGTTTTTCAGAATCAATATGTGGCTCAAACAAATCTATATATAAACTTTAGTAACCATTATTTCCAGTTGAGTTTGTCACCACTGGTCAAATAAAGTTAATGAGAATGTAGAGAAGTTTGGAAATGATATCTTATGTGATTGAGTCAACTCAGTCTATTTGGGAACACAGATGGAAAGGGGGGTTAAGGTATATTTTAAAAAATGAGTGAATTTATGGCAGCCATCATCAAATATTTTAAAATCCAGTAAGTGGAATTTATAAGCTCTTTGGAGGGAAGGTACTATTTTTACTTTTCATCTTTGATTCTTTGACACTATGAAAAATGTGTTATATAGAGGTGACATTTAATTAATATTTATTGATTTGAATTAAAATTAATTCTAATGGAAGTAGTAGACTCCCTTAGTATTTCTCCCAAGGTCAGAGCTTTGACAAATAATTAGGATTAACAAAAGGACAGAATCTAGCTTGAATGAAGTGAGAATTTTCTATCCTATTGATCTATTCCACCACTGCATGAGCATTTGTATAAAACAGTCAACTCATTGTAATTGGAAATGATCAAGTCAATGCTAGTGGTTGTCCATTAGGGAAGTTATAGATAGGAATGTTACTTTAGAGGAAAGATGGACTAGATGACATTAGTCTTGAAACTAGACTGGCACTAATATTTCTTCCATTTCTCAGGTTCTACAGTTTTAATTTAAGAACAGCAGAGTATTCTTACATAAATTTTTTGAAAACTCTAAGGTAAGTCTTCTCCCTGTCTTGTCTCTTTAAACATGCTCTATAATACAAAAGGGAATATGAATAAAGTAATGAGCCTCCAGAACTTTTCATTATTAATGATGCTCTATGACTAAATTGGAAATCTGCTGCTGTACCCCAAGGGGGTAATTAATTTACTAGATGAGGAATTTTGATTAAAAGGGAATTAAATATCTGAGATGTTGTCTATTTATCAATTATTATGATATTAAAACACTCTAACCATTGTGGTACCTAAATTAAGGCTTCACAACCTAAATGTCATTTCATTTTGATGCTCTTGATGTGGTTCTATTATACAGACTTATTATCTAAGAGTGATTCCGGATATGCATCTGTGTGTGTGTGTGTATGTGTATGTGTGCATAAGCATATATATTTCCATTGTAGTACACTGAGATTTTGTGGAGAAATAGTATGGAAAGAAAGCATTTTGTCACAAATAATGGTATCCATCTTTGTTTTAATGACAGTGTGGGTTGGGGAACTATAAGGAATGGAATGTGCAAATAGAGGTTCTTAGATTGAGTATTTAGAGGTAATTGATGCAATGCTTTAATAGCTAATCTTTGAATTAGCATGTCAAGATTTCATATCTCTCCTCCAACTGTGGAACAGTAGGCAAGTCAACTTTTAGTTTGGGAGCTTAATCTCATTGACTGCAAATTACAGTAAAGTGGTTGATTAGAATCAATGAATTCGAGTTGACACATTGGGCTTTCCTCTTCAATCGAATCATGGTTTGGGACAAAATTGTGCTAACACCACTATCAAAAAGCAAAATAGAGAAAAGAGTATTTCAACATATGTTTTAACTACCTTGTAATTATAATATATAGATAATTCTTAATAATCTACCTCTCATAATTTTAATGATTTTTCTCAATCCTAAAATTCACCTGTTTTGTTTCAATAATCTGGAGACTAGGATCAGAATGCCATGGACCCAATATTAATTTGATGAAAGGAGTCAATTGTATCTCTCTGGTCAGGGGAGCAGCAATAGTTAATCATTTGATATCTATTAAAGTTCTTAGTGAATGAACTTAATTGAATTGTGAATGAACTTTGAAAAAATTGAAAGTGAATGAACTTTGTATGCTGCTTTTTCTATTCATCGGAACCCAGGACCTCCTGTCTCTAGGCCTGACTCTCAATCCACTGAGCCACCCAGCTGCCCCCCCCCTTTTAAGCATTTTACTTTTTTATTGTGTTGCATGAAGTACCTATGTAATTAATGCAAGTATTGTATTGAGAGCCACATTTCCCCAAACATTAAGTGGGGCAGCTCAGTCTCCAAAGAAGCTCAGTGACTTTTTAAAACAAAAATTCATCAGGATGATCAGTACACTTTGTCTATTCTTTTTCAATGTTCTCCTTGGATTCTATATAAAAAACATTCCAGTAAACATTTGAAATTAAATATTCATTGACTTGAATAAATTATATGGAGAATTAAATTTATATAAATTGCAAATATAGGCAGTTAAAACACTCCTCATAGGTGATTTTCACATTTTACCTATGATATTAATTTGGTATATAGCAAAATATTTTTAAACTACCCTATTTCCAAAATTATTACAAAATGTCAAGAAAAATATGGATATATAATAAGTAGTTTGTTAAATACAGCCAAAATAATTGGCAGAGCTTAAAACTCTATAATTGCATGTACTTCTAAGAGTGATTATATTGTCAATATGGTGGTAAGAAGTAGTGTGGAGTATTAAAAAGAGGAAGGAATAGATGACATTAGTTTTGAGATTTTCTAATGTTTCTAATATTCCCATCTCTATCATTTTATCTTAAGATTAGCAAAGGGACTGGCCTGGAAGAATTTATTACTCTGACCTGTTGTCAATTCAGCACCTCCAGTATTTATTGAGACATTATTTTAACTTTCTTTGAAAGCATCAGTTGAGAAAGCTCAGAAGTGTTTCCTTTAATCTGCCCTATTGGCTTCTCTGAATCTCTATTGAACTATCTTTTGGTATCTTTATAATCTCAGCAATTCCATGAAATGAAATAACTAACAAAAATTGAAAACTATTAGCATTCTACTCATAATATGCCTTCTTGAAAAGCCAGGTATGATGATGATATTAAATAAAAACCTTCAATCAGATATGCCTAGCAGAAGAAATAAGAAATAAACATGTGGGTACAAGATGAAGTTCATATACTCTCCATCATGCAGTATGAAAATTTTCAGCAGAGTTTTCATCTCAATACTTTTATTTAAACTGAGTAAGCATTTGCTTCATTGAGCTGGCCACATTTGGGGGCGTTTCTTTATATACAGATTAGCAACTTATCTTAGGAACATTTCTATTTGAACTATCTGGAGTCAAAAAGACTTGATTTCAAATCCAGTCTTAGTCACTAGCTATGTGAACCTGGCAAATCACAATCTGTTTGCATTTGTATTATCTGAAAAATGGGGCTAATAAAAGCACCTATCTTCTAGATTTGTTGTGTGGGTCAAATGATATAACAATTTTATTGTATTTTTTTTAATCCTTATCTTCTGTCATAGCATCAATACTTTGTATTGGTTCCAAGGCAGAAGAATGGTGAGGGCTAGGCAATGGGGGTTAAGTGACTTGTCCAGGGTCACACAGCTGGGAAGTGTCTGAGGCCAGATTTGAACTTAGAACCTCCCATCTCTAGGCCTGGCTCTCTCAATCCACTGAGCCACTCAGCTACTCTTGATATAACAATTTTAAAGTGCTTAATGAAGTGCTCACCATATGTGTTAGTTGTCCTTATTATTGTTATTGTTACTATTATCTTCATGAAAAAGATGTGTCTAATAATAATGATAGAAGAATAGTGACTCTTATTTCATTAATGTACAAAATTTCAAGATGAGGAAGATTCTTCCATCAAAGTAAGATATCTTTTCTACAAGGTATAGTCTAAAAAACAGAATTTAAGAGATTTGCCTGGAGTTTATTCAGCCGTTTTTTGTCAAAGTAAGGATTTGAATCCAAGTCTTCCTGTACTTTCACATTATACTATTAGATTGGCTAACATGACAGAAATAGAAAATTACAAATGTTAGAGAGGACGTGGAAAAGACAAGATACTAATATATTCTTGATGATGTTGTGAACTAGTTCAACCAGTCTGGTGAATGATTTGGAGCTATCCAAATAGACTAAGAAACTATGTATACTCTTTGACCTAGTAATACTACTACTTGTTCAGTATTATAAAGAAATCATTGAAAAAAAGAAGAAAAATCTATGTGTTTATATTTATAACAGTTATTGTTGGGTGCCAAATGGAGGAGATATCCATGAATTGGGTAATGACTTAAACAAGTGTGATTGTGGTAGAATACTATTATGCTATAAGAAATGATAATCAGGATACTTTCAGAAAAAAAATTTTGATAAAACTTCAATGGACTCAAGCAAATCGAGGTGAGCAGAACCAGGAAAACATTACACACAGTTGCAGCAATATTATGAGTGATCAACTGTGAAATATTTAGTTACTGTAATCAATATAATGATCTAAGGTAATTCCAACGGCCTCAGGATGAAACATGTTGTCCCCCTGCAGAGAAAAAAAAAATGGATCAACTCTGAATACAAATTGAAATATAATTTTCTCACTTTTGTTGGTTTTCTTGTTTTTTTTTTTTTGATATGACTAATATTAACATATTTTTGCATGACTTTTGTAAGGGGGGAAAAGGGGTTAATTTTAAAAGAGTTGGACTGGATTATTTAAAACTGTGGTCACCATGAACATAATTTATTCCAAAGAGATTTATTTACAATTTATTTACAAAATGTAGAAAGAGTGAAATTCCCACAGCCTCACCAGTAACAGGGTCTCGGGTTCAGCTTCCACTCCAAAGAATGAAGAATTGTCTCCAGTCTCCACTTCCAAAGAATAAAGAACTAAGTAGAACTGTACTCAGGAAGTTGTCCCACCCTTTTAAAGACACTTTCTCTTGCATCACTTCCTGTGCCTTCCCCTAATTCTATATCTACCAATCACAGTTATAGTCCTGCTTTAGAACTGCCCAGGATGCAGTCATTTGATTCTAATTCATTACCCACTATCCCACATGTGGGTCACAGACCTCACTTAATCATTAAGTGGGATGTTTACATGTTTGGTGATTAGATCTAAAAATGGGCAGATCTCCACATTCAACTTTTAAGTAGGATATTTACACTTTTGTGATTAAATCTAAAAAATAAGCAGGGGTTACAATTTTAATCTTCATAATGAGGGGAGAGTTAATTTTAATCTTCATACTATATGGGTAATCAATACCAAAGTGTATACGTCTTCAGGAAGTGAGGAGGGGTGGGAAGGAGGAAAAGAACTTCGAACTCAAAATGCTAAAATAAAAACATTTTTTCATGTAATTTGAAAATATTTAATGAAATAAATGAAAATAAATTTTTAAAAAAGATTGATTCAGAGTTATGTCCAGGGTACCACACCAAGTATCTGTTTTAAAAAAGTGATGTCTAAATGAGTCTATTAAGTCTTCATGCCACAGTGGAGCTAATGACTTTCAATGCTTTTTTGAAGTCAGTGCTTTAAAGAAAGATGACAACTAAAAAACAAAACAAAACAACTTTTCTTATAAAATTCCATTTTGTCACTTCAGATTAACCAATAACTAGGCTACAAATTAAAACTTTTTTTTCTTAGTAATTAGCATTGTTACTGACCATACTTTTGTTGATCTATGGTCTGATGTTCTGCATTGTATTTCATGAGCATCAAGATTAGATATCTAAATTCTGTAATTTCATAGTGCTTTCTCCCAAGTCAATCCTTATTATATGCTTAGGGTGTTAATGAAGAAGATGGTACTAAATGAATATAATACACAAACTTGAAATCTCTCATGGAAAGGACGATAAATAGGAAGGCATGTTTCAATAATATTTTTGTAAAGTCAATTCTTTAACTCATTAAGTATTTATTTCCTTTAAATTGAAGTCAATTTATTAATTAAAATTTTATTAGCAGAGATCATTTAATCAATTTAGTTTTTGATGAAATCATTATCTACTAATTCCTTATGTTTACACTTCATATTCCATTCCCCATCTTTCCAATATCAGAATCTATTCAATTCAAAGAACAACTATTAAACAACTTCTGCATGCAAGAATTTGTTCTAAACCACTTAATGAGTATTTTCCTCTGATTAGATCAACATACAATTTAGCCAGACTTTTGGATCTGATTTTAGTTGTTTACAGTTGTATCTGACTCTTCATGACGCCATTTGGAGATTTCTTGACAAAAACATTGGAGTGTTTAGTCTTTCCTTCTCCAGATCATTTTATATATTAGGAAACTGAGTCAGGGTTGGTTATTTGCCCAGTCACAGAGCTAGTAAGTGTTTGTCACCAGATTTGTACTCAGGAATATTAGTCTTCCTGACTTCAGGCCCAGCATTCTCTGCATTGCACCAATTTGCTCTTTCATAGGTTCTGAACTTCTATATATAGCATGGTCTTATATAATAAGAAATACTTCATAGATGCTTAGGAAAAATGGGTCCTTAGGAAAAGTCTTCTTTAATGGGATTTAAATTTATCTTTGATTTATTAAGCCCAATTTGGAGAAGCTCCACAGAAGATAGAATGAAAATAATAACTTATCTTCATAATTGACTTTAAAGTTTGTGAAATATATTGATGTGTTCACATTTTATAGAATCAGAAAGACCTTAGTTCAAATCCAGTCATAGACATTTCTTATCTATATGAACTTTAACTTTTGTATCTTTCAATTTCCTTGATTGTAAAATGGATAATAACAATAGCTCCTACCTCCCAAACCTGTAGCAAATGAAATAATATTTGGAAAGGACCAAATGAAATAATATTGGTAAAGCACTTACTATTGTGCATGGCACATAGTAGGTGCTTATTACACATATATTTCCTTCATTTATGCCTCAAAACAAACATCTGAGCGTGGTTAGTGTGGGTTAATTTAGAGAGGCAAATTGACTTCCTTATATAACAGAAATAAACATCAGAGGCAACATTTTAACCCAGGCTTTCCTCATAGTGAGCTACACTTCATTTATTATGCAACTCTCAGGCCAATTGAATCAGGAGACAGTACTGCAGATATCACCTGGGCTCACAATAGGCTATTAGGAATCTAGAAAATGTTAGTAGTCATCATAAAGTAATTGAGACATTATAGAAGTTAAGTTGTACAAGAAAGATGATCAGTTCCTCTGCAGTTACTCAGTTCTACCACTTTAAGATCATTAAGTCAATGATTTAGTTCTGAACTTTTGACTTCAATCTTTGGGGCAAAAGCTTTACCCAAATAACTCATATCCTTTGAATACCAGTGCTTCAGAGATTTCCTGGTGACAACCTTCTTTAGCTTTCAGTTTGTTTATCTTCTGATTCGAATTTTTCTGCCTGCCTGCCTGTAGCTAACTCCCTTACTTTCCTTGATGTTTGTCTATGACACAATCTGCCAATTAAGATATTGAAGGTATATATATATATATATATATATATATATATATATATATATATATGCTGCCCTATAGAAGATGTATATGCTCCAGATGTATGTGTTCATGTGAGTTATCTAAAAGTGGTGCATAGGGAGGCCTTGATAGATATCCTAGAATCTTTCCAATCCCTTTTCAAGGGACATTTAAATTTTGTCTAAAGGGGAACAGAAGTGACCATGAGTCCAGTCATTCTCCTCTCCTTTCACAGATGAAAGCAGACTAGAATCACTTCCTTAAGTCCGAGTAAAAATGGCTTGTTTAGGGGCTTGATTTTTTTTTTACATTCAAGAAGTTTTCTTTGTTGCTAAGTCCTGAAGAAATAATAACTCTAAGCAAATATCCTGATTTGGCTCATTCCCACCAAAAGCCAGTTGAACAAAAGACTATCACAAATAGTGAATAGCAACCAAACCTGTTTGTCCAAACAGATAGTGAATGGAAATTGGAAAGGTTATAGTAGTAGTAGTAGTAGTCTCTTGGTAACCAAGGATGACGATTGTCTTTGTGTGTTTTTGTGCACAAAGACACTTGTGCAAGAAGATTTAAGTGGAAAAGTTGATGCACAGAGACAGTCCCACTCTCTCGGCATTGGGAGCCTGGGTCCAGTGACATGAAAAATTGTTACGTCTGGAGACTTCCTCAGCTGCATTGGATAGCAGTATTGTCTTTTGTGCTCCAACAATTAGGAAAAGTTATACAGATTAGAATATACCAAAAATACACAGCATGAATGAGCTCCTCATTTGGATCTTTCTATTACAGTAAAATTATAGGTGTACTCTCATCCAACACTTCCATGCTCAGAAAACCAAAGAAAATATCATATTATTTAGAAACAACAGAGCAGGGGAGAATTGGAAATCCACCAAAGTGTGCATTCTCCTTCCAGAAAAGAATTCAGAGGAAGATGAAGGCAGGGGTATTGGTAAATACCAAGAGCAGAGTCTAGACTTCTAGATGCATTGTGCCTGTGTGTGTGTGTTTGTGTGTGTGTGTGTGTGTGTGTGTGTGTGTGTGTGGTGTGGCCCAGGCAATGTCAAATGCCTTTGGGATTTTAAACCACAACCATTTTAATTCTTACATTTTATAGCTGACCATGAAATTGGGGAAAAACCCTCAAAAAGTTTCTGTGAAATCTCTTTCCTTTCTCTCTTTATTACTTGCTCTATCAGTCAGTTTTGTTTTCTTTTTTAACTTGGCTTCAAAAATACAGCTGCAAGAACGGGTGAGTAAAAAACCTTTTGATTCTCCTTAAATTAAGCTGTTTTAGATCTTAGCAACAGGGCCCTAAAGTCCTGGCTAGCAACTGCCTAAATTAGGACTAGAAAAACCTGGGAAAGCTCTTGGCCTTGTCCTTCTCCCCACGTGTTTACTTTAGAAATATGTGGTTACAACCAGTTCACAACATACTTAATAACTGGCTATTCAGCTCCATGACCAACCTTGTAAAATTTGCATTCTTTTTCTCTCTAAAATTTCTTATACCATGGGATTTATGGCAAAATATAATCAACACAGTACTCCCCCTTGGGATTTTGATTGTTATAGCTGTAATATTGTATTTCTTTAAAAAACCCACTTCTCAGTCAAACCAACCGAGTGTTCCTTCTACTACTCAACAATATGCAGAACTAAATACTTGGCTTGAGCTTATAGAGGAAAGTCAGGGAGAGATAGTAGCTTTTATGAGAAGCATTAAAAGAGAATTAAGAACATTATCAGAAATTCTGGACACAGCTCCTCCTGCCAACTCAGCCTTAGAACCCCCTGATTCTAACCAACCTACACCTCCCCCTGCCCCCTTGGCCTCAGAAAACCCTAATTCTAATCAACCCACTCTGAGTACACACCCCACCCAGGCTTCCAACCCAACACAATCAACTCTAAGTTCACACCCTACCCATACTTCTTATCTTAATCACCTTACTGATTCCTCCAATACAAACACCTCTGTATCCTTTCACACTTTTTCCTTGGCTCCTCCTTTTCATCCTACACAATCTACTTTAAGTTCACATTCCAACCTAAATTCACACCGTACCCCTGATTTTTTTGGCACTATGGAACAACAAACCCTTCCTTTTAATGTGCCCAACTCTTCTATGTCTCAGACTTACCCAATTGAAAATGGAGCAAGAAGTCTAGAAACAGGAGTACCAAATAATTTAGAAAGTTTATTCCCTTTAAGGGAAGTACCCACTTTTAATAAAAATGGAAACTTGATATCTGTAAGACATCATATACCTTTTACCCCTGAGGATTAAAAAAAATTGAAGGAAGGTATGCCATCATTTGAGGACAAACCAATATTAATTATAAAAAAATTAGAGAACATATTCAGAACTTTTTACCCCACTTGGTTGGATGTTGAGAATATATTAGAAGAATTATTAACAAAGAGAGAAAAAATAAAATCGTCTCTCTGGCTAATCAAAAACGAGGTAGAAGAGGACATTATTGGCCATTGGCCAACTGAAGATCCACATTGGAACCCCAATGTTGAACTAGATTACACAAAACTAAACCAGGCCAGAGAAACATTATTGACAGCCATGAGAGCTTGCTCTGATAGACCTGAAAAATGGTCAAAATTTGAAAAAACCCGACAACATATTGATGAAACACCCTCCCAGTTAATGGACAGACTTATTAATGTAGGGTATACATACACGGACCTTGATTTATCCAGAGAAAGAGACATTAGACAACTACATAGACAATTTGTTAAGAATTGTTGTTCAGTGGTAAAAGACTACTTTAGAACTAGCTGTCCTAATTGGGACTCTATGGACCTTGATGAACTAAGGAGAGTAGCAACCTATGTTTATAAAGGTCATGTAATAAGACCTGAGGAAGATGATACATCAGTGGAAGATTTAAAGACAGAAATTGAAATGTTAAAGAGACAATTGAAAAATAAGGGAGAGACTATAGCCCCTTTGAGGGAATTCACAAATAAATTAGTAACTTGCCACTTCTGTGAGAAGGGCCACAAAATGATGGAATGTAGAACCTTTCTTAAGATGATTGGAAGGAATGTGCAGTTTAATAACAGCTTTAGAAATAATAACTATAGAAATGATGATAATGGTCATAGAAACCAGAATTTTAGGAATTTTAGAAATTATAATAATGATTATGGAAATAACTATAATGAATATAGAAATAAGAACTTTAGAAACCAGAATTATAGAAATAGGAATTGGGAAAATGATGACAATGCTCAAAATGAAGAAAATTATGATACCCAACAACAATACATGAGAAATGGAGCTCGTCCAAAAAATACTCGAGGTGCTAATGACCCTAGGAGAGGTGCCCTTCAGGAGGGTGCCCAAGGAGCTTCCCAAAAATAATGATGGTGATTCTTCTTAGACTCTATTGATTTTGTTGATATTAATTAACCTTTTTCAGTTTTGTCTCCACTCCAAATAGTAGGAAAGGATGAACAAAGAACTTAAAACTATGATTGGAAAATTATGCACTGAGACATTTAAAATGGCCTGAAATTCTCCCTCTGGCCCTATTTTATCTTAGAAGCAGGTCTAGAGGAGACTTACACATCTCACCATTTGAGATGCTTTTTGGACAGGCTAAACCTTTTTGCCCTGCATATGCATCACTATTAGGGGGAGATACTACTATTGCTTCCTATATACAGGAGTTACAGCACAAACTACATGAACTTCATGAATCCGGAGCTGCAGTACAAGCCGGACCACTAGACTTTTCTCTGCATGACCTGAACCCAGGAGATAAAGTTTATATTAAGAATTTCAAGCGAACTGGAGCAACTCAACCTTCATGGGAAGGACCATTCCAAATATTGTTAATTACTCCAACATCTATAAAGATTGGAGAAAAGGACTCTTGAATTCACGGCTCACATGTGAAGAAAGCATCTTCTGCTGAGACTGACTGACTGTATCCTATTATATGAATTGGAAATAATAATCCATAGACAAATGGTTGCAGTTTTTCAAGAACACATTGAATTATTGATATTTTCCTTATTTTATTATTGCTTTTCTTTATTTTGATTAGAATATTTGATTTTTTCATTTCTTGTACAAAAGGTACACATAATTTATATTAATATTTTCTGCAGTAATACAAGTTTTATATATTCTTGCTATAATGTCAAAGCATACAAAAGCTTTAAACTATGGGAACCTGCCATTTATTGATAAAATATTATAGTACTATGATTAATGTTAATGTATGATTCCAGAAAAAGGGATAAAAAACAAGGAGCACAAACTTAACCTGAAAAATGCCAAAAAGAGCACACAGGAAATACTAATGTGAGACTCGAGGTTGCGACACTTGACATATGTTAAGTCGTAGGACTTCCTTGTATCTACACTCTTTGTGAAGTACTCATACAAGTACAAAATTTGACTATCATGCTGGCTCCCTATATCCCTGAGAATGACAAAAAAATCAGACGAGGGAATGACGCTTCCCTATCAAAATAGAATTCTAATTCTTTTCTTTCTTATATTATGGCAACTTCCTGTAGTCTTGGCTACAAATGGCTAAATAAAATATTACTGCATTATGTCTTACAGACTTGTGGGATAGAAATTACTTTAAATTGGACCTATACAAGGACCTATTTTGAATTTTTTCCTTATGTTTTTGATTGTGCTTTTTCTCTTCTTTTGAAAATTGACTCATATACCCCCATAACTCAACATTGCATTCTAATCTGAACTGAATGTTTTTTAGCACCTACTTCAGGGGGGATTGTATTTTAATTTAAAATCCAAGAATCTTTGATTTTTTGTTTGAGATTGTATTTTTATAAAAATCCAAGACTTTGATTTTGTTTGAGAAAATATCTTCAAGAAAGAAGCTTGAAAGTCCTAAATCCAGAGAATGAATTGTTACAGAAAGATACGGGAAAACCTACACTTCATCAAGAAGATCAAGGATGAACTTTGGATATGATCGATTGAACTAAACTTTGATTGAACATTTATTGTAAATGTACACATTTATGCCAAAAGGGACTGCCCCTAATTTGGCTTTCTGTCAACGCACCCAGCAAAACATTGGTTTTGCTTTCTTTCTTTTCTATTTCCTCCCTCACTACTCTAATTTCCTCTTAGAAATTTGAATATTGTGTATATCTATAGTTAGAAGTACATTTAAGATTGCAAGATGATTATGTTAAATGAACAATGGGGAGACTAGTCTCCCAATGATCATCAGGGGGGATTGTGAATCTTGAAATTTCTCAGACTTGTGAATGTTAAAAATTTCCCCATTGGGGAATTCTCCATTGGAACAATTCCCTACTGGGAATATTCCCCATTTGGACAGTGAGAACTCTACTTGGATCAGAAATGGGAAGAACTTTACTCCACCCGTACTTAAGACTGCTTTAGGGGAGAAAACTCCTTGCTGAAACAATGAAAGTACTTAAACCCATACTTATAATGAGGCAAAAAGTTCTTTAAGCCATGCCTATCTTTTAGAATTATTACAAAGGGGTGCTAAGTACCTATTAAAGGTCAGGCAACTTGTAAACTTGCCAGGACAAAAAGGTGAGAAACTTACTCAGAGATTCTAATCTACTCAGCTGTGAATTACTCAAAAGTTCACACCTTCTTGTGACCTAAGAATGGTCTGTCCTTTGAAAAACATCTACTGTGATTGGTAAATGTAGGGACTTAGGGGAGGTGACATAGGAGAAAACCCACTATATAAGAAAAAGGAGAGACTGTTGAAAGGAGGCTGGAGATATATAGACTCTTGAGAGACAATCTCTAAGGAGGTCTTTCAAGGGAGGCTGACTCGGGCTAGAACTCCCTCTGGGGAGACTCTGTCCCCCAGAATTCTCGCTTGAACAGATCTTATGGTGAGTGATAACTGACTGACTGATCTTTTCTTTTAGGACTTAGGCCTGGGTTGGCCAGGGCTACCCTGGGCCGTGTAAAAAATAGACTCGAATACAGGACTACAATCCCCATGAGCCTTTGCTCCACTTCCCCAGAATGCCTTGTAATCTCACCTGGGCCAAGATTGAGAAGGTATTTAAGTTGATTCAAAGGCTTTTGAAGGGCTCTTGGCTCTTTTTGGACTTCCGTTTTGGAGCAGACACGGCTCTTTCCATAATGTAGGTGAGGTCTAGGCCTCTGGCCTAGACACGTGTTTTTTCTTATCCTGTATTTTCTTTTAATCCTTAACTTTAATAAACCTCTAAAAAATATAATACTCCTTGCAGAGAGAAACTAATTTCTACCTGCCTCAGATGCCTCAGTCTCCCCATCTCCCCTAAATTTTAATCTTTACAGCCGGTCTATCCTTTCCTCATTATTTCCTTTTTCTCTCTTTCTCTCTTTCTTTAATTCCTCATTGTATTATTAATTAAATTCTCTATAAAACCCAGTTGACTTGGGTATTTGAATAATTGGGAATATTTCCCTGGTGACCACCTTATATTTTGATTTAAAACAAAACACTGTAGTGAAAACATATTTTCTGCAGTCACAATTTACTCACCCACTCTTATATCTACTACAATTTATATCTTCCACTATTTTACTCACTACAGTTTACAACATTAACTCTTTTAACTGCCACAGTTTATGGTAGACAATTATTTTAAATATAACAGCACTGTTATACATGCATCCATATACATATACACTCTCCTCACCACTGTGATCATCATAATCTCCCTTCTGTCATTCTCTTGATGGTTGTAATAGGGCTAAGAAGGTAGAAAAGATATTGGTCTTAGATCAGCCATATTGTTTACTTCCTATTTTCTTCATCCTACATAAAGAATGCATAGCCTTTGGTGACCATGACAGACCATTTGACCTTAAGATACTCGTGTATTATGTTTGGATTAAGCATTCCTGTAGAGTACTGAAAAGTAGCCACAGGATAGATAATCAGTCCCATTAAGAACTACCTGCTTTAAAAGTCCCTCATTCGTTTCAAGTTCTCTGGATCAATTTATTATCAAAAGTATTGAAAATAAGAATGTTAATAAAAGAAAGTGGAGGCAATATTAAAATATAGAACTTGGGAGAGTCGGGCAAAGAGACAGGAGGTCCTGGGTTAAAATCTGGCCTCAGATACTTCCCAGCTGTGTGACCCTGGACAAGTCACTTAACCCCTATTGCCTAGTTCTTACCACTTTTCTGTCTTAGAACCAATACACAGTATTGATTCCAAGATGGAAGGTAATGAGAGGGAAAAAAAGAAAACCAGTTCAGTTATATACAAATGTTAGATGTCAGGTTGAGAGACAGACGGGGGGGGGGGGGGGGAGTGGGGGGAAGGGAGGAGAAAAAGAAGAGAGAGGGAGAGAGACAGAGAGAGACAGAGAAAGAGATTAAAATATATAGTTGACTTGGTTTAGAGAGTGTCTTTTAAGACAAAACAGAAAGCAGGCTGATATCCCTTAAGGAGGCATTAGGAGGGGAAAAACATTATACAAAAGTCGGTCAGAGTTAAATACTCGTAAGAGAAAACAACAAGTGAGGCTTTGGAAGATCTCCCTGCCACAGGCTTCCTGGCTCTTTGCCCTTAGTGGGCGGTCTATTTTCACACTGCAGTGAATGTGCTCAGGGACCTCAGAAGAATGAATTCTTCTTCTTCTCGCCCCAAATGTCCCCTGGGTTTATCATAGCTGCTAGCTGTTAGTTGTAGTTGAAGCAGCAGCTGAGTGAAGAAGTCACTGCTCCTTTATGTTTACTGAAGTCCAAGGAAAGGCCAATTATCCCTGGCTGCCTGTTGTCCTGACACCTTTGAGGCCACCCAATGTGAGTGTGGGAGGCTAGTGCTCTTGCTGATGCGTTAAAATCTGTGATGAAGAGAAAAGTCAGTCCAAGCAGATTGTACACTTAACCTGACAAATCAAACACATTCTAAGCAATGCAGAATTATACAGCATGAATCCTCCAAGACCTGAGAAACTCTCACTACTTTAGGTTACTTGTGAATGTTTAGGGTAGCATATTATGTAACTAACAATCTAAATAAACTCTGATCCAATGGAACTGCACATTGTCAGTCTATAAAGAAGACATAAGTTCATTAGAAAGAAGAATAAATTAATATATAAATATGTAAAGAGAAAAATCAATTAATGTACTGACATTAAAAATTTAATGTGTTCTCAGGATCAAAACAATGGTGGTAATAACAAAAATAGCATTTGTATAACACCTTAAAGTTGGCAAAGTATTTTACAATAACTTAATTTGAATTTCGCATTAAGGCTGGGAGGTACATGATATCATCTACAATTTAAGTATAAGAAAACTGAGGCAGACAGATATTAAGTGACTTGCCTATGGTCACACAACTGCTCAGCATTTCAGAGCTAATAGGTCTTGTGTCCCATATTCTATTCATGCCATCTAACTGCTTCTCTATGTACATGTATCTGTAAAATACATATTCTGAAGTTTATACAAGATGATCTTGAAGAAGAAGGAACTCAACATCTAAAGGGATAATTCAAGCAGGAGATTATGAGTCTTAAGGAGGCTTAGAGGAAGAGAGCAATCTTCCTAGTTTAGTTCCTCATCACCTCTCCTAGGGACTATTAGCCTCTTAGTAGTATATAGTCTCCCCATATAGATCTTTTGGTTTTTTTTTTCCCCTGAAGCACAACTTCTACTACACCATTTCTTTTTTACAATGGTTCCTCTTTCCCTATAAAAGAACACACAAACTCGTATGTTTGGTCCTTTAAAATCTGTCACCAGCATACTCAATTTATTGAATATTATTGTCTTTCACATAATCTACCTAGCAGACAAATGGAACTATGTGATCTTCCCCAGAGTTCTTCCACCTCTCCATTTCCTTTACACAATGTTATTCTGAATTCAGGAATCTGCTTGTTCCTCTCCCTAATTTCTTTCAAAGTTTGGCTCAAATGATACCTCTTACAGAGGCCTATACTTATTCCACTATTTGCAAATTTTCCAACTCAAGCCTATTTTGTACTTACTTTGAATTTAATTTTCTCTAAAGATATTATTTTTGTTGAATATAATATATACTCTTTTGAGGAATTGATTTTTGATTTTAACATTGTATTGCTATTGCATAGCACATGACTCTTAACAAATGCTTGTTGAATAAATGAACTTGGTATTCTGAACATTCCCTTCCCCACTCCACTCCATGATCCCCAATTGAAAAGTAAATTAGGGAGAAAGTAAATATCTTCACTCCATTTTAGAGGACGCAATCGGAAGTGAAGGTTGAATAAAATAAAGATGCAAAGTATCTTAGAATATGTGAAGTGAAACAAATGGAAACATGGAACATGGTATATTGACTTAGAAAGAAAGAATGAGTACAATGATTTAAGAAAAAGAAAAAGAAAGATCTGAAAAATGCATGGTGTAGTTTTCTTTACTCAGAGGGTCTTTGGTTATCAATTAAATTCTGATAATTGAATATTTCCCTGATGATATTCTTTAGGGCAGTACCATCAGGAGAATACTCAAACTGCTAAAAGAAACCACCAGAGAAATGTAAATGAAAAATGAAGGTGGGCCATTTATTGCAGAAGGTAATAGGCAGGCAATCTGCATACTCCTCTGATACCTTTGTGGTATAAGAAGAGAACAAGGAAAGCTTCCAGTGCATCAAGTGGACCTCCTGTGGAAAATTTGTGATAGGATATAAACCATAATCACACAGGCAAAGAGTCTGTGATCTATGTCTCTTAAAGGAATATCCAAATCCATTTCCCTTCATTCATGCATGAACTTAAAGATTATGGGAACTGCAATCAGTGCCAGGAATGATGTAAGGTGCTTTGGATACTGACATTCTAATGGAATAAATATACAAAATATGTACAGAATAGAAATAAAGCGAATATGAACAAATCTTGAGAAAGTAGTTAAATACAAGGTACTTTGAGGAGGAGGGCAATTGAGGTGGAGGGGTTTGACAAAGGTTTTATTCAGAAAATGGAAAGCAGCAGCATATGTAAGGAGCATAGAAAAGAAATCAGGAGAAACCTAAACCGGCATTCAAATCTCACTTTGTAGATTTAGTTTGATACTTAATAACATTTTTGACCATGGACAAGTCTCAAACCTTTCTACATTCCAGCTTTTTCATCTATAAAATAGGTATAATACCTCTAACAGTTAACCTACCCCTCATATTTGTTCAACACAATGTGGTAGTGTGTATTATATGTTTTAATGGAGAGAAATTATGGCATTGATGGTGAACCTTTTAGAGACCACATGCCATAACACCCTTCCTGAGACTGAGTGCTGTGACCCCCAACCCCCTTTACTCCGGACAGGGCAGGAAGACAAGGAGGGAAGTGGCCCCAGTACTCCACTCAGGGGAGGGAATAAGCACTTCCATTGGGCTCCTGGGCAAAGGGGCAGGGAGGAATGGTGGAGAGGGGGAAGTGAGAATCTCTGCTGCGTCACTCTGCCTTTCTAGTAACTAACTCTGACAGGTGATGGCACATGTGTCCACAGAGAGATCTCTATGTGCCATCTTTGGAACACATACTATAGGTTTGCCATCACAGGATTAGGGAATTTTCCTATCTATAAAATAGGACTAGAAAATGGATTGGACCCTCCAAAGACAGTGCTTTATAATTGTGTGCTATTTATTTAGGAATTAATTGAACTATGAAATAAATAGGTTTATAAAAGTATAGTTGAATAAAAGAATTAAGCCCACTCTTATAATCAGAGAGATGCAAATGAAAACAACTCTGAGGTATTACCTCACACCTAGTAGATTGGCTAACATGACAGCAACAGAAAGTAATGAATGCTGGAGGGGATGTGGCAAAGTCTGGACATTAATTCATTGCTGGTGGAGTTGTGAATTGATCCAACCATTTTGGAGGGCAATTTGGAACTATGCCCAAAGAGCAATAAAAGACTGTCTGCCCTTTGATCCAGCCATAGCAATGCTGGGTTTGTACCCCAAAGAGATAATAAGGAAAAAGACATGTACAAGAATATTCATAGCTGCACTCTTTGTGGTGGCCAAAAATTGGAAAACAAGGGGATGCCCTTCAATTGGGGAATGGCTGAACAAACTGTGGTATATGTTGTGATAGAATACTATTGTGCTCAAAGAAATAATAAAGTGGAGGAATTCCATGGAGACTAGAATAACCTCCAGGAATTGATGAAGAGCAAAAGGAGCAGAACCAGGGGAACATTGTACACAGAGACTGAGACACTGTGATACAATAGAATGTAATGGACTTCTCTATTAGTGGCAATGCAATGTCCCTGAAAAACCCAGAGGGATCTATGAGAAAGAACACTATCCACATTCAGAGGAAAAACTCTGGGAGTAAAAACACCAAAGAAAAACAACTGCTTGATGATATGGGTCAAAGGGATATGAATGGGGATATAGACTCTAAATGAACATCCTAGTGCAAATACCAACAACATGGAATTCTGATCAATGACACAAGTAATACCCAGTGGAATTGCATATTGGCTATGGGAGGGGTGGAAGGAGGGGAGGGAGGAATAGAAAATGCTTTTTGTAACCAAGGAATAATGTTTGAAATTGACCAAATAAAAAAATAATATTAAAAAAAAGATGTGGGAAGAAGTAACCAAAGAAAGGAGTGAAGCTCCTTTCACAGAAACCATTAGGAATAAGTTAATTTCTGTCTTGTCTGTGTAGAATTAGAATTTTGCTTGCCCAAACTCTCTTTCTCAGCTTCCCATGTTCCTTCTCACATTGTAAGCTAACGTAGGGAGGCTATATTTTTGTGTAGCTCCTCCCTTGTGCTCTTCCTCCCAGAAATGTGGCTGGTAGAGGTTGGGTGAGTGCCAGGCAGGAGAATTTTACTGATGTGTTATTTACTTAGTTTTTTCTTTTGTTCTTTTATTTCTTCTACTTCTAGTGAATATTAATAAACTTTATAAAATATAAAAAAATAAAAATAAAAGGATTAAACCCAGAGAGGACCCCATCTACTCTATGGGTTCTGGTAATAATCTCTGAATTGGATTTAGTAAAGTTGGTACCCTGTCCTAGATTCAGATGAAAGCATCCTAGATCTTTGAAAATCATTTGATAATATGGAATGCCATGAGTATATTATCCTATGAGAAATAGTTATCTTGCATAAGAACTCTGCATAGTTATATAACTACATAGTTATATAAAAGTTATTAAAACATAATAATTCATTAAAGAGGGCTCGTTGGTCTTGTATTCAATTATTGCCTTTGTAACTTCCTGGTCATATGATTTAATATTCCATGCCTTAGGTAATTTTCTAAAACTATACATTACAGATAAGTATTTGCAATGATCACACTTAGTCCTGGGTAACAGATACCATTATCTCCGTTTACTAGACAGGTGGTATATTAAGAGTTATGCCACATTGGATACTATCAAACAGCAACTTTTTAGTGAATTTTATTTTCTTTTATTCATTAATCTTAGTGCTTTCTCTCTGAGATTATATTTTTTTGGCAGCAATCTCTTCAAGAACTTTTTTTGTCCTTTCTCAATTATGGTCTTGACTACTGTAACACCAATCTTTTTTCTATGAAGAAATGGTTATTGAAAATAGACCATTTTTATTCATTCTCTCAGTTCTGTAACATTCTGCTCATAAATCACTAAATCTCCTCCACTTCCTAATTCACCAAAGGTCAGTATGGGAGACAAGGTTTTCAAAGCAGCATGAACAAACACATTTCTGGTGACTTTGTAAGTGTCTACCAGAAATGCCACCTGAGACTTCTGCTTTGGTCTCAGTGTGCTCAGACAACTTAACAAGGTCTTATTGAAAAATAACGCTACATGTAAATAGCTAATAAAGTTTTCAGTTGTTTTCAGAGTAACCTTTTGAAGCAGGTAGTATAGGCAACTTTTATCTCCACTTTTAGAAAAGGAAAGTGAATGACTTCTCCATGATTATGGCTACTGTATAAGTAAGGTTCAAACTGAGGTCACAGAAAATTCTTCTTTTTACCCATTAAACCATGCTACCTATCAAAACTGAACATGACTAGAGAGTACTATCTGGGATATGTAAGATAGGGTTTTAGAAATCTTAACTCTAAATGGTAAAATATTTCTCTAATTCACTTTTTTTGACAAATCCATTTTGAAATTCAGCTCTCAAAATATTGAGTTTCATTCAAATATATCCTGGCAGGGAAGGCATACATTGATACACACACACACACACACACACACATATACGTATATAAAATATATATATATTTACCTCAATGGTTTGGCCAAAGTATCTTCCCCTTTACTAATCTGTGAGTGGCATAGAAACATATTATAAAATAATCTTTGAGGTAAAATATTGTTGGATCCACAGATTTATAGAAATTTAGAGTTAAAATGGAACCTGAAAGTTTATCTAGCCTAACTTTTTTTTTTTTTAACCCATACCTTCCGTCTTGGAATCAATACTGTGTATTGGTCTTTTCAGGACTGTTCTTTAACTGGTACTCAATTCTCACTAGCAGCTCCAAGAAGCTATAGGTACAGTAGCCATACCTTGTACAATCAGCTGAAGTCAGCCCTGTGGAACACTTAGAGCTTGGTCAGACATGAAAGACACCAAGGTCAAGCAGTGCATCCTAAGTAATCACCAGTTGTCTTGACTTTGGACTTGCCCCTGGATTTTAATGACTCTAGAAGAGAATGAATCTGATGACTTTATGTGACTGACTCACTTAAATCCAATTCACATGAAAATCTAGACATCACCATGGGAAGTACCAATTAGGCAAGGGCTAATTTTGAAACTTCTTCTGACTCTAATTAGCTCTTTCATTGTGAGCACATCACTCCATTTTCAAAAGCCTTTGGTCCACATCTTTAAAATTGGGGAATATAATGCAGGTAAGACCTATGACACAGAACTGTTATGAGTATCACATGTTGATGCAAAGTGCTTTTTAATCCTTCAAGTGTTTTGTAAATGTTTGCCATTAATAAGTATATAATTAATTTATATAATATAATATAAATAATATATATTCACTTGGGAATATGTGCTAAATTATAGATTTTTGGGTAAGTGAATATAAAAGAGAGATGGTCTGCTGGGGAAACCAAAAAATGCAACATACATCATTGTTAAGGGTAAAATTAGGGTTGTTGACTGGATATATTATATTAGTGGTTGCCAGGGATTTAAATTCAATCCCAATAAAATATTCAAGTCAGTTTGGGATTTTTATGGTGGTCTAATGACAATAGAAGGAAGAAATCAAAAAGAAGAGGGTAAGGGTAGGAGATTTTCTCAGGCCTGGAGTAAATCAAACGGAGTTCAGAGGCCTCAGCCAAGGGGTCTTCTCAGAAGATTAATTCTAGCCTGGCTTCCAGCCACGAGGCCTCCTCAGAAATGAGGGGCCTCTTGGGAAGATAGTCCTTTTTAGGAAATCAAGGAAAGGAGGAATCAGCCTTACCACTCACCAAGGTCTCTCAGGGAAGATGCCTCACTTAAACCACACTATAGAGCCAAACACCACAAGCATGCCAAAACAACACCCAGAGCTCCCAATGCCAAGAGAGCAATCACAGGAAGTGATGTAGGATGTATAGAAAGTTCTTAACATCACTTCCTTTGTATCACATGTACCAATGATGGCTTAATCTTGGCTTAGGACAGCCCAGGGGTCAGTCAATTGTTTCTGATTGGTCATAAGCCATCCTTCTCACAGTTAATACTTAAGTGGGGGTGTATATATTCCTGTTTGCTAGAATTCTAAAGACCAAGCAGGGTGGAATAAATCTAAAATTCACATCATCTTAAACCTAGTTTGTGAATTAGGAAATGAGACAAAAGGAGATTCTTTGTTGTTAGAAACTGCATCAACTTACACATAAGCCTGGGTTATCCAAACAACACTTATCATATCTTATTTTTGATTTGCTCTTATTCAGTCATTTCTGTCATGCTCCTCACTTCATGACCCCATTTGAGGTTCTCTTGGCAAAGATACAGGAGAGGTTTGCCTTATCTTTCCCTAGATCATTTTATAGATGAAGATACTAAGGCAAACAGAGTTGAATGACTTGCCCAAGGTCACGTGGGTAGTAGGTGTCTGAGGCTGGATTTGAAGTCACTAAGATAAATCTTTATGCTCTATCAATTATGACATTTAAATTTCTGCTGCAGTTATTAGTAAATATATTTATCATCTTCACTAGATTGTAAGGTCAATGAGATGTTTATAGGTATTATTACTTTGTATATCTTTATATCCAAACTCAGTTACCTACTCTATAAACAATTGTTCAACTGATCGATCGTATACCAGAAAGACCACGTGATCTGAAGTCTGTGAACTTGGACTGAGACCTTACCTCTGTGCTACCTTGGTCAAATCAACAAACCTCTAATTTGTTTTTTGTTTTTTTGTTTTTTTTCTAATCTTTAAAATGAATGGGCTGAAGTAGATTTCTTCTAAACCCTACTTTCATTCTAAATCTATGGTTCCTTGAAACCTGTAAGCCACTACTCTATGGAAAAGAAAGGAAAGCATTGGAGTTCTCCTTTCATCACATGAAACTAACTGTTACAGTAAATTAAGCATTTATTTTTATTTATGCTAATTATGTATACAGTATTTTAATGATATCATTGGCAGCTTATAACAAGGAAATGCTGTGTACATTATAAGCTGGTGATTAAAGCTCACTAATAAAAAGGTAATAGCATGCATTCTCAAGTCCTCCATATTTGAAAGACCCTGGGCTTTTCACTAAACTTATTGACCCCTTACTTTTTATGTCAATCAAATAAGTATGAAGTAGATGCCTGTTTGGGAAGTTAAGAATGGATTATATAATGTCACACCACAAGCCTTTGAACTCCACCTTTAAAAAAATGCAGGAAATTAAATATTAATGAGATTTTACATTTGAAATGTTATATTTTGTTCTTTTTTTAATCTATATTATTATTATTATATCAGAAAAAATATAGTCATGTAATCATTTTAATTCCAACGTTATTTCTTTGCTTCAGAAGTCTTACCTCCAATACATATTTTCAAAATACATTTCTAGAAGTAATATTAATTAAGAATATGAATACAATGGTTTATAAAGGAAATATAATAAAAAGTCAATGGTATCATTGTAAGTTGTTTCATTAACACTGTGCCTTGTTGTCTCCTATTATGTCCAAATAAAGTAACGACACATCCTTGACCTGGATTTGGATTAATCACCCATGGACTTCCTTACCTGGCTTTATTTCTTGTCTTCATTCCTTACACTGACAAAATGCTGTATATAAAGAAACTGTATGGTTTGATTTTTCAAAGATTTAATGTATCAACTGAAACTCTGCTGAAGCTTATAGGAAATTTCCCTCCCCCTTTCTTTTCAATATGTTTTTGGACCAGATCTGTGATTTCATTAGTATTAGTAGAAATGTAGCTTAAGCCAGGAACATGAAACAACTCACTTTTCTTTTCTTTCCACTCCATTATATGGCCTTATGAAAGGAACCTACAATCTTGTCCTATTACTCACATTTTTACTCTGAGGTCAACTTTCTATCTGTTAAAATATTGCTTCCCATAAGTTAGGAGAAAGTCTTCATATTAATTGCCATGTAGCCAATATGTTTACTTTGGTTGTTTTGATAACAGATTTAGATGATTGTATGGTAATCAAATCAACTTTCAGATATATGTGGTCTTTGGCATAGTAGAAAAAATCAAGGCATGAAAGGTAAAACCATATGTTCATAGATAGGCATTACTGAGGTTAATTCAAAAGAATAATTTGGCATCTACCTTTTTCTGTTTTCAAAACCTAACAAATTAGCAATATTAGGTATATAATACATTTTAATCAATCAGTCAATCACAATATGAATCATGCCCTAGCAATACAAGTAATATGTAGAAAATTATTAATTTACATAATCAATAACAGAACAATGTATTGATGACAATTTATAGACATTGGAAGTTATATGTATAATCTAATCCTCTAAAGAATCTTTTGAATATTTTCTTCCTATTGCTCTTATGGAAATGCTATCTTTTTATTTGAAACACTAATACAAAATTCTTATTGATAACTGCAACTATATTTCTACATATATAAACATGTACATATTTGTCTGTCTGTCTATCTATCTATCTATCTCTCCTCTTTAAAACCCTTGACTTATTAGATGGGGCAAATGGTACCATTAATGGAGATTTAGGAATGCCTGATAAATGACATAGACCACATTATGGTTAAGAGTATGTTTCTGCTACAAAGAGAAAGGAGGCCTGAGGCTGGACTGGTGACTCTTACTTTTCACAGCTATTCCAGTGAGTTCATGTGGTCTCAATAGAACATAAAAGTCCTGGATGGTTCCACTGAATGGGCTACTTCAGGAGGACACACAGTTGTCCTGATTAGTCTCAGGGTAATTGTACAGGTCATTAAGATATTTAGGAAGAGTTATAGTATTTCACAGATGTGAGGTTAAAAGTATAAAACTGAAAAAGAAAACTTCAGGGTTGCTTCATCCATATTTCTCCCAAAAGAGATTTTTTTTTCTTCTGGGACTTCTCTAATTCTCTGCTTCTTGATCTCTCTGTCTCTCTGTCTGTCTGTCTCTCTCTCTCTGTCTCTCTCTCTCTTATTCTCTCTCTCTCTCCCTCCCTCTCTCTCTCTCCCTCCCCGCTCTCTCTCTCCCTCTCTCTCTCTCTCTGTGTCTCTGTCTATCTGTCTGTCTGTCTGTCTGTCTGTCTGTCTGTCTGTCTGTCTGTCTGTCTGTCTATCTGTCTCTCTCTCTCTCTCTCTCTCTCTCTCTCTCTCTCTCTCTCTCTCTCTCTCTCTTCTCCCATTTTGTGCTCCTGTTTCAGAATTGGCTAATGAGCTTTCATTGCAGCATCTTGGACATTCTCCAAATATATCTGTATCCTGATGTTTTTCGAGTATACTTTGCAAATAAGGGGCAATGTTCTTTGAATCATAACAGCATTAGTGTTTTGTGAAGGACAACACAATATTTATTAATAATGGGTAGTATTTGGTGTGGTTAAAGAATATCATCAAGACAAAAGAACATCCAAGATGATTCATGCACAAGCTATATGAAAGCTCATTATCAGATCCTGGGGAGAACAAAAAAATAAGCACAAACTTACAATCCTCATTTAGCATCCCAATATTTCAGTGCCATTTCTGACCATAACAACATGCAGAAGGAAATACAAAATGACCTCAAGAGAGACCCATGAAGCATGTTGCTTGTTACTATTACTGATTGTTCTTGATAGTTTTACTACTGGATGTCTTTGGTTTCATGTTTCAAAAATGATGAAAATGTAATCTTGGAATTTTAGGGATTCTTTTCACTGACTGTCATGCAAATAAAAATGTTATCTATGCATTAATTTTTTCTGGTTTACTCTCTATATGTCAAAAATGACCTTTGCCTTAAAAAGTACTTTCTTTGAAATGAAATGTAATGAGATGGATTTTTAGTTTCTTATTACATACTCAGATGTGAAATTGATCCAAGATATACTTTTTATTTGGCCAAAGTTTTAATATATACGACTATAAAGCTTACAAAAGAAGAGGAGAGGATGGAATCTGTCATTATTTATGGAAATATCTACTATTCATGAAGCCATCTGTTGAAAATGATTCAACTTTGAGAAGTGTAATAAAATTTAAAATCACGATGTCAGAAAACCATGCATTTCTCCAATAGAGAGTATAACAAATGCCACTTGTTTTTTAACTTGTATAAATCATTTGACAGATTGAGAGATAAAGACAGATTAGATTTCTTAAGATTTTCCCCCTGGTTATATTGATTCATTCTATTTGTTCATTTTCAGTCCCTTCATTATTCATCATTTCTATTTGTTGCTGTTTCTCTTTCTTTTAATATTTTTTAAAGTTAAGGAATAGTAAGTAAAACTAAATATTTTTATGTTTGAAGAATAGCAATGTCCAATTTGGAATCTTTTTAATAACTGCTACTTTTCTGTGATTGGAGTTAAGCTATTTTTAGGTGACTAGAAACACATATATATGTTTCTAGTCTCTATATGAGAGAGAGAGAGAGAGAGAAAGTGAGAGAGAGAGAGAGAGAGAGAGAGAGAGAGAGAGAGAGAGAGAGAGAGAGAGAGAGAGAGAGAGAGAGAATTCTGACTGTGTAATAAGGTAAATAAGCTGGGGAAAGTACTGTTCTTAAGGACACAAGATATGAGTTCTAATTTCAGTTATGTTTCTTTCAGCATCATTTTGGGCAAGTCATTTAATTGTTCTAATTTATTTCCTCATGATAGTATTAACTATTATTATTAGCATTGATATGTCATTTTAAGGTTTGAAAAGTATTTTAAAAATCTTATTTCTTTTGGTCTTCCCCATAACTTGTGAAACGTATTTTTATTGCAATCTCATTTTATAGATTAAGAAAGTAAGGTTAAGTGATTTGTCAAGGACCTCAAAGCTAGAAAGCATGTGAGGCAGAAAGTGAACACATCCTCCTGACTTCAGCTATAGAACTGTATCTAATAGGTCTTATTTATAAAGAATGAGGATTAGAGTCTATGATCTCTAAGATCACTTATTACTGTGGAATTCCATTATTTTTCTTCAATTTCAGTGAGACAGATCTAAATTATCTTCTATATGGAAAGCTATCATAGTCTTTTACAAGCCTCCTTTCCTTTATTGACTTCTTTGACCCCTGTGCATTTAAGAAAACAACTTGCAAGTAACATTCTTTAGTTATCTTCATTAGTTTACTGAAAAATTTTTCCCTTCTAAAGCCAGAGAACAAACACTTATTTGGTCTGGATAGTTTCCTATCACTTTCTATGGAGCTATGACCATTATGAATGGAGAAGAACCCTGCTTTGGAAAGGATAAAGAGTCCAACCATCCTTGGCTGTTTAGTAGAAGAAATGAAATAATAACAGTAAATAATTCATTATTCTCTTGCTCAGCTAAGTTCAGAGGCATCTTCTCATAGGACCACCAATGATTGGCTCCATCCTCCTCTTGTAGCCAGAATACCTTTCTGCTACCAATACTACTCACCATTTAGCAAAAGGGACCCACTGTTTCCCTCTGAACAATCTCTCTTCTGAGGCACATGTTCACTTGCTGCATCTGACCCTTTGTGTTGCATGTTATGCTCCCTTAAATCTTAGCTTATTTTGTTAAGATGCATCAAATAATGGTCTTTTGACTCTTGTAAAAGTCTCCTCTGATAGGTTTTTGTTCTAGACTATTTGATTTTTCTATAGACTAGGGTTAAATATTTTCCTTCTTCCCTCTTGTAACCCCATCCTGGCCATTGCCCATACCTCCAAGATATGAAATCTTTCTTGCTGATGACATCTGTTCCCAAATAATTTTACTCGGGTATACTATGAAAAACAGGAAATCAGCAAAATTCACTTGAGCAAGACATTTCTCTTCCTTCTTAATACCTGAACAATGTCTACCTCTGGGCAAGATTTTTCTGGGTAGCTGAAGCTACCCAGAAAAGTTCATTGCCAAGAATCAACCAATCATTGAATTTCTTCATTTGAAAAATGTTTTGTCCATATCTTTTGACCATTCATGAAGCTCAAATTTGATATTAGTACCTCTAACAAGGAAATTGAGTGCTTTGTGATTTTTTTTTATTTTTATTCATGTAGATCCTGAAGACATTTCAATCTAAAGTTAAGATTCTGAATATTTTGCCCATTCCAGATATCTAGGTATATATATATCATTGATAGAAACTATAGGTAAGGAAAATTCCTCTATTGATTCTGCCTCGAAGGAATTTTAAGAGAAAGTTCTTATTTACCAAATCTCCTTTCCCCTAAAATTGCAAATTCATTTGTGCCTGGGGAAATCCATAACTTCCTTGAAATCCCTTGTTTGGAGGGAGATATAATAATATTTATCAGCACAATATTTTTGTCTCATTTGATGCCCTAATGTGGGGAAATGCCAGTGACTTAGAATGAATTTCCTTCTTTATGACTGACCATGACCTCCTTTTTAACTACCTTGAGCAAATGAAATATTTAAGAATCATGAACCCATTCAGGATGCCAAAGTTTTATCTGAAAAGTATATTTAAGAGTACAGGTAAGCAGCAGTGTATGAGAATTAAAGAAGCAGAGAAAAGTTTTTGAAGAGATGTTTTTCTTGAGTTTCATCATTTGAAGCTATGATAGAAAAAAAATAGCTAGTGTTTTCACAGTAGTTTCTAGTTCTGTATGGCATTGCAATTCGTCCCAATTACTTCTCCAATGTTCTTCCTCATATTATTCCATTCCTCAAATTAACCATTATCATTTATGTAAGGCAAACTGTGCCCATACTAATTAATATATTAACTCAATTACTTCTTTCAGAGAAATCTCTTAAGTCCCTCCAAAAGAAACCATATTTCAGTTAAAGTTTGAAATCTTTCGTCTTTCATTTGGAGCACTTCACAATATATATATATATATATATATATATATATATATATATATATATATATATATATATATATATAACTCCCAGTTTCCAGTTTTTAATTCTTTTCATATTGCTCCTGTTCCACAGTATTCATTCCAGTTATGCTGGCCTCATAGCCATGTTCTATTCTCAACATTAACATTCTATCTCTTATCACTGTGCCTTTGTACTTGTGTTATTTCTTTTTAGAATCTCAAAGTGTAGTTCAGAGACAACCCTTTCCAAAAAGGCTTCCCTTACTTCCTCCATTGTTCACATTCTCCACTTTCTGAAGTCACTTTGTATTATTCTCTATATATTCTGATTTACTTTTCTCTCTACATATTGTATTCATTGCCACCACTACTCCTACACAAACATACAGACACACACAATACAATGTATATTCCTTAACGAAATCTTTTGTCTTTTATTCTCAATATTTTACATATAGTATACAATAAATGTTTGTTAATTTGAAGTGATTCCTTTCTGAGTCCCAGGACTACTCAAATTTTCAGAAAACCTTGGAAAAGCAAAATCAAATCCTACATCTTTTTCTTCTACCAATCAGAGAATTTAGAATGAATTTAGAAATACAGAAATAGTCTAGGGTGGAATGATACTGTAACATAGAGTTCACTTGGCATAACTGAGAATGGCTGTGAGAAAATGGCACAAATTTCTAGCTGTGTTAGTTGCCAAGCCTTTGGGTAAATTATAGACATTTTAGACATAAATGGTTATTTCCTTCTGTGCCTTAGCTAAAGGAACATCATTTACCTGATTCATGCCAGGCAGAAAACTAGACAATCCAGTGATCATCTTTAAGAATTTTCCTATGAAAAAGTTTATATATTGGAAGATTTCTTCTTTGATGATAGTTCTAGCTTATTACAGAATCAGAATATGACAACTTTTTTCAGGAACATTCAATTTAATTTTTTATAGGTTTTTCCTAATAAATTTTGAAAACAAGGAATTTTCCATGGGACAAAGTACAAAAGTGGTTAAATTAAAGAATAAAATTATTTATTGTTTTAAAATATAGCACTAGAATTTTATATGTATCAGTCTATGAAATATTTGTGTTTCGTTCATTATTACATTATATTTCTTTCAGGGAATACACATCAAAAATGGAGGCGACAACATACAAATTATTAATTAAATATGAGATATTTACAGAGTAGATAAAGGATCTTAAGGGGGAAGGAAACTGGGAGGATTAGAAAAGGTCTCTTGCAAAATGTAAGATTTGAAATTAAGTAATGAAGTAATACAGGAAATCTAAGTGGCAGAAGTGAAGGGGAAGGACATTCCAAACATGTAGGACAGGCATGGAAAAACCATGGAAGTGGCAGATGGAACTTCATGCTTGAAGAACAGGAGGAAGGCCAGAGTTGCTAGATTGTAAATTTAGGGCAGAAGCAACATATTAATGGGCATTTGACAAAAGTCAGTGTGATAACACATCAGAAGCAAACATAAATTAGATAAAGCGTTGCTTGGAGTGTGTGTGTGTGGGAACCTTATCATTTTGATTTCTCCTTTAAGTCTTTTAATTTCTTTCCATTGAATCTTTCCATACTTCCATTGTTAGCTCCTCCTGGTTTACATTTTGATTTATCATCTCCTTTACAATGTTACAAACTGTGTTTAGACTTATTGGTCTTCCTTGAAGAGCTATAAAATGGTCTTCCATATTTTACTAATAGTCAATTGCATTCTCTTATTTCCATTATAGTTCCTAGTTTTCTCTTTTACACTCAGCGTGGAGTGCTTCCCTGTTGATACGGCACAGATGATATATGAAAAATATGAACAGAAGTAGTATCAAGCCTAAGAGTGATGTGTTTGGCATCAGTAACTATGACCAATAATGAGGAAGCTCAATGTTGTTAGTCACACAAAAAAATTTCATGTCTTTTGGACAAGGTGTGTGTTTAAAGAAAAGTACAAATCTAAAGTAAGATGACTGTTCTTGGTATATATTGATTTCCTTTACATTCCTACCCTGTTCCTTGTGCTTATAGTCCAAACAATAAAGATTGTTTAGAGTTTACCTGGGGTCATCATGTCTGTATACTGCATTCTATTTTTTTTACTATAACACTTAGAGCAATATTATAAGGCAAAATATAAGAGATCATTTGCCTTGGAAACAAGATCAATTGCTCTGTATAACCCATATATGCTTATTTTATGACATTATAACTTATTATGATTCTCATTAAAGAAGTTATATTAACACATCTGCTACTCACACAGAATTCAGCATTATCTATAATTAGTAGGAAATATTGTGTGTGTATGTTTGTTTGTATGTATGTATATGTGCATATTTGGGGAAAGTCCATGATATCAGAATAATCACCAGCCATACTAGTATCCAGGGAACTCTTTACTAAAACTTAAAACAATTAAAAACAGTTAAGGCAGACACTGACACTGATGTTCCAGTGACAACTTAAGGATGCTAGCATAGGTGGAGATGTACCCTAGTCCTCAGCACCCTGGGGAGATACCCTGGGATACTTCCTTGTGATACTGAGACAGTGATTCTAGGACAATGTGATGCTACCTTTAGGTGAGAAACAAGATAGAGGTAGATGAGGGAAGAGCTGATATGGTTTTTCAAACACTATTTCTTTTAAAAGTTTATTTTATTGATGTCTTTTGTCTTGATATTCCAATTATGTCTCATTGTCATCCCTCTCTGAATTATTTTTTAAATAAAGAAAACCAAGCAAATATTTAATAGGAAAGGTTTGTTCCACAGAAAATTATGCATTGTTGTAAAGTTGGGTTTTTTTTAAGTGCTTGAGTTGGAAAATGAGAGGGTGTCCATTGATTGGTGAAAGGCTCAACAAATTGAGCCAAATCCATGTGAATTGGAACATCTAGGAATTGATGCACAGTGAAAAGAGCAGAACGAGGAGAGCATTGTACACAGAGACTGGTACACTGTGGCACAATTGAATGTAATGGACTTCTCTACTAGCAGCAAGGCAATGATCCAGGATAATCCAGAGGAATTTATTACAGAGGAACACTATCAACATACAGAGAAAGAACTGTAGGAGCAGAAACGCAGAAAAAAAAACATGATCAATCACGTAGTTTGATAGGGATATGATTAGGGTTTGGGCTTTAAAAGATCATTCTACTGCAGATATGAATAAAATGAAAATGGGTTTTGAACAATGATACATGTATAACCCAGTGGAATTGCTTGTCAGCTCTGGAAGGGAAGGAGGGGGAAATCATGAATCATGTAACCATGAAAAAATATCCTCAATTAAAAAAAAGAAGAAAAAAGTGCTCGTCAAAACTAATTAAGGTGTTAACTGATTCTAATGGTATATACAACATTTAAAATCCATAGTCTTCTACCTCTGCAAAGAAGAGAAAAAGGTACATCATTTTTCCTATAGCATTAGAGTCCAAGCTAAGTTAATACTTTGTGGCATAGTAGTCAATGTACATATTGTTTTCTTCATTCTGCTTCCTATACTATGTATCTATAAAAAGTATGAATAATACAGAGAGGTATGGGAGGCTTACATAAACCAATACAAAGTAGGGAAGACAGAAATATATATGGATATATCTGCAAAGGTAGTTGATGGGAAAACAAAGGATATCATATCTACCTATGTTACACACATATATCTCTTTCTTTTCAGACAATATTTTATGTCATATTTTAAGTATATATATAAAATTATATTTTACAATATAAAATATTTACTATGTATATTTCAAATACATATATAATAGCATATGCAAATTCAAAATTTTTATTTTAAGTATGTATATAAAATTTTATATAAGTTTGTATATAAAATTAGATTTTACAATATAAAATATTTAATATATATAATATTTCAAATACATATATAATAGCATGTAAAAATTCAAACAAAACCAATTTTTCATTTGCACCATCTTTTAAAATGATTATTTTATTTTTCTTTCAGTCATCAAATACTATACATTATACCTGTGATGGTGAACCTATAACACACATGCCAAAAAAGCATGCTGAGACCTCTCTATGGGCACATGCTCATCTCCCACCAGATTTTTTTTTTTTACTAGAAAGGTAGAGGAACTAGATGGAACTGCTCCCTTCCCCCTCTCCATAATGCTGAGAATGTTTTTTTCACTTGACCCACCCCTCTGCCACTAGCCCAATGGGAGTGCTGTGCCCCTTATCTGTGATAAGGTGGGTGGGTCCCAAGTGGCAGAGCTAGAGGTGAGCTAAGTGCTCAGGCCACTCCCCTCCCTAACCCTAAATTAGTTTCTAATCCTAAATTCTTTTCTAACCCTAACCCTAACTCTAAGGACATTTTTTTTACTTGAACTGCTCCTCTGCCCAGTCACCCAGTGATAAATTGGGGATAGGGGGAGTAGAGGGAGATGGGGTGAGGAAGGCAGGAGTGAACACTCAGTGGGGGTGGAGTAGGCATAGCATGCACTGTCTAGGTGGGGGCCTGGGCATAACATGCAGTGAATAAGTTCACCATTGCTGCCTTAGATCAATGCCCCACTTACTACCCCATCTTCCGTATAGTTTTGCATACAAATAAATCTAGACAAAAATTAACAAATGGAATTAATGACAAATAGGAATGATATTGCAATAAAAAGAAATATACATATGCATCTTAGAATGGGCAAAATGTCATTTTTCTTTTTCTTTTATTCCCAATCTAGAATATGCCAGGATGCATACAAGGAAACAATTACTGTATACTGGCAAACTGATCTAAAATCACACATCAGTTTGGCAGTGTATTTTTTCCCTAGTTACTTATTTATTTTTTTAATTGAAAATTTTTATTTAATTAATGAATTTAAAATTTTTTTATGATTACATGATTCATGTTCTTCCCTCCCCCCCACCCCCCAGTAGCTGACACATAATTCCACTTGGTTTTACTTGTGTCATTGATCAAGACCTATTTCCATATTGTTCATAATTGCTCTAGGGTGATCATTTAGGGTCTACATCCCTAACCATATTCCCATCAACCCTTGTGATCAAGCAGTTGTTTTTCTTCTGTGTTTCTATTCCTATAGTTCTTTCTCTGAATGTGGACAGTGTTCTTTTTCATAAATCCCTCAGAATTGTCTTCAATCATTGTGTTGCTGCTAGTAGAGAAAGAAGTCCATTACCTTCATTTGTACCACAGTGTATCAGTCTTTGTGTACAATGTCCTTCTAGTTCTGCTCCTTTCACTCTGCATCAATTCCTGGAAGTCATTCCAGTTCACATAGAATTCCTCCAGTTAATTATTCATTTGAGCACAAAAGTATATCACCAACAGATACCACAATTTGTTCAGCCATTCCCCACTCAGAGGGCATCCCCTCACTTTCCAATTTTTTTGGGCAGTGTATTTTTGGATTTTGAATTAAAATTATGAATTTTAAAGAGATGCATACCAAAACAAATTTAGACATTGATATAGTCTTGTTAGCTTAAGTTCCTTTCCTAAAGAGATGAGATGGGGAATTTGTAAATAGAACCAGCTAGAATGAATAAAAATTGATGGGGGGCGGGGAGGATAGACAAATGGAATCTTCTACCACTTAAGTTTATCCTTATCTACTCTACTCATAATTTGGTTCATTTGAATTTGATTTACCTAGATTGTTACATTTTCAAACATATAAATAACGTTTTTGTTCAGCATAGGTTAAGCTCCCCCAACTCCCACCTTCTTGTCATTTTGAACCATCCCTCTGCACCAGGGCTGATTGCCTAGAGGTAAAACTTAAGTTGCTGAGTAGTGCAATAAAACCAAGTAAAAAAGAAAGAAAGAAAAGGAAGAAAAGAAAAACAGTGAATTTTTAGTTTGAGGACGTGAGTGCAAAATCCTAACATTGAGATTTGGAGTAAATTGTATAAGTTCTTTAGACATCAGTTTTCTCAACTATAAAAATAAAGGATTTCCTATTCCCATAGTCAGCAGGCATTGAAGTAGGATGGCATCAGAGTGATACCATCATATATATGTTTCCTAAGATTTTTGAAGTTTACTTTAGTTTTGTATTTTACACAGTCAAAACGGACAATTCGCCATTATGAGCCACAGTCAACCATGTTTTCTTATCTTCCTCAACCCCAAGAGTAACAGAAATAAAGAATCTTGTCACATCTCCAAGTCTTCAATACCAACTCACATTAGGAGCAAGACCCCTTTCTTTAATAGCATTCATGACCTGCAGCCCCAGCACAATGCAAGAAAAGGGTGAAGGGTGATTCTTTAACATAATTTTAAACAGAGGAATATGAGATATGGTTAGGAATCAGAAGTGGTCTGCAATCAAGCCTCCATTTGTGGAAACTTGTTTATTATTTGTAAGTGATCTTGGGACAAGATAGAAAGAATACTGGGATTCAAGTTTCTGGGAGGTTGGTAATTCTTCAACTCATGGAATCTGGTGAGAGACTATAGGACAAGGGGAAAGCCTTAGGGCCTTCATCCCCTCTTATGCTGTATGGCTTTGAGAAACTGTCTTTTCTTTGGATTTTTCATTCATCTTTTTCCTCTCCTAGATGAAGAGAGTACAGCTTCTGATTTTGTTCAGAAGAGCAATTCCTAGAATCCAGGCTGAGTTTTGCAAATGTTTCATCAACGATGCATTTAAAGACAACAAAAAAGTCATCTTTGGAAGAAGGCTTCAACCTAGAAGAAAGATTCAGATGACAGGGATGATACATCCAGATAGGAACTTGATGGAAGCAATATTATATAAAAACAAAATTAAAGTTTAAGCCCATTTCCCCAGAGATCTAGGAGGTATGAAGGAGAGGGAAAGTTTGCATGTTTGTTCTTGATATACCTTTGAGGTAAATATCTTCATGCAAAGCTAAACAAATGAATAACATAAAAATTGAATCCTTGCTCGCTTAGTAATTATCTGTGCAAACTTCAGGCTTCAATTTCCTCATTTGTAAAATGAGAAAATTTTACTCTTTAATCCATAGGTTCATATCTATTTCTATGTTTCTACAATAATATATTTTTTTAAAAATTTCAAAACTGCCTCCCTGATTTTCATCTTCTCTTCTATCATCATGCCTAAGAGAATACTAGTAAAAATGCTTTTGAGGGGCAGGGAGAAAGAGGTGAAAGAGGTACTTTATAGGAATTCTTACCTCTGGACCTTAGAAAAAACTGATAACTATTCTACTTCTTATTCTGTTTCTGACATTCAGATTTTTATATTTGCATTTATTTGCCTCCTAAATTAATTTTCTTTGTTCCCATACAAAGCATTAAAAAATGTTTCCTGCAATGTTGCTGCATTTAGCCTCTTTGATCCACAGTCATTGCTTCCAAAGATGATGGGACAGTCAATGAAAGGACTACATATCCCACACCACAGCAGAGACTACAACTATACTAGCTGGTGATACAGACTACATTGCTAAAAGCAATATTTTCAGATAATTGCCAAAATAATTTAAAATACATTTTGCCATTATGCCAACAGGGACAGCTGGAAAGGAAAAAATCAACACAAATGAGCATGACCATGAGAATGATCATATTGCCAGGACAGTAATTAAAAGGAAAAATAAAACCGGCACATTGAGACTCTTCCATAAGAACTTATCATATATCTCCCAATTTTCCTTTATGTTATTTTACAGGGCATTTTTCCTGTGTATCACTCTCACTCTGAACACATTAGAATCTTCACTGATAATAGTGAGATACATATTAAGAGACAGTAGAGTATAGTGAGGAAATAGCTTGGGAAAAGGAAAGACGCTTGTTAAAGTCCTGCTTTTGACACATATTATTTGTGCCACTGGTGGGTATGTCACTTAACTTATTAGTACCCCTATATAACTCTTTCAGATGATAAGCTGGCAAAGGAATTGCTGACCTGCATAAGTAGGGGCTTCACACCTGGATTTTTCTATACCGATAAAGCTAAAGGTCTAGACAGCATCCATCTCTCAAAAAGTCTTTCAGACAATTAACAAAAGTTGTCCTCTCCTCTCTTATTTTTTAACAATTGAAGACAATAGTATTATAGATATTATAGATGATTCTTGTTCTACTTAGTTGGACAAGTGCATAAATGCTTGAACTATTTGTAATTTGATAACTAGGAATAAGAATACTATTTTACCTTTGAGAAAAATTTTAGGGAGGAATCATCAGATATGCAAGAGGAAATGGATGTGAAAACAGATAAACATGAGTCAAATTTTAATACTAAAAGTAATTTGTGTAGTATTCTTACCCCACTCTAAATACTGATGTTAAAACCCAAAGTATAAAATGTAAAATAAAAACGTGGCTGGAACTAAGATGTTATGATACTATTAATTGAGCTAAGATATGAAAAGTTAATGTTGTAAAAGAAATAAGGATGATTGACTTGGAGACTCTAACATGAGTTTAAATTTGCTTTGGAAAGTTAAAGATGTTGTATCAACTGAGTATAAAACACATGGACTTCATGAGGAAAAAAATGCTAAATATTCAATCTGTTTTGTTTCTACAACACAAAGTAGGTCTTTTGGTTTATTTATCTTTCATCATAGAACTAGATGATATTTCAAATTTAATTAATCATATTGACATAATTACTGCCTATCTTAACTCTGGTTAGTTAGGTGATTTGTCTCTGAATGTGGAGTACTTGGCTGATTATTACATTCTACTTCTCTGTTGTTGTTGTTTTTTTTCTTCCATGTCTCTCCAGGTATAATCAAATGAGGAAATTCAGCTTTGTTCCTTTCTCAATGAGAGAAAGATTGCTAGAAGTGAAATTAACTTCCACAGTTGCAATTGCAGCATCTGTCTCAGACAAGATACTATAATCCTGGAGATTCTGGCTGTTCCAACTGTGGAGATATAAAGGAAAGATGACAATTACTGATTTGGATTTTAAAAAATCTGTATTTAAATATACATATATAAATATACATATATAATATATCATTTGTAAGACATTCCCCCTTCCACTGTTGCCTAGTTTTATTTTTTGTAGCTTAATGGGAAAGACTATGTATCTCTATATAGTTTAATGATAAATGCAATTTTCAGCTTAGGGATTTGTTGTTGTTATTGCTGTTAGAATGGATTTCTTTGTCTCTGGGAATTCTGATGAATTGAATAGTTTGCAGACTGGACCAGAAAATGTCTGGAAGCTTTTGAGAAATTGAGTGATGAAGTCACAGTAAGGAAGATAATTAGAGACAAAGATATCCACAGATTACAGTCAATTTCCACGTAAAGTTTGTGGATTCGGGAAAAACAATATTGCTCTTGGCAGATGGTGGTGCAGATGTAGTAAGACTGGATGTGAATAAGCAGTCTCTGCCCACGTGCTCAAATTATATTGAACAACACAGCTTAATGGAACAAAATGCCAAGACCTCACTCTTTTCTCAGGTCCTATTTCTCCAATGCAAATACCTGTCATGGGCCAGATTATTGGAATGCTCTTCTCTAGGCCTCTCTGTACTTGCTGTTCAAAACCATCTCTCTCAATGAGTTGTTGACTTTACTATTTCTGTATTCCTGGAGAGATGCTTGCTACATGTCTATTTTCATATTTCTTTCTTTCCTTGGAAATCTTACTTAATGGTGAGAAAAAAAGTATATACTTTAATCATAAAAGATTTGTACAAACCAACTTAGTGTATGTTTTAATAGTTAATATTCTCATATTTCATTTGCTCCCTGAAGTATTAGTAAGAATGTCAGTTTTTCTGGCTGATTCAAATTGAAATCTTGCAAATATTTTTGTAATACACATAGAGTACTTAGTTGACAGACAGGGGCAGGAATTGAAGCAATCTGAAAAAGTAGGGGCCAGACCTCAGACGAAGATTGATGCTGATAACAAAAACTTAATGTAAAATTTGTGAAATATAGTTAATAGAAATAAATGATAGAATCCATTTGACAGAATGTATAGGTGCTTATTCATAGCCTCTATGCTCCTGGTAGGCACCAAAGACAATTTTTTTTCCAAAGGTTTGTGGGTCATAGGAAGATTTTGGAGAAAGAAAGAATAACTTAAATCTACTATTTTAAGCTTAAGGCCATAGCAAAGCATTTATGTGGGTGCCATTACCCATCAGGCTTGACACCAGAAATGTTGAACCAAGAGAGCAAATCTGATAATGACAACCATGAGGATATGAGTTCCCCAAGGAATCAGGTTCAAAAGAGAACTGTTAAGAAGGATTAGACAGAGTGCTTGAGGATACACACATTGGAAGGGCTCAGTAAAAATAAATAAATAAAAGTATTTGGAAAAAAAATATGAAGAAAACAGCAAGAGACAGTATGGTGAATGGACAGTATTAGCCTTGGAGTCAGGAAAATCTTTAGGCAACAATGACCTCTGATAGTAGATGGGCAAAAATCGTAACTCCTCAATTCCTAAACAATTCATTGTAGTTGAAAAAGCTAAACGAAGAGTCAGATTCTGACTTTCTTGTTACCAATAATAACTTGGACAAGTTTTAAAATATTTTTGACCTTCAGTTTCATAATGTGTTCATTTGGAGGCATTAAATAGCATATAAATATATTTTAAAACCTGGAATTTTTCTTCATCTGAATTATTTTTGCTAGCATCAGTACTTTATGCATATAAAATATAGACTATTATATGTAAAATGGGGGAATTGGCCTGTGACCTATAAGATACTTTCTAGCTCTCTATATATGGCAGATTAAATAGTCATCAATGGGCTGCAATATCTATTAGTGGGGGGAGTTCCTACATCTCAAGTTCACTAACCTGATAAAAACACAGATCTTTGAATGCTATTATAAGACAAGGCAGATTTTTCAGAAGTCAGGACCATAAATCCTAAGAAGTGCAAAGGGTTTTGGAGCTACACACAGGATGATTTTATATGATTCCAGATTAGGAAACCAAAATTCATCTAAATAGAAATTTTAATTCACTGTAATTATTGGAACAAAAACACAGTGAAATTTAAAAGTTGAATTAGTAGTCATGATCATCCTGTCAACCTAGTCATTTTACTTTGCTAGGACACTTCCTATGCCAAGAATGAAGAATTTTAAGTAAAGAGAACAGATATTAGGTCTCTTGTCCACATTAAATGTTGTAGTCAAAAAGTAAATTATATCCACATGTGCAGAAAATTTTTTATTATCAGCTTTTCATTGAATGTAAACAATTTCCTTGGGCTTAGTTTGTCTTCAGCCACATAAGATTTATGGATTTTGCAAGGGAATGAATTATCATGATGTAGCAACTGTGCCTTGAGATTTACTTAGTGACAGTAAGTTCACAACATTTCTTTTTTGGGAAGTCCCAAATGGGGGAGATTTAAATGTTATCTTAACATTGAGTTCAAGGAAACTGTCACCTAGTGGTTTTGCAGTTATATCAATGAAGAAATGTACAAATTCAAGTCTCTTAAGTCCATCAGAGACATCTAGTAGCACAAAACAGAATTCCGAATAACTACTAATTGAAGATGTGTGACAATTGTCATACCCAGATGACAAAATGATTCACCATATGGTCAACATTTTCAAATGTCATACTTAGGATTTAGAAGAATTTGAACATATCTGAGGGTTTGAGGTCTTCCACTAAAAGATGATAACATATATAGAGTGGTGGCAGTATAAAAGGAAAGAATGGGCAGGATTAAAGAGATATTATGAAGATCAAATCAATAGTCTTTTTCAGCCACCTAGATATGGAAGTTGAGAGATAATAAGGGATCTAGAATGATTCCTAGCTTGGAAGTTTAAGGAAAAGGGAGGATGGTGTTGTCTTCTCTAGTAATGAGGAAGCTAAGAGGTGGGGAAGTTTTGTAGGGAAAGGATAAGTTCTCTTTTGGAAATCTTGAGTTTAAAATTATAAATTAAATGAAGAGTGATGAATATCAGTATGGGCAATTCCATCATTGTAAGATGTCACCTTATGCTACAACTTAAAGATCTTTCTTGATTTCAAGAGCAACTCTCTATCCACTATTCCATGCTGTCATTCCATTATAACTAGGTCCTATGATAAAGTAGAAGGTTTATGCTTTGATATATTCCATCCCATTTGGAATACTGATTAGCTAAAAATATTCCCATAGCAAATTAGTATATGACTAGGTTTTCATGGAAACAAGATGGCATAATAAGTCATGATTAACCTAGCAAAATAAAATAATAAAAGTAAATCTCATTTTTATATTTCTTCGTCCTCCTTTCTGAATTTCCTTTTATTCCCTTTCACTCAACTGGATCCAAATTTTGCATGCATAAACATACTCCCTTTGTGATCCTGAGTAAGCCACTTACCTTCTCACCTTCCTAGAAGCAAACGCTCTGACTATAGGTTGGAAAGAAGCAATTGATCTCCATTATTGGAGGGCATTTCCTCAGAGGAAGCTTGTGTCCTCAGATGAAATGATAGAACTTCTGGATAATAACAATGATGATGAAGATTGATGTGATGATGATGGTGGTGGTAGAAATGGTAATGCTAATGATTTTGATGAGAATGAGGATGAGGAGAAAGTCTTATACTGGGACAAGCAACATATGTTGGGAATTGTCTGATTGGGAATGAAATATGAATGAGATTTGGAATTTCCATTAAAGACATCTTTGGGTATTCCATGTGGAAAAAAGGATTCATTTCTGGGTAAAAAAAATACTTCCAAGTTTCGCTTGCAGATTAGAACATTCATTTTGCAGATAGAATTATATGATTAGAGATTTTTTTCCACACTGGTTCTCCAAAAGCTATTTTTTAAAAAGAGAAGGCAAACAAAAAAAAAACTCAACAAAAATAGTACTATATTATTATTATTGTTGTAATTGTTATTATTTTAGACTGTACCTGTGATTTCAGTGGTATGGGAGCTACATTCCTAAGCTTTTCAAATACAGAATCTTCAATAAGCTGTCATTCTGAGTGGGCCCTGGTATTTAGTGGTGTTTTGCTATTCCAAGAAACATTTTATACTGCTCACCTTGTGAAAAACAACAAGGATGTAAATAGGGAACAAGACTTCCCAAATCCAGAAACCTTCTAATAATATTTTTCTTTCCTTGCCACTGTGTTATATGGCCCTGCTCTCGTTTAGCATTTAAGAAGCTGCAGCTACACTACATTATCAAAGACATATTTGTTAAAACATGCATATAAAAGGATTTGTAATTGAAGCACAGCTTTGATATGTTTAATAGGATGTAAAACTGCCATCCCTTTTTAATAGGAGATGCTTTATGTGCATTAGCAGTAATATAATAATGCCTCTTCAGTGTGCTCTTGCCATTAGCAGTTTTTTTCCCTCCCTTTCTTTTAGTTAATCTTAAAACTTTAATGTAATCCAAACACATTAACATCTTTTTCTCCCCTCTCTCCACTTGTGCAGAAGGAGGCTGTGAACTGAACTTTTCTGAAATGAAGGATATTTATTGGGTTATGGCACAATCCTGTCATCGATAGCTTTTCCCTCTGCATGGCTGAACAGATGGTCCATAAACAATGGTTCTTGTCTTAGAAATGCTAACAGTCGGGGAAAGTGTTTGGGAGAAATGAAGGGGTGGGAGGAGGAGGAAAAATGGAAATTGAGTGAGAATGAGGAAGGAAGAGGGAGATACTGTACAGAAGGCAGAAAAGAGAAAATCTTAAGCAACATATTCCAGATAGTCTTTCATCCCAAGCAATTTACAATATCCCTGTGCTAAAGTGAAAAAGTAACAGTTCCACTCTGAAGATTGAGTAATGGCAAAGTAATTACCAGAATTATTAAAATATGCCATTAATATCTCATGTCCTTTCAGACCCTCAGTGCTTTACAAATATGAAGACATAATCTCATGCTTCGATGTATCTTAAATAAGGTCCTTGAGAAGTGAGTCATTCCAAAGAACATGAAGAAAGATGAATTAGGCTAAAGGGAATGATTTTATTCTACTTTAAAAACAAACAAATTAGGGGTTAAATAGTCAACTTTTTCCATCAAAAACACTAAGCTGGACATAGGAAAACAAGAGGAAAACTTCTTATATTTCATTAATAAGAGAAAATGGTCCCCTTACATAGTGCCATAAACCTTTTAGGCATCCAGCGAATATCAATAAAAGGAGGTAATATGCTCTCTGAACTCAATCTCCTTCCCAGAAATTGTATGGCATGCTCAGGCTATTAAGCTCATTCCCTGTGTTGCTCTGGATCCCAATCCTTATGAGTTTCAACTTCTCTAGCAATGTACAGTTGATTCAACCATTCTGAAGAGTTTTCGACTAATGCTTATGAATGGATCAGTCTGTCATTCAACAGTACTTATTAAGCACTCATTCTCCTAAGTCTTGGTGATACAAAGAGAGGCAAAAACAACAAGAACAACAGCAAACTATTAACCCTGCCTTCATAGGATTCAAATTCTAAGAAATATGACATATCAATACTAAGCACATAAAAAATAAACAAATACAAATGTTAAATGGAGAAAAATAGGCGCTGATAGTGGGAGTAGGAGAAATGATTCTTTCCATTTTGTAGGAAGACAGGGAAGCACAGAGTCAAAGGTAAAATGGTGGAGAATTCCAAGCACAGGAGACAGCTAATTCAAATAATTCAAAGGTACAGAAAGTAGAGGAATGTTGTTTACAAGGAACAGCAAGTATAATCAGTCAATTAAATGCATTTTGCATCAATATAGACTAAGACCAAGAAGAGATGGTAAGAAGGTTGCACTGAAACTACAACGGAGTTGTTCCTCGTCCTTGGCCAAAGTCATAAGATACCTAAGGCTGAAGAGGTATTAAAGTTCTTACATCATTCAGAAATTTTTTGAAGCAAGCCAAAGTTTCAGATAACTACAAATCTAGTTTGATGGAATAAAAAAAACCTTTTTTTTTTTTTAATAATCCTACACTTGCCTGTTACATGACCAGTCTGATGAATGGAAAAGTAAACTTTTTTTTTTCTGAAACTCATGATTTATTGTATCTTTTCAAAATAGGAATTATGTGAAAGAGGTAAATAAATTTAAGCTTTCTCTAAAGTCTAGGACACCAAGAACTCCAAAGAAATAACAATTCAGTGAACTAACAGAAGATAAAGATATTTTCTAATACTTTAACTAGTCTCTCAGACCTCTTACTATGGATTCCTGCCCTAGCAGTGGGGTTGGATAACTCTACCTTCTCTCAAAATAACTCAGTTCTACCCCATTTCTTCCCTTTGATAGAAATCTAATAAGCAAATACTTGTTTGGGTTGTGCAATAGTGTTCCACTATGGAGCTCAAACAGAGATGAAAAAGGGAGGAAAATTGCAAAGGACATACGTGTGGCATTCCATTAAACATGAGAGAAAGAGACCAGCATAAAGAAGAAGCCAGTTCTAAACCCCAAGAAATTACTTAGGGTTCATAATATTTGAATATATGAAAGTGTGGGAAAAAATAAGATAACTTTAAGGTTCAGTACTCAGTGTAATCACAATTAAAAGACAGTCAGAAAGTGAGCAATAGGGGAAGATATTTTTTTAAAAGAGAATATAATTATCAAAGATCTATCTTACAAGAAGAAAAGTCAAAGACCTTGAGCATAAATAAAATCTTACACAGAATCTCATATGATGAATGCTGTTTCTGAATAACCAGATTGTCTCCATGTGACCTTACCTTCTTCCCAAAACTCATAATCCCATTAGAATATTTTTTAAAATATCCTGTAAGTATCAGACATCAAATCGGTAATACAAAAAAACATCCTAAAAATTAGAACTATATAAAAGCAAAGTGGAAAGTCCAGGGAATTAGAGGACAAATCACAGAGGCTAAATATTACCTTGTTGGGTATGGCATAGATATGATTGTATCATCCACTGGAGTATCCAAGATTCAACATAACAACTAGATAAGGGAATTTATGTGACTTTAAATTATGTCCATAAGTTTTAAATTCGCTCCCATCCTCATGAGAATTCATATGATAGCAGTATGCACCACTGTTTTCAAGGAGGCACTGGATATATTTTGCTGGGGACCTATGCTAATTTTGTAATTGGGTTGTCTTCTAACTTGATAACTATAAATAAAGCATCAGAAAAAAAGCAGATTATGATCAGGATGGTGATAATGATTTTATTATATAAGTAACACATCAATGACAGAAACAGGATGGTACAGGATGGTGAAATTATTTAAAAAGTGGTATAAAAAATAGTAATGCATATTTGTCAGCTCTAGGATACAAGAATATGCTTTCTATACCGCATTTCACCACTGAACTATTTTGTAACCTCAGGAAACAAGTAATTTTAATTTAAAAACTATATGTTGTCTATATCTATGAAATAATTACTACAGAACAGTGTAGAAATTAACCTCAGTGTAGAAATTATTAATTTCATCTACTGTTAGATTCAGCCTTACATTTTAATGCAGTATAAATTAAAGTGAAGCAAGGACACTTTTAGAGATAGAGGGCCAGGCCCCACTCACACTGTCCCAGACCTAGTGCCATTGCCCACTGCCTCCAGAGACTTCATGCTATGTTCCTCTCCCACACTGAGTGCCACCTGTACCCTGCCTCCCATTTGCCCTACACAGGGGAGGGAGAAAGTGATTCCATTAGGCTGCTGGGTGAAGGGGCAGGTGAAGTGAGGAATGTCCTCAGTGAGTGTAGAGTGGGGGAGGGAAATGGTCACCTTCCAGCTCTGCTTTCTGGGAGCTCCCCACCTTACTCCTTGTGCACTCCCATTGGGCTGCTGGGCAGAAGGTCAAGGGATATGAAAAAATGTTGTTGGGCATGGTAGAAATGGGGAAGAGAGCATCTCTAGCTGAGTCCTTTCTAGTAACAAACTCTAAGGGGGGAAAAGGAGGGGTAGGTGGCCTTGTGCCCACAGAGAGCACTTTGTGTGGCAACTTTGCCACCCGTGCCATAGGTTCACCATCACTGGCTCATGCAAAAGCATAGAATTTAAAGATGAAATATCATGTAATAGCAATTCTGTCAGTTTCTTTGGACTATAGACAGCAAGGGCAAAACAATGTGAAATTATTCATGAAAGAAAAAGCTATAAGGAAACCTTAAAAGAGTTTTAGTCCCAAATAAATTTTATATTTTATCTTAGATACCGTATGGAGCCACTGAAGAATCTTGGACAAAGGTGTACCAAGATCAGATAGTCTATTTATTAATATTATCTATAAAGATTTGCAGAGCATGTGTCATAGAATAGACAAATGGGAGAAATAGAGACCAGAAAGGAAAACAATAATGAAATTAAATACCTTCTAGAAGAGTATCTCATCTTTAGAAAATCTTCCTATTAGTGATCTCTTCACGTATCTAAGGGATTCAGGCTAAAAAGATGTGAAAGTATGCAGAAGGTTTTCATAAAGAATTTCCTATTGTGTAAATAGAAATTTTGTACCCCTGAACTACATTACCCAGCATCCCTTTTGTTTTCATTCCCTAGTTGAGTTCTTAAGTATATACGTTTATAAGGTGCTCTGTGCTCTAGCAGCCCCCAAGTGTCAGGTCCCAGGAAACTTCTTTTTTTACTGAGACTATTACTTTCCTTTTACTTCAAGTTATTATTAATGAACTTTATAAAATATAATACTTGGAGTATTTGGATGTTAATTTTTTTAATCTTACACTACAGTAAATCATATATTTTTAGTTTTATAATTGCCTGAATGGTTTTACAAAACAGTATATTATCTCCTCATGTTCATCATTAACTTGTTACAAAATAGCACTTGAATAAGGCAAGCATAGGCTCAAAAGTTAACATCCAACCAGGCTTTCCTATTCACATATGCATTTTTTTCTTACCTTTCTAAAGAATGTTTAGAAGCATTTATTATTTCTTCCCACTGTCACCCCCCAAAAGACCAATACAAACAACAACAAAACCACATACTTTCCAGAAACACATGTGTTTAAAGCATATGCTGTTTCTTGGTAAACCACAGAGATACCATTACTCAATTACCAATTCTCTCATTATTAATATTAAATGAGTCACAAAACATTGATGTATATGTTTGCTAAAGGATTTCACCACTATCATGAAGTATAAAATCCAAATGGAAAACAGAAGCCCTCTAGCTGATGAGGTCTTCTCATTACTTCTGTCAGTGCATGGCATTATGCTATTTGGACCTAAGCTTCTTGACATTTTTTAACCTGAGACTTTCCAGTGCCTAGTCCTGGGAGATGCTTCACAAAGTGTGTTAATTGGTTGATCTTTGTAGAAAAGGCACATGATAAGTGACAAAATCCATGTAAAAAAGCAAAACTTTTAGAATTCTATTTATCCATGGAATAAGAACTTTTCCTGTGGCAAAGTTGACTGATGATAAATGATAAGCATGAGCTCTGTGGAAAAAATCATTGAGAGTAGTAAAAGTGCTAGTGTAACTTCAGGTGACAACAGAAGAGACATTATCAAAATTTTGGAGCTGAATTTTTTCCCATGCTCTCATACATACAAGCACAGGTACTGAAAACACATGATTAGCATCATTTCAAGACCCATCTGTTGTCTATGACTCCACAGGCTAATGTATATACCACAGACTGTGAAGACTAAGGAACATGTAACTCCTGTCTCTTTTTTAGTGACCTGAGTCATTGATGTGGAGGATTTGACAACAATCCACAAAATTGGCACTAATGGGATTGTGGCCTCATCCACAAAGACCTTCAGAACACAACAGTTTGAAATTGAACCATGTTCATTGATAATAAAGAGTTATTTTTTCTAATTGGGTCCACATGCATTGGATACACCTCTGGACTTGTTTGGCCAGAGTTCAGGGAAACATATGCCATAGAGGACTGTCAGAGGCATCCCTAAGATGGTCACATTTATTGCCACAGCCCCAAACTGCTAAAGGGACTAATCAGCTAGTGGAGAGAAATAGGAAAGAAAAATGAGGTGAAACAGCCAACACTGGCAAATTGAAGAAAAAAGAAAAGGAAAAAATTATGTTTAGAGACTGTCAATCAACAATATAAACTTGTCTTGGAACTCCTAGTTATGGGAATGAGTTGAAAGAACAGGGGATGCTTAGGCTGCAGAAGAGAAGACAGAGGAATGTGGCATGTGTCTCCAAGTATTGAAGAGTTGTCAGATCAAAGAAGTAATAGATTTGTAGAGCTTGTTCCTAAGGCTAGAAATAAGTATAACAGTTGGACACTGTAGATTTACGGTTGATGGGAGGAAAAACTTCCCAGCAATTAGATATCCAGAAGTTAAATGGACAATTTTATTATAGTTTTATTGAATTTTCCTTCCCTAGAAGAACTCAGGTAAAGGCTGGTAGGTATATAGTTGAGGGAATTCTTCTTGAAGTATGGGCTGGATTAAAAGATTTCTAAGGGGGGCGGAGTCAAGATGGCAGCTTAGCAAGCAGCAAAAGTTCAGACCTCGTGGAAGACCCTTCCTTAACCGATACAGACTGAATGCTCCTAGGGCACTGAAATTCAATCTGAACAATAGGACAGAAGTGGGGAACCCTCCTTCTGGACTCAAATCAAAAGGTACCCCCCAAAAAAGCTGGAATCTGAGAATACTCAGGGCTAAGGGGAAGGCAGAGGGTAGGTCCTAGGACCCCTCCCCCACAACCCAGAGGGCTGACCCCCCAGCAGCAGTGGGAACCTCTGAGCAGGCAAAGGTGCTGGTTTGGAGGGTCTACCTTGTGAGCAGCAGGGCACCAGAGTAGGAGCATCCAGCTTGGACAGCGGGGAGGAAGCCAGGGAGAAATGGGCGATGGCTGGGTCCCTCCATCAGGCTCCAGTCTCATCATTGCCTCAGGGCACATCTAGACCAATCCAGTTAAATCTAATCCCATCAGAACTCCTCAGAGTTTAGGGAGGCGGGCAAAGGCACTTGTGGACAGCAGAGAAGCAGCTGGAAAGAACTGGAGAGAGCCTGAGTGGCCCAGCCTTCCAGGAGTCTTCAGAGCCTCAGAGCTTCATACCACATACAGCCCAGCCCATTTGAACTCAATACAATCAAAAGCCTCCAGAGGACAGGGAAGCTAACATTCCTCCCCTAGAGACTGTACCAAGAGATCTGACAAAGCTCCAAGAGGGGAGACTGACAGCCCCAAAACCAAAATAAAATGAGAGGAGCAAGAGCACAGCCAAATACGGAGAGCAAAGAAGGGGTAAACTCGAGCAAACAACAGAAAAAGAAGAAAGAAATTACAATAGACAGCTTCTGCACAGGTAATGAGCAAATAATGAATGAAACAGAGGAGGAGGACCCAGCAAAGGAAAAATCAGAAATCCCAGCGAATTGGATGCAGGCTTTGGAAGAACTCAAAATACAATTCAAAACACAATTAAGAGAGGCTGAAGACAATTGGGAAAAGAACTTAAAAACTAAGATAAGCCATCTGGAAACAGAAAATAGTGTCTTGAAAGCCAAAATCAACCAGCTGGAAAATGAGGCAAAGCAGATGAAAGATGAGGTGAAGAAGATGAAAGATGACCTCCAAAGAAAATCAGACCAAAAGGAAAAGGACAACCAAAAAACTAAGGATGAAATCCAGTCTTTAAGAACCAGAATAAAACAACTAGAATCGAGTGACCTCACAAGGCAGCAGGACACTATGAAAGAAAACCAAAAGAATGAAAAAATTGAGGAAAATATGAAGCATCTCATTCACAAAACAGAGGATTTAGAAAATCGTTCAAGGAGAGACAATTTAAGAATTATTGGCCTACCAGAAGGCCATGACAAAAGAAAATGGACATTATATTACAGGAAATTATTAAAGAAAACTGCCCCAAAATCCTTGAACAAGAGGGAAAAGTGGAGATTGATAGAATCCACAGATCCTCTCCTATACTTAATCCCCAACTTACAACACCCAGGAATGTTATAGCCAAATTCAAGAACTATCAGACCAAAGAAAAGATATTACAAGCTGCCAACAAGAAGTCATTCAGATACCAAGAAACCACAGTGGAAATAACTCAAGATCTGGCTGCATCCACACTGAAAAAAAAAGAAAGGAATGGAATACAATATTCCGGAAAGCAAGGGAACTAGGTCTACAACCAAGAATCAACTACCCAGCAAAACTGACTATATTCTTACAGGGGAAAGTATGGCCATTCAACAAATTAGAAGAATTTCAAGAATTCGTAAAGAAAAGACCAGACCTGAACAGAAAATTTGATGTCCAAGCACAGAACTCAAGAGAATCATCAAAACATAATTTAAAAAGAGGGGAAAAAGAAAAACAAAAACAAAAACAATTTAAGAGACTCAATAAGTTAAAATGATATGTATCCCTATAAGAAAAGAGGTCATTGGTAACTCTTAAAAACTGTTGTTATTAGCTGGGCAGCAAAAAGAAGTATACTTAGAGGGAACAGCAACAAACTGTATAGGATGAAAGGACAAGACATAAATAGGTATATAGATATATGCATGCAAAAATACATATGCATGAGTATGCATATATATAAATATATACATATATATATATATATATATAACTAGAGCTTAAAAATAGGTTAATATTAAAAGAAATGGGAAAAGAAACAAATGGGGGTAAATTTATATGTCACAAAGGAGCTCATGGTGGGAGGGGGTAGAACATAAATACCGTGGAAGGGTAAAGAGGTCAGAGACAGGAAATACTCAACTTTTACATGCTTTGAAAGTGACTCAAAGAGGGAAAAACAATCCAATCCATTGGGGGCAGAGAATAGATTTGCACCCTATAGGGGAGTTGAAGGGTAACAAACAGTCTGGTGGGGAGGGAAGCAGTACAAGAGAGGGAGGGAGCAGGGGGTTAATTTTAGAAAGACTACAGGGAAAATAAGGGGGGATAAATAGGGAGGGGTTAGAAAGGGAAGTAAAATAAGGGTGGGAACAAGGGGGACTGTTCAAAAGCAAACATTGGTGTAGAAGGAAATAGTGAAAGAAAAAAAGGCAGGTAAAGGAGCAGAAATAAAAATGCTGGGAAATACACAGCTAGTAATCATAACTCTGAATGTGAATGGAATGAACTCACCCATAAAACGCTAGTCAATAGCAGAGTAGATTAGAGTCCAAAACCCTACCATATGCTATCTACAAGAAACACATATGAGAAAGGTAGATACACATAGGTGAAAGTAAGAGGGTGGAGCCAAATCTATTGGGCATCAACTGACAAAAAGAAGGCAGGAGTTGCAATCATGATATCCAACAAAGCCAAAGTAAAAATAAATCTAGTTAAAAGATATAGGGAAGGTAATTACATCCTGATAAAAGACAGTATAGACAGTGAGGAAATATCTGTAATCAACATGTATGCACCAAATGGCATAGCATCCAAATTTCTAAAGGAGAAACTAGAGGAACTCAAGGACGAAATAGATAGAAAAACTATACTAGTGGGAGACCTGAACCTTCCTCTATTCAAACTAGATAAATCAAACTAAAAAATAAGTAAGAAAGAGGTAAGAAAAGTAAATGAAATCTTAGAAAAATTAGAGTTAGTAGACATATGGAGAAAAATAAATAGGGACAAAAAGTAATATACCTTCTTTTCTGCAGCACATGGTACATTCACAAAAATTGACCATGTATTAGGGCATAAAAACATGGCAAACAAGTGCAAAAGAGCAGAAATAATAAATGCAACTTTCTCAGATCACAATGCAATGTAAATAATAATTAGTAAGGGAACATGGAGAGGTAAATAAAAAATTAATTGGAAATTAAACAATATGATTCTCCAAAACCAGTTAGTTAAAGAACAAATCATAGAAATAATCAATAACTTCATTGAAGAAAATGACAATGATGAGACATCCTTTCAAAACCTATGGGATGCAGCCAAAGCAGTACTCAGGGGGAAATTTATATCCTTGAGTTCATATATTAACAAATTAAGAAGGGCAGAAACCAATGAATTGGGCATGCAAATTAAAAAATTAGAAAGTGAACAAATTAAAAGTCCTCAGATGAAGACTAAATTAGAGATCCTAAAACTCAAAGGAGAAATTAATAAAATTGAAAATCAAAGAACTATTGATTTAGTAAATAGGACTAGAAGCTGGTACTCTGAAAAAAACAAATAAAATAGATAAAGTACTAGTCAGTCTAATTAAAAAAAGGAAAAAAATAAACCAAATTGACAGTATCCAAGATGAAAAAGGAGACCTCACCTCTAATGAAGAGGAAATTAAGACAATCATTAAAAACTACTATGCCTAATTATATGGCAACAAATATGGCAATATAGCTGATATGGATGAATACTTACAAAAATATAAATTGCCTAGACTAAAAGAGGAAGAAATAAATTACCTTAACAACTCCATTTCAGAAAAAGAAATTGAACCAGCCATCAAAAAACTCCCTAATAAAAGATCCCCAGGTCCAGATGGATTCACAAATGAATTCTATCAAACATTCAAAGAACAAATAATCCCAATATTAAACAAACTATTTGACGGAATAGGCCAAGAAGGAGTTCTATCAAATTCATTCTACGGCGCAATCATGGTAATGATCCCAAAGCCAGGCAGGTCAAAAACAGAGAAAGAAAACTATAGGCCAATCTCCCTAATGAATATAGACGTAAAAATCTTAAATAGAATACTAGCAAAAAGACTCCAGCAAGTCATCACAAGGGTCATCCACTATGACCAGGCAGGATTCATACCAGGAATGCAAGGATGGTTCAATATTAGGAAAACCATTCACATAATTGACCATATTAAAAAGCAAATCAACCAAAAATCACATGATTATCTCAATAGATGCAGAAAAAGCCTTTGATAAAATACAACACCCATTCCTATTGAAAACACTAGAAAGTATAGGAAAAAAAGGGCCTTTCCTAAAAATAAAAAACAGTATATATCTAAACCCATCAGCAAACATCATCTGCAATGGGGATAAACTAGAAGCCTTTCCAATAAGATCAGGAGTGAAACAAGGATGCCCATTACCACCTCTACTAGTTGACATTGTACTAGAAACACTAGCAGTACCAATTAGAGAAGAAAAAGAAATTGAAGGTATTAAAATTGGCAATGAGGAGACCAAGCTATCATTCTTTGCAGATGATATGATGGTTTACTTAAGGAATCCTAGAGAATCAACCAAAAAGTTACTCGAAATAATCAACAACTTTAGCAAAGTTTCAGGATACAAAATAAACCCGCATAAGTCATCAGCATTTCTATATATCTCTAACCCATATCAGCAGCAAGAATTAGAAAGCAAAATACCATTCAAAATCACCCTAGACAATATAAAATACTTAGGAATCTATCTGCCAAGACAAACACAGGAACTATATGAACTCAACTACAACACACTTTCCACACAGCTAAAACTAGATCTAAACAATTGGAAAAGCATTGATTGCTCATGGGTGGGACAAGCTAACATAATAAAAATGACAATCCTACCCAAATTAATTTACTTATTTAGTGCCATACCCATTGAACTACCAAAAAACTTCTTTACTGAATTAGAAAAAAAAAACATAACTAAGTTCATTTGGAAGAACAAAAGATCAAGGAATTCCAGGGAAATCATGAAAAAAATGCAAAAGAAGGAGGACTTGCAGTCCCAGATCTCAAACTATAGTATAAAGCAGTGGTTATCAAAACAATTTGGTACTGGCTAAGAGACAGAAAGGAGGATCAGTGGAATAGACTTGGCGTAAATGATCTCAGCAAGACAGTTTATGACAAACCCAAAGACCCCAGCTTTTGGGACAAAAATCCATTATTTCATAAAAACTGCTGGGAAAATTGGAAGACAGTGTGGGAGAGATTAGGTTTGGATCAACACCTCACACCCCACACCAAGATAAATTCAAAATGGGTGAATGACTTGAACATAAAGAAGGAAACTATAAGAAAATTAGGCAAACACAGAATAGTATACATTTCAAACCTTTGGGAAGGGAAAGACTTTAAGCCAAGCAAGACATAGAAAGAGTCACAAAATGTAAAATAAATAATTTTGACTACATCAAATTAAAAAGTTTTTGTACAAACAAAACCAATGTAACTAAAATCAGAAGGGTAGCAACAAATTGGGAAACAATCTTCATAAAAACCTCTGACAAAGGTTTAATTACTCAAATTTACAGAGAGCTAAATCAATTGTACAAAAAATCAAGCCATTCTCCAATTGATAAATGGGCAAGGGACATGAATAGGCAGTTTTCAGATAAAGAAATCAAAACTATTAATAAGCACATGAAAAAGTGTTCTACATCACTTATAATCAGAGAGATGCAAATCAAAACAACTCTGAAGTATCACTTCACAGCTAGCAGATTGTTCAACATGAAGGCAAAGGAAAGTAATGAATGCTGGAGGGGATGTGGCAAAGTGGGGACATTAATCAAAGTGGGGACATTAATGCATTGCTGGTGGAGTTGTGAATTGATCCAACCATTCTGGAGGGCAATTTGGAACTATGCCCAAAGGTTGATAAGAGACTGTCTGCCCTTTGATCCAGTCATAGGGTTTGTATCCCAAAGAGATAAGGAAAAAGACTTGTACAAGAATATTCATAGCTGCACTCTTTATGGTGGCCAAAATTTGGAAAACGAGGGGATGCCCTTCAATTGGGGAATGGCTGAACAAATTGTTGTATATGTTGGTAATGGAATACTATTGTGCTAAAGCGAAAGGAGCAGAACCAGGAAAACATTGTGCACAGAGACTGATACATTGTGGTACAATCGAAGGTAATGGGCTTCTCCATTAGTGGCAATGCAATGTCCCTGAACAATCTGCAGGGATCTAAAAAACATTATCCACAAGCAGAGGATAAACTGTGGGAGTAAAAACACCAAGGAAAAGCAACTGCTTGACTACAGGGGTGGAGGGGATATGACTGAGGAGAGACTCTAAATGAACACTCTAATGCAAATACCAAAAACATGGAAATGGGTTTGAATCAAGAACACATGGGATACCTAGTGGAATTGGGCATGGGCTATAGGAGAGGTGGTGGGAGGGGGGAAGGGAAGAAAAGAAAATGATCTTTGTTTCCAATGAATAATGTTTGGAAATGACCAAATAAAAATTAAAAAAAAAAAGAACTAAAAATCAATGGTGGTGATTGGAGGTAGCAGAGTAAATATACTGAGGAAAGCAAGATGGAGCATGGCTAGAAACAGGCTAGTATAATGGAAAATATATAGAAAAAGTAGGGCCTCATGGAGAGTTCCCATGGTGAAAGTCTTAAGTCTTTCAGAGCATGATGCCTGGTTGGGGGGTAGCCATATGGCTGGTGAGAAGATAGCTGGGAAGAAAAGAATAGAATTTGTCTTCTACAGTTGAGAATTCTCAGAAACTATCTTTCATGATATGACATTACCAATACCAGTGTAGATAAAGACTTAGAGTTTTGTAGCATTTCTATCATATTTAGATAGAAGTGAAAATATCCTTTAGTAAATCTCATTCAGTCATGATGAAAAAGGCTGTCCACTGCCATAGAAGGAACTGATAGAGTCTGAATTCAAACTGAAGCATGCCATTCTTCATTTTAATTCCTCCATGAATTTTTCTCTAGTGTAAGCAATGTGTCTTCTTTCACAATGTGACAAATATGGAAATATTTATTATATGATAAGACATGTATAAACTATATAATGTTACCTGCCATCTTGGGGAGAGGGGAGGGAGAGAGAGAACATGAATTGCAATATGTCAGGAAATGATTATTATAATTTGTATTAATACATAATCTGGAAAAATTTTATTTTCATTTGGACATTTAAAAAAAGATTTCTAAGGCAATTTCTAATTCTGAGATATTTTCTGATTTTATAACTTGGACAATCAAGCCTAACAACATCATTAGCCCACACCATCTACCCATACATAACCTCTTCAACTCAATATCCTCTCCCAATTTACTCATTTTTTTTTGCATTTTTCATTCTTCTTCCTCCCCGGCCCTTTAATGTCCACTTTAACCCATTTTCAACAAGTAAACCAGGTCAACAAGAACTTATTAAATACTTATATTTTTCAGGAATCTTACTAAGCCCTGACAATGTAAAGAAAGGCAAAACACAATATTTGCTCTCACGGAGCTCAGAAGTACAAAGTGCCCTAAATAAATTAGCCCTGGATACCATATCCTCTTAGGGTAACTGAACTCCTTTCAATCATATATTAAGATTCAATAGTCTTTTTATCATTAAGTGCTACCTCCAACTCATAAATAAGGTTAATTGAAAAATAAAAACATATGATCATATAGAATATCAGTTATCAAAGAGACAGAATATATTATCTACAGAGGTTCAGATGCAGAAAGTGAGACATACTCTGGTAAAATGGTTTCTCTTTGGTCATATTATGAATCAATAAAAGATTCAGGAATAAAACTAAATTGTAGATAGGAAAGTTTCAAGTGAAATTAATAAGACTCTTATTCTGCTTAGAACTGACCCCACACATATACTCACCCTACCCCAAATTTACCCCATGCGCACTTGTTATTCAGAAGATTAAGATAATCTCAGCAAGAAAGTTAGATCTTCCTGTGGTTTTACATTTCCTGAGAACTTCAAAATATTTTTTAAATATTTGAGGTTTTGTTATATGCACAAAATGTTGTCAGTAAGCTTACATGCCTAATTGTCTTTCCTCAACTGCATTTAACCACAAATTTAATCTTGGAATTCAATGTGAGCCTGATTCATTTGCACTTGAATCCACCAAATGTTCTTTTTATAGAGCTATCTGATGTACATGAGGTTTTCTGAGTCATAGACAAGTCTTTTTGAGCCTCATCCCCAAATAAAACTTCCTAACTTGCCCAAACCAAGGAATCAGAAAAGTGTTTTAGCCAAAATGGAAATATATGCTGTACTCAGAAAAAGCTTGTTTGTGTTTTAGCTACCAGCCCCCTCCAATGCATTTACTTTGCTAAAACTATCAGAAGACACATTAGTTCAAAGCCAAATATATTTAATTTAAGGCCAGAGAAATTATGGAAAGGAAAGAATGGAGACCATATAAAATATTTCTTAAGCTTCTTACCCCACATGTGGACACATTTTCCTCTGTAACACTTTTAAAGCATTAGAGAGACACATATGAAAGGTAGTACAGAAAATAATACTTACAAGTAATTTATGTACTGAAGATCTATTGACAATTTATTCCTCAGTGGTAAAAACAAACTCTCATGTGTGATTGCTACTATTGAGGGTGATGTCACATCCTTGTTCTTTAGTTTCAGATATATATCATTTAGTAATATGTAAGACTTTCTATTAGTTATCTGAATATACCGAGAAGCTTTCATTCAGGTGCATCTAATATATTTAACTTAAATAAAAGTTCATCACATGAATGCTGGAATATTTATTCTATATTCTTTATTATTTACAAGCCTGACCAAAAAACAAACAATATTGCTTTTATGGAAAGTAAATATATAACTATTTCACAATTTTGCTCATGAAGCAAAATGGCTCTCAGGGAAAATAACATTTCCCAAGTCTTAGCCTAAAATTCAAATCAGCAATTCTTGCCTCTCTAATCTAGGAAAAGCCACACATTTCCCATTATGCAATTAGATTTTCCCAAGTTACAAACAAAACAAAAAATAACTTGGTTATTTCACATTATCTCTCTCTCTCTCTCTCTCTCTCTCTCCATATATATATATATATATATATATATATATATATGCATGTATAATTTTAGTTTGTGAGGTCCCTTACCATGAGAGGGAGAGAATACTATATAAATTGGAAATAATTAAAAGAAAATTTCTCCATCCTAGTAGAGAAAGTCTTATAATGTATATTTTAAAGGAAATGGAAGAAAAAGGCCTTGACCTTTGGTCTCCATACTACTGGTGTTAAAATTATATAGGAGCTAAAGTTATAACTAGGTAGCTGCTATTTAAATGTAACCATTATTTCAGAAGTCCTCATAAGACATGAAATATAATTTTTCATATACTTTGTTTATCATAATCCTTTGTGTCAACTATGCCCCTTGAAAGTGCACAATTCAGGAAGTTTTACTGACAAGGCACAGAAAACAGAATAGAGTTTACCACAGAGACTGGAAATGAAGAGATCTATATATATTCTCAATCAATTACAGTAATGACTGAGCAGAGTTTTGACATTAAATCCTTCATTTGTTCATATGTGTCTAATATTCCTATGTAACAGAATCTAGTAGTAGTCTCTCGGTAACTGAGGATGACAATTGTCTTTGTGCACTTTCATCTATGATAGATGAGTGTGCACAAAGACACCTGTGCATGAAAATTTAAGTGGAAAAGTCGATGCACAGAGACAGTCCCACTCTCTCAGCATTGGAAGCCTGGGTCCATTGGCACGAAAAGTCGTTACACCTGGAGACTTCCTCAGCTGCATTGAATGGCTGTGCTGTCCTTTGTGCTCCAACATTCCCTAAGCACTCCACAGTGTTTTGCTGTGTCGCCATCTCAGCCATTGAACCTTCTTATTGGTTTCTTCCACCTGTTCCGCCGAAACAGTCTTCATATGCTGGGTGAGCAAAGCCCTGGTTCACCAGGGGTCGATGACCGAATGGCTACTCTCACAAGGTTTAGCCGGCCTGTCTAAGCCATTGCCCGGGGTGTGGCCGCTGCTGCATGCTAGCAGCTACAGGGAGCCACAAGTGAGAACTGGGTGTCACAGAATAAATAAATAAATAAATAAATAAATATATATATATATATATATATATATATATATATATATACACATATATAAATGGTGGTTAATTGATATGGGTGAAAAGCATGCCTATATCAAAATAAGCACCCTTCCCTGAAACAAGTAACTGGGGAAGAAATAAATGAAAGAATGAATGAAAGAGAATTCAAACTCCATACAGTATTTTGTTAAACCCTAGGTCATGAATAGGTATTGAGGAATGAAAAGATGCAAGCAATTCAACCAATTAAAGTAGATTGTCTGCCAATTCACATTACCCAGGATCTTTGATTCCCTTTTTCTGTCTTGCTGGCCCATTTTTTGCTATATTTTTCTTTTTAATGTTTTCAATAGAGGGATGATCAATGAAAGGGAAGGAGAGAGAATTTTATGGGCTTCTGTGGTAAATTGGAGTGAAGAGGAAAAAAACTCAAGGTTAAGATGATTTGTCTAAGTGTCTCAATTTTCTACAGGTACTCAGAATTTTCTTATGACAAACATTTGACAATTGATCATAATTGAATATAATAAAATCTAAACATTTTTGCCCTTTCATTCTTGAGGCAGTAGCAATCATGATCTTAGTCAAAGAAAATGAAAAAAAAAAGATTTAATTTAAAGAGATAATCAGGGAAACTATTTTACTCAAAAAGTATTAGAGACCCAAAGAAATAATGAACTGGAGGAATTCCATGTGAACTGGAATAACCTCCAAGAATTGATGCAGAGTGAGAGGAACAGAACCAGGAAAATATTATATACAGAGACTGATATATTGTGGTAAAATTGAATGTAATAGACTTCTCTACTAGCAGCAATGTAATGATCCAGGACAGTTCTGAGGGACTTATGAGAAAGAACACTATCCACATTCAGAGGAAGAACTGTGGGAATAAAAACACAGAAGAAAAACAATTGCTTGATCACATGGGTCGATGGGGATATGACTGGGGATGTAGACTCTAAAAGATCACCCTAGTGCAATTATCAACAATATGGAAATAGCTCTTGATCAATAATAGATGTAAAACCCAGTGGAATTGTATGTTGGCTACAGGGTGGAGGAAAAGCAGGGGAGGGAAAGAACATGAATCATGTAACAATGGAAAAAATTCTAAATACAATTTTTCAACTAAAAATGTATTAGTGACAATGAAGAAATACCAAAAAACTGTCATAAAGTTTTTCTGATTAAGTTCTTATATCTCAAGTATATAGAAAACTAATTCAAATTTATTAAAATCAAAGTCATATGCTAATCTATGAAGAGTCAAGGGATGTGAACAGTTTTCAAAAGAAAGAATAAGAACTCTAGTCATTTGGGAAAATGGCCTACATCACTATTGTTTAGAAAAATAAAATTAAAAATAGCTTACTATCTCACACTTATAAGAAACTTCAAATACTGGAAGAGATGTGAGAAAATAGGAATACTAATAAAATGTTGGTGGAGTTGTGAATTAATCCAACTATCCTAGAAATCAAAAAATTGGAACTATAACCAAAGGGCTATAAATTGAACATATTCCTTGATGTACAATTCAATACCATTACTAAGTCTGTAAATCAAAGGTAATGTAAAAGAACCTATATAAAGACAAATATCTATAACAGCTCTTTTCCTTGTAATAAAGAATTGGAAATTGAGGAAATGTCCATTAATTGAGGAATGGATAAACAGGTTGTGATGCATGACTGTGATTCAATACTATTTTGCTATTCTTATAGCAAAATGACAGGGAAGTGCAGCTAGGAGGCTCAGTAGATTGAGAGCCAGGTCCAGAGACCCAGACACAGAAGGCCTTATGTTCAAATTTGGCCTAAAGAACTTCCTAGCTGAGTGAACCTGGGCAAGTTACTTAACCCTTATTGGCTAGCCCTTACCACTCTTCTGCCTTAGAATCAATACACAGGAGTTTAGGGTAAAAAAAAAAAGAAAGAAACGATAAAGGAATGGGAAGACCTATATGAACAGATGTAGAATGCAGTGAGCAGAACTATGATATAATTATACATAGTAATATTAATATTATAATGATGATTGACTGTGAATGACAGCTATTATGATTAATACAATGATCAAGGTAATTCTGAATGACTCATATGAAAAATTCTATCTACTTCTAGAGAGAGAAATGCTAAATTATGAGTATAAACTTAAAAAATCTTTTTTCATTTTATTCCCTTTTTATATCAGAAATACAGAAATATGTTTCAATGATTTCACAAGTGCAATTCATGTCATTTTGCTTGCCTTCTCAGCTTGAAGGAGGAAGTGAATTTTGAATTCAAAATTATATAAAAAGAATGTTAAAATAATAAATTTGAAATGAATGAGCTTATTATATTCCAGGCCCTATGTTAAGTCCTGGAGATACCTATTTTCCCCTAAAAGAGGGAAAAAACCTTCATTATCCTGAAGGAGTTGATATTGTAATGGGTTCATACATAATTATAAAGTGAGAAAATGCAGAGTATAGTTTGGGAAATGAAAGTAATCCAGTTTGTCTGGAATGTAGATTTTGGGGTTGAGGCATATTAAAAAGAAAGCTAGGAAGGTAGATGGAAGCAATTTATGGAAAATCTTAAATGTCATGATAATACATTTATTTATTTATTTATTTATTTTTCGTATTATACAGGCAATGGGGAATCAAAGAAGATTTTGAATGTGGATTGGCATAATAAAAGCTCTGCATTATAAAAATTATTTTTAAACTCTGAGAATTAAAGGAACCAGTGCACTGATCCAAGGAAGAAGTCATGATGGCCTAAATCAAAGAAGTGGCTCTGTGTGAGAGGAGAAAAAAATAGGATTCATTATGGAGTTACAAAGGATATAACTTGAAGTAGATGAAGATATAGAGAGGGAGAAAGGAAATAACCAAGACTGAGTCTAAACTTATTAAAATTTGAAGAAATGGAAAAAAGGATATCATTGAAAGAAATTGGAAGTTTTGGAGGAGAGTGAGTTTCAAGAAATAGATAATGATAAGCATATTGGATATATTCTTGGTGAGGGCAGCGGTGCAAAAGAGACGATACCTCTGGGTTTAGAACTAGAGCATGAAGTCAAGGAGACAACACGGGCAATGGAGCTGCTGGAGGAGGGGATGGGGCTGGCCTGCATAGGGCAGCACTCTTCTTTGGGGGGGGGAGAGGCTATGGCTTTTTCTTAGGGCTTAGCCCCCACAGACCCTGTCATTTCCCACCTCCTCTTCCCCTCTCATAGCTGGCGTCTGGGAGTCAGCTCAAACCATATGTCACTCAAATAGGCATCATTCCATAACTAACCCAACAAGCCAAACCATCAGTGACAAAAATGTTCTTTGTTCTTTTTACAAAACTCAAATATTTGTTTTATTCTGATATTGTCCTGATGCTATTTAGGAAATCAGGGATTCTACTTGTGTGCATAAAAAAAGATTCTTTCCCTGACTAGAAAATTACTAATGTAATAAATTAAAATATAAAGCAATAATAGCATCTAGATTTTGTACTTCAGCTATGCATGTAAGGATGAAAATGAGCATAAGCCTTGACAGTTTAATTAAACATCATTTAAAGGTAGTTATACAGAAGATAGAGAGATTAAAAAATATGGTAAATGCTAAAGAGGGTCAAGGAAGCGTTAGTATGTTTGAAATCATTTAAACACACTTTCCTTTGCATATATCTCCTCAGAGAAATTATAATGCACTATTTATTCATAAGAAAGGCAAATTTTGTGAAAATTTTCAATCCATGTTCTTTTAAGTAAATATGAATGTAAAGGATGTAATTCTATGTGAGATTGTATTTATTATTACATGACTTGATTCATTATCAATTTTAGGATTTATAGATATAATTCTGTTCTGGGTGAACCAAGTGATGAATACACACATGCCTGCGAAGTGTAGGCTATTAGAGCATAGGGTAAAAAGTTACATTTGGAGAAAGTTAAAGTAAGGTGAAATGTCTGCCAACATGATTAGGATGGTGCTTTTCTTGGATGAGTGGCTAATTTTGTTAATAAGGTTAATTACTTCTAGGAAAAAAAACATATAAAAATTCCAAAAAATTAAAGTGTAAAAAATACACTGGACACTGGAGATATGGAAGACTGATGCATAAAGTTGACAGCTTCTAAGAACAAATCTTATTTGAAAGTACCAAAGGAATTTGTAGATGCAATTACTAAATCACATGACATTTAATATTTCCTGGAAAAATGGATTCGGAGGACTAGAATTGAGGAAGATGGAAGAGAGTCAAAAGGAGCTGGGCCAAGACCCAGCAGTCCCAGAAAAAATGAGATGAAATGGAGAGTAGTTTTTAGTGGTGTAAAGTTTCCTTTGAAAATTGCTGTAGTTGGGGGTAGATCCAATAAGATGGAGGAAGTCAATAGACTCATTTGATCTGTACCAAATTACTCTCCAAAATACTATGATATAACACCACAAAACAAATTCCAAGGCAGCATAATCCACAAAAAATGAGGTGAAATAAGTTTTCAGCCCAAAACAACTTAAAAGACTGGCACAACAGTTGCACTCCACTAAGGCAGCATTGCAAGGCAGGGCCCATCTTGGGCACAGCTGAATGAGAAGCAAAGGCTTCTAGATTTCTCATTCATAAATTTTAATGGGGTTTGAACAACTACTCAGAAGGAGATTACGGAGGTACCTTTGCTGGCTCAGGGTGTAAGACATTTTGTTGAATTGCACACAAGCAGATCTAGGTCTTAGTCTTGATTCAGGGTATCGATGTGAGGAGGACCAGAAGTATATATCAGCACTTGTACTTACAGAGTAGCTAGGGACCCAAGTCAGTCTCAAGGAGGAAAAGAGTGCTTATGTTTACTCACATGCTGGAAGAGCATTAAACATATCTCTCCTTATATCATTTCACTTGGGAAGAACTAAAGTAGTTTATGTATTCCCCAGAGCTAGCTCTAAAGGTAGCTGTAGTAAGAACCTGATGTTTGGAGTAGTGCTCCCTTAGCCACGTGAACAGAGCCCAATATTAATAGGTTTTTTGGTTCATTAAAATAAAAGACACCTAGCAGATTGGCTAACATGACAGCAAAGGAAAGTAGTGAATGCTGGAGGGGATGTGGCAAAGTAGGGACATTAATTCATTGCTGGTGGAGTTGTGAATTGATCCAACCATTCTGGAGGGCAATTTGGAACTATGCCCAAAGGGCGATAAAAGACTGTCTGCCCTTTGATCCAGCCATAGCACTGCTGGATTTGTACCCCAAAGAGACAATAAGGAAAAAGACTTGTACAACAATATTCTAGCTGCGCTCTTTGTGGTGGCCAAAAATTGGAAAATGAGGGGATGCCCTTCAATTGGGAATGGCTGAACAAATTATGGTATATGTTGGTGATGGAATACTATTGTGCTAAAAGAAATAATAAAGTGGAGGAATTCCATGGAGACTGAAACAACCTCCAGGAAGTGATGCAGAGCGAGAGGAGCAGAACCAGGAAAACATTGTACACAGAGACTGATACAGTGTGGTACAATCGAATGTAATGGACTTCTCCATTAGTGGCAATGCAATGACCCTGAACAATCTGCAGGGATCTAGGAGAAAAACTCTATCCACAAGCAAAGGACAAACTGTGGGAGTAAAAACACCGAGGAAAAGCAACTGCTTGACTACAGGGGTTGAGGGGACATGTCTGAGGAGAGACTCTAAATAAACTCTAATGCAAATACCGACAACATTGAAATGGGTTCGAAACAAGAACACATGTGATACCCAGTGGAATCATGCATCAACTATGGGAGAGGTGGGGGGGGGGAGGAGAAAAATAAAATGATCTTTGTCTCCAATGAATAATGTTTGAAAATGATCAAATAAAATATTGTTTAAAAAAAGAAAAGAAAAAGGCTGGAAACTGAATAAACAACAACAAAAAAGGAAATTCAATGTAGAAAGTTATTTTGGTGACAGGGAACACCAAATATAAACTTAGAAGAAAACAACAAAGTCAATTCTGTTATATCCAAAGATTCTATGAGGAAATATGAATTGGTAAAAAAGAATGAATAAATGAAATTTAAAAGGGTTTTCAAAATAAAATAAGAGTGGTAAAAGAAAAATTTGGAAAAGAAATGAGAGTGATATAGAAAAATCAGGAAAAGAATTAACAGTTTGGTAAAAGGTGCACCAAAATACTGATGAAAAAAAAAATTTTTTATAAAAAGAGGATACTAATTGGTAAAAGAGGCAGAAAAATCAACTGAAGAAAAAAAAACTTCTTTTTTAAAATTAATTTTATTTATTAAATTAATTAATTGAGAATATTTTTCCATGGTACATGATTCATGTTCTTTCCTTCCCCTCCAACCACCCCCTCCCATAGTCAATGAGCAATTCCACCATGTTTTACATGTGTTCTTGATCAAGGCCTATTTCCATATTATTAATATTTGCAATAGAGTGATTGCTTAGAGTCTACATCCCTAATCATATCTTCATCGAACCAAGTGATCAAAGAGTTATTTTACTTTTGTGTTTCTATTCCCATAGTTCTTTCTCTGCATATGGTTCTTTCTCATAAGTCTCTCAGAATTTTCCTGGATTTCCTGCATTGGGGCTAGTAGAGAAGTCCGTTACATTCTATTCTGCCACAATGTAACCATCTCTGTGTACAATGTTCTTCTGGTTCTGCTTCTCTCACTGCATCACTTCCTGGAGGTTGTTCCAGTTCACATGGAATTCCTTCAGTTTGCATGGAATTCCTCCAGTTCATTATTTCTTTGAGCACAATAGTATTCCATCACCAACAGATATCACAATTTGTTCAGTTATTCCCAACTGGAGGGCATCCCCTTACTTTCTAATAATTTGCTACCACAAAGAGCTTGGTTATAAACATTTTTGTACAAGTCTTTTTCCCTTATTATCTCTTTGGGGTATAAACCCAGTAGTGCTATGGCTGGATCAAAGGGCAGACAGTCTTTTAAAGCCCTTTGGGCATAGTTCCAAATTGTCTTCCAGAATGATTTTTATCAATTTACAACACTACCAGCAATGAATGCATTAATGTCCCCATTTTTCCAGATCCCGTGAAACATTTATTACTTTCATTGGCTTTCATGTTAGCCAATCTGCTAGATGTGATATGGTACTTCAGAGTTGTTTTAATTTGCATCTTTCTAATTATAAGAGATTTAGAACACTTTTTCATGTGCTTAAGAAAAGAATTTCTTAACAAACAGAATTGTTCATATGGAAAAAGAGGCACAGAATTTCACTGAGAAAAGTCTTATTTTAATAAGTGGAATTGGCCTAAAAGGAAAAAGAGGCACAAAAGTTAACTTGAAAAAATATTGTCTTATATTTCCAAGAAGAAAAAGTATATTCTTTTATTTTTAAGGGTTTATTTATTTTGCCAATTACATGCAATAAATTTCCACATTACCTTTCTGAAGATATATGATCCAAATTATCTCCCTTCCTTCTTCCCTACCACCCTTCCATGAAGCTGATAAGCAATTCAGACTGGGTTATACATGCATTATCACACAAAAATATTTCCATATTATTCATTTTTGTAAGTGAATAATCTTATATAACCCAAACCCCAAAACACATACCCAAATAAGCAGAGGAGAAATTGTATGCTTTCATTTGCATTCCTACTCTAACAGTTCTTTCTCTGGAGGCAAATAACTTTCTTTTTCATAAGTCCTTCAGAATTGTTCTGGATCATTGTATTGCTGATAGTAGCTAAATTTATAACATTTAATCATTTCACAATATTGCTGTTACTGTGTGCAATGTTTTCCTCATTCTATTTATTTCAGACTTACTCAGTTCATGTAGATATTTCCAACTTTTTCCCAAAATCATCCTATTCCTCTTCCCATTCCTTGCAGTACAATAGTATTCCATCACAATCATATACCATAATTTGTTCAGTCATTCTGTAATTGAGGAACATCTTTTGAGTTTTTAATTCTTTGACACCACAAAGGAGCAGCTATAAATATTTTTGTACAAGCAGGTCCTTTCCCATTTTTAAAAATCTCTTTGGGATACACACCTAGTAATAGTATTACTGGATCAAAGTATATGCATAGTTTTGTAGCCCTTCAGACATAATTCTAATTTGCCCTCTAGAATAGTTGAATCAGTTTACAACTACACCAGCAAAGCATTAGTGTCCTAATTTTGCTATAAGTCCTTGAAAATGTATCATTTTTATAAGTTATATTGGTTTATCTGATAAATGTGAGGTAGTACCTCAAAATTATTTTAATTTGCATTTCTTTATGGTTATTGATAGCTTTCATTTCATCTGAAAACCTATTCCGATCCTTTGACCTTTTATCAATTGAAGGAAGACATTTTCTCAGAATGAAAAAAAAAATCTTCAAATTAATTTTGGCTGGTAAATTTGATTCCAACAAAATTAGGACAGAGAAGAGTATACATTGACAGAAGAATGGAGATAGTTAAATAATCTAAGATGATATAAAAAATAAGGGATGAGAAAGAGGAACATACTGGGAGAATTTAAAAGAAGAGAAAGAAGGGAATAATCTTTCATGCTGAAGCACATAAGAGGAACTTTTATCATAATTTTGCCAAAATGAGAATAAAGTCCACATTCAGTTTATAATAGGAATCATTTTTATTTATTGGGAACTAAGAGGGAGGTGCAATAAGAGGAGGAGAGTGATGAGTAAAATGTAGGTTAAATTGTGGGAGGTGGTGCTCACAATCAAAATGTGAACAGTGAAATGCTGAAAGGTAAGAGAGAGAAAAACACAAAAATGGGGATAGTAATAAGGAGAGAAACACAAAGTTAATGATCATAACTGTGAGTATAAATGGAATGAACTCACTCATAAAGAAGAGGATAGCAGAGTGGATTAAAAACCAGAAATCCATTACATACCACCTAAAAGAAACACATTTAAAGCAGGGAGACAGATACAGGGTAAAGGTAAGAGGCTAGAATATAATTATTAACCTTCAGGTATAATAAAAAAGAAAAAGCAAAGGGAGCAACCATGATTTCAGAAATTTAAAAAAAATTAAATAATCTTATTAAAAGATAAGGAAGAAAATTTCATCTTGATAAAAGGCACCATAGACAAGGAAACCATATCCATATTTAACAAATATGTATCAAACAATAAAACATACAGATTCCTAAAGAAAAATTATACTGTTTATAGGAAGAAACTGACAATAAATTACACTAGTAGGGGACTTGAACCTTTCCCTCACATATATTATATTGCCTAATGTCCCATAAATGTAAAATGATAAATGCTAGAGAATATTTGGGAAAATTGGAACACTAATATTATGTTGGTGGAGCTGTAAACTGATAGAACCAATATAAAGAGCAATCTGGAACTATGCCTAAAGGGCCATCAAACATTGCATACCCTTTGACCCTGCAATATAACTACTTGGTCTGCATCCTGAGAATCGCATAGGTAAGGGAAAAGGGCACTCTGTTATTAAATATTTATAGCAGCACTCTTTGTGATGGAAAAAATTATAAACTGAAATAATTCCTTTAGTTGGGAACAGATGGACAAGTTATGGTAGAGCTGTAATGAAATATTTTTTTTGCCATAAGAAATGACAAACAGAATGATTTCTGAAAACCTTGAAAAGACTTGGATGAACTGAGGCAAACTCCTCAGATCAGGAGAAATGTGCATACATTAACAGAAATATAGTTCAATGATCAATTATGAAGAACTAAACTATTATCAGCAAAGCAAGGATCTAAGATAACCCTAAGAGACTCATGATGGGAAAATTCTACCCAGAACCCATAGAAGAAACTGTCAAAGTATGAATGAAGATTGAACCATATTATTTCTTGCCTCATTTCCTTAACAAGTCTTTTCTTACATGTGTGATTTATGTCTTCTTTCATGGTGAGGAATATGGGAATGTGTCTTGCATAACAACATTGAAAAAATCTATATCAAATTGATTATAATCTGAGGATCTGGGAGGAGAGGTTAGAAAAGAAGTGTTAAAAATTGTTTTTATGTGTAATTGAAAGAAAAGGCAAAGTTAAAAAAAAAAGAAAAGAAATTGGAGTCTGCACATTCCATTGGCTATTTCTTGTTCTTGCCACCTGACCAGTCCCTGCTCTTTTCCACATTTCTCTGATGACCCCTCTTTATGCCATTTTCCTAATATGATTGAGTTTGTGACATGATACAGTTCATTATATCAATTGTATATCTTTCCATTGGACTTTGATGGATATTCCTTATTAATTTTTAGAGATTCTAGTTTTCTAAGACTTGTAACTATATAACATCACTGGAAGAGTATAAAAATTGTCTTTTTATCAGAGAGAATCAGGGTTATTAAAATAAGTTTGTAATTTCTCAGAGGTAATTAATTTTATTCTTCTCCTAGTGTACCATCGAATGGTAGAATCATGGTACACTAACAGTGGTCTGTTGATAGATTTATTGATGGGTGAAACTTTACTGGTTTTCCATTCTTTGGCAAACAGTCTGGACCTGGAAATTTCTTTATTACCTTGTTTGTTTGATTTTTGTTTGTTTGTTTTTCAATCTGGAGAGTTATACCAATATGCTGAAAAATACAATTCCAAATTAAGTAGCAAAAGAATAATAATTATTATTTAATCCAATATATCCTTCTTGCATACCATTGTTTTTAAATTAAAAAGTCCTAAATAACTGTGCATTGATCATCTTACCAAAGAAGGAAATTTACTATATCATAAATGGAAATTATTAATCATTATTCTTGAAGTCATTTCAGCATTTTAGCATTGATAATATTTCATTATGTTTCATACTGGCCATTTTCCTGTCATGACAATTTGCCTCTGATGTTTTGGCCTCTATGGTTTTTAAATTACTTTTAAAAATGTTTTAAATGTTTTCCTTATAATACAAGTGCCCATTTTCATGTTAAATGAAATTCTTTAGGCCTGTACAATTACATTCTTGTGATCTTTATATATCACCTGGGCTGACTTCTTGTAGAATTTTAGTTCAGGTACAGTAACAGCAATAAAGATGGTGATCAAATGTGAATGACACAATTATTATCAGCTATGCAAGAATTAAGGACAACTACAGGGAACTCTTAATGAAAAAAAGCTATCCACTGCTCAAAAAGGAACTGAAGGAGTCAGAATACAAATTTAAGCATACCATTCTTATCTTTATTCCTCTGTAGATTTTCTCTAATGTAAGCAACAAGCATCTTCTTCCATAACACGACGAACATGAAAATATATATTGTATAATAACACATAAAGAACCCAAATAAAATTATCTTCCATTTTGGGGAAAGAGAAAGGGAGAGAATGAAAATGCATAGCAAAATATGAAAAAAACAATCATTAAACATTCTGCCATGTAAAGTAAACAAATATTTTTCTTTTCTTTTTCTATTTCACACTTTTTTAACATTTTATTTAATTGATTAATTTAGAGTATTTTTTCCAGGATTACAAAAATCATGTTCTTCTCCTTCCCTCCCTTCAACCCCTTCCCATAGCTGACGCACTATTCTACTGGGTTTTACATGTGTCATTAGTCAAGACCTATTTCCATATTATTGATATCTTGTACTAAGGTGATCTTTTAGGGTTTACAACCCCAAACATATCCCCATTGACCCATGTGATTAAGCAATTGTTTTTCTTTTGTGTTTCTACTCCCATAGATCTTACTCTGAATGTGGATAGTGTTCTTTCACATAAATCCCTCCAAATTGTTCTGGATCATTGCATTGCTATTCATAGAGAAGTCAATTACGTTTGATTGTACCACAATGTATCAGTCTCTGTGTACAATGTTCTACTGATTCTTCTCCTTTCATTCTACATCAATTCCTAGAGGTCATTTCAGTTCAAATGGAATTCCTCTGATTCATTGTTTCTTTGAGCATAATAGTATTCCATTACCAACATATACCACAATTTGTTCAGCCATTCCCCTATTGGAGGGCATCCCCTCATTTTCCAATTTTTTTGACACCAAAAACAGTGAGGCTATAAATATTCTTGTACAAGTCTTTTTCCTTATTATCTCCTTGGGGTACAAAATCAGTAATGCCATGACTGGATAAAAGGGTAAGCAGTCTTTTAGCACCCTGTAGCATCCCAAGCATATTCACATCTATGAATCATAAATAACTGTATGGGTACTATGTCTCCAAGCACAAGGTTTTACCAATAAGGTTTGTGAATGTAACCTTGAAATGTCCATGTGGCCCTTGTCTAGGGCAAGCTCATTAACATGATTGGAGCCTCCTTTGCTGGGGAAATCTAGAAAGCTCGGTTTTGTAATCTACACGCCCAAAAAGGTGTTACTCTCACCTCACCATCCAATCCTCATTGTCCATGCTTTGTAAGGTGGTTACTACTTGTTTGAGAATACTTTCCTAAACAGACAAAGGCAAAAATACAGAGGGGGTGACTATGAATATTCCTCTTGGATCTTCAATCTTCTCTAGCAATCACTCTGTCTCTCTCTCCCTAGAGCCTCTCCAGAGGCTATGGCCCCTGTCAATTTACATTTTATTCCTTAATCTCCTCCTCTACCTCATGTTCCTTTATACTCATATTTTCCTACCCAGGGAAATATCATAGGTTTGCCTGCCTTCAAACACTGACTTGTCCGTGTCTTTCATTCTCCACCCTAGTTCTCCATTCCCTATCTCTCCTCAGGTCCCATCACAAAGGTGAGCCCCTTCCCTTGTGGGACCCTGCTGGTCAGGGAAGTCCTTAAGGGACACCCAACATACCCTTTGGGCATAGTTCCAAATTGCCTTCCAGAATGGTTGGATCAATTCACAACTCCATTAGTAATGCATTAATGTCCCAATTTTGCTACCTCTCATCCAACATTTATTACTTTCCTTTGCTGTTATGTTAGCCAATCTGCTAAGTGTGAGGTGGTACCTAAGAGTTGTTTTGATTTGCAGCTCTCTGATTACAAGAAATTTAGAACATTATTTCATGTTGTTATTGATAGTTTTGATTTCTTTATGTGGAAATTGCCTATTCATGTCCTTTGCCCATTTATCAAATGAGAAATGCCTTGATTTTTTTGTACAATTGACTTAGCTCTTTATAAATTTGAGTAATTAGACCTTTGTCAGAGTTTTTCCTTATGTTATGAAGATTTTTCCAGATTTTAACTCTTGCTTGGTCTTGAAATCTTTTCTTTCCCAGAGATCTGACAAGTATACTGTGTTCACCTAATTTACCTATATTTTCCTTCTTTATATTCAAGTCATTCACCCATTCTGAGTTTATCTTGGTGTATGGTGTGAGATGTTGATCTAAACCTAATCTCTCCTATACTGTTTTTCATTTTTCCCAGCAGTTTTTGTCAAATAGTGGATTTTTGTCCCCAAACTGGGATCTTTGGGTTTATCATAGATTGTCCTGCTGAGGTCACTTATGTGATAGAGTCTATTGCATTGATCCTCTCTTCTGTCTCTTAGCCTGTACCATATTGTTTTGATGATCACTGCTTTATAGCATAACTTGAGGTCTGGTACTGCGAGGCCGCCTTCCTTCACATTTTTTTTTCAATATTTCCCTTGATGTTCTTGAGTTTTTGGTTCTTCCAAATGAACTTTCTTATGGTTTTTTTCTCATTCAGTAAAAAAAAAAATTTCTGGTAGTTTGATGGAAATGGCACTAAATAAGTAAACCACTTTGGGTAGGATTGTCATTTTTATTATGTTAGTTTGTCCTACTCATGAGGGATTAATGTTTTTCCAATTATTTAGATCTAGTTTTAATTGTGTGGAGAGTGTTTTGTAGTTGTGCTCAAATAGTTCCTGTATTTATTTTGGCAGATAAATTGTTAAGTATTTTATATTGTCTTTGTCTAAGGTGATTTTGAATGGAATTTCTCTTTCTTTTTTTTTGTATTATTTTGTATATATATATTTGTGATCAATTCCAAACATTATTCATTGGAGACAAAGATAATTTTCTTTTCCTCCCCCACCCCCCCAACTCTTCCATAGCTGACATGCGATTCCACTGGGTATCACATGTGTTCTTGTTTTGAACCCATTTCATTGTTGTTGGTATTTGCATTAGAGTGTTCATTTAGAGTCTCTCCTCAGACATGTCCCCTCAACCCCTGTAGTCAAGCAGTTGCTTTTGCTCAGTGTTTTTACTCCCACAGTTTGTCCTCTGCTTGTGGATAGTGTTTTTCTCCTAGATCCCTGCAGGTTGTTCAGGGTCATTGCATTGCCACTAATGCAGAAGTCCATTACATTGGATTGTACCAAATTGTATCAGTCTCTGTGTACAATATTTTCCTGGTTCTGCTCCTCTTGCTCTGCATCACTTCCTGGAGGTTGTTTCAGTCTCCATGGAATTCCCCCACTTTATTATTCCTTTTAGCACAAGAGTATTCCATCACCAACATATACCACAATTTGTTCAGCCATTCCCCAATTGATGGGCATCTCCTCGTTTTCCAATTTTTGGCTACCACAAAGAGTGCAGCTATGAATAGTCTTGTACAAGTCTTTTTCCTTACTATCTCTTTGGGGTACAAACCCAGCAGTGTTATGGCTGGATCAAAGGGCAGACAGTTTTTTATCACCCTTTGGGCATAGTTCCAAATTGCCCTCCAGAATGGTTGGATCAATTCACAACTCCACCAGCAATGAATTAATGTCCCTACTTTGCCACATCCCCTCCAGCATCCACTACTTTCCTCTGCTGTCATGTTAGCCATTCTGCAAGGTATGAGGTAATACCTAAGAGTTGCTTTGATTTGAATCTCTCTGATTATAAGAGATTTAGAACACTTTTTTCATATGCTTATTAATAGTTTTGATTTCTTTATCTGAAAACTGCCTATTCCTGTCCCTTGTCCATTTATCAATTGGAGAATGGCTTGATTTTTTGTACAATTGATTTAGCTCTTTATAAATTTGAGTAATTAAACCTTTGTCAGAGGTTTTTATGAATATTGTTTCCGAAGTTGTTGCTTCCCTTCTGATTTTAGTTACATTGTTTTGTTTGTACAAAAACTTTTTAATTTGATGTAGTCGAAATTATTTATTTTACATTTTGTGACTCTTTCTATGTCTTGCTTGGCTTAAAGTCTTTCCCTTCCCAAAGGTTTGAAATGTATACTATTCTGTGTTTGCCTAATTTACTTATAGTTTCCTTCTTTATGTTCAAGTCATTCACCCATTTTGAATTTATCTTGGTGTAGGATGTTAGGTGTTGATCCAAACCTAATCTCTCCCACACTGTCCTCCAATTTTCCCTGCAGTTTTTATCGAATAGTGGATTTTTGTCCCAAAAGCTGGGATCTTTGGGTTTATCATATACTGTCTTGCTGAGGGTCTTGTCATAGACTGTCTTGCTGAGGTCACTTACCCCAAGTCTCTTCCACTGATCCTCCTTTCTGTCTCTTAGCCAGTACCAAATTATTTTGATAACCACCGCTTTATAATATAGTTTGAGATCTGGGATTGCAAGGATACCTTCCTTTGCATTTTTTTTCATTATTTCCCTGGACATCCTTAATCCTTTGTTCTTTCAAATGAACTTTGTTATGTTTTTTTTTTTTTTCTAATTCAGTAAAAGAATTTTTGGAAGTTCAATGGGTATGGAACTAAATTGACAGACAAGTTTGGGTAGGATGGTCATTTTTATTATATTGGCTCATCCTACCCATGAGCAGTTAATGTTTTTTCCAATTGCTCAAGTCTAGTTTTAGTTGTGTGGAGAGTGTTTTGTAGTTGTGTTCATATAGATCCTGTGTTTGTCTCGGGAGATAGATTCCTAGGTATTTTATTTTGTCTAAGGTGATTTTGAATGGGATTTCTCTTTCTAATTTTTGCTGCTGAGCTGTGTTGAAGATATATAGAAATGCTAATGACTTATGTGGGTTTATTTTGTATACTGAAAGCATAGGAATAGAAGGGTCGTTCCTAAAAATAATAAACAGTATATATCTAAAACCATCAGCTAATATCATCTGCAATGGGGATAAACTTGATGCATTCCCAATACGATCAGGAGTGAAACAAGGATGCCCATTACCACCTCTACTAGTTGACATTGTACTAGAAACACTAGCAGTAGCAATTAGAGAAGAAAAAGAAATTGAAGGCATCAAAATAGGCAAAGAGGAGACCAAGTTATCACTCTTTGCAGATGACATGATGGTCTACTTAAAGAATCCTAGAGATACAACCAAAAAGCTAATGGAAATAATCAACAACTTAGGCAAAGTTTCAGTATACAAAATAAACCCACATAAGTCATTAGCATTTCTATCTCCCGAGACAAACACAGGAACTATATGAACTCAACTACAAAACACTCTCCACACAACTAAAACTAGACTTGAGCAATTGGAAAAACATTAACTGCTCATGGATAGGATGAGCCAATATAATAAAAATGACCATCCTACCCAAACTTATTCATCTATTTAGTGCCATATCCATTGTACTTCCAAAAAATTACTTTACTGATTTAGAAAAAAAATAACAAAGTTCATTTGGAATAACAAAAGATCAAGGATATCCAGGGAAATAATGAAAAAAAAATGATTGGGGCCTTGCAGTCCCAGACATTAAACTATATTACAAAGCAGCAGTCATCAAAACAATTTGGTACTGGCTAAGAGACAGAAAGGAGGATCAGTGGAATAGACTTGGGGCAAGTGACCTCAGCAAGACAGTATATGATAAACCTAAAGATCCCAGCTTTTGGGACAAAAATCCACTATTCAATAAAAACTGCAGGGAAAATTGGAAGACAGTGTGGGAGAGATTAGGTTTGGATCAACACCTAACACCCTACACCAAGATAAATTCAAAATGGGTGAATGACTTGAACATAAAGAAGGAAACTATAAGTAAATTAGGCAAACACAGAATAGTATACATGTCAGACCATTGCGAGGGGAAAGACTTAAAAACCAAGCAAGACATAGAAAGAATCACAAAATTTAAAATAAATAATTTTGACTACAGCAAATTAAAAAGCTTTAGTATAAACAAAACCAATGTAACTAAAATCAGAAGGGAAACAACAAATTGGGAAAAAATCATTATAGAAACCTCTGACAAAGGTTTAATTACTCAAATTTATAAAGAGCTAAATCAATTGTACAAAAAAACCAAGCCATTCTCCAATTGATAAATGGGCAAGGGATATGGATAGGCAGTTTTCAGATAAAGAAATCAAAACTATTAATAAGCACATGAAAAAGTGTTCTAAATCTCTTGTAATCAGAGAGATGCAAATCAAAACAACTATTAGGTATTACCTCATACCTTGCAGATTGGCTAACATGACAGCAGAGGAAAGTAGTGGATGCTGGAGGGGATGTGGCAAAGTAGGGACATTAATTCATTGCTGGTGGAGTTGTGAATTGATCCAACCATTCTAGAGGGCAATTTGGAACTATGCCCAAAGGGTGATAAAAAACTGTCTGCCCTTTGATCCAGCCATAGCACTGCTGGGTCTGTACCCCAAAGAGATAATTGGGGAAAAGCCTTGTACAAGAATATTCATAGCTGCGTTCTTTGTGGTAGCCAAAAATTGGAAAACAAGGGGATGCCCATCAATTGGGGAATGGCTGAACAAATTGTGGTATATGTTGGTGATGGAATACTATTGTGCAAAAAGTAATAATAACGTGGAGGAATTCCATGGAGACTGGAACGACCTCCAGGAAGTGATGCAGAGGAAGAGGAACAGAACCAGGAGAACATTGTACACAGAGACTAATACACTGTGGTATAATCGAACGTAATGGACTTCTCCATTACTGGCAGTGTAATGTCCCTGAACAATCTGCAGGGATCTAGGAGAAAAAACACTATCCACAAGCAGAGGACAAACTGTGGGAGTAAAAACACCGAGGTAAAGCAACCACCTGACTATGGTGGTTGAGGGGACATGACAGACGAGAGACTCTAAAGGAACACTCTAATGCAAATACTAACAACATGGCAATGGGTTCGAATCAGGAATCATGCGTCGGCTATGGGGGGTGTGTGGGGGGGGAGGAAAACAAAATGATCTTTGTCCTTAATGAATAATGCTTGGAAATGATCAAATAAAATATTATAAAATTTAAAAAAAAGGAAATTTGGGTGCTATACTATTTGGTGCATACATGTTGATTAGTGATATTTCCTCATTATCTAAAGTCCCTTTTAACAAAATATAATTACCTTCCCTAACCCTTTTGATCAGGTCTATTTTTGCTTTGGCTTTATCAGATATCATGATTACCACTCCTGCCTTCTTTCTTTTAGTTGAGGCCCAGAAGGTCTTACTCCATCCTTTAATTCTGACCTTGTGGCTGTCTACCCTCCTCATGTGTGTTTCTTGAAGACAACATATGGTAGGGTTTTGGATTCTCATCCATTCTGCTATTCATCTATGTTTTATGGGTGAGTTCATCCCATTCACGTTCAAAGTTATGACTGTCATTTGTGGACTCCCTGGCATTTTGATATCCTCCCCTAATTCTGACCTTTCTTCTTTAGCTATAACCTTTTAAGCCAGTGATTTACTTTAAATCTGTCCCCCTAGACCCCTACCTTGATATGTTTTCTTTTCTAGCCCCTCCCTTTCTGTTCCCTCCCCCACCCCCCTCTCCTTCCCTCCCTTTTTGTGTTCCCTCCCCCTACCCACCCCTTTGGTTTTCCCTTCTACCTACCTCTGTTGGATAAGATAGAGCCCTGAGGTTTCTGTCCTTTCAGAAGCTCTGAGGGCTCCTGATGGGATTGGGTTCAGCTGGTGCCCTAAAGCTGGAACCTCCCTTGAGACTCAGATGGAAGGACCCAGCTGGGGGGCTACAGGCTTCCCCCTTCTCTCTATGTTTCCCTGCCATCTGTGTTGGGCATTCCAGTAACTGTCTCAGTTTGCTTTCAAGGTGAGTCCTTCAGAATAGCCAACCCTGAGGCCCTTTTGCTGGCCCTGAGGTTCTCCCTGTTGCTGCGGGCTCAGCACTCTGGGTTGGGGGGGGAATGGGTCCTAGGACCTTCCTTCTGCCTACCCCTTAGATCTGAGTGATCTAGGGTTCTGGCTTTTGGGGGGCCATACCTTTTGATCCACATCCAGGAGAAGGGTTCCCCAGGTCTGTCCTGTTGTTCAGTTTGAATTTCGGTGTCCTAGGTGCATTCAGTTTGTGATCGGTAAGGAAGGGTTTTCAGAGATTTGAACTTCCGATGACTCTAAGCCGCCATCTTGACCAGATGTCGGAATTTCTCTTTCTAACTCTTCCTGCTGAGATGTGTAGGAAATATTTAGAAATGCTTATGATTTATGTGGGTTTGTTTTGTAACCTGCAACTTTGCTTAAGTTGATTATTTCCACTAACTTTTTGGTTGATTCTCTAGGATTCTTTAAGTAGATCATCATATCATCTGCAAAGAGTGATATCTTGGTCTCTTCATTGCCTATTTTAGTACCCTCAATTTCTTTTTCTTCTCCAATTGCTACTGCTAGTGTTTCTATTACAATGTCAAATAATAGCTGTGATAATGGGCATCCTAGTTTCACTCCTGATCTTATTGGGAATGCATCTAGTTTATCCCCATTGCAGATGATATTAGCTGATGGTTTTAGATATATACTGTTTATTATTTTTAGGAACGACCCTCCTATTCCTATGCTTTCTAGTGTTTTTAATAGGAATGGGTGTTGTATTTTGTCAAAGGCTTTTTCTGCATCAATTGAGACAATCATGCTATTTTTGTTGGTTTCCTTGTTGATGTGGTTAATCATGTGGATGATTGAACCATCCTTGCATTCCTGGTATAAATCCCACTTGATCATAATGCATGACTCTCATGATCAAGGGCTGGAGTCTTTTTGCTAGTATTCCATTTAAATTTTTTGCACCAATGTTCATTAAGGAGATTTGTTTATAGTTTTCTTTCTCTGTTTTTGACCTGCCTGGCTCTGGAATCAGTACCATATTTATGTCATAAAAGGAATTTGGAAGAATTCCTTCTTTTGAAATTTTGTCAAATAGTTTATATAGTATTGAGTTATTCAATCACTTATCTTCTGCTCTTTGAGAGAGAGAGAGAGAGAGAGAGAGAGAGAGAGAGAGAGAGAGAGAGAAGGAGGGAGGGAGAGAGAGAGAGAGAGAGAGAGAGAGAAAGGGGGAGAGAGAGAGAAGAGAGGGAAAGAAGGACAGAAGAATAAAGTTGTCTTGATAGCTTAAGTCCCTTATCTTTACAGAAAGTTGTATGGCTATAGATCTGGCTGAGAAGTAGGGAAGATCTTGTTTTTTCATATTACTATGAATCACAGAACATCCCAATTTCAAAAAAAGTCAACATTTTATAAGCTCTAATAATGAAGAGATACCTTGTAGTCATAAATTTGATAAATCACTGAATAAGTCTCTTAAGCTCCAAATCTCAGTTTCTTCATATGTAGAATGAAGGGGGAGGATAGATCCAATGCCCTCTAAGGTCTCTAGCTATAAATTTATTATTCTGTGATCATATATTACAAATCAAAAATTATATATAAGAACACTTGTAAAATGCATCAAGAATATCTATAACTAGAAATAGAGGTGGGTTGGTGAAATTGTAATTCTGAAGTCTAATAGTTCTGAAACAAACTGAAAGGTCATCTAGTACATCCCTCGTCTCCTTGTACAGTTATACAAATTATTTCAGGCAGTGAAGCTGTCATATTTAAACACAAACTCAGGAGAAAAATTCATCTATTTCTACTAACATATTGTATCCCTCAAAGTCAGAATCATATCAAACCATAGATAATATATAATACTTGAGAGTCTACCTGCCAAAACAAACCCATGGATTATATGACCTTAACACAATTTTTACAGAAATAAAATCATATCTAAACAACTGTGAAAATATTAATTGTTCATGGGTAGGCCAAGGAAAAATTTTAAGGGACATTTTTACCTAAACTAATTTATTTATTCAGTTTTGTACCAAGAAAACCACCAAAAATTATTTTATAGACCTAGAAAAAAATGCAAATGTTAAGTATATCAAGGGAATCAATGAAAAAAAATGTGAAAGAAGGTAGTGTAGGAACACTAGATCTTTCACTATATTATAGATCAGTAATCATAAAATAATCTAGTACTGGCTAAGAAATAGAGTGGTGGATCAGATGACTAGATGTGACAAGGGAATCACTTTAAAGGACTGATATATATTAAGTTAAGGTCGCCAAGGAATTCAGCTATGTAATTCCTAAATGAAAAACTCAAGTCAGCCGTCAGCCTTTTTTGGAGTTTAATTACAATAGGAGCAAGAAAGAAATTAGAGATAGAGAGAGAGAAAAAGGGAGAGAAGGGAATAGGGCTTAAATACCCCTTCTGTTTAGGCTGGGCCAAAAGGCCCAAGCCCTTAGATAGCTGGGGCAAAGAAAAGAGATCAGTCCCTATCACTCACGTGACCAAAATGGAGAAACAGTCTCAGATGCCCCCACCTTCAGCTTCCTTCAGCGCAAGCTTCTCCGAGTCCACCGCAATCACCCCGACCAAACTCCTCAACCTCCCTCAAGTCTCCAGCCCCTCCTATCTTTAACGAAACCATCCAAGTTCCTCCTCTCAGTTCTCCCATCTACAAATCACTGTTCATCAATTTCCCTGTGCCAATGGAGGCTCTAGCTTAACCCAGGACTGCCCAGAGGTTTCTGCCTTTTGCACATGTCTGTTGAAGGTCATATTTTCAAATGATTAAATCTTTGATCTAGGCTGCAGCCCTTACTCAATCCTGTTAGGACTGAGTAGGGTGGAGATTTATTCCAAGTATCTCCATTGTATCAATTCTAAAATCAATCATGATTCAAAGAAATTCCTGTTCTATGCTTAAGCATAGGTCAAAGTCCTTTCCATTGTTCAGCAAAAGGTTTCTGTCCTAAAGTAATCTGAAGAAGGGAAGAGAAGGAACCTCCCATGCCAATGGGGTTCCCATTCCAATAGACTATCAGTAAGAAATTTTCCAAGTATGAAATATCCCAATGGTGAAATTTCCAACATTTATAAGTCTAAGGAATTTTGAGGTTTACATAGATTAGGAACACAAAACCTACTAATAAATGACCATAGCAATTTCATGATTGGTAAAGACAAAAAATTCAATATTTTGGGACAAGAATTCAATGTTTAACATATGGTGTTGGAAAATTGGAAAATTGTAAGTCTGAAACTAATATTAGAACAGCAAATCATGTCTTATACCAAGATAGGGTCAACACAGGTATGTGATTTAATATAAAGACTGATTTTGTAAACAAATTAGAGGAGCATAGAATAGTCTACCTGTTGGATCAATGGTTAAGGGAAAAAATTTTGGTCCAAACAAATAAAAAAGCATTATAAAATTGAAAGAAGGTGATATAAAAATAAAACAAATGCAAATAGTATTAGAAAGAAAGTTGAGGGAAATTTTTGTAACAGGTATCTCTGATAAAGGAAGAATTTCTCAAATATATAAAAAACTAAGTAAAATAAAAAAAATTCCAAATGATAAATGGTCAAATGAAATAAACAGGCAGTTTTTGGAAAAAGAAATCAAAGCCATTTTTACTCATATGAAAAAAAGTGCTTTAAATAACTCTTGAATAAGGAAATTCAAATTATAACAACTCAGGTATCTTCACACCTATCAGACTGGCTATTATGACAGAAAAGAAAAATGATAAATAATGGAGGTGATGTGAGAAAACTCAGACACTAATACATTATTGGTGGATCTACCCATTCTGGAGAGGAATTTGGAAATATGCTCATAACTCTAAAGTTGGGCATAACCTTTGATCAATCAATACTGTTATCCAAAAAAGAGGAAAGGTTCTACTGGTACAAAAATATTTATTGCAGCTCTTTGTGGTAGCAAAGAATTGGAAATTGAATGATTATCCATCAGCTGGGGAATTACTGAACAAGCTGTGTTATATAATAGTTATGGATTATTGTGCTCTCAGAAGGAATATGCAGGATGATTTCAGAAAAAGGTCTGGAAAGACTTACATGAACTGATGCAAAGTGAATTGAACAGAACCAGGAAAACACTGTACATAGTGAACAATATTTCTTCAGGATCATTTGTAAAGGTAAAAAAAAATGTAGTTTTCCTCTGAAAGGCAGTGATCCAAGACAATCCCAGAGACTCATGCTGAAAAATGACATCTGCCCTCTAAGAAATAACTGATGAAGTCTGAATGCAGACTGAATTTTAAGAAATTTATAGTTATATGTTATACATAAATTAATAGGTATATATAAATTTCATATACCTATTCCTTCCTTCCTTCCTTCCTTCCTTCCTTCCTTCCTTTCTTCCTTCCTTCCTTCTTTCCTTCCTTCCTTTCCTTCCTTCCTTCCTTCCTTCCTTCCTTCCTTCCTTCCTTTTTCTCACTTCCTTCCTTCCTTCCTTCCTCCCTTCCTTCCTTCTTCCCTTCCTTCCTTCCTTCCTTCCTTCCTTCCTTCTTCACTTCCTTCCTTCCTTCCTTCCTTCCTTCCTTCCTTCCTTCCTTCCTTCCTTCCTTCCTTCCTTTCTTCCTTCTTTCCTTCTTTCCTTCCTTTCTTCCTTTCATCTTTCTCTTCTTCTTTCTTTTAATAAACAATCAAATATGAAACATTTTACATGGTTATACATGTAAAATATTTATCATGACTTATCATTTCAGGGAGGGGGAAAGGAGGGAGGGACAGAAAAAGGGAGATAATTTGGAACTCACAACTTAAAAATGAATGTAAAAATTGGTTTTTATGTGTGTAATAGAGGAAATTAAATATTATTATTTCTAAAGCCTGTACCTACCATCATAGCATCAATACTATTTATTAGTTCCACGGCAGAAGAGCAGTAAGGTAGAAGCAATGGGGTTCAGATAATTTGCCCTGGGTCAGACAGATAGAAAGTGTCTGAGGCTAGTTATAAACCTAGGACCTCTTATCTCAAAACCTGGCTCTCAAAGGACTGAGCTACCTACATGCTCCAAAACATTATTTTAAAAATTATATCAAACCATTTGTTCATGTTTCAATACAAGTTCATTCACTTTTAGTGGGTTTGGGGCATATAGTGAGCAATGGAGTGATGGTCAAATTTCATATACCTATAGATGACTGTAATTTACCTAGAAGAAGCCTTTGTGCCCAACAAGGAAACCAACAAGGATACAGATTCCATCAGCACAATGAGGACACATATTGTCTGAGATTCCACAGATAATTTTTTATGTTAAGTAATATTGTTGATTTCATAGCAGTATTGATCTAAAACTGTGTTTAATCATTTTCAAATCATATTCATGCTTTGATTATTTGTTTGTTTCATGGAGATAATTAAAGAATTTTTAATCTCCCAGGTATTATAAGCTCCCTGATAGAATCTGCTCCTAAAAATTAGATGTAATAAGGCAAGCCCAGCCTAAATTGAAAGATTAAATTGTTTAGTTTGCTATACAAAACTATTTCTTCTGGTGCAACAAAACTTCATGAAAATATAATGTTAAGAAAAATAAGTATGATATCTTGATAGGCCCCATTTCTTTATTGCCTAATGTGAAGGCAGGCATAAGTAAAGTTAATAGGGCCATTATCCTACAATAACCATGGTCTCTTTAAGTATTTTCTTATGGTTTTTATACCTCCCCAAACAGTATTATCTTTATGATTAGCCATAGGGCAAATGGAAAATTTAAATAATGGAAGTTATGCTTCTTAGTTCCACAGGATCATCATGAGATCTGGAAAATCAAGTGCTGGTGATATATCCCCTCAAATTTGCACTCAGTGAAAAAGAAAATAATGATTAATAATTTGGTAGTTGGAATTTGTGTAAGGAAATACATAATGCATTCATTTGAAATGCTGTGAATGTATCATGGAATTAGCAGACAAGGACAAGACAGCAGAAATAATCTATTGAACACTAAGGAAAGCTTTTGTTACTCCTAAACATAGCTGATTGATCTGCAAAGACAGCACTGTGTGGGAAGGAACAGAAGGTTATTGTAATGGAATAGAAACTGGCTCAAAGTTAGGAAATAGACACCATCAATAAAATGAGTAATGGATTAGAGTAGAGGGCATCTAAAGGAGAAGTGGCATCACTTTCAGGTAGATCCACTTTATTAGCTGACCTTAAAATGTCTTTTTTGTCTATGACATCTGCTTTGCATATAGTCAACACTTAAGAAAATCTTATTGATTAAATGAATAAAATAAAATACCATGGAAAGTATAAATGATGGAACTTTTGAATTAATATTTTAATATTCCAATGAAATGTATTGACACTTATTTTTTAATCAGAAATCATATATGAAGAAGAAATGAAATGACTATAGATATAGTCTTTATTATAGGTAGGGTTAATTAATTACCTATAATTGACCATTACGAACTTGAAGATAAATTGGAGCTGAAGCCTCAAAGAAATAGAGTCTAAATTGCCCAAATCACTTCTTGTATAAGAAATTTTATTTACCCAACAGTATAAAATTTATAATGATTGGTTTTAGAAGTCTTTGGGTTTCTGGAAATAATATTAACTTTAGTGCAGGTAAGTATGCTCCTATTTGTCTCTTTCACTCTTGTTTTATTGTGAAATGCATTGAATTGTTTTCCTTATTTATCTCCTATTCCAATAGTAATGCTTTATGCGTATCTATCATGACCTTCTTCTGGGTTACCTTGAAATTCCACTTTAAATCTTATATTTAGCTGTATATCACTCCAGATTATTCTAATTTTCATCATATTTCCAACCCCTAGTTTGATGATGGAAGATGGCAATAGCAGCACTGAAATTCTCATCTTAATCAATGCTTTATTTTGCACTTTCAGTAGAATTCAAAAACAAGGAATCCATGTTGCACTTAATTTGCCTTCCTTTTCTTGCTGCCAACACTAGCATTTCCTCTACTTTATCACTGTTTTCTTTCCCCTCTTCCAATCAGGCTTTCTATTTATGAAACCAGTTTATTGTTCTCTGTTCTCACTGCAAAATCAGTTTGTGAAAATTTTAAGATAATTTATGTCTTGTACCTCTAATTAGAGAAGCAAAATTCTTAAATTCTGGGTCTTTTTTTAAAATCACTTTATGCCTAGGAATAAAAAAATGTATATTACCAAGATGGAACATATAAAATGGTGGAGATAGTACAATCTGAGGATGATCAAGTTTCTCTTTTATGGTCTTCATTTCTGCCCCCACTCCTAAGATTCTCCCATCTTCCTCAAAGAAAAGATATCAAATATGTAGCTTTACCTATTATCAATTATTAGTAATAGAGATGGGTTCTGTTTCCAATTACTCTTTCCACCTTCTTTGTTCTATAGAATTTCTTTGGTTTTATATTTTTCTCATTCTCAATCCCTAGATCCTTCACATCACTATTAGCATTTTCAGGGTACCTTTTACTATGTTTAATAATTAAGCTATAGAACATCTACTCCAAAATAGGTAAGGTTACTCTCACTAAAAATAGATGATATGAGATCAGAGATTCAAAATCCCTGACTCCTAGATCTATGTTTCAAAGCTCGATATATCAGTGTTTATTCTCAGCCATGTAAAGCTATTAACTAATGTTGTTGTAGCCTTATTTAATGCAAGGTTGATGTAGAAAGAGCTACTATTAAAGTTTTAAAGCACTGAATTGGGCTAAAGATCTATGAATCTCACTGAGGTCATTCAAAATACAATGGATAATGACCCCACACCTTGCTAGGAAAACAGTGTATGTAGCAAGAGTTCATAGCTTATCTTTCTTGTACACTTTAAAGCATTCCTCTATTGTGTTGTATTGTGCAAGTCAGATAACCCCATGACCACAGGATGCAAAGAAACTGAAAGAAATAAAGACAATTTGTAAAAAGATTTATTGTTTACACAGTTGATCTTCCCAATGAGTAGTGAATATTTTTCCTCCTTTTCTATGTATAGATCCCCAGAATCCTTTAGGACTATACATATATGTGTGTGTGTGTGTGTGTGTGTGTGTGTGTGTGTGTGTGTGAATATACATACAGCATTTACTTCACATTGTAAATGGCTTTTTAATGGCTGGAAATAATTTAGTTAATTACCAAGGAAAAGAGGTATTTCTATTTAAGAATTCAAATAGGCATTTTACTATATAATTAACAGTAGCTACATATGGCTAAAGATACAATATACAATATTACCTAAAGTACTATGAGTAATTGAGGAATATATCAGACTACATTCATAAACAATTACTTTGGCCTTCCAGATAGTCCCCTTGGGATATTTACACTCATTCCAATAAGGCTAGCAAAGTTCAATATATTGGACTAGTGTTATTTAATATTTTTCAATTTTATAAAATATCCATCTTTTTAGGTTAAATTAAAATTTTGAAACAGCCAAAAGCAAATTTGTAGAATAAGGACTTTTCAAATTGTTTATTATCATAATCTGTCAAAAAAATGAGATCTTTTATTTTTACTCTAAACTAAAGAGTGACTGATTTTCTTGTATGCCTCATAAATGTCTGAGGTTATTCTTTTTTTAATTAAAAAAATTAAAATTATTTGTTTATTTTAAATCCTTATCTTCCATCTTAGAATCAATACTGTGTATTGGTCCCAACTCAGAATAGTGAGTGGTAAGGGCTTGGCCAGAGATGGGCAACCTTTTGGAGATGGAGTGGCAGGCCCTGCCTCCACCTCAATCCCAGACCAAGTGTCCTGCCCATGTCCCCCCCCCCCCAATCACATTCTGTTTCCTTTCCCCCACTGAATGCCAGTCATACTCCCATTGGACTGTTAGGCAGGTATAGGGGTGGTGCTGGGAGGGGACGTTGTTATAGTCAGGCTTGGGGAGAAGGAGAGGTGAGGAGCACAAGCACTCTGCTCTGCTCCCCTCTAGTTATGTGAGCTTTGATCCCCTCAAACCTACATCTGACCAAAGTAGAAATCGAGAGGACCTTGAAAATTTCAAAATACACCCTCTTTAGTCCCTAGTCAAGGAACCAGAAGCCATTTCAAATGAAATGGTTTATTGAGAGAGAAAAAGGTGGCCAAAAAATAAAAAAAGGAAAAAAGTCCCAACTTGCTGGAAAATCCCTTATTTATAAGAAAATATAACCCTCATCTTAAATGACATCATCTGGACATATTCACCCCATCATGGTCCTGCCTTCCTAAAGTGGGTATCCTCCAAATTAACCTTTTTTAGCAAATGATCAAGAGTTGAAGTCAGGTTTTAATCTGGATACAGGGCTGATTGGGAGATCACTACCTTCCTGAGCTTCTAGCCCACCTTTCTCCCTCAGGCAGCAACTCCTTTGAATAGAAATTGAATGGGCTGGGTCAGAGGAGTAAGAATACAAATTAAAGCAAACCAAGTTTGTTTGGGAAAGAAACTGGGGAATCCAAAACCTGTAAAATATATTGCATAGTAAAGACTGGTTGCTTCTGATAGAAATTACATCAGTTATTTCTGTTTCACTCAGACCAAAGGTAATGAAAGAAGAGCCATTGTATTCTGAATGGAGTGGGGCAATCTTGTCCTGCCAAGGATGCTATCTTGAAGAGACCTGCTTACTGACTTCTGATGGGGAGAGGGCCAGGGTGGCAGCTCAGCTGTATCTCATTCAGGCTTTCTAATTAGGAACTCTGGTGAACTCTGTGCTACAGGGAAAGGCATACTGGGTCTTTGGGGTCCACTGGGTTTTTGGCATGTGTGCACAGAGAGGTCTATGCATGACATCTCTGGCATGCATGCCATAGGTTTGCCATCAGGGGGCTAGGCAATGGGGATTCAATGACTTGACCAGCTAGGAAGTATCTGAGGTCAGATTTGAACCTACGACCTCCTGTCTCTAGGCCTGGCTCTCAATCCACTGAGCCACCCAGATTTCCCCTCAGAGGTAATTCTAAAGGATTCACAGAGATCTTCATATTAATGGCAGCATCATTAGAAAAGGCATATAGTATTTATAGAGGACTATTTGGAAGAATCCACTCAACTGGATATGTAAAATTGGCTATATTTGATTTTTTAAAAAGATTTTTTAAAAGAAATAATAAAATAGACTTAATGCCTTATGAAAGTAGATTCATTGCCTTATGGGTCATACATATTGTTATTACTCATTTTATAGCACAGATCATTATGGCTTTAATTTATTATAAGCTTAATCATCCTCAAGGGTAAAAAGAATATAATGATCTACTATTGGCATGCAATTCCCTGAACATATGACATATTAAGGAATATCACACTGGGAACTATAGGACAAAAACTCTGATTTCTGCAATACACTTCATTTGAGAAGCCAGACTATTTTTTGAGAAAGAAAAAAAAAAAACTTCCAAAATTTTCTATCAAAAAGAGTAGGATTTGGGGGGGGGGGGAGGCAGAGAGATAAGATAGTGGAGTTGAAGCAAGGAAAGCTCAAAACATTAAAATAATGCTTCAAAACAAATATTGGAGTGAAAGAACCAACAAAAGGACAGAGTGAAGCAAATTTCTATCAGAAAACAACTTGAAAGGTAGGCAGAGAGGATCTGGCTCACTAGGGTAAGAGGGAAGCATAGCCAGTAGCAAGGCCCCACCAAGGATAATAGGACAGGAAATAACAAGCTTCCCTACTCCACATCTACTGTTCCAGGTTCTGAAACTGTGCACAAGCGGACTTTGAGACCCTGAGACTTGCTTAAGCCAATAGTAGTAGAATTCCATCCATGCCCCTTAAATTTCAAGGCCCTGGACTAAACCTGCAGTGAGGTCCTAGGGCCTACCACCCATTATTCTATGGTATGCCAGACTGGTGCTGAGGGAGGCCAGAGCAGGAAATTGCCCAGCCTTGGAAGAACTATAAAAAATGCCAAGGTCCCAGCTGGAATGGGTAACAGATACACTTCGGGGCCAAAAAGACCCTGTGACATGAAAATGTCAAGGTACCAAGAACAGTGCGTAGCAGATAAGGGCTGGACATACTGGAAACATTCCAAAAAGGGTATGCAACAGATAATGGACTGGAAGGAGGAAGGGAGGGGAGCCTACATGCTAAAAGATACTTAAGGCCCAACTTTAAGGAGGGAACTCAGAACTCTGATGGTAAGAAGTTCCCACTGGTGTGCGTACCAGTTCCATAATAAAAGACCCTTTGTCTGTTTGCATTGTCTACGGGTCTTCGTTGGTGGTGGGTGAAATCCCGGACCTTAACAGTGCCGGCCCAGAATGAGACTCAGAGCCCTACCAAAGAGGAAACTGAGGTCCCAAGTCCAGGTGCAAGGCTATTGGCAAACTACATAGCTGGTGCCCTCCCAAGGGGAGTTCAGAGCCCTTGGCCATACCTGAACTGAGGATATGAATACCAGCAGGCATTTCATGGGGCATCTGGTCTGTGTCAGCCAAGAGCCAAGACCAGAGCCTCTGGCCAAGCTCAAGGAAAGGTTATAAGCCCTAGCAAGGCAGTCTACAGTGTTATTGACACTTTTAAGCACAGAGTGATGCCCCAAGCCTCTATCCAAGCCTGAGTCTAGACCCTGAGCACCAGCACAGGATAGTTTACCATGATCTGAGTTCTGTATGTCATTAATGTAACAGTTAAAAGAGTGATTGGTATAAACTGTGACTGCAGAAATATGGTTTCAAGATATTGTCTTGAATTAAATCAAATATAAAGTGGTTGCCAGGGAAAAATTCCCAAATATGAAATATACCCATGTCAGCTGGGTTTTTATGGAGATTTTAATTAATACAAATTAAGGAATTAATGAAAGGGAGAGAGAGAATAAGAGGAAATAATGAGAAAAGGGGTAGGCCAGCCCAGGCCAGCCTAGACCAGCCTCGGCCCAAGCCCTAAGAGAGATCAGTCAGTCTTTAATCCACTCACCACAAGATTTGTCCCAAGCAAGATTCTAGTGTTCAGAGAGACCCACCAGTTCAGTTCCTGAGCTCCACTTCAGCTTCCAAGGCTGAATCCTCTTCAGAGAGAGTTTCTCTCAGAGAGAGTCCTTTCCAGAGACCCCCCCTCTCTCAGCTTCTGACCTACTTTTAAAGAGAATTTTCTCCTATGTCACCTCCCCTAAGTTCTCACATCTATCAATCATAGTAGAAATTTTCCAAAGGACAGACCATTCTTAATTCACACCTGAGCAGACTAAACTTTTGAGTAAGTTCACACCTGAGTAGACTAAAACTTCTGAGTAAGTTCACACCTCTTTGCCCCTTGCAAGTTTGCAAGTTGCCTGACCTTTATAGGTACTTAGCACCCTTTTGTATTAGATCTAAAAATAGACTCAGCTTAAGGTTTTTTAGCTTTACTTTAAGTATGGGTTAAGTACTTTTCATTGTTCAGTAAAGAGTTTACAACTTTATCTTCTCCTAAAGTATGCTTAAGTATGGGTGGAGTAGAGTTCTCACATTCCTGATCAAGTACCTTCATTGTTTAAAATGGGGAATGGTCTTAACCAAATCTTCTGAAGTAGGGTCTGAGAATTTTTAAGATTCACATTAACAACCCTAGGGGAAGATTGAATCATCATGTAGGAGGCCAACATACTATCTTGAAAGAACTGAAATTAGGAGAAACCCCAAAAATAGTTAAGAATAGCAGCAAGAAAAAAAAAACAACTAAAGTTTAAGAGCATTCCTCCTCTACCCTGAGAAAATATATTTAAGAAAAAGTCAAAAGAAAAAAAAAGGCTGGGGAAATAAGCCAACATCAAAAAAATACTTCTATACCTAACAATAGAAAATTGTTATGGAGCTAAAGAAGAGCAAGGCACAGACTCAGAAGGAGACAATGACTGCAAAGCAGCTACATGCCAAACTTCAAGAAAAAAGTATTATGGATCTGAGAAAGTTCAAAAATGATTTCAAAAATCAACTAAAAGAGGCAGAGGAAAAATTGGAAAGCAGAAAGAGAAAGAGAAAGCAATGTAAAGCATAATAAACCAAAATGAAAAAGTGATACAAAATTCCAATAAAGAAAAGAGTTTCTTAAAAAAGCATAATTGACCAATATGGAAAAAGAGGTTCAAAACTTCATGGAAGGAAATAATTTTAAAACACCATAATGTAGTAACCAGAAGCTAAAGACTTCATGAGACATCAAGAAACAGTGATTCAAAATAAAAAGAACATAAACATAAGAAAATTTGAAATAATTTGAAAAAATAGACAACCTAAAAATAGATATAGGAGAAACAATTAAAGAATTATTGGATTACCCCAAAACCATGATAATTAAAAAAAAGGAAAACTTAGACCTTATATTATAGGAAATTATCAAAGAAAATTGCCCTGATATGCTTAAACAACATGGCAAAATAGAAATTGAAATAATCTACCAATCAGTCTTTAGTAATAAATCCCCAAATGACAACTCCCAGGAATATTATAAATTCAAAAGCCCCCAAACAAAGTAGAAAATAATTCAGGCAATGAGAAAGAAACAATTTATATACCATGGAACTAATTTTTGGAGCATTTTTCATATGATTATAAACAGTTTTCAATAGTTTTCATATGATTATAAATAGTTTTGATTTCTTCATCTGAAAAATTCCTGTTTACATATTTGATTCTTTAATATTTAGGGAATGACTTCTGATCTTACAAATTTGACTCAGTTTTCTATATATTAGAGAAATAAAGCTTTTGGTAGACACTTGCTCTGATTTCACCCACATGCAATTTTCCATTTTCCTTCTAATCTTGTTTGTATTTTTTTGCAAAATTTATTTAATTAAAAAAATTTAAAATTATCTGTTAAAATTTTGTTAAAAACCCATAAAAATGCTATCTGATTAAATCTAATCTATAATTCTCATATATGAATAAATTATTTATTGAGTAAAATATCTCCAAGTAAAGAGAGTCAGTTAGCTCAATGTCTTAGAGGCTAAGTGACAAGCAGGCCTTTGGTCTTTCTCTTCTCACAAACAGCTCTCAAAACAGCAGATCTGACAATTTCTTCTTCACAATGAATTTCCACGTGAGGAAAGTGAAATCCTTTCAAGATGGTTTCTGAGTTTTCTTTCTTTCCTATTATAGCAGAGCTAGATCCAGAGAGCAAAAGCTGCACTGGCCAGTCTCCACAGAAGTCAGAGACCAACTGTCAGAACTCTGCCTGCTCTCCTCTCTTCAAAGCTCCAAGCTCATGCACAGAACTGTCTCTTGCCTCATTCACTCTGCAGTTTCAGAGATACCTTTCCAAAATTCCTCATCTTATCAAACCTAATCCATATCTATTTTCTGTTTCATTCCTATAATGTCATTTAACCCTGTTTGTCTTAGTACTTCATCTGTAAAATCAGCTGGAGAAGGAAAAGGCAAATCACTCTTAGTATCTGTGCCAAGAGAACCTCAAATGAGCTTATGAGGAGATGAACAGCACTGAAAAGCAATTGAACAAATACAATAGCAAATTATTTAGTAATATTGTTAGATATTTACTGATTATATTTCATTATACCTTGGACAGTATTAATTTCAGGGCAGTTTTTTTTTTTTTAATGGGCTGTGGAATTTGACATATTTGATCCAGTCCAAGCCTCTCATTTAAATTGGAGAAAAAACTGAAGTAAAGAAATGTTAAAAAATATTTCTCTAGTTTCCTATAAAGGGAAGTATGATTTAAATTCATATCCTTCACATTATATTTAAGTACATTTACTCTGAACTTAAGTTCCTTGATTATTACATATTAAATCTTTTCCTAAGAATTGCAGCTTCTGTTAGATTTATTAGACAGAAATAATTGCTCAAAGTAAAACCAACAGAATTGAGAGAAATACAGACCTTTTCCTTTGGCCTAGGAAAGCTCCTCAAGTTTCTTCAAGTCAACAGTGACATTACTCTATGCCCTAGAAATTTCTAATTTGTCAACTAAGAAATGAAGATGATGCTGTTCAGCAGTGTAGCATTTGTCATAGAATACTAACTTGTATTCTCAGTCAACTACAAAACTAAACCTCCATGTTCAGTTATAAACTTTGGCTTGTAAGAAAAACAGGGGAAGATTTCTCACAGGCCAGATATGTGTTGATTTATTCTGACATTTGACCCCAGTGGTCTAGTCCTTGAGATCAGGCCATGACTAAAGGGAAGATAAAAAGCTTTTTAAAAAATAAAAAATAATAATTTTCCCTTTTATATTTTTTTGAAATTTGCAACATTAATTTTTTTAAAAAGATGTTGACTTCCAAATTCTCTCCCTTCCTTCCCCTAGCCTTTAAGAATTCAAGTAATATCAACTGGAGGATTCCATGTGAACTGGAACAATCTCCAGGAATTGATGCTGAGCAAAAGGAGCAGAACCAAGAGAACATTATACACAGTGACTAATACACTATGGTACAATCGAATGGAATGGACTTCTCTACTAGTAGCAATGCAATGATCCAGGACAATTCTGAGGGATTTATGAGAAAGAACACAATCCTCTTCCAGAGAAAGAACTGTGGGAGTAGAAACACAGAAGAAAAAGAACTGCTTGATCACACGGGTCAATGGGGATATGAATGGGGATATAAGCTCTAAATGATCATGCTAGCACAAATATTAATAATATGGAAATAAGTCTTGATCAATGACACATGTAAAATCCAGTGGAATTGTTCAGCAACTATGGGAGGGGGTTGGAGGAGGGGAGGGAAAGAATGAATCTAGTAACCATGGAAAAATATTCTAAATTAACTAATTAAATAAAAATTTCCAAAACAAAAGAATACAAGTAATAAATAACAAAAAATCTCATTATGCATTATAGGTTACTTTTCCCTTTAAGAATTCAAAATAATCTACAAAATACCTATAAACCTCTTCTGTCATCCTTAATTATTACTCAAGAATTCATTTCATTGTGTCATACTTCAGCAAAGTCCTTTCATACTTTCATGGTTTGACCTGTAATATCTTGAAGTCAGCAGAATGTACCAGATATCCTCAGTTGAATTTTACATGAGTATAGAGCATGGTGAGACAGCAAAATGAAATTACATTATTTGACACATTATTTTGACATCTTAATTAGTCTGGAGGTTATTTGGGAACTCTATAAGCATAAATTCAATATGTTAAAAATAATTGAAATTTTTTAACCTTTTTGCTCTTATTAATGAGTTTAATACTCAGGAGTAGTAAAAATGTAAGAGTTTGGAAGACAGAGTTAATCCCCTATCACTCTAGCAAACAGGTGCAGTACAGGGAAATGCAGAGGATATTTTCCTAATATTCCAATACCTGAATCAAGAAATACTTCCTTAAAGTCCAATGATCTCTGCACATAAACTTTTCCAAGCACACTGTAACACAATCATGGATACTATATCATTTTCTAATATACAACCTTCCAGTTTAAGTATTTTGTTTTAAAAATGAGAAAACTGAAGTCCTGAGAGGAAAAGAAGTTAAAATTATGCAGCTAATTAGTTGCATATCTAGTGCTTTAAGCCCATGGATACTAAATTATAATCTTAGTCACAGGATCATATTTTTAGAACTGGGAAAGGAGGGTGTTATTTTAATTCATTCATACTTGAGGAGGACCAAAATGATATCACACAGGGTCACTGTAGAGTGTGTCTAACTATGACCAATCGGACCAATTAGAGCACCGAAGGCTCTACCGCAGTTTGTGTACAAATAGTCCTATGAACATTTGCAATGGAGATGTCCCTAAATTTGTACATCTCATGTTTCTTTTGAGCTACGACAATTCTGCTTTGCTCATAGAGCACAGCACCTTCTTTGATATGGCATATGATGCATATGATGCAAGATTATCCTGTGCCCATTTCTTCCATGTTTCACAATCAATACTAAACTTCTTCAGAGAGGTCTTGAGAGTATCTTTATATTGCTTCTCTCTGACTTTTATGTGACTATTTTCCTTGTGTGATTTTTTTTTTATAAATAGTCTTAGGCAAACATTCATTTGGAATTTGAACAATATGACCAGGACTCTAGCACAGTCTGAACACTTGGCAGTTCAGCTTGAGAAAGGACTTCATTGTCTGGCACTTGATCTTGCCAGGTGATCTTCAGAATCTTCCTAAGACGGTTCAAATGGAGCTGATTCAGTTTCTTGGCATAGAGCTGGCATACCATAGAGCAGGTTTCACAGACATGCAACAATGAAGTCAGCACAATAGTTCTTTAGAACTTCAGTTTGGTGAGTAGCCTAATTAATATGTCTTCTCTCCCACCCTGTTGTTCAGAGCTTCCCAGACACTGAACTAGCCCTGGTAATGTGTGACTTAAATTCAGCATCTAAGTGGACATCCCTGGAAGGCATACTTCTGGGAGAGCTGACTTCCAGTTGACAAGATGTCAGACCTAGAAACACTAGGAGCCTGCCTACTACCATCCAAACAACCAAGCATCAAAATGAATCCTGGAGTGGCACAATGAAAAGAAGAAAGGTTGAAGCAGTGCTCCTGCCCAGATCAATGTGGAAACTCAGCAAGCATGATTCATCTCAATGGGGTACAAGGAGAGAGTGCTGCACAAACCTCAGCAGAACTCCCTTGTGATACAGCGCAAGAAAGTTTTCATGTAGAAGGGAGGACCTAAGCTGAACATTGCATGAAAGCAGTAACTGGAAGATGAAGGCATGAGAAGGAAAGACATTCTAGGGCTGAGGAGAAAGCTGGTCTAAAGGCATGAAACTGGGAGATGGGATGCCATTTCTGGATATGACATATGAAAAATGAACAGTTTATCTAAACCATATTGAGAGTGAAGGAAAGTTAAATTAAAAAAAAAAGGAGAAAAGTTGGTTTCATATGATAAAGGTCCTTAAATGGCAAAGATAAGAGTTTATATTTTGATATATTGTAAAATCTTGAGTACAAGATTTCTATAGTTTTAAAATTTGGTTTATAAGTTTAAATTTATTTATTTTTTTATTTGTTATATTGAATTTCCCATTTATCTCCTTCCCTCCCCACTCCACAATAAAGACATAGAGATGACATCATTTGAGTATACACAAACATATATACACTTTTGTAAATATATTACATATATACATATATGCATATACAAACATAAAAGGATATATAGATAAAATGATATCAGGCATATCAGTTATTTTCCTGGAGAAGGACATTCATAGCTTTTCTTCAAAAATACTGCTTTTGGTGCATATCATGTTCTCTTGGTTCTGCTTATTTTGTCTTCCATGACTTCATTTAGTTCTTTGATTTTTTTAAACTAACCTACTTGCTATTTCTTACTGTATAGTAGTATTACATCACAATCATATGCCATAACTTGTTTAGTCATTCCCCAATTGATGAACATTTCCTTAATTTCTAATTCTTTGTAACATATAGGGAGTTTTTATGAATATTTTACTATATATAGGTTTATTTACTTTTTCCTTGATCATCTTAGGAAATAGACTTAATAGTGGTTTCATTGGGTCTATACATAGTTTCATAACTCTGAGTCCAGATTGCTTTCCAAAATGTTTAAATCAGTTCACAGTTCCATCAATAGTGTGTTAGTGTCTCCATTTTCTAATATTCTCTACAACTTTTGACATTTTGCTTTTTCATTTTAGTCAATCTGATAAGTATAAGAAGATATCACAAAGTTGTTTTTCTTTCCATTTATCAAATCGGTAATGATTAAAAATATTTTAATATGGACAAATATAATATTATTTCTTCATCTGAAAATTAGCTTTTGATAACTTTTGACCATTTATCAACCTTTGTATTCTTTGTGAATAATGTAGAGCTTTACATGTAGTAGAAAATTAAAACATATGTGAATTTGAATTGATGCAAACATGAAAGAACTCCCTGCCAGCTATAATTCTATGCTAAAATCATCCTTTATATAGGGAATGATTGTCTTCATATTGATGTGTAAATGATGACGGAGTATGGTGTGATTTGGAAAATGGTAGGAACATATTCTGTTCCTGTCAACGTAACTTTTACAGGAATATTTGCAGTACAATGGTGCCAACTGAGAGAGCCTTGTCCCTTAAGAGGGGCTATTTGGATATTGAAAAGTGCTTTTTAATCTCACAAGGGACTTTCAAGCCTCTAATATGAAATGTACATAGTGATTATGTACATGTGTGTTAATGGACCTAACTGAAGAGTTTAAGAAATTTGGATACTAAAGGAAGCAGAAATTTTAATACTAATTTAGAATGGTTATAATATGTTGAAGGCAATAAACATCTAAAAGTAGTTAGTGCTAGCAACAGAATAAACTTTTCAAAGAATAATGATTTATTTTATGTGGATACACCATCAAATATCTGAATGAAAACATTCATCTGACTTTAAAGGTCCACTGTTTTAAACTGACTGAATTCCAAAGCCCCAAAATTTACTAAATTATTAATTTTATTGATTTTTGTATTATAGATATATGTTCTAGAATGATCTTATAACAAAGACCTTGTGGATACAGATCTACAGAGTTAAAGCACTTAAAAGGTGAATCTGAAGATCTCCATTGTGTTTTAATTACTTATTAGCCATTTAATTTCAAACAAATCACTTAACATCATTGAATCTTAATTTCCTCCACTGCAAATGTTTTTTCCTATTTAGAGAGTTTGTAAGATGATCAAATGAGATGTATGTAAGGCTTCTAAACAATCTCTATGTATAATAAAAGTTTCACCATCACTTTATAATCTAACAGAATCTAATATAAAATAAGAAGTGTGACTTTGTTAGGAGAAAAAAAAAGGGAGTCAAAACTCTAAACATTGGCAAAGAAGACCTCGGCAAAGAATTGGAAGCTGAGGAGATGCCCATCACTTGGTGAATGGATGAACAATTTGTTGTGATAGAATACTATTGTGCAATAAAAAATGACAAGCAAAAAGGTTTCAGAAAATAGCCTTGGAAGAACTTTTATGAACTGATGCGAATTACAGTGAGCAAAACTAGGAGAACATTGTACACAGAAATAGCAATATTGTGATGATGACAAACTGAAAAAAACTTCACTACTCTGATGAAAATAATGATCTAATTCATTCAGTGATGAATACTATCCACCTCCAGAAAGATAACTGAGGAACTCTGCAGATTGAAGCATATCTTGTTGCTATTAAGTCATTCAATTGTAGCCAACTCTACATGACCCTATTAATTTTCTACATGGGGTTTTCTGGGCAAAAATATTACAGTAATTTGCCAATCAAGTATTTGTTATTTTTCAGTCTTTTCCCAGTTGTATTATTGTTCAGTGCTTTGAACAATTCCAAGCATACAGAAAGAGGAGTAGATCTTCATTAGCAGAAAGAGTTTACCTCATCCAGGAGGTACCCTATTCATATATATATATATATATATATATATATATATATATATATATATATAGAGAGAGAGAGAGAGAGAGAGAGAGAGAGAGAGAGAGAGAGAGAGAGAGAACAGAAGCAGAGAAAGAGAGACACAGAGAGAGACAGAGTGAGAGAGAACACTGTGATTTATCAGGATTAAGCACCTGGAAAAGCACATGACACATTTTGAAAACAGTTTCAAAAGAGTTCCATGAATCTCTGTTAAGCAATGGCAGCATTATTGGCATAAGGGTATAGCCTCCCATGGACTATTAATTTATAGTTATTTCTATATGGATTTGTGGAACTATAACATATACATATATAAAAATATATATACAGGTCTAGTTCCATAAATCTCATTATAATTCTCATGCTGCTAGACTATCAACTGATCCATATAAGTAATATCTTGCCCATCCTGATTTTCTATCAGTCCTTTCCCTCTAAAGTGAATTTTTTTCAGCAACCACAGGAAAATAATAAGCATTTTTTTTTTCTATCAATCCTTCCTTTGGAATTTAGAACTCTCTCCTCTGAGGAGGGAGCTTGGGTTAGTTTAATGATTGCATAAGGGCTAGGTAAGTGCCACCATATTTTTGACCTAAGTGGTAACTAGTTTACTTTAGAGTCCAAGAAGCTAATGTTTGGGAAACATAAATCCTCAATGGGGTGCCCACTTAAAGTGTTTGAAAATGGACCTCAGGATTGTTGATTTCCACTTGATCCTGTGAATCCTCTAGTAAACATTTATCTACCTGCAACTCAGAAAGGAAATTTGAGATAGGAGCTAAGACATTGAACTTGAAGACAGGAGAATATAAGTTCAGAATATAACATATTTATCTATGTAATTCTGGTAAATCAATAAAAGTCTCTATTTTTCCTCTCTGAAATATTAGGGGATTGGACACAATCGTCTTTAGTGTCCTTTCAGGCTCTAAATGTAAGATCTTGGGAAGTTTCTTTTTAGTATCTTATACTTTCAACTTAAGCACTGATTTGCTGGTCAATAAGGATAATAAATATTAAAGAATCAGTCACATTTCTTTTCAATCAACTACTAACATTCTCCTCTGATTCTTCATCTTACTATGTAGATGTATATGACTTCTCAAAATTCATGATAGTGGAACAAAAGTTCTATGTACCTCAAAATTGAATGACTTTAATTACAATCTAGTGGCAAACTGTGTGCCTAGCATCTACGTAACAACCTAACTAATTGTGGAGGGAGACAAATCATCAGGGATTGTAGTTAGATTAAAGGACATTTTTGCTAACAATCTCATAGGAACTGGTATTCTATATCAATGGAAAACATACCCACACAATGAAATAGTAGTTATTTTAAAATATTAAAGTGAGCACTTGTATAGTCATGCCTCATATTTAAGTAATTTTAGAAAGGAATGAAAGTAGTCCCTCAAAAAAAAAAAAGACAGTGATGTCATGACATCAACAACTATTAGGAATGGCAAGCAACTTTCTCTGTTATGAGACTGACCAAATGCTGAATTATTACTTAAAATATATAATAAACAGATGAATGTGTACCATGGCAGATTTTCTGTGGGTGTACCCCTTAAGAAAAATTATTTTAAAAAAGAGGTAAGAGGCTGACTTAGCTATTAGAATGTGCTCTCTTGCTGAAAGGCTATAGCCCCACAGAGGAAATTGTGCTGATTTAATATGAATAGTAAGGTAAAAAAGATAAAAAGGAAAAGCAAGTAAATTTATGTAACTCTCAGAAAAATGGCACTAATCTTTAATCACAGAGTTGTCAGGAAGGAAAATAGCTGTGCAATCTTAATTGCTGGAAAACCAATCATTCTGAAGAAATGTAGTTCAGAACAAACTCAATTCTAGTGTTGAAACATGACAGCTGATAGAGAATGAAGTTAAATGAAGGTGAGCTCCTTTTGTCCGTGCACTTGGCAGTAGTGATCCATGAAGGGACTAAAATCATTCAAAGGAACAGGTCAATGGCCTTTAACCTCCTACTGAGAGTACAGAGGGATATACTGAAAAGCACATTCACATGGTACAAGATGGTATGTGGCATTCACATACAGTTCTTGAGAGCTTATAAATACCAAGATAGTCATAATAAATCTTTACCCTAAAAATGAAGTGTTTAATTATTTCAATATTGCAATAAGAAATTAAAACTGTACCACAAAGTGATTTCCTCTCAGATTTATTTTTTTCTGAAGCATGAGATTTCCACTTCACTGTATGTCCAAACCCAATGGAAAGAGATAAACTTGGCCTTAGTGACCTGGGATTCAACTACAAATTCCTTTCCTTAGTCTGTATGATCTCTCTATGGTTGCCTATAAAATGATTGTGTTTGACTCCCTGACTGTCAAAGCTCCTTTCAGATTTATCATCCTATAACAATCTTAGCGAGTTTCCAAAGACTTATAGGCTTTACCTACTTTGTCCATGATTTTAATGTTATCACCAAAGCCCAACATGTTATTCTACTGTGCTATATAATGTGTCACATACCTAGAAAGCATGACTTTCTGATTCAAAAGCATAAATTGTAGAATGGAATCCTAGGAAAGGTTTTAGACGTGGAAGCCAGGAAACCTCTCTAATATTTATTATGCCACTCATAGGCATACAACTTCCTTCTGAACCTCAGTTTCCTCCAGGGTACAATGAGAATTGTAATGCTTATACTTCCTTCCATACCTGATTATTGTGAAGCATATGCCTTGTAAACTTGAAAGTGCTATATAAATGTGTTATTATAATATGCAGCTTTGACATATATGTGTACCTCAGAACTGATAAATGGAGGCAAGAAGCTTCCACATTTATAGTTCCCTTAATATTAACAAGGCTAATTTCCCTAAAGTATTAAATAAGATTGGTGCCTCTCCTGGAAGAGATAACAGATTGCAACAATTTAAGATTGCAGCTTCCAGATACTGCCTCCAAAAGTCAGCCGTGACTCTTTAAAATGGCTACTGCAAAAGATATAGTTATGGTTTGCACTATGTAAAGGAAAACATAAATATGCTGAAGCAAAGCCATAAACATATTTGTGCATAGGGAGTAACCAATGCTTCTTCCTTTCTCTTTTTTCAGAATAATGTGAGAGTACAGAGCCTCTTCAGATTTTAGGAAACAAAACATTGCAGGCAATTCTATGTGTAAAACAAATCTAAAGACTAAGAATAAAGTTCCAGAAATGAATCAAATGCAGACAATTTTGAATGTAGCTCTTTATTAAGTGTTCCTTTTATATACATTCATTCCCTCAAGCCATCTATAAAGCATTTGGTGGTCACTGGATTTCTGGAACAACTACTTATGATGTACCAAACCAAGGTCACTGATGGTGGCTTTCTCCCTTGTAAGTTGGTTTTCAGGCATGATTTTAGCCATAAATTGGGGACTTCAGAGAGGGCTAGCTTGGAAAAGTGCCTCTCCGAATCCTGTCTGAGAATGAGTAAAGATTTTTGTTTCTTTAGGTAGCTATAAATCTGTGAGTACAGTTTATTGAATACATTTTTCAGGTCACAGTAGTGAGACAGTCAGAATTGAAATAGTTCTGTGTGAGCTTCTGTTTTAATCCACGCTGTGTGAAATGAAATCATCCTGGACTGGGTCCAAATAGTCATAAGATGTCTAGGAGATCTAGCCATTTAAAAATATTGGTTAAATGATAATAATTAATGGCCAGAGATCAAAAACTAAAAACTTTTCAGTTTAAGGTGTCTTGACTTTTTCATGCAAATTTCTGAAGGGAAGTTAGAATCATTAGAGAATGTATACACGATGATCCTGTTTTCTTCTTCTTGTTCAGTTATATCTCACTCTATAACTCCATCTCATTTTTTTTCTTGTCAAAGACACGATATTAATATGCCATATATTCCTGCAGCTCATTTTATAGATGATAAAACAGAGGCCAACAGAGTTATTGAATTGATTAGGGTCATACAGTTAATAATTCTGAGGCTACATTTGAACACAGGTCTTTCTTAAACCAAGCCATGTACTCTATAGACTGCACAACTTTGCTGTCCTGGACTCTATTAAGTAACTCATTAATAATATTAGTTTAAGAAAGGAAGTTATTTAAGTTCATGTGGCCTTAGGATTTCATTATCACAAAGGAATTTAAATTAGCTTATAGTATGATGAGTTATTATAAAGTATCCATGTCCCCCGTTTAGGGCAAGAGTTTTCCAGAACATTTTTCTGAGATCCCTTCAAGTAAAGTACTCTAGAACTCAAAGAAATAATATATTGCTTAGAACTGTTTCATTTGACCAGTGAGTTCATTGCAAATATGACTCCAGACAAGAATATTTCCTTTCAAAATAATCGCTTTTGAGTTTTATAATGTTTTACACTAATTGTTCATTAATTACTTATTTTACAATCATTCAAAATGTTAAGTTTAAAATTCTATGGAGACTGTATTTTAATTTATAATTATTTTTTAAATAAATTAAAAGATCAGGTCAGAGAGAGAAGACATGAGCCACATTGCCTGACTGTTTCTCTTCACAAGCCTCCTCAGTTAGTCAGCACTTGCCAGAGCTTGTGCTCCCCTAGCTAGCTCATCTCCTTGTCCTTTCTATACCAAAGAGACTTTTTATTCTCTTTCCTGGGACCTGAAACTTACAACTTCCATGATTGATGCCACTTTATTCAGTCTCACTGATTAGCCAGGCTTGACCTCAGTCCTGGCCAGAGAATTTATTTTGGATGACAGGAGTCATGGGACAAGGGACTAGCATCTTCCAAATGGAAAGAGCCACAAGACTTCTGTCATCCTCTCTAAATGTGCATGCATGTTCCTTATATAAATAAGATTCAGGCCTTGTTTTTAAGCTAATCTAGCTGTTGGGACTAAACTGTAACCCAATATACTAGGAAATGGGTTCTCAAATTCAATATAAAACTTTCCATTTAAAACTCCAAAACTTATCTTAGGGTACCAAGAAAAATGGATATAAACTGGTGTTAAATTCTCACATTTTCTTACACTATTTTCCCAAAGTTTTCTTAAAAATGAAAATAAATACAGACAATATAACTTTATAACATATGTATCCTAAATTAAAAAATAAATAAATTTAGGATTGTCAGCTACTAATTTTATTGAAGAATAAGATGTCTTATGGTGCATTTAAGGGGTTGTAGAATCTGATTATTTTACATTATAGAAAAATATAAATTGTGTCCCCAAATTGGAAATTAATCAATGTATATGAGTAATTATAATAGAAGTAGAAACAGAAAGTAGCAGATTAATTGCTGGGTATAGATTGAGGAAGACCTGGCTTCAAATTCCAATTCTGATACCAACCTTGGTGTGTCTCTTTTAATTGCTTTAAATGATTTCCTAAAATGAAACTACTAAGTCAGAGAGTTTCACCAATTTGCATTCATGAAATGAGGTCCCACACTGGGACTTCTCTATACTTATAAAATCAAGTATCATTTGCTTCTGGGATAAATGGATTTATCCATCTGATTATAATACAAATTAGAGGAATACCATGCAGAAAATAATATTTATCTTGGCTTTTACAGGATGTTCAAGGAAGACTAGTACCTCTGGTATGAGGGCTTGGAGAACCCTTCTCAGGGATGCTTTCCATCTTTGATGTCCTTCTGCCAACCAGCTCTTACCTTGGCTCCAAGAAGCTATAGGATTTGAAGTGGCCACACCCTGGTAAAACTATATTGGCAGACAGCTTAAACCAGGTTGAGGCAACCTGAAGAGCCTCAAACTTCTTAGTGAGTTAGGCTCTTAGGCTCTTAGGCTTCTTAGGCTGTCTATCACAAGCCTGTGAAAAGTTCCCCCAAGTAGAATGTGCAGAGGAGAATACTGTGTTCCAATAGTCATGAAGGTGGTGGAAGCAGATGCTATGGAACATTGAGCTTGGTTAGACATCAAAAGAAGCTAGTCATCCTCTGCATCTGGATCCATTCCCATATGTCTTGACTTCTGTCTTGCCATTGGACTTCAGTAACTTTTGGAAGAGAGAGTGAGGCTGAAGACTTTGTGCAACCTTGCTTCGCTTAAATTTAATGTATGTGGTAAAATACTCTTTGAAAATGAAGAATGGACAACAATAACAATGATTTATCTTTAAATTTCTTTATTATTGAATACATGGTGTAAAAAGTAAAGTAAAGGCCTGTGGTCCATTTTGGGGAGGAGAGGGGGAGGGGAGGAGAGAGAGAGCAAAAGAGAGAGAGAGCAAAAAGAGAGAGCAAGAGCAAGAGTGAGATTTTTTCCCTTCCACTTTCTAAATCACCTCATGGCCATGGTATGTGATCTCGGAGGGTGGGCTCCCAGTTTTAGATCAATAACAATAAGTAATAGAGATACTTTTCTCTCCTGGTAATCTTCCTACCTCCATGAATACTTCTAAGTCTAAGAGTACATTCTGTTCTCATCCTAAAACCATTGATATCTGCCCCCCACTAGGGCTCTAACCTGGGCCCTCTTCTCATGAACCTCTAAACTATTTCACTTGCTAATCTTTAAAAGAAACTTCTATGGATTTAATTATGATCTCAATATAGATGATTCTCTGATCTATTTATCCAGTCCAAACTTGTCTCCTGATCTCCAGGATTCTGTCTCCAAACATGTCTAAAAGTGACCTCATTATCTTTCCCCCAAAACCAGAGATGTGCTGAAGAAAACTGATTTTCATTGTGGACATTTACCTATTAATTTGGCAAATGCTTCAAATCATGACTTGATTTATTATTTTGTTGATTATCTAGACTTTTTTAAAAAACTTATAGAGAAATGATAGTAATCCAAATTAAACTCACATGTTCTCTGAGTCCTTTTTTTCTTCTAGAGATGAAGGTGTTAATCATTTTCCATCATACCACTGCCTGATTCCCTACCTTGTTCCTAAATTTTTCTTACTGATAATGACACAATCATCTTACTGGTCAGCCCAAACCATAATTTAAGTGTATCATCTCTACTCCATGTACTTTCACTAGTTTTTCCTATTCCTGAATTGCTTCCTTTCTTTGTGCCTCATGATTTTCCTGGCTTCCTTTAAATCTTGACTAAAAATTTCCCTTTTGCTAGAAGTCTGTCCCCTGAAATTATCTCCTATTTATCCTGATTGTATTTTATTTTGTAATAGAGGAATTGGTTGGTGGTAAAAAGGATAGAGGAGGAATGGATATCTTTCCCCTCAAAGCAGGGTCCAGGAAAGGCATCAGGTAATTGAAACTGGCGCAAAGAGAGGAGAGGGAGTGAGTAGTTTCCCCCTTTAGCCTTCCCTCTTCAGCTATGGCTGCTCTCACAAACTGATTCATGACTTCCTCCAATACTAGTATCTAAAGCTTCCTCTTCAGGGAGATTACTCTCCTCAAGTTGTCCCACTCATACTTGAGTCAATTTGGGAAAGACAACAACTTTATTATAAACTAAATCAGCTCAAGTAACATAAAGAAATGGCTAGCAGGAAGGGAACTGGTGAGGAAAGTGAGGGTAGGTGTCCTAATGTAACTTCACCTTTCCCCTCTCTCCTCATGTTGGGGAACATAGGCATTGGCAGCCTTGGGGCCCCTGAGATTCAGGCTTGGCTGCTCCTGGTATTGTCTCACTGGCCACAGTCCTGACCCAGGGCACCAGGAGCTGTGACATAAGTTTGACAGAGGCCCAATGTCTTCTTCATTGGTCAGTTCAGTTGGAAGTTAGTGGGGGGAAGGATGTCCTGCCACCAGGAGAGGAAAAAGTGAATATTGCCTCAGGAGAAAAGTCTTGGCCAATCCTCTCTCCCAGGCTTCTCAAGATAGAGAGACCTAACTGAATCTCAGAATCTTCTGGCTTTTCAAAATTCCAGACCTCCTGGGGCCTCTCCCCCATCAAGGTGAGAAGATTCAGCAGCACTTCAGCCTGTCACTTTTCCTTGAGTGCAAAACCTCTGTCACAATTTGTATATACTTGTTTTCATGTCGTTTACCTCATTCCTTAATGATTTTTTTTGATACATGATTCATATGCTTTATGACTCAATCATTTATCCCTGTGTAATTCATACATGCATCCCCATATCCTCCTTAGGGGGGGAATGTATCATTATTTTCCTCAGGGGGGCAGGGGGGGACTATGTTATTGTTATAAACTTTGACTTGAATTTGAGCCAAATTTAGAACAAGAGACTACTTCCCAGAAACTAGAAGGTGCTGTGAAGATAACTGCATATACTGTATTAGAAGATCCAGAGAGAACTTTGAGATATGGCAAGTTTGAAATTTGGGGGGATGGGTTGAATGCTTTTGTTTGTTTGTTTTTTTGATTGTGTACTGGTTATCTTTTTTTTTTTTATTTTATAGTATTTTATTTGATCATTTCCATGCATTTTTCATTAAGAACAAAGATGATTTTCTTTTCCTCCCTCCCACCCCCCGTGGCTGACGCGTGATTCCACTGGTATCATATGTGTTCTTGACTTGAACCCATTGCCATGTTGTTAGTATTTGCATCAGAGTGTTCGCTCAGAGTCTCTCCTCTGTCATGTCCCCTCAGCCATTGTAGTCAGGCAGTTGCTTTTCCTCAGTGTTTCTACTCCCACAGTTTGTCCTCTGCTTATGGATAGTGTTTTTTTCTCCTAGATCCCTGCAGATTGTGCAGGGACATTACACTGCCACTAATGGAGAAGTCCATTACGTTCGATTATACCACAGTGTGTTTGTCTCTGTGTACAATGTTCTCCTGGTTCTGCTCCTCTCGCTCTGCATCACTTCCTGGAGGTCGTTCCAGTCTCCATGGAATTCCTCCACTTTATTATTCCTTTTTGCACAATAATATTCCATCACCAACATATACCACAATTTGTTCAGCCATTCCCCAATTGATGGGCATCCCCTCGTTTTCCAATTTTTGGCCACCACAAAGAGCGCAGCTATGAATATTTTTGTACAAGTCTTTTTGTCCCTTATCTCTTTGGGGTACAGACCCAGCAGTGCTATGGCTGGATCAAAGGGTAGACATTCTTTTGTCACCCTTTGTGCATAGTTCCAAATTGCCCTCCAGAATGGCTGGATCAGTTCACAACTCCACTAGCCATGAATTAATGTCCCTACTTTGCCACATCCTCTCCAGCATTCATTACTTTCCATAACTGTCATGTTAGCCAATCTGCTAGGTGTGAGGTGATACCTCAGAGTTGTTTTGATTTGCATCTCTCTGATTATAAGAGATGTAGAGCACTTCTTCATGTGCTTATTAATAGTTTTGATTTTTTTATCTGAAAACTGCCTATCCATGTCCCTTGCCCATTTATCAATTGGGGAATGGCTTGATTTTTTGTACAATTGATTTAGCTCTTTATAAATTTGAGTAATTAAACCTTTGTCAGAGGTTTTTATGAAGATTTTTTCCCAATTTGTTGTTTTCCTTCTGATTTTAGTTACATTGGTTTTGTTTGTACAAAAGCCTTTTAATTTGATGTAGTCAAAATTATTTATTTTACATTTTGTGACTCTTTCTATGTCTTGGTTGGTTTTAAAGTCTTTGCCCTCCCAAAGGTCTGACATGTATACTATTCTGTGTTTACCCAATTTACTTATGGTTTCCTTCTTTATGTTTAAGTCTTTCACCCATTTTGAATTTATCTTGGTGTAGGGTGTCAGGTGTTGATCAATTCCTAATCTCTCCCACACTGTCTTCCAATTTTCCCAGCAGTTCTTATCGAATAGTGGATTTTTGTCCCAAGACCTGGGATCTTTAGGTTTATCATATACTATCTGGCTGAGGTCACTTGCCCCCAGTCTATTCCACAGATCCTCCTTTCTGTCTCTTAGCCAGTACCAAATTGTTTTGATGACTGCTGCTTTGTAATACAGTTTGAGGTCTGGGACTGCTAGGCCCCCCTCATTAGTGGTTTTTTTTTTCATTATTTCCCTGGATATCCTTGAACTTTTGTTATTCCAAATGAACTTTGTTATGGTTTTTTCCAAATCAGTAAAGAAATTTTTTGGGAGTTCCATGGGTATGGCACTAAATAGATAAAAAGTTTGGGTAGGATGGTCATTTTTATTATATTGGCTCGTCCTACCCATGAGTAGTTAATGTTTTTCCAATTGCTCAAGTCTAGTTTTAGTTGTGTGGCGAGTGTTTTGTAGTTGTGTTCATATAGTTCCTGTGTTTCTCTCGGGAGGTAGATTCCTAGGTATTTTATTTTGTCTAAGGTGATTTTGAATGGGATTTCTCTTCCTAGTTTTTGCTGCTGAGCTGTGTTGGAGATATATAGAAAAGCTGATGACTTATGTGGGTTTATTTTGTATCCTGCAACTTTGCTAAAGTTGTTGATTATTTCAATTAGCTTTTTGGTTGAATCTCTAGGATTCTTTAAGTAGACCATCATGTCATCTGCAAAGAGTGATAACTTGGTCTCCTCCTTGCCTATTTTGATGCCTTCAATTTCTTTTTCTTCTCTAATTGCTACTGCTAGTGTTTCTAGTACGATGTCAAATAACAGAGGTGATAATGGGCATCCTTGTTTCACGCCTGATCTTATTGGGAATGCATCTAGTTTATCCCCATTGCAAATGATATTAGCTGATGGTTTTAGATATATACTGTTTATTATTTTTAGGAATGACCCTTCTATTCCTATGCTTTCTAGTGTTTTTAATAGGAATGGGTGTTGTATTTTATCAAAGGCTTTTTCTGCGTCTATTGAGATAATCATGTGGTTCTTGTTGGTTTGCTTGTTGATGTGGTCAATTATGTGGATGGTTTTCCTAATATTGAACCAGCCCTGCATCCCTGGTATAAACCCTACTTGATCATGGTGGACGACCCTTCTGATCACTTGCTGAAGTCTTTTTGCTAGTATCCTATTTAAGATTTTTGCATCTATATTCATTAGGGAGATTGGTCTATAGTTTTCTTTCTCTGTTTTTGACCTGCCTGGTTTTGGAATCAGTACCATGTTTGTGTTGTAAAAGGAGTTTGGTAGAACTCCCTCTTTGCTTATTATTTCAAATAGTTTGTATAGTATTGGGATTAACTGTTTTCTGAATGTTTGATAGAATTCACAGGTGAATCCATCAGGCCCTGGGGATTTTTTCTTAGGGAATTCTTTGATGGCCTGTTGGATTTCATTTTCTGATATGGGATTACTTAAGAATTCTATTTCCTCTTCTGTTAGTCTAGGCAGTTTGTATTTTTGTATATATTCATCCATATCACTTACATTGGTATATTTATTGCCATATAATTGGGCAAAGTAATTTTTAATGATTGCCTTAATTTCCTCTTCCTCAGAGGTGATGTCCCCCTTTTCATCTTTGATGCTGTTAATTTGCTTTTCTTCCTTCCTTTTTTTAATTAGATTGACCAGTACTTTGTCTATTTTGTTTGTTTTTTCAAAGTACCAGCTTCTTGTCTTATTTATTAAATCAATAGTTCTATCACTTTCAATTTTATTAATTTCTCCCTTAATTTTTAGGATTTCTAGTTTGGTTTTCTGCTGGGGGGTTTTAATTTGGTCACTTTCGAGTTTTTTTATTTGCATTTCCAATTGATTGATCTCTGCTCTCCCTAGTTTGTTAATATATGCACTCAGGGATATGAATTTACCTCTGATTACCGCTTTGGCTGCATCCCAAAAGGTTTGAAAGGATGTCTCTCCATTTTCATTTTCCTTGATGAAATTATTAATTGTTTCTATGATTTCTTCTCTAACTAAATGATTTTGGAGTATCATATTGTTTAGTTTCCAATTAGTTTTTGATTTGGTTTTCCATGTACCATTACTGATCGTTATTTTTATTGCCTTGTGGTCTGAAAAGGCTGCATTTATGATATCTGCTTTTCTGCATTTGTGTGCCATGTTTCTGTGACCTAATGTATGGTCAATCTTTGTGAATGTGCCATGTGGTGCTGAGAAGAAGGTGTATTCCTTTTTTTCCCTATTTATTTTTCTCCATGTGTCTATTAATTCTAATTTTTCTAAGATTTTGTTCACTTCTTTTACCTCTTTCTTATTTATTTTTTGATTTGATTTATCTAAATTTGATAATGGTTGGTTCAAGTCTCCCACTAATATGGTTTTACTGTCTATTTCTTCCTTCAATTCTCCTAGTTTCTCCATTAGAAATTTGGGTGCTATATTATTTGGTGCATATATGTTGATTAGTGATATTTCCTCATTATCTAAAGTCCCTTTTAACAAAATATAATTACCTTCCCTATCCCTTTTGATCAGGTCTATTTTTGCTTTGGCTTTATCAGATATCATGATTGCCACTCCTGCCTTCTTTCTGTCAGTTGAGGCCCAGAAGGTCTTACTCCATGCTTTAATTCTGACCTTGTGGGTGTCTATCCGCCTCATGTGTGTTTCTTGGAGACAACATATGGTAGGGTTTTGGATTCTAATCCATTCTTCTATTCGTCTATGTTTTATGGGTGAGTTCATCCCATTCACGTTCAATGTTATGACTGTCACTTGTGGACTCCCTGGCATTTTGATATCCTTCCCTAATTCTAACCTTTCTTCTTCAGCTCTACCTTTTAGTCCAGTGATTTACTTTAAATCAGTCCCCCTTGTATTTCCCTTTCTACCCCCCTCCCTTTTTATTCCCTCCCTTATTTTCCCCTGTAGTCTTTTTAAAAATCCCCCCCCCCACCCTCTCCCTCCCTTGTACTGCTTCCCTCCCCACCAGTCTGTTTTTTACCCTTCTACTCCCCTATAGGGCACAAATCTATTCTCTTCCCCAATGGATTGGATTTTTCATCCCTCTTTGGGTCAGTTTCAAAGTACATAAGAGTTGAATATTTCCTGTCTCCAACCTCTTTACCCTTCCAGTGTATCGATGTTCTCCCCCCTCCCGCCATGAGCTTCTTTGTGACATATAAATTTACCCCCATTTGTTTCTTTTCCCATTTCTTTTAGTCATAACCTCTTTTCTTTTTTAGCTTTAGTCATGTATATATATATATATATATATACATACACATGTATATGTATTTATGCATGCATATCTCTTTATACCTATTTATGTCTTGTCCTTTCATCCTATACAGTTTGTCACTGTTCCCTCTGAGTGTAGTTCTTCTAGCTGCTTAGGTGATAGCAACAGTTTTTAAGAGTTGCCAATGACCTCTTTTCTTATAGGGATACATATTTTAACTTATTGAGTCTCTTAAAAAAAACCTTTGTTGTTGTTATTGTTTTTCCCCTCTTTTTTAATTACCTTTTGATGATTCTCTTGAGTTCTGTGGTTGGACTTCGAATTTTCTGTTCAGGTCTGGTATTTTATTTATGAATGCTTAGAATTCCTCTGTTGTGTTAAATGACCATACTTTCCCCTGTAAGAATATAGTCAGTTTTGATGGGTATTTTATTCTTGGCTGTAGGCCTAGTTCCCTTGCTTTCTGGAATATCATATTCCATGCCTTTTGGTCCTTCAGTGTGGATGCAGACAGATCCTGTGTTATCCTCACCATGTTTCCATGGTATCTGAATGGTTTCTTCTTGGCAGCTTGTAATACCTGTTCTTTTATCTGATTGTTTTTGAATTTGGCTATAACATTTCTTGGTGTTGTCAGTTGGGGATTAAAAACAGGGGGTGATCTGTGGATTCTTTCAATCTCCACTTTCCCTTCTTGTTCTAGGATTTTGGGACAGTTTTCCTGGATAATTTCCTCTAGTATTATGTCCAGGCTTTTTCTTTTGTCGTGGTCTTCTGGTAGTCCAATTATTCTTAAATTGTCTCTTCTTGAATGATTTTCTAAATTGTCTGTTTTGTGAATGAGATGCTTCACATTTTCCTCAATTTTTTCATCCTTTTTTTTTTGTTTTATAGTGTCCTGCTGCCTTGTGAGGTCACTTGATTCTAGTTGTTTTACTCTGGTTCTTAAAGATTGGATTTCATCTTTGGCTTTTTGGTCGTCTTTTTCCTTCTGGTCTGAGTTTCTTTGAAGATTGTCTTTCATCCTCTTTATCTCGTCTTTCATCTCCTTTGCCTCATCTTTCATCTCCTTTGCCTCATTTTCCGGCTGGATGATTTTGACTTTCAGGACACTATTTTCTTGTTTTAGTTCAAGTGCCTCTATTTCCAGATGACTTATCTTAATTTTTAAGTTCTTTCCCCAATTGTCTTCAGCCTCTCTTAGTTGTGTTTTGAGTTCTTCCACAGCCTGTATCCAATTTGCTGGGATTTCTGGTTTATCATTTGCTGATCTCTCCCCCTCTGTTCCATTTGGTGAGTAGTAGCTGTCTATTGTAGTTTCTTTCTTCTGTTTCTGTTGTTTGTTCAAATTCACCCCTTCTTTCCTCCCTGTATTTGTCTGTGCTCTTGTTCCTCTCATTTTTTTTTTGTTTTTTTAGGGAATTCTATCATTCTCCCCTCTTGGAGCTTTAACAGAGGATCTCTTGGTGTAATCTCTGAGGGAGGGTTGTTGGGGGTTTGAGCTTTCCTGTCCTCTGGAGGCTTTTGATTGGCTTAAAGTCCAGCAGTCAGTGAGGATGTATGGGGAGCCTGGGCTTCCCTGTGTTCTGGAGACTTTTGATGGGATTGAGTTCAGCTTAGTTGGGCTGGGTTTATTCTGAGTTTTAAACTTCCTGGATGGCTGGAGCAGATATGGGGGATCTCTAAAGCTCTGGCCAGGCTGCCAGGTCTATGCTCCTTCTAGGCTGCCATCTTGACTTCGCCTCTAGGTTTCTGTTTTTTCAGAAGACCCAGCTCTCTAAGGGGGGAGGGGTTGTGGCTTGCCTGGACTCTGAGGGCTCCTGATGAGATTAGGTTCAGGTGGTGTGGGCCAAAAGATCTCGGAGCCAAAAAAAGGAAGAAAGAAAGAAAGAAAAAAAAGCAGCCACCTCCTCTTCAGCAGTCTGTGTTGAGTGCCCAGAAACTGGCCCGGGTTACTTTCAAGGAAAGCTCTTTGGAGCAACCCTTTTGCCAGCCCTGAGTTTTCTGTCCTTTCAGTAGCTCTGAGGGCTCCTGATGGGATTAGGTTCAGCTGGTTCTTTCAGAAGACCCTGCTCTCTGAGGGGGGAGGGGTTGTGGCTTGCCTGGACTCTGATGGCTCCTGATGGGATTAGTTTCAGGTAGTGTGGGCCAAATGATCCAGGAGCCAAAAAAAGGAAGAAAAGGAAAAGCAGCAACTTCCTCTTCCTCAGTCTGTGTTGAGTGCCCAGAAACTGGCCCGGGTTACTTTCAAGGAAAGCTCTTTGGAGCAACCCTTTTGCCAGCCCTGAGCCCTCTGTCCTTTCAGTAGCTCTGAGGGCTCCCGATGGGATTGGGCTCAGCTGGTGCCCCAAAGCTGGGACCTCCCCCGAGACCCAGATGGAAGAACCCAGCCAGGGGGCCACAGGCTTCCCCCTTCTCTCAATGCTTCCCTGCCGTCTGTGTTGGGTACTCAGGAGACTGGCTCGGGTTGCTTTCAAGGTGAGTCCTCAGAGCCCTGAGGTTCCCGCTGCTGCCTAGGGCTCAGCACTCTGGGTTGGGGGGGATGGGTCCTGGGACCTTCTTTCTGTCTACCCCTTAGATCCGAGTGATCTAGGGTTCTGGCTTTTGGGGTGTGGTACCTTTTGATCCAGGTCCAGGAGGAGGTTTCCCCAGGTCTATCCTGTTGTTCAGCTTGAATTTCGGTGGCCTAGAAGCACTCTGTTTGTGATCGGTAGGGAAGGGTTTCCGAGGTCTGAACTTTTGCTACTTCTACACTGCCATCTTGACCGGAAGTCTCTCCTATGCTTTTGTTTTTGAATGTACACTCTTATGCCAAAGGGGACTTCCCCCTAATTGGCTTTTTGTCAATGCACCTATTATTGGTTTTGTTCCTTTTCCCTTTTATTTTCCTTTTTATCCCCAAATTGTTAAAATTTCCCTTTAAAAACTATAATATTTGTACATACCTCTAGTTAAAGTTATAAGTTAGTTATGTTTTAATGATCCATTGTGGAGACTGGCTCCCAAAGGATCACAGGGGAATTGTATTGCTTTAGAATCTTGAACCCTAGAGACTACATTTCCTACAATCCCCTTTTCCTTTTCCTGTTTGTGTGTCTCCTTATCTGGGGGGGGGGGGTTTATGTTTCTGTTTCCGCCCACATGGGCTCTGGTTCCATGGTAGAGGAGGGAGAAGTGGCTTTTTGGTTTTTGCTAGCCTTACTTCTTTATACTTCAAGATAAATATTTAATAAATATTATTAAATATAATGCTTAGAGTACTGGATATTAATTTTAATCTTCACATTTTTTTCTACCCAGTATTTAGAGCAGCTAGTATAGAGTGCTCAATCTAGAGTCAGGAAGACTCATATTCCTGAGTTCAAATTATGTATCAGAGATTTATTAACTATGGGATCCTGGGAAAGTTACTTAACCTTGTTTACCTCAGTTTCATCATCTATAAAATGAGCTGCGATACTCTGGAATCTCTTCCATAAAACTCTAAATAGAGTCACAAAGGGTCATACATGACTGAAATGACTGAACAACAATAATCCTCAATTCTTAGCATAATTTCTGTACAAAGTAATCATTTATTAAATGCTTATTGAGTGATTGATTGATTGATCTTAATGATACAGAGCATATTCATATATGTTTCTAGTATCTAAAGCTAGTTTGGTTATTAATCCCTGTGGATAATGGGTATTGAATGTAGGGTTTGGGGAGAAACCATATATATAAAAGAATTGCTCAATGTTACTCTAAAACCCACTTCTGTCATACTCCTTTCTCTACAGGTTGTTCAGATGGCAAGTCTTTACCCTTCTAGTTTTGTTCCTTTTGTATATCAAAAGCTTTGCTGTGTTCTTTTGCTTCTTTGTATGTTGTGTACCTTATCTTTTCCCATGAAGAATTTCTATTTTTTAACAGTAGAAAATGCATTTGAATCATTTCTCTAGAAATCTTGGAAATGAGACTTTATTAGAGAAATTTTCTACAGTTTATTTTTTCCAGCTGTTTCCTTTTCAATATTAGTTATTTTGGATTTTTGAAAAAAAATTAATTATATGTAATAAAACTGTCCATCTTATGTTCTGTAATGTTATCTGTTTGATAATTAATTCATCTAATCAAAGATGTCAAGATTGCTTTCATTCTTATTCTTCTGATTTGTCTAAAATATAGTATCATACCCAGTTGGAGAGTATTTTAGGATTATGTAAGACTTAAACTGTTCAGTTTTCCAGACAATTTTTGTCATATTTTCTTGCCCTGAAGGGATGAAGTCTCTGAGGTTTCTAAAACCCTAAACTGCTATTTTTTTATTTTGTATGTTATTCCCCTACTCTTTCCCATCAATTCATAGTAACAACTTTTTAATAAATACTAACTTGTAATAGTTTAAGATTTGGTTTGTTTATACTCCTTCCTTCCCACTTTTTATTATTTCCCTTGACATTATTGATATTTTCTTCCTCTGAATGAATGTTCTTGTTATTTCTCTAGTCCTATAAAGTAATATTTAATAGTTTGATTGGTATGGTCCTGAGTAAGTATGTTAGTTTAATTAGAATTGTAATTGTTATTATATTGACAAAGTAATTTCAATTTCTCAAATTTTTAAGTAGTTTTGTTTCTCTTCTCCATGCTTTTTCTTGTATTCATGTAGTTCTTATATTCATATTGATAGACTACCAGTAATTTACAAAAAGCATATTAACCAGAATGTTTCTTTCTATCTCTTCCATATAGGTGTTCTCAAATTGGGTAATTTGTTTTACATTTCCTAATTTCTTATATTTCCCTCTTCTGATTGAAATATTAATCTGATTTCTATCTTACCTTCAAATACCAGATAAAGTTATTCCTCTTCTATAAAATATTTTTCTACTGATTAAAATAATTTATTTTCTCTAAAATTCTAGAGTTCCTCATAATTGAGAGTTTCTCCTAATAACTCAACCTAATTCCTTAAAAAATGAATTAAAGACAAAAAAGAAATAAACAAAAATCCTATTAAATAAGAAAGATTAATAAAATGGTTTTCTATTTCCAGGTTGTTTTAGCAACTGATACTAAGAATATTTGATTAAGTATTTTGTGTACTAGCAATAAATTCCAAGGATAGCAGAAACTGAAATATACTACACTTCTACATTCAAGACCATTTTAAAATCATATTCAATGGATCAAATCATGCGTAACTTTTCTATAAACTTCATAATCTACATGCCTCCTACTTTTACAGTCTTCCTATTTTTAACTCCTCAACATGTAGTGGGTGATCTGATATAAGTTTACTGACTTCCTTACAGAAGACACTCTATCTTTCACCTGTATGCATTTTCACTAGTTGTCCCCCATGCCTGAAATTAATTCTGTCTCTTCTCATTCTATTCTTCTGATTTCCTTAGCTCTTTCAAGTCTTGGTAAAATCCCACCACCTATGAGAAACATTTTCAATTTCTTGTTCATACTAATGCCTTTCCTATCTAAGAAATTGTTATTCTCTCTCCCTCTCTCTCCCTCCCTCCCTCCCTCCCTTCCTCCCTCCTTCTCTCCCTCCCTCCCTCTCTCTCTCTCTCTCTCTCTCTCTCTCTCTCTCTCTCTCTCCCTCCCTCTCTCTCTGTCTGTCTGTCTGTCTGTCTGTCTGTCTGTCTGTCTTTCTCTCTCTCTCCCTCTATGTCTGTCTGTCTCTCTGTGTCTCTCTCACATCATAGAATTTATTTGTTGGCTGACTGTTTAAAAAGGCTAGGTATTATGTTCAGTAAAATTTTGAAGATGTATACTAAATTTTTTACATGTGGTTAAGATTTTCCAATTATGTATAATGCCATGGTAACATATTCCAAAAGAATAAGATTCACAAATCTGCAGTAAGTGACTATGGCTGTGAAGTGAAATTCGAAGGTCATTTCAGAAGAGCAAGAAAAATTTGCTAGTGTGCTAATGTAGATTTGTCCAAAAATACAACCTAATTTAGTGAAATGTTAACATCATTTAGAAAGATAAAAACAACTCCAAACTGGAGTTTAACAAAAGTTCATTTTTTTAATCTCTGCAGTGTGAACAAATATAATCCTGTTTTACCTGACAATGAAAAATGGCATAGTTAACTGAGACTGCTGGGGAAAATAGGGAAAACATTTATAATGATAGATATTTTTGAAAAAAAATAATAAGAATTTGAGAACTGTCTGAGATCCTGAAATGTAAAGACAGTAGTTCAAAGGAGAAAAAAAAGGGAAAAAAGAAAGGAAACAAAAGGACTGAACTAAGGCAGAAAAAAAAGAGAATGAGGAAGGCCATTTTGCACTGTAAGTATCTTGGATTAGAATGCAGAGTTTGAAACTACTGATTATATCTACATTTTCAAAGACGGAAGAAAGTTCTAAATAATTAATGTTTTTGCCCTAACCTCATGGTATCTATCTTTTAACAAATATTGATATTCATTTTCCCCAAACATTTATGATAACCTTACCTTCCCCTCAATCACAAAAAGGTCAGGAAGGGACTAGCTAAGGATAAATACAAATACTTTTAGGTAAAGGAGCCAAGTTTCTGCCTAAATGTCTAAATTCTCAAACCTCCGGCTCAGTACTATTATGATTGCAAATGTAGGCTTAAATTTAAGTGCCAGGAAATAGCAGAGGAGAGAATTGTATGGACCAGAGAGGGCTATAATATTGACACTATATTATAAATAAGCTGAGTCTTATAACATGGTATTGCTGAGTAAATCCTGACAGTAAAAAAAGAAACTTGGAAAAACAAGGCAGTTAAAAGTATTAGTGAAGCCACAATGATACATACATCAATTTTATACTACATTCAAATGTTTGCTGATCTGTATTTGAAAGTGAAAATGATACATAAATCAAAAGCTGGTAGTGATTAATTTGTGCTACATATGGAATGTTAAAGTCTTAATACTCCATTGAATTGGAGCAACATAAATTTAATGCTCTTTGTCTCCAAGGTGGGAAGAAAGTGTAGATTGTATTGACTTATAACTAGTGTGAGAGCACAATATTGATTCCTGTGAATTTAGGAGAGTATGTTAGTACATATTACTACACACCAGATTATGCGAATAAATAAGACCATCTCAGAGCCTTCCTTCAAAGAGCCAAGTGGGACTTAAATATTATCTCTGAAATTTTAAAATAAAGATGTAAATTTTTTTGACACTTATTTTTATTTTCTTCCGTTTTGCTTTGCTTTTGTTTTGATGGGTTTTTTTTTTTTGTACTGTGTATACTTCTCAATTACAGTAAAAAAAAAAGTGAATTGGATATGAGTGGGTAAGGGAAAAAAACATTTTGTTCTATTTCTGTTCCAAAAGAGGTTCAGTTTGGGTGAATTTTTTTCAAAATTAAAGCATTTACAACAGTGAGTAACTATGGATAAAAAATTACTACAAATGGACTAAAATTATCCATGATGTTAGGAAGAAAGAATAAGTATTGATTATAACAATTTACATATGCAGCATGTAAAGACTTACTAGCATTGATAATATAATAGGTGGCAGGGTGGCACCATGAAAGAGAACTGAATTTGGAATCAGAAGATCTAACTTTCAACCTGTATATCTGGCATTTATAATTTGTCACTGTGGTTGGTATATAACCTCTCTGAGATTCATTTTTCTCATATGTAAATTAGGAAAATGTGGAATAGATGGTCTCTAACATCTCTTCTAGCACTCTAACTGTTTTTCTATGAAATTCATTTAAAATCTAAATGTTTTAGCTGCTTCAATCTTATATTGAAACAATCTGGTATTAATCACAGCACTTAAATCTGCCAATGTTCTAGGTGACTGGTAGTTTCCCAGATTGAGAACTGGGGAAGATGTTACAGGTCACCTATTTGATACTTTGTATATTCTAAAGGATATACAAAGTAGAACCAGAGAAGAGGAAATGGTTGCTGCAGGTTATACTGTTTATATGGAGAGAGGCAGGGCTAAAATTCCAATCCAGATTTTCTGATGTCATAGTCAGTATTGTTCTCATCATTCCCCCATACTGAAAAAATTCCCTCAAAGTTTGGAGACCCAGAAAATGTCATGGACAATCCTCAAACTTAATAATTAGACTCTAAATTATAGAAGCTTGATAATATCTAGGATAAATCAATAGACAAAGAAAAGATTTCATGTTAAGGTCAGGCTGATAGCAACAGAGAGAGAGAGAGAGAGAGAGAGAGAGAGAGAGAGAGAGAGAGAGAGAGAGAGAGAGAGAGAGAGAGAGAGAGAGAGAGAGAGAGAGAGAGAGAGAGAGAGAGAGAGAGAGAGAGAGAGAGAGAGAGAGAGAGAGAGAGAGAGAGAGAGAGATCAGAGACTCCATTTCATTTTCACTATTCCAGGCAGGAATCTTCATTTTTTAAAAAAAATTCATTTATTTATTTAATTAATTTAGAATATTTTCCATGGTTACATGATTCCTTTTCTTTCCCTCCACCTCCTCCCTTCCCTGTCCCATAACCAACAAGCAATTCCACTGGATTTTAAGTGTATCCTTGATTAAGACCTATTTCCATATTATTAACATTTGCACTAGAGTGATCATTTAGAGTCTACATCCCCAATCATATCCCCATCAACCCATGTTATCGATCAGTCGTTTTTCTTCTGGGTTTCTACTCCCACAGTTCTTTCTCTGGATAAAGATAATGTTCTTTCTCATAAGTCCCTCAGAATTGTCCTGGATCATTGATGTTGCTGCTAGTAGAGAAGTCAATTACATTTGATTGTGCCATGATGTATCAGTCTCTGTATAAAATGTTTTCCTGCTTTTATACCTTTTGCTCAGCATCAATTCCTGGAGGATGTTCTAGTAGGAAGCTTCATGCTTAAAAAAATAAAAGTTCATATTTGTGATTTCTACATCTTGCCTACATTTTTATAATAAATAATGTTATAAGACAAAGGAAATCACTATTATAAACCGGACAACTAAAATCATCAATATGTCAACTGATGTCCATGAATATTTTATCCCATATGTTAGAGTATCAATAGTCATTATTCACAATAGAGTATAAATTCCTTGAAGCCTTCCTTAGACTATTATGGCTACCACACTAGTGTTTAAATGCAATATTTAAGTAAAGTGTTTACTGGTTATTTTTTAAAAGATCTTAATTAACTCTTCATTTAAAAAATATTTTAACAATGTTGATAAAGACTATCAACTTTTAAATAATCTTATAAGGAGAGATAATAAGTAAACTTTTATGCAAACACTTAAGAAACCCTTTTTCAGATTTTTTTCCAATTTTTATATATCTATTATATTTTTCTTCAAACAAGAAGTGATTACTGATTAATTTCAAAATCAATGCAGTCTGTACAGTCAGTAAAACTTCAAGACTTCAGTTGAACATTTGTCAGTTTTTTTCCTTCATTAAATATGAGTTCTCATACAATTACTGAACTAGTTATTGAATTTTTACAGAGGCACACTTCTTGAAGAGAGCACTCGTTTCACTATAATCTTTGTATTCACAGCCTCTGATAAAGTGCTAACACTTGGTAGACACTTGATAAATGCTTAATAATTGATTGTTGATGACCATTACTCAAGCCTGGAATTTACTCGCTCTTCATATTGGCCACTCAAAATCATATTCCTTCAAAGGGAACTCTTATCAACAGATCTCTCTAATTCCAGTATATTCCTCTCAACCTTAATTGGTATTTACTTGGTATATGTTTGTATATTTATAGCTACATAGAGGAAATAAGTATATGTGTATATAAACAACTTATAGCCATATGCAAACCCCATGTTTATGTTTACATATACATATATGTATACTTTATACATAATAAACTCTAAACATATTAATGTATGCATATTATATATATATGTATGTGTGTATAGAGTACATAGGTCTTTTATATATATATATATATATATATTTATGAAAGGAAAGAAGGAAGAATGAAGGAGTGAAGGAATGAAGGAACAAAGAAGGAATAAACAAAGAAGACAGGAAGGAAACAGAAGTAAAATATCTTGATAAATATAAGTACCTTGATGGCAGAGAATATTTCATTTTTGAATTTATGTAAACAGGACTTGGCATAATGCCTAGCTCAGAATAGTTGCTTAAAAGGTGATCTTTGATTAGTTTTTTGACTATTTGTATTAACATATGTTTGGGAGCCAACCTTCTAGTGCTTTAGACTAAAATAGACAACATTCAGACACCAAAAAAAGACTGCTGCTAGACCATACTTGAAAATTTTTAGACTGCTATTACCTGCCAGCATTTTTATTTCACTGCTCTAGTCTTGGAAGGGGATAGTATGGTGAAGAGGAAGTTTTACAATAAATTAATAATATAGCAAAGTTTAGCCAAATAAGTGTAGAAATAGTCTGCAAAAGAATTATAGCTTTATACTGTTAAAATTACTTTTTTCTATCTGATCAGTTACCTCCTATTACATAGCATGCCTAGTAAAACATAATATGAATTCTGATATTATGCCACTAGATTTATAATTATAAACCTGGCCAGAGTCCCTCCAATTATTGCTTCCTCTAATTTTCCTACAGGAATGAAAACATTATCTAGAATATCTGAATACCATTTAGAATGTTTGCTCTTTGCCCAGTATGTCCTCTCTCAACAGGAGAAGAAGATTTTGTATTCTCTTGGCAGGGAGTATTCTTTTCAGGGAGTTTTCAATGGACGTTTCATAGAAAGTGGAAGCAAGTCCATTAGTTCTCTATTGGGGTGGCCTAATCACAAAGCTGTTTGATGTGCAGAATCAGAGGGTGGTTGAGTAGGCTAAATGTACTTTAGCACCATGGATCTTTTCATACAAATGCAGGGGACAATTATTCCCTCAGGTTACAAATTCTTTTATTTTCACCTTCATTGATTCACCACTGGTTGTTCTACTCAAATGAGTGAGCCCTGACTCTTGCTTCTTTGCTTTCAAACCTATATATGTCCAGTTATCAACACTAGTTTTCTTGAGCTACCAGAAATTATTAGAATTACAATTCACATTTTTATATATTTAGATGTAACATCAGTTAAACTCCATTTTGTGTTTTAGATAGATATTATTTAACTATTCAGAAAGGTATTTTAAAGCATTGTCTCCCCTGAAGCATGAGAATTCTGCATCTAGATCCTCATTTTCCATAACATTTTAATAGTTTTATACTTCTCTAACTTCAAGATAAGATTTTATGTGCCTAAGACCAGTAACATGTTTTCTTCCCTCCATTCTGAATTCATTTAAATTAAATATTATCTTCTTAAAATTGACAGTTCCAAAAAATCCAGATGTCCAATAATAATTTAGGATATGAAATATGATTAGGCATTGATGTAATCCTTTATTGGTAGTTTTATTTTTATCATTAATACAAAGCTATAAAATTACTTTACAGCAGGCGGTTCTGAGTTTCTACTCTTGGTTGCTGGGAAACCATTATTGCTGATTACCATAAGTCATTGCTAACTAGAATATCAAATGTCTTTCTGTGCTAAAATGCCAGGAAGATAGATATGACTTTTAGAAAAGAAGCAATATGGCATGTAGTGGATGAAGGCCCATTGACTGGATTTATTGGAAACCATACAATATATAAATTTTGAGATTTCTTTTTTTTACTTCTTAAAATATGGGGAGCACTATACTCCTCACCTTGTTCCACAAGGTACATGACTGGAATTATAGACAATTTTAATTGCATAAACTACTGTTAGTATCTACTAATAGTTTAAATAAAGCTGGAAATGGCATATCATTTAAATCATTTGTGATCTCATCCCTAAGGCATTTACTTTATAAGCAATTTCCCCTGAGGTCAAAGTGTAGTAGAAATGATATAAAAAAAAAATCACTGTGTTTCAAAGCTGGAAGTCTCAGAAATTCTGTGATCTATCCTAACCATCTAGTGCAAGGAGACATTCAGCAACATACATTTTAAGAAAATTCTGTTTGGTCTTCTCTTCTTTCTACTCCAATGGCACCTAGCATTAGAAAGAAGATGGAAGCCCTGAAAAGGATATGTTACTATCTTGTTTTTGCCAGGACCATGTTCAGGCTGAAAATGTCAGCAAAGGAATGGAAGAGGAGAAGCCCCAGGTCCCCACACTTCATGAAATGAAACAGAAAATAGACAACTACAATAGCAAGGAGAAAAACTGCTTATGCATGAAGCTGAAGGACAATGGCACCTATACAGGCTTCAGTAAAGTGTACTTGTAACTTTGGGGGCCAATGACTGTGCCAAGTCTATGATTCTGTCAAAGAGATGAACCTGGCAGTCACCCCTGACAAGAGAATGTCCTACTACTTGTCCTTGGATGTCTTCAAGTAACTGCACATCAGCAATACCACCACTGTCAGCAAAGACATCTAGGCGTTACTCAAGAAGAAAACCTCAAGAAGTTTGCTCTATTTAAGTGGGCATGGAAGGATGGACAAGTGCTATTTCAGAAGTTCTCCATCATTGACTGTCCCTTCTACCTTCATCTGCTGACTGGCTCTGACAGAGATATCCTTAACTTTGGGCTAAAGGAAAATGAGATAGAAATGGAGTAGTATTCCTTATTCATTCCAGAGTTTCCAGAACTTCCTAACCATATTGGAAAAGGAAGAACAGAACAAAATCCAGCAAGTACAAAGAAAGTTCAAGCAAATACTGTAAGAAATCTTGAGATCCACACAGGGAAAACCAGGCAAATGCTGTCTGTCTCCCTTCCCTCCCTCATCTTGAAACAGCTCCAAAGGAGAATAGATTGGTATCTTCATTTTGCAAAAGATACTTTTCTCAGGACATATCTGACTGGGCACTCTTGTGCTCACCCTCAAGTTGTTTCAGATAGGGGAGTAACTTAGTTTTCTTTTCTCCCCTCCATACATTACCACTTGGTCCCTAAAGACATTGCTATGGAAGCAAGACTGGTATTCTAATAATTTTTTTTTTTCTCACTGTATCAAACAATAGGTGATTCAGTAACTCAATAGTTGTCTTGACAAATCACCAATATAGGACCCATCACTCTAGTTAGCAAAGGCAGAAGTGGGAAAAACAAGGGGAATTATTTTAAAGTAGTGCATATTTCTTTCTGGACCTTTGTTCTGTTCTGGTCCTCTTCCCACACTTCTATAGAACAGCTTTATTTATGGAGTCATAGAATAAAAATACTGAATGTAAAAAAAATTGACAATGATAGATGTCCACTTGCTCTTCAGTATTTTTGATCATGAGAAAAACATTTCTATACAAGATAGTTTGATTTTGGTTACATGGTTTTTAAGATATTCTTAATTCTTTAAAATTTTAACTGAGTTAAAACTCTAATATTTGAATATAAATAAGGATAATTATTATTCATTCTCCATTTTTCCCATCTCCACAACAAATTTATCTCCTGTGATTCACTTTAAACTACTTATGAGGTTACATATTTAGTTTATTACAATTAGTTCCTGCTGTTCTTGCTGACACACTCCTAAAAAGCTAACTCATTATATATATTCTCCAAATATGGGAATGCTGTGGCAATAATTTATTAGAAGAGACACCAAAAAGTGAAACAAAGTGTTCAAGTCAAAAAGAAATAGGTTTATTGAGAGAGGGCCAGTCTCACAATAAAACCAGACACTGGTCAAGATCAAAGACCTTGAGCCTTAGGTGGTGGCCTCTTTTATGTCCAGAAAGTTGATGATACAGTGTCATATTAAAGGCAGAACCCACAGTTAAAATAGAATGAACATAAATATTCCACATGGGCAGGTCTAAATTAATGACCCAAGTCCTGAGTAAGCTGGAAAGTACAGAAATCATCACTATGGGTGCTAACTAATATCTATTATTAGGCCTGACCTCTGCAAGGCCTCTGCAATAAGGGGACAGGGTCTAATTTTTTCCCTGTCAGAAGTCAGTCATCTCTTGTACTCTGACTTAAGGATCGGACCTAAGGATGACCAACCTAAGCCATTGCAGCTAATAAATGGGTATCCTATATTCCTTACTGAATGTCCCCTGTCAGGCACTTAAAGGTAGTCCTTTACATCTTGGCTGACTGCCTTATATCCTACATGCACCATGGTGTGGTGGGCTTGGTAACCTTTTTTGGTAACCTTTGGGTTTAAGGTTAAAGAGTCTGTCAGCAAGATTTAATAGCACCCTAAGCTATATTTTTGTTAGCTAATGTTTATAATTCACAAAGCTAACTATATTACTTGATTATTAAGTCACAACTTATAATTGTATTTTAACAATATTCATAAAGGCTAATACTGTTTGTAACTCCCTGTAGTTACCTCTTAAAAATCTCATAGATGGACACCTGAGAAAGAGATTGGAAACTGAGGGAAAATGGATAGAGGAGAGAAAGAGAGAGACAAAGGAATAAAGACTCAGAGAAAAGGAGTTAAAAAAAATGGGTTACATCTTGCCGTGCCCCTCTGATGGAATTGAGAGAGAGAGCTCTACGCGTGCCCTCAAACTTTTATTGGAGAGTTTAGCAATGTGGAGTGGGAGGTAACTAATGAACATGTGACATGGCATAGACTTTAACATTGGCTCAATTGACAATCACATAATCACAGAGGAGGAGGTTAATCAAACATGTGACTTGGTAAGGAGTGTGATCTAACAAGGAGGTAGCTAATACCCTGTAGCAGTAAACACCCTGCCCAGGAATTATTTTGACCTTTAGACTGAAGATTTGGAAATACAATGATCAATAAGTAACACGACCATGCATCAGGTATATGAGCACTTAAGATACAATATCAATACACCAATCATACTTTCAAGATACTGATATAGCTGGTATGCTACCATGTTATAATCATAAAGGGAGTAGGAGGTTTCACATTCACGATGTACACTTTCAAATGAGCATGTAGAATTGATTAGTTAATAGTTTGCTGCTTTTTTCTTGAAATTTAATTTGGAGATTTAAGTAAGTATGGAACAAACGGACTATGCTAAACACAGTAAATGAAACACCCAAAGTTTCCCACCTTATGCTCATGAAGCATACTCATTGGACAAGGAATTCAAATATGTAATATGTTTAATTCACCCAGCTTCACATTTCTAGAACTTAGTACAAAGTAAGTTTTTCAGATTGATTCCTAAGATATCTGGTTATTAGGTAGAGTGCTAAAATGATAAAGTAAGACCTGCTTTTATTACCTTTCATAAAAAGAAAACAATGAATGTCAAACCACAAGCCAATGGAAGAGGTAGTCAGTGTATCCAAATGGGAAAGAATTAGGGAGGCTCCCATAACCTCAGCTTGAAAATTCTTACATTAGATTTTGACTTGTCTCTAAACAAGTGTGGCTAAATTATCTGTTGGTTTCCATTATAAATTGTTTCAGAATTTTAAATCCAGTTTATTTTGCAGGTCTTTTGTAATCTTTCCGGGTGCTAGAATAGCACTGAATCCTAAAGTTTTTGACTAGTATTTAAAGGGGAGTTGTTTTTAACCTTAATGTTGTAAACCTCAAAATTTCTTAGACTTATAAATGTTGGAAATTTCACCATTGGGAAATTTCATACTTGAAAAATTTCCTATTGATAGTGGGTCTTGGCTATTGGAATGTGAACCCCATTGGCATGAGAGTTTCCTCCTCCTCCCTTCTTAAGATTACTTTAGGACAGAAACCTTTTGCTGAACAATGGAAAGGACTTTGACCTATGCTTAAGCATAGAACAGGAATTTCTTTGAGTCATGATTGATTTTAGAATTGATACAATGGAGACACTTGGAATCAATCTCCACCCTACTCAGTCCTAACAGGATTGAGGAAGGGCTGCAGCATAGATCAAAATTTAATTATTCCAATCTCTACCCTACTCAGGTTAACAGGATTTAGGAAGGGCTGTAGCAAAGGATCAAAGATTTAATTATTTGAAAAATATGACCTTCAACAGACATGTGCAAAGCCAGAGACCTCTGGGCGGTCCTGGGTTAAGCTAGAGCCTCCATTGGCACAGGGAAATTGATGGACAGTGATTGGTAGATGTGAGAACTGAGGGGAGGGAACTTGGATGGTTTCCTTAAAGATAGAGGGCTCTAAAGACTCAGGGGTGGTGGTTGAGGAGTTTGTCTGAGTGGTTGGAGTGTGCTCTGAGAAGCTTTCTCTGAAGGAAGCTGAAGGTGGGGGCCTCTGAGACTGTTTCTCCATTTTGGTCACGTGAGTAATAGGGACTGATCTCTTTTCTTTGCCCCAGCTATCTAAGGGCTTGGGCCTTTTGGCCCAGCCTAAACAGAAGGGGTATTTAAGCCCTATTCCCTTCTCTCCCTTTTCTCTCTCTCTATCTCTAATTCCTTTCTTCCTCCTGTTGTAATTAAACTCCATAAAAGATTGACTGCTGACTTGAGTTTTCATTTAGGAATTACATAGCTGAATTCCTTGGCGACCTTAAATTAATATATATCAGTCTTTTAAAGTGATTTCCTTGTCGCATTGTCAAAGATACAATATATAAGTAAATATATTTTGCCACATATTTAGCTTTTAAAGATTTTTTTCTTAATAATTTCTCATGAAAGTCATTATCTTGTAAAATTTATGCAGCAGTTTTTTACATTTTAAAAAGATTTATTTCATTTAATTCATTGAGTTGCATATTACTCCTTTTTTTTCTTAAGTTGGTCATGAGAAAACCTAAGTGAGAACACAATGTAATCTTTTGATCATCATTCATATCTATATGTCTGATTTTTCTCCTTAAAAAAAATCCCTTTGAATAACATGTTTTCTTCTTGGGGGGGGGGTAGACTGACAGGACTATTTAAACTTTTATATTGGCCACTGTGATAACTTCCTATTAAATATTTAATATCATTGTACTGATAAAGAACACAAGACATTATGCAGAACTTGGCACAAACATAGTTCAGGAGAGCATCTGCTTAAAAAATAAAGCACTTGAGAGGCTGGGGCTTAGCACAAAGCAATGAGACTGAGAAGACAAGCCAAGTAACTCATGTTTGCAGTAATGTTACTGTGGGCTTCTGTAATGCCACTCTACTGAGATGTCTTTTAATGAGCCTTTGAGATCCAGCTGCTACTCTCCCAGAGTCAAAGTACAAGGCTTCCACAAATGAGCCCTGAGTATGCTGCTCAGATTAATTAATTAATTAAAGCTTTTGCATTGCTTTCCACAGTTCGAAAAACTAAGGCAACTCGTAGAGGTTAATCAAGTAGCCTGACCTTATAAAACAGTAATGCAAAGAATGACATTGCTCACTTTTTTCAAGAAAGTTGGCAGTGTTGTACTGGTGAAGGAGAAAGTTACATGTTTTGAGTATCAAGTATATTTCCATAGCTAATCTTAAAGGAAAACACCCAATTTCCCCAATCCAAGGAGATCCTATTTAGTGTGTGATCTTCAAACATTATTAAATTTCTAGTCAATTATATATTATCTTGTGGAGACTGGAGGCATTAGAGGATGTTAGCCTTCAGATCAAAAAGACCTAGGTTCAAGTCCTGCCTCTCACACACCAGACTAGATAAATTGTCAGTCTGCAACAGGAAAGATTGGTTCACACTGATGAAAATATTAATCTGGACCAAAGAGAATATTCTAGTGTCAGGAAAAGAGATAGAAAAAATATAACTGATTTAAAGCTTTTATGATGGGATTTTCATCAAAAATAACATTTTTGTGAACAGAACATTGTGATGCTGGTCTGTATTATTTTAACCATATCATTTTTATCAGATTGCCAACTATAGGAATTTCTCTCTTGATTTAAAAAAAGAATAAAATAAAACATTACCTCACAGTTTCATGATATTATGCTAATAGGAGGTAGGCATAATTTCAAAACTAAAAGTTAGAAAAGTAATAAATATATCTTTAAAGAAATGCTTCTGATCAAAATCTCTTTCAACAGATAAGCCCCAAGGAGCTGTCAGTCAATACTAAAATTCAAGTGTCAGATATGATGCTCTTTTTTTTTAGGAAATAGATTACTGAGCTAAGTTGTAAAAGATTTTTATATACATGGCTATGAGGCAGAATCGCCAAGGCATATTTTCTTTGGACAGATGTTTTTGATGGAAATATCCTTGGCTTTAGAGGAGCACAAAATTAAGCTCAAGACCTACATGGAGATACATGGTGGGGGTATGAGGAATCTGGGTGACTTTCTAAATATCTTTCCCACAAGTGTGGTAGCCAAGGTTCCTCAAAACGTACACAAAATGAACTTAAAAAGAATGAAGGAACCCCACATTATCATTGCAAAGCCACAGCAAGCTTCTTAGAACTTGCCTTTTCACTTCCTTATTCTCCCTACATTACAAAATATAGCTGACTTTGACTATGGTACAACAGCAATCAAGAAGACATAACATTCCTCTAGTTAGGTGCAGGTGGAGCCCTTGAATACTCTACTGTTTCTTCATCTTCCTCATGTCATCTCTAGTTTTTTTTTTTTTGTATGTGTGTGTATGTTCTTTTTCAATGTTTTAAGCTTTAGCATACTGATCTTAATACTGACTTGCATTTAAACAACTGAGGAACCCTGAATTACACTACATATTTTAAAAATCTATCTATAAAGAGTAAGAGGGAATATTAACTTTTCCTATTGACAAGGAATTTTTAAGCTTTCTGCATCATAGACTAACTTGGAATTCTGTCAAATCCCCTGAAATTTACCCAGATACCCCACTAAGGAATTCTTGCTCTAGAAACACTGGATTAGATTTCGTTATGTATTGCCCATTGTGTACATCCAATATAGCTTAATTTCCCTAGAAGGCATTGAAATGCAACTTTGTGGAGGATCATATGTTTCCTGGACATAATAAATATTTAATACATAATTATCAAACTTGACTGAGCCTCAACCTAATTAAGAGATATATACATGCCTGCATTTACACATATTATAGACATTCATATGAACATACATAACAACATAGGTGTATGATATAGGTTACTAGGTCTATGATTTCATAGGTATTATAATGTCTCAATGTATAAGTTTCTCCTACAGATATAGATCCACAATGTCTCTGGAGCTTACTACCTTAGAGAGTTGCCTTGGACCCTGAGATGTTCAATGATTCATAATCAAACAATGACATATTTCATCCAAGAAAATAAAACTCAGATCTTGCTGACCCTTAGAACACCATTCAATCCATCATATCATGCTTTCAGACACACACCCTGACCAAATACTGACAGAGAATAAAGTTCCTGGTAAAAAATGTATATATATTGAATTAATGAAATAGTACATTAAAAAAAAATAAGCTTTCCACCTTCATCACAGTCCTGGGTAACTTAAAGTAAGTAATAGTGTATTTCAATATATATAAATATAGATTTAGATATTTTAGTTGATAAGGAACCAACTTCTTTTCACAGAAGAATTTTAAGTGAAGGTATATATTCTCATTTAACAACTATGAAAAATAATTAAGAATGAATGGTAGGATTTTTTTTAATTCCATGGATTTGGACATTAGTTCATCTTTAATATAGATATTAATTCTGTATTTAGCAATTGTGTTTTGCATGTGTTTGAAAGAAAGTAATTATATTTATGTGTTTATATATATATATATTGTTGAATAAAACCTTGGTTTTATGGAACTCCCAAGTTTGTCTTTGTCCCTAGAGAACTTGCCTGAAGGGAAGTCCCAGACTGACCTTGTCATAAGGTCAATATGAGCAATAAAACTTAAAGTACCCACTGATCTCAGGATAGATAGAATAAGTAGATATAATCAAATCTTAAGTATTCTTTTTCTTGGAAATTTCTCCCATTGTAGCCAAGGGCTGTCCCTGGTAGTCCAGGCTTTGGCTGGAATCATCCTTTCCTTGTAACCATTGTAAGGCATTCACCTCTACCAGGTAGTCCAAACTTCTCCTCTTTTGTCCATTGTAAAGCCAATCAATTTAACTTTCCTTTATTCCTCAAAAGGTATATAAGACCCTAAATTCTTAGCTAGATGGAAAATCTCCTTTCTAGGTGCTTTTTCCTGGAGACATTGTTCCCAGAGTCACGGAGCTGTGTTTCTGTGTGGTATCAGAGCATTGTCTTCCTTGCCTTGATAAAAGACTTATTCTTTCTAATTACTTTAGTGGTAGTCTGTTTTTCAAGGTTGACAATATATAACATATGTGTCTATTATATATTCCTATGGATAATGCTCATGGGATGGATAATGTACTTCAATAATCAGTAAATTACTAAGTTATGACTCAATATTTTCTTCTCAACAAAATTGTTTCTATATTGAGTGACACTAAGGATTCTTAGAATGATTAATAGAGGATAGGTGCTACAGGGGATAGAAAAATAGTCCTGTAGTCAAGAAGATGTGAGTTCAAATTGAACTATTCATAGGAACCTAGGCAAGTCATTTAACATCTGTCTGCTTGAGTTTCCTCATTTGTAAAATAGGTATAATACAAGTACATACTATCTAGAATTGTTATGAGCATTAAAGGAAATAGTTTGTAAAGTGCTTTGAAAACTTAAATTACTCTATAAATATCAGATTTAACTATTAGGAATTTTTAAAAAATTATTGACTACAAAAAGATCATACTAGAAAAAAATTTTACTTTGCCATATGCAAATAGCTCCTATAAAAACAACCATCAGTTAAAGGAATAATCAATGGGTTTTTAAAAGGTTAAAATATGATATAATTTACTAATTTCCTATATGAAGGTGGAGAACAGTGGCCATCTCAAGGACTTCATCCATTTTATTTGAAATTTGCATCCAGATAGTGATTTGCCAAGATGGCAGAGTAATCCAGAGCAGCTCTGTGCCACCATAAGAATTCTTTCTGGCCAAGATTAAAATATCACCACAAAAATACAGGAGCCAAAGAAACAACAAGGAGACACAGTGAAACAACTTCCAAGGAAAGAAAAGCCCAAAAGTTAGGCAAAGAACATCTGGGGCACTGGGGTGAGAGGAGAGCAAAGCTAGCAGGAAGTTTGCTTCCAACAGAATATATAATTAATTAGTTGTAATTTGCTTTTTAAAAAAATTTTTATAAGGTCCTCAAATATTTCTTTCTGAATCATTGACCCCAAGTAGAAAAATTTTGCCACTCATAGCATATTTACAACATTTGATGCAGTATATACATATGTATGTAAGTATATGTGTGTGATTTCTTATATGAAGTGATCGGTCCTATTAGAAATGGGTGCCTTTACTGTGAATGTGCTGATCAGTCCTGACTGAAATAGTATGTGCTATTCAAATATAAGTGAAATGTTAATATATTTGAAAGAGATTTATCAGCTGTCCAAAAATGAGAATTATTTGGCTTATAAACTATAAAGATTTCAAAAATGCAAGATATTATAATCAGAATTTTAAAACTGGAAGAGCCCTTAGAAACCATATAGTTCAACTGCCTCAAGTCAGAGATCAGAAAATGAGGAAACAAAGTTAAGGGGCTCCCTGTGTCACAGTGAGTACCTTTGTCAGAGACAATTAACTCTGATGATTAAGAAAGCCAGGCAAAGAGAAAACGATTTCCCAGTTGGTCAGATGTGTGTTTACTCTACTTTTCTGAAGAAACATTTAGCAATAGTAATTGTTTTGAATAAACCAAAAGTTTTTCTTTTTTGTTTTTCTTTTCTTCTTTGGGTTAGAATCAAATGCATAGCTGAAATAGGATTAATTCATATGCCAAGTAAATGTCTGTATGCATATATTTATAAGCATAAATGCAAATGTTCTCCAATAATATAGACTAATTAAAAGAAAGAACAGTTTTAGTGAAAAATATAAATTTCAAAACATTTTGATGTAATAGAGATGCATTATCTCAAATACATTTTATATATTAATCCAATATGACATTTTATATGACTATCAAAAGCATTTTATTTCTTAATAAGAAAATATGCATTATCTGTAATTAATACATTATAAAAGATACATAATTTCAAATTGAAATAGGTTTATGATATAGAAGAAAGAACAATGAATTTGAAATCAGAGGCCCTAAATTTGTCTTCTAGATATGCCATTGACTCAACTTTGGATAAGTTACTTTATCTCCCTAATCCTTCATTTTCTCATCTGTAAAATGAGATGGCAGGTTTATATGAATACTGAGGCCTAATTTTAGTTCTATCTGTTTGTTTGAAATACTTCTTCCACGTATTTTATGTTATATTCAATATTTCATTCAACAAATACTTTTATAAAATGCCTACTAAGAATGGAGGATCAGTGGAATAGACTGGGGGCAAGTGACCTCAGCCAGACAGTATACGATAAACCCAAAGATCCCAGGTTTTGGGACAAAAATCCACTATTCGATAAGAACTGCTGGGAAAATTGGAAGACAGTGTGGGAAAGATTAGGAATTGATCAACACCTGACACCCTACACCAAGATAAATTCAAAATGGGTGAAAGACTTAAACATAAAGAAGGAAACCATAAGTAAATTGGGTAAACACAGAATAGTATACATATCAGACCTTTGGGAGGGGAAAGACTTTAAAACCAAGCAAGACATAGAAAGAATCACAAAATGTAAAATAAATAATTTCGACTACATCAAATTAAAAGGCTTTTGTACAAACAAAACCAATGTAACTAAAATCAGAAGGGAAACAACAAACTGGGAAAAAATCTTCATAGAAACCTCTGACAAAGCTTTAATTACTCAAATTTATAAAGAGCTAAATCAATTGTACAAAAAATCAAGCCATTCCCCAATTGATAAATGGGCAAGGGACATGGATAGGCAGTTTTCAGATAAAGACATCAAAACTATTAATAAGCACATAAAGAAGTGTTCTACATCTCTGATAATCAGAGATGCAAATCAAAACAACTCTGAGGTATCACCTCACACCTAGCAGATTGGCTAACATGACAGTTATGGAAAGTAATGAATGCTGGAGGGGATGTGGCAAAGTAGGGACATTAATTCATTGCTGGTGGAGTTGTGAACTGATCCAGCCATTCTGGAGGGCAATTTGGAACTATGCACAAAGGGCGATAAAAGAATGTCTACCCTTTGATCCAGCCATAGCACTGCTGGGTCTGTACCCCAAAGAGATAATGGACAAAAAGACTTGTACAAAAATATTCATAGCTGCGCTCTTTGTGGTGGCCCAAAACTGGAAAACGAGGGGATGCCCATCAATTGGGGAATGGCTAAGCAAATTGTGGTATATGTTGGTGATGGAATACTATTGTGCTAAAAGGAATAATAAAATGGAGGAATTCCATGGAGACTGGAACGACCTCCAGGAAGTGATGCAGAGCGAGAGGAGCAGAACCAGGAGAACATTGTACACAGAGACAAACACACTGTGGTATAATCGAGTGTAATGGACTTCTCCATTAGTGGAGGTGTAATGTCCCTGAACAATCTGCAGGGATCTAGGAGAAAAAACACTATCCATAAGCAGAGGACAAACTGAGGGAGTAGAAACACCGAGGAAAAGCAACTGCCTGACTACAATGGCTGAGGGGACATGACAGAGGAGAGACTCTAAATGAACACTCTAATGCAAATACTAACAGCATGGCAATGGGTTCGAATCAAGAACACATGTGATACCCAGTGGAATCACTTGTCGGCTACGGGGGGTGGGAGGGAGGAAAAGAAAATGATCTTTGTCTTTAATGAATAATGCATGGAAATGATCAAATAAAATACTATAAAATTAAAAACAAAAGAACAAAAAAAATAAAATGCCTACTAGTTAATAGTCAATGGACATTAATTTAGCACCTGTTATGTTTCAGACACTGTACTAAGCACTAGGGATACAAAAAACTTCAAAAAACAGTTTCCATTCTCAAGAAGGTTACAATATAATGGAAATAACTAGGTACAGACAAGACATAAAGAAGATAATTTGAGGGTAATCCATAAAGGGTTGGCATTAGCTTCAAAGGACATCTGTAAATTGAAGGGAGCAGAACCAGAAGAATGTTGCACCCAGTATCAACAATAATAGATCATGATCAACTGTAAATGACTTAACTCTTATCAACAAGGCAAGAACTCCAGGGGACTCATGATGAAAAAGGCTATCTACTACCAGAAAAGGAGTAGAAAGTATTCCAAATACAGATTGAAACATACCATTCTTTACTTTATTTCTTCCATGAATTTTTCTCTAGTGGGTGGTAAAAGAAATAGGATCTAGGAGAGACAGCAGATGACTCAGAGAGAGGAGAGGGGGTTTGAAGAATTTCCCCCTTCAGCTTTCTTTCCTCAGATATGGCTGGTCTCACAGATTGGCTCTTGTCCCCCTCCACTACTAAAGCCTAAAATGTTTCTTCTTAGGAAGATGTCTCTTCCCCTTAAGCAGTTCCACTCACACTTGATTCAAATTTGGGAAAGGATGACCACTTTAATGTAAATTAATTCAATTAGGGTAATACAAAAAATGGCTGGCAAGGAAAGAATGGGAAAGGAAAATGGGGAAAAGGGGGTACATTTCTCTAACCCCTTTCCCTCCTTCCTTGAGTTTGGGGGGAACTCAAGCTTTGGTAGCCTGAGCCCCCTGAGAGATAGTCAGGTTGACTGACCCTGGGTTTGGCCCCTTGGCCACAGTTCAGACCCAGGGCACCAGGATCTGTGAAGTAAAGTTTCCATATAGGTTCAAATGTCTTTCTTCAGATCTTCCTTCAGTTTGGGAATTAGGGGCGGGGAGAATGTCCAGTCACCTGGAGATGGAAAGAGCTTGATATTTCCAGGAGAAAGGTTTGGCCAGACCTCCTTCCTAGGCTTCTCAAGATTGATAGAGCTATCCAAGAGACATCCCAGCCAGAATCTTCTCTCTCCTCAACATTCCAGACCTCTTGGACCCCTCCTCCATTTAGGTGAGCAGATCCACAAACTTCAGTCTGGCACTTTTTCTTATGTGCAAACCTTCTGTCACATCATACCATATCTTGAAAAGTTCTTATAGAATGGGAGAGGAAACAAAGGATTGAAAAACAAATGTATTAATAATGATGATGATCTTGACCATAAAAAACCTAGCACTAACATAGCACTTTATGATTTGAAAAGAGCATTATAGATATCTCTATTTTTTTTCTCCCATGCAGCAACCCTAGGAGTCTATTATTACCCCTATTTTAAAAGAAAATTAAACTCTTCAATTGGGGAATGGCTGAATAAATTCTGGTATATGTTGGTGATGGAATACTATTGTGTTCAAAGTAATGATGAACTGGAGGAATTCATTGTAAACTGGAATGACCACCAGGAATTGATGCAGAGTGAAAGGAGCAGAACCAGGAGAACATTATACACAGAGACTGACACATTGTGGTACAATCAAATGTAATGGCCTTCTCCATTAGTGACAATGCAGTGATCTGAACAACTTGGAGGGATCTATGAGGAAGAACACTATTCACATTCAGAGGAAAAACTGTGGGAGTAGAAACAGAAGAAAATCAACTGCTTGATTACATGGGTCAATGGGGCTATGATTCAGGATGTAGACTCTAAATCCTAGTGCAGACATCAACAACATGGGAATAGATTCTGATCAAGGACATATGTAATACCACATATAATTGTGCGTAGGCTATGGGAAGGAACTGGGGGAGGGGAGGGAGGGAAAGAATGTGATTCTTATAACCAAGGAATACTGTTCTAAATTGACTAAATAAAATGTTAAATAAAAGAGAAAATTGAAGCAGACAAAGGTTAGGTGACTTACCTAGAGCTATACAGCTAAAAAGTGTCAGAGGTTGGATTTTTACTCAGGTCTTCCTGATTCTATTTCTAATATGCCATTCTCTGTACTACCTAGCTATATTTTATTTTATTTTCAACAGAGTCAAGTTAATTGGGGCTGTTAATTATAAGCTAATGAATTTGACTTATTTTCTTGGTAAGATGAGTATATAATAGATTATTGAAGGGATGATCAGTGAATATCTGTAAAGAGAAGTGGCCCGAAAGAGTCATTCTGACTTCATAGACCAGGTTAGTAGTATTGGTCTATAGTATAAGTAGATCAGGAGAATGCTTTCTGGTTTATTTACATTTTAGCAAACATGTGATAGAGTCTCTCCTATTAATTCTTTTGAAGAAGACAGAGACATATTGAAGAGGTAATAACTTAGATGGATTTCGAATCAGTTAAAAGGCAACATCTCTCGTAGGCAGATACTGACAGCCCAGGCTTTTGGCAGTTTAGTTCAGATATTGGAGCAACACTAGCAAATCATTCAATGTGGACAAAAATGAAATTTGCTTATCCATAACATAAGAAGGATATTCAACAAAATACATAATGTAACTGGATATATATTATTTCCCTTGTCTACACTTGGAAACCATCTGCTCAGTAGGGTACTGTGTGATGATGTGCATAGACTTGGGCTGTCTGCCAACATTGGAAGGGTCCAACTATGGATGGGCTCTTTAATGTGTTAGCTGAGCAAGAAGCAAGATCAACACACACCTATATCTTGTGTTCCATGGTATTTTTGAATTTGGATAAATTTGTGATAAGTTGATTTTATAATTAGTTTCAATCTCAGAATCTTTTTGCTCAAATCATTACTGAGTTGATAAATTGAGTTAAAATTTAAGTTGAAAGTAAGCATCTGTTCCAAAAACACCAATTGTTTTATACTCCCTCTTAAAGAACTGTGAACTTGTGATCCATTAGTTTCCACATTTTAGGTGACAATTCTTGCTATATATTATTTTTTACAAATTAAAAAAATGGCAAGCCACATGGTAGAGTGTTATAGAGCAAGACTTCATAGAACCAAATGGATCATTTTTGCCAATTATTTTAATGAATCATAAATGAAATTATCATATCATAAATATGTGTGAGACTAGGAAAAAACAAACCAGAATGTATAATGGAGTACTAAATTTGGAGAAGGCAACCTGAGTTTGAATGATTATTCTTTTCATTATTATCTGTATGATGTTTAGCAATTCAGTTAATGTATTGGGGCTTCCTCATCTCTAGTATTAAAATACTGGACTAAATAATTCCAAGGTTCATTCTAGCTACGTAAATATTTTCCTGTGATACTACATAGCTAATCCTTGAATCAACAATTTTTTATTCCAAAATATCAACATAGACAAGTCATGGTTATTATAATAACTTAATAAATGAAACATCATTATTAAATTAAGAGAAAGCAAGGCAAAAATAGATAAATTACCAGATACAACCTTTCTAAACCTCAGCTTTCTCATCTATATTAAAGGAATAATAATACCTGTAATAACTATCTGAAAGAGTGGTTCTCATGAAATAATATATATAAAGTCCTTATAGACCTTAGAGCTCTATATAAATGTTGATTAGAATTAAGACAAAAGTAAAATTTTATACCAGCTCAAAAATTCACCTGCCCATGTAAAGAATGGGAGAGATAAGAGTTGGAGAACAAATTAATGGGAAAAATTGATTGTTTTCATGTGCTACAAAAACCAATATCTATCATCAGGGGGATGTGACAACCAAAAAATAATCTTTATCTATTAATAGAATCACTATATACAAAATGAGAGAGGTGGTAGTCTTAATGTATTTTTAACTATTCAGGTCTTCATTGGCTACTACATTTATTTCTGTTCATTCTATTTTAGAATTGACAGTAATAAACTGCCATATGTGAGTTATAGAAAATCACAATCTATGAAGATAGAGAGAGCCAGCAACAGAGGAATGGGAAAGCAGATGTGGACACAGGTAGACTGTAGGTATTAAAAGAATTGTACAAGAAAACCATCTTAAAGAATGCCTTCACAAAGAAATGCTAAAACCATAAAAACATATAGGAATTAACTTCTTATGACATTTATTCATAACATTGCCACCATTATAAAAGGTAATTGAGAAACTGAGTTAGTAATATACTGGAACTACAAACAAATATAAAGATATCTAGTAGATCCTCTTTTTTAAAACAAATAGTACAAGTGAAACAAATTCATATGCAAACTTCTTTTTACTCCACTAGTATGTCATTTCATAAATCTTTGTCATTCTCATTCATTCAATTTAATGTCAGTTCTCTCAGATGTGCTGCCTGGGCTACTCTATCTCCTTACCTGAGTGAGATGTGTTCCTCCAGCCTTCCTTTGAATTGAGCATTTTTTTTCCTTTTTTTGTGTATGTGGAAAGATGGGAGGAACAGAACATTCTTTTCTCTGCCACATTAGCTCCCAACATCCCAAAGTGATACTCATATCTTATATGCTGCCTGTACTTCTCCCCTGGTCAAAAAATCCTAGTGGCTCTTATTTGCCTCAAGGATAAAATAATAGCTATTCTAGACTCTCACTATCAGTCAATAAGCTTTTATTAAGTGCCTATTCTGTGCATGGTGATGTGGTAATCTTGTTCCAATCTAACTTTTTACTCTTACTATATATTTTTCACCTTTGTGTACTCTTCTTTCCAACCAAATTAGATTACTTGTGCTTCTTTTTCCAGAGTATTTCATTTCTTATTTTCTCCACTTTTTAACATGCTGTCTCCCATATTTGAAATGTATTCCTTCTTCAAGTTCACTTCTAACAATCTCAAGCTCATGTTAAAGTTTAGCTAAAGTGCAAATCTCCTAAAAGTCCTTTTCTCAACCCATCAACTTCTAGTAACCTTTAATATACCTTTTATATAATCCCAACTAATTTTTATATGTGCATTCCTCCATAAAATATTACCTTCTTGATGTAAGAAACTGTTTTTCTTAGTCCATCATGGGTACATAATATGATCATAGGATTTAGAACTGAAATGAACTTTATTGGCTATCTAGTCCAATCCATTACTCCCTTTGTAGATGAGGAAACTGAGATGCAGAGAATTTATGTAACTTGCCAAAGATTCCAAAGGTACTAAATAGAAGAGATGAGAGTTGAATTTAGATTATTTGACTCCAAGTTAAATTTACACTGTACCATAATGCCTCCTTAAATTCTTAACAAGTACTTGTTTGTTGATTGATTATATTCACATCATAGAGGTCTCCACTACTAATATAATTTTTATATAAACAATTATAAGGAACTGTGTGGGTCACATATACCACTCAGCTATTAAAAGATAGTGAACTAAAAGGAACACTAAGGGATGAATTTGATCTTGTTTGTCTGATACTTTCTAATTCTACATTGTCCTAGAATTTTCCTACTCTTCTTTATTCTGACCCCATCTATTCACTTAGGTAGAAAAACACAGCCTTTATTCACTAGCCGTTTACTGTTTACATCCATTTATTGATCATTCTTTCTCTCCTGCTCCTTTTATTTCCTAGTGCCTTATTCAGAGGTGTGCAAATTAACTGAGATGGCATAAAATAATATTTATAACTTTTTCATAAAAAACCCTTTTAATATTCAAAACACCCTACACTTGCTGTAATCATTTGTTTTATACCATCAGGCCCTGAAATCCAGAAGATTTTGATTCATATTTTTTAATTCCTACTTATGAAATGATTTTTTCAAAACTCATTTTGATTCCACTCCAGAAATTTTCAACAGGTTTTAATTCAAATGAATTCCAAATGTTTATCTATATCTCTTAAATTAATTCCTTTACCTTTATTTAAATGTGACACATGTTAAATTTATGGTTGGATTGAATTTTTAATGGGTTGCCAGAGATTTAATTTCTAAATCCCAAAAATGAATTACTAAAGTCAGCCTTTACACTCACCACGTGTCAGTTCAATTAGCAGATTCTTTATAGGGCCTCAACTCCAGCAGGCACCACTCAAAGTGTGTCTCTTTCTAACTCCAAGTGTCCCTCTTCAATCCAAGTCTCTTTTTACTCCAAGTGCCTCTTCACTCCAAGTGACTCTCTTCACTCTAAGTGTGTCTCTTCAAGTGTCTGTGTGTGTCTCTCTTTCCACTTTTAAAGACCTTTTTCTCTTGTGTCACTTCCCCTAAATTTTTATATCTACCAATCACAGTCAATACTCTACTCCAGGACTGCTCACTCTTTCACACATGGGTCACATACCTCCCACTCAATGTATTGTGAATTTTAAAATCTCCATCTTGGTCTAGCACCCAAAAATTGTGCACACTCACACTACACGGGCATGTGCTAGTCAATGACAAATCAGAAATAATTAACTGCCCACCTGGGCTGTCCTAAGCCAAGCTTGAGCCACCATTGGCATGTGTGAGGCACAGGAAGTGATGGAGAGAGCAGCCTCTGGAATTCACTCACTTCCTGTAGACAGGGCTACTTTTGTGTTCGTGTTCATGTTGCTAAATAATGAAAACATTACTTTAAAACTGTGTACAACCCTTAATCCTGCCACCTTGCTTCCAGACTTACCAACTTCAGGAGAACCATTACACAGTTGTGAAGCACTAGTGTCCATGGCAGAAAAGCCTCGAGATGATCTCCTGGACATCCCTTAAAGAACTCAGACCTGATCTTATTTACTGATGGTTCTTCTTTCATGAGAGGGATGGCTTACGCTACAGAGGAGCTGCTGTAGTCACAGAATTTGCCACTGAGTGGCCAGCTTCACTGCCCTCTAACATTAGCGCTCAAGGGGCAGAGCTCATAGCTCTGAAACATGCCTGTATAATTGCCAAGGATAAAAGGGCAACAATTTATATGGATTCTAGATATGTTTTTGGCATTTGTCACTCAGTTGGGATGCTATGGCTGCAGAGAGGATTTTTAACCTCAGCTGGAAAATCCATAGCTAATGCTGAAATTATTAATGAAGTTCTTTCTGCTCTTCAGCTGCCTGAAGCCCTAGCTGTAGTTCATTGTTCTGCCCATACAGGTGGCACTGACCCTGTCTCTAGGGGAAATGACTGAGCAGATGCTGCTGCAAAGCTAGCAGCCATAGAAGTGTCTGAATTACTTTCAACATTAACAACTACTGATGACTCAAATTTATCACTTTCCTATAATGAGAAGGAAGTGGAAAAATGGAAACAAAAATTCAGAGTAAAACAGATCAATGGAGTTTGGGTGTCATCTGAAGGAAAGCCCCTGCTCCCTAGAAGTTTCTATCACCAAATTTGCCAATCTGTTCATAATAATGGCCACTTTGGTACCCAGGGCATCGTGGACTCTGTTAAGAGAGTATGGATAGCCCCTGGTATAACTACCATAGCCTCTAAAGTGTGTTCATCCTGCCCTACCTGCCAGGCATATAACCAACATGCCTTTCGTGGCAAAGCCTTTGGTGGACGTCCTCTGGCTGACACACCTTTTGAGCACCTGCAGATAGATTTCATAACAATGTCAAAGGCTGGAAAATATAAATTTTGTTTGGTCATAGTAGACCAACTGACCAGATGGCCGGAAGCATTTCCTACAGCCCGAGCCACAGCAGCTTTTGTTGCTAAGGTGCTTTTAAAAGAAATTATTCCCCACTTTGGCCTGCCAGCACGTATTGACTCCGATAGGGGGAGTCATTTTACTGATTCTGTTCTAAATCAGATATATTCTTGCTTGGGGATAACTCCCAAATCCCATGTTCCATATCATCCCCAGAGCTCAGGCCAAGTTGAGAGGATGAACAAAGAACTTAAAACTATGATTGGAAAATTATGCACTGAGACCCATTTAAAATGGCCTGAAATTCTCCCTCTGGCCCTATTTTATCTTAGAATCAGGCCTAGAGGAGACTTACACATCTCACCATTTGAGATGCTTTTTGGACATCCGCCTATACAGGCTAAGCCTTTCTCCCCGGCTTATACATCGCTATTAGGGGGAGATACTACTATTGCTTCCTATATACAGGAATTACAGCACAAACTGCGTGAGCTACATGAATCCAGAGCTGCAGTACAAGCCGGACCACTAGACTTTTCACTTCACGACCTGAACCCAGGAGACAACGTGTATATTAAGAATTTCAAGCATACGGTAGCAACCCAGCCTTCCTGGGAAGGACTATTCCAAATATTGTTAACTACTCCAACATCTATAAAGGTTGGAGAAAAGGACTCTTGGATTCACTGCTCACATGTAAAGAGAGCATCTTCTGTTGAGACTGATTGACTGTATCCTATACATGCATTGGAGATAACTACCCATTGACAAGTGGAACTGTTTTATTCTGCTTTTGACACATTGAATTCCTAAATTTAATTTTTTTCTTTTTTCCTTTTTTCTCTTTTCCTTATTTTATTATTATTCTTTTTTACAATATTTTATTTTTCCCCTTTTTCTCATTTCTATGTACTTAAGGTACATACAATCAATATTAATTTTTATACTGCAATAATATTAGTTTAAATATATATACTTGCTATTATTATTAATACGCACCCAAACAGCATTAGACTATGGGAACCTGCCATTTATTGATAATTGTTGTGGGACTATGATTAATGTTTGTGTCTGATTCTATGAACGGGATCAAAAAGGAGCACAGAGATGATCTGGATAATGCCAAAAGAGCTCACAGGTCTAAAAATCAAAGACCAATCCAGGTAGGATTGATGCATTTCTAAGCCAATACTAAGGACTTGAACCTAGTGTGAGACTCGGGGTTGCAACACTTGACAGACGTTAAGATGTAGGCTTTCCTTGTATCCACACTCTTCGTGAAAATACCTACAGACAAGTACCAAAGGTTGGCTACCATCCTGGCTCCCTCCATCCCTGAGAATGAAGGTAAAATCAGACGAGGGAATGACACTTCCCTAGATATAAAATAAGAATCTGGTCCTTTTTTTTCTCTCCTATAGTATGGCAACTTCCTGTAGCCTTGGCTGCAAATGGGGAAGTAAAATATGCTGCATTCTGTCCTACAGACTTGTGGGATTAGAAATTACTTAACTGGACCCTAATACAGGGGCCTGTGGGAAAAAAAATTTTTTTTTCTTGCTTTCTCAAAATTTGTATACATAGATTTTTTTTTATTTTTGATACTGATTTTGAATTCTTCTTTAATATAAATATATGCATATATAAAGGGTCTATATTTTTCCCTTAATTTTTTCCCTTTTTCTTCTTTTGATTTTGTTTTTTATTTTATTTTCATTTTGTTTTGTTTTTCTTTTGGATTAACTCACACACCTCCACAACTAAAACTTGAATCCTCAGCTGGACTCAGTGTTTTTTCAACACTTTCTTCAGGGGGGATTGTATTTCATCAAATCCAAGATTTAAATTTTGTTCGAGAGAAATCTTCAGAGAAGAAGCTTGCTAACTAACTGAATCCAGAGAATGAACTGTTTGCAGAAGGATATCTAAACCTTTTCACTACAGGAAGATCCAGAATGAACCTTGGGGTGTGGTTGATTGAACATTTTTTGAATGTACACTCTTATGCCAAAGGGGACTGCCCCCTAATTGACTTTTGTCAATGCGTGTTAGAAGCTTGAAGAGAGAGGAGGCCCGCAGAAAGCTTCCCTTCAGATAGGTCGCATGAGTCAAGGAATGATTCCTTCCACCTTGGCCCTTTGGGCCTAAACTCCCTCTGCTTTGGTCAGAGGTTGAGTAGCCAGCCCCTTTCCCTTTTCTCCTCTCTCCTTCTCTCCCTCTCCTTTTCCCTACTCCCATTGTGATTAAACCTCCATAAATTCCATTCTGACTTGAGTGTTTTATTTTAGGAATTTCATAAGTAAATTCCTTGGTGGCCATTGTTCAATATTATAATAATCTTAAAAGGTGAAAATGTTCATCACAACAGTATGAAATGGGTGTTCACACCCTTTTTGTCATTAAAAACCAAAATGGGTAGATCTCCATACTCAACTTTAAGTACTGTGCTTTATTCTTAGTGGATTAAAATCTAAAAATAGACAAGGGATTACAATTTAGTCTTCATAATCAAGGAAGAGCTAAGTGCCTTCATTGTTACAATCAGGAGAGAGCCAAATCCAATCTTCACACACATCATAAGATCATGTAGCAGTATTATATTGTGATATTGAAATCACTTTAAAAGACTGATATATATTAATTTAAGATTGCCAAAGAATTCAGCTATGTAATTCCTAAATGAGACACTCAAGTTAGCTGCCAACCTTTTTTTATGGTGTTTTAATTACAAACAGGAGGAAGAAAGTATTAGAGGGAGAGAGAGAGGGAGAGAGGGAAAGGGGAGAGAAGGAAAGAGGGCTTAAATACCCACTCTGCTCAGGCTGAGCCAAAGCAGACCCTAGGCCCTGGATAGCCAAGGCAAGGAAAGAGATCAGTCCCTATCTCTCAAGTGAGCAAAATGGAGAAAACAATCCGTGTGCTCCTCCAACTCCAAGAACCAGCCTCCAACTGACTCTCTCCCTCCTCACAGGAAATCCTGCAAACTCCAGAGACTGTTCCCTACCTCACTTCCTGCATCTCACATGTGCCAATGGTGGCTCTAGCTTGACCAAGGACCGCCCAGAGGTCTGTCCTTTTTTTCACATGTCTGTTGAAGGCCATATTCTCAAATAATTAAATCTTGAGTTTTTCTGCAGCCCTTCCTAATCTTGTTACCCTGAGTAGGGTGGAGATTGTAGTTTCCAAGACCTGATTCTGTTATTTCAAGTATCTCTATTGTTATTGATCAGGAAATAGCTAAATCCTATTCTAAAGAATGGTCTGAATATGTTTGAGTAGTTTTGAAATTCACAATATATACTTATGAGAATTTCTATAATAGTGGTAATATTCTTAATGTATATCTCTATATATTTATTAGTCTATCATTTCTTCATTGGGGACAAGATTTCTAAACCCAACAATTTTTAAAAAAAATATTATTGAAATGTTATTAGAGTGTCCATAAATTTACTAAAATTATATGGACTTCTAAAATGACTTTGCTATAATTTTGAATGAAAAAAGATAGGATAAAATAATTTTCATTAATATTTTTAGTACTCCAATATTTGTATTAACTTACCCATCAGAAGTTATTTTATTTATTTATTTATTTTAGAGCAGGAATTAGAAGATTTTTTTAAAAAAATTAGTTTTCTCTTTGTTCTTCAATTTCAAGAAGACATACTGTCGAGGAATCAGTAACAAGTCCCATTGACAGGGCCCTCTGAAGATCTTTGTGTTCTAGGCATTCATTGGCCTTTTTCTCAGCAGTAATTTGTTCATTCTTAGTGTTGTCTTTTCAATTTTTTATCCCATCTTCCTTTAAGCTTATATATGACAAATTCTGTTTCATTATGGTCTTGAATGATCCCTTGATATGTCAATGGACAAATGACAAAGTCATCAGCTTCACTTTTCTTTTTGAGTCATTGAAATTCAGTGGCAAGACATAAGTCAAGATGATTCATGCCCAGGATTCAGTAGATGACCTTTGCATCTTCAATCAATATATTTTACATAAATATAGATATGTGCTTTAAAAGTTCTAAAATATGTTAATTTTGAAAAGGATTTCTAATAAATATAAATGTAGAAACCAGAAAGATAAGTCTAATATTCCTGTACGGTATATATATATATATATATATATATATATATATATATATATATATATATATATATATATATATATATATATATATATATATATATATAAAGCACTTTCATTAATGACAATTATTATAAAGTACTTTACAAATCTAAAGAATTCTAGGCATTTAAAACAACATTTACAATTACAAATATGTAAATTCTCAAGTGGGGAGAAGTTTCTTCTAAAGCAAGTGCTGTTGGCATTAAATTTTTTCTCCAGGAAGGCTGGGTATCTCTGAGAGTTTCCTTTTGGGAAAGAGTAAACAAAGTCCAAGTAGGTAGCCCTTTCTGATAATATCACGAGGCCTGAAAAATTATACACAAAATTTGTCAAATAACAAGTATATGTATGTGCTTATATATGTCTGTGTATTTATGTTTGTGTGTATTTAGTCTCTTTATTAATTTATTAATTTCTCTTTTACTTTCTTCATTTTTTGCCTACATGACTGCTATTCTATTAAAATCCTAGAGAGAATATTATTGCCATTTCAATCTTCTTCCTTGTTAGCATTGTCACCCTATTATTCTCCTAAATCTCAGTAAAGTGTTTTCATCATTTCAAGAGGAGGCTGTCAGACAATACTAATAAAAATGGAAATAATAATAATTGTAACAGCTGTTGTGTATATAAATTTAATGTTTGCAAAGTTGTCTAGGTAATTATCTTGTGTTATATTCTAAATAACTGGTTGTTTGTAGTATTATCATCCCCATTCCACAGATAAGGAAACAGAGGACAAAAGAGACCTAACTTCAGAGTGACCCTTAGTATAAGAGGCAATATTTGAACCTAGACTTGTTGACTCTATGAGTCAATGGTTTAAATTCACATAGAAGTCAGAAATAGCTATTTCTTCTAATAGAAAGAGAACTCAGCTCCCTAAGATCAGAGTCTAGAAAAGATACAGTAGGCTGCAAATTACTAAGAATGAGCAATGGTTTCAATATGGTTTAACTTTGTGACAGCAATATTCATGCATGTATTTTTTAGACTAGGCTATCTCAGAATAACTGACCTTAATGTGATAAAACCAAATTGAGTTGATTTCCCCAGTTCTCTATCTAATAAACCACAATGCTTCTCCCCTTGATAATTACACAAATAGGTACCCAATGGAAAAAATGAGTATTCTATTCTTTCTTTTATGACTTTAATACCTGAATACTAGCTAAAACAAACCAAAATAGATACACCTTTTGAAGAGACAACTACAAGAAGAGCATAGTTTGAGAGCTGAAACAGCCTGGGAGGGATTATAAGACCAACTCCTTCATTTTATAATTGTGGAACAAATGCCCAGGAAGTTTGTTAAGTAACCAATTCAGGGTCACATAGCAGGCAGAAAAGATAGGATTTGGATTGAGGGCCAGTATTCTTCCCACTCTACCATGCTGCCTACTCATTCCTTGTAGCTATCTTCTAAATTCTAATGGAAATGCATCTCAAGGCAAGTGTTTTGGGTAGGGGGTATGAAGAGTGTTTACATGAGAAGAACTTGCACAAAGCCAGCAATAGAGGACTTCTCCAAGAGAATAAGGTCAATGCGAACTTTAAGTCCTTTCAACCACTTTATACCATTCTATTTCTTTTCAAAAGAATCCATTCTTTTGGCAAGTAAACTCTTTGTACATATTAGGACTGCAGAAAATAATGCTTACTGGAGGCAAAAGAAATATCTATTTTAGTAGAGGAATTAAAAACTTGGGATTATGGCTTCTAAGCAAACCTATGCATCTGTCCTGACCTACTTTCTAGAAGGGGGCTATGCTGATTTTTCCACTCTGTCCTTTGCCCTAATTTTCTAATGATGAGCTAAGGTACCTTTATTCATTTCTGCCATCATCATTTATTATCAGCCTTCATCTTAACAATCTATTTGTCTTTTAATGTTCCTTTCTATTTACTTATTTATTGTGATGACATGCCTTGTTCTGCATTTGCCTTGTTGCTTGCCTTCCAACCAAGGGGCTAGAATGGATTGGGTAGGCCATCATCATTGATTATCATCTGTAACCACTGTACCACTCATTACTGCTTTTCAAATAGATGGTGTATTTCATTCACTTTAACTTTAATTTTGGCTTCTGACAATGTCTGATTTAGATTAATATTTAAGAAGCACCACAAAGGTTGGGTGTTTGTGCATCTGGCTATAAAACTGAGCTGACAAGGGCAGAGGAGTAGATCTATTCTGGAGAGATAAGCTATAGTTAAGAGATTGCTTCTGTGAACTCAGGTGGATAAGTTACAGGGTGTGTGGGGGAAAGCCCTGTAATTCAGATCTCTCTCCTGAGAAGTACTGATTATTGACACAATGCTTGGGAATATCCAAATGAAATGAAAGATGCTTATACATTTATATGCAAAACTCACTGACTTCAACCCAAGTAATCTGAAGTTGAGGTTATTAGCATACCATTTCTAGTCTTTGTATTTAGATTCTAAAATATGGTTCAGAATATAAGAGCAGCCTGAATGCTTATAAGCTCATCTTCTTTGGGCGTTATAAAACTCAGAATTTCTTCCCTCTGTTCACAACAATTGTAGGTTACCTTAGAAGGGGAACAGGTAAATAAATATATTTTAAAAGGTCATTTTTAAAACTGAAAAGATGCTTGAAGATGTAAATTTAGTGAACTTTCTGCAATTCAATAAATATTAAGAGTGTGCAGAAAACCATAGTAGTCGGAGAATGAACAGGGGAGATTAAGAAACATATAGAACTTAAATTTAGTAGGGGAAATATGATGTATACATAAATCACAAGATAGAGGAAATGTAGAATAGTGAATAGATTTTGGTATTAGAGTCATGAAGAATTGAGTTCAAATTTCACCTTTTACATAGACCAGGTTTATGACCTCAAGTATAGCAGTTTCACTTGACGTGTTGTTTTTTATAGAATTGTTAACATTTGATAATAAAACTCTCCTTCCTGAAAAACAGAAAGGGGTCCTAAGCCATTAATAGGAGAAAGGGGTAGGGAATAAGCACTTATTAAGGACCTACCCTGTGTCTCAGTGGGTCACTTATTAACTTGTAGATATGTTGTGATCAACATTGGTAGAGGAAATTCCCACACAGGAATTTCCCCCAAACTGATAAAATTCTATTAGGGTTACAAAACAATACATTAGATCCAAGTAATTTAATATTTTTTTCTGATTAAGGAAATCAATGAAGTCTTCATAAAGGAAATGGCACTTGGGTTGAAAGTTAAAAGATGATGGGGATATCCAAGGGCAGATGGAGAGGTGGTAAAAAAAGAACATTCCAGGTTTAGGGAGCAACATGAGCAAAAAAAGGCAAGAAAATGCAGGTTATTTATAGGATATGGAGAGTAATTAGTTTGTGTTCAAACATAAGGTAAATGGGAGTGGGAACAGTATATAATAAGGAGAATAAGAATTATGGGACAGTACTATCAAGGATCTTGAAAGCAAGCCTAAAGAATTCAGATGTTCTTTGGTAAGCAGTAGGGAACTATTTATTCAGAGTTTTCAGTCAAGGAGTGACATGATCAGATATATGCATCAGGAAGATTAATCTGGCAGTGGTACAAAGGTCTGATATGAAAGTTTTGACATGGGAGTCAGGAAGGCTCAGCTCATTTTGAGAGCCTCTGACTTTTCACAGTATTTTACACCAGGAAATCAGGAAAGAAGTACAAATATGCTGAGAGACATTAAATAGGTTTTGTGAAAAAAAAATTTGAAACATGTTTTTAATATTTTATTTTCCCAACTACATGTACTAGCAATTTTCAACATACATTTTTCAAAATTATGAGATCCAAATTGCTTTCCTCCTTTCCTTCCCTTCCCCCTTCCTGAGGTGGTAAGCAATTTGATCTTGGTTATGTATGTATGATCATGCGAAACATATTTCTATATCCATCACTGTTGTGAGAATATATATAAAACCAAACCCCCCAAATAAAAACAAATAAAATAAACTAAAAATAGGATGATGATCTGCATTTAAATTTCAACAGTTCCTTAGTGTTCTTTGTCATAAGTATATCAGAATTGTCCAAGACCATATGGATTAAAGCTAAATCTTTCATAGTTGATCATTGTATACTATTACTACTGTTGTACGTTCTTTTTGTTCTGTTTATGTCACTCTACATCAGTTCAAATAGGTCTTTTTTTTCCTCTGAAATCATCCTACTTATTTTTTCTTATAGTTAAATGGCATTCCATTTTAATCATATACCACAATTTGTTAGGCCAATTCCCAACTCATTGACATCATCTCATTTTCAGTTCTTCACTACAACAAAAAGAGGTGCTATTATATACATTTTTGTTCAAATAGTTCTGTTTCTCTTTTGCATCTCATTGGGACAGAGACCTAGTAGTGGTCTTATTGGATCAAAGGGCATGGATAGTTTTATAGCTCTTTGGTCAGAATTCAAATTGCCTTCCGGAATGGTAGGATCAGTTAAAAACTTCATCAACAATGCACTGATGTTCCAATAAATTTGAGACACTTTTAACATATTTAGCATTTGGTATTTAACTAAGAACTCATAGAATATTCTTGGCTGCCAAAGATCATTGCTAAAATTTCAAATTGCTAAGAAAAAGCTTTTTTGTTGTAAGTCAAGATAATAAAGTCAATGGGGCATTAGGGGTTATTTAATCCAACTACATTTCAAAAATGAAGAAAATGAGAGTCTACAAAAAGCAAAAGTAAGTGAATCAATATATCTAAAACCTTAAACTTATGGGTTTTATTCCTCATACAATCTGTTTCATTATAATTCTACACCAGATTATAGGCATTGTCAAAGATATACAGTCATAGACCTATTCAGGAAATATATTATCCAAGGTATAATTAGTTATTAAGTTGACATATTTCCTTTTAGGATTAACAATAATATTCATTGAGTATTTGTTCCAGTATGTATCACCTCAACCAAATTGCTTGCATTCTCAATGAGGGGAAAAGGGAAGAAAGGAGGGAAAGAATTTGGAACTCAAAATTTTGAAAGGCACATGTGGAAAATTGGTTTTACATGTAATTGAGAAAAAAATGTAAAATATATTTTCCAGGAACTAATAGAAATAGTGATAGAATGATGAGCAGATTTGGTTGGGAAAATATTAGAGGGATCTCAGTTTAGAGAGAAGTAGAAAGAAGCAATATAGTTCAAGATATCTTCACAGTTATTCTAATAGTAATTTCAGAAGAAAGCAGTACCCAGCCATAACCAGATAATTGAAGAAGAAATTGAAGAAGAAACAGTGTTTCCTATTTCCATTCCTAAATCACAAATTGAATCTATGGGAAAATAGGAACACTGAGTTGCTAGTAACCACATCCAAGCAAAAATATTACAGAAATACTTGGATACATGGGGTTGGAATTCAGAAAAGATGCTAAAATTGGACATATAGATTTGTAAATTCACATATTGAGAAATAATTGAAGCTATGGGTATGAGATTGTTAAATGGAAAAGGTATATATGAGAGGGGTGAGTCAGAGAGGAGGAAAGGGGGAAAATAACTATGGGGAACTTAATGTGTCAGAAACATTAATACAAGTCAATAGAAGGTACCAAAAAAGACATTTAGAAAAGTAGGAGAGCAAGGAAATCTTTTTAAGGCTAATGGGAAAGAACAGGCAGTAGAAGACCAATAGTGACAAATACACCAAAGAGGTCAAAAGGATGAACATTGGAAAAGATCATTTAGATGTCATTGACCATAAAAAGAGATGTAATAATAGCAGAATAAGAGCAGATCTAAGACTGCAAGGCATTGAGGAGAGTCAAATTTTTGGTGAGAAATCAGACATAAATAAACTTGTTAAAATATATAACAAATGAAAGGCCTGATATCTGTCTTTACCCTTGAACATAAGATCACATGAATACCAGTCAGAAGTTTCACATGTATTCCATGTATATACCTGTCATAACTTATCCAGTCTCACAAACAATATGAACTAAAAATTCTGATTACATTTTGGTTGACTTCTAGTAGAAAGTGGATTTTGAGAGTCCTGTTGAAATGGAAGGAATGTATACTATCAAAATAAGAATTGTAGATTTTCTTTTAATGAGAAATTCTGTATAGGCATAGTCTTAGGCTTCAGGCATATTTCATATAAGGTTGCTTTGATTAATGTTATTTTACTAGAAGATTTTTATACAGTATAACTAAGTCACATCATAAAGTTATGAAACCCAGCCATCCCATTAGCTAACTGACACTTATTTATATAACATTATTTATTATTTATTGTAACAGTACTCAAGTAAAACTAACATGGTAGCGTGGGAAAATGGTATTAGAGGAGTATATTTTGATTCTTTTATTTACTACTGTGATTTTGGGCAAATCATTTATCCTCTCTATGTGTCAATCCTTGTCTATAAAATAAGGGAGGTTGAATAGTAGGCCTCTCAGGTTCCTTCCAGCTCCAAATTTGTGATCATATAATCCCTGAAACAATGAATTCACCATGTCACATTTTCAAGGAACCAATTAATAAAAATAGGCAGGATATACTTTCAATGTATTAGTAATTGTAAAATATTCTGCTTCTACACATTTAATAGATGTGGCAAATCCAGTTTTATGCTTTGTTTATTAAAAAGTAAATGCAAAATATATTAAGTTTTGGAATTTCGTAGAACAAAGAAATTCAGTGCAATTCATTTAATCAAAAATTTATTAAACAGTATTACAAAACACAGTGAAAGTAGGAATACTGAAGTGAAAAATAACCTAGTCCTTTTGCCCTTCTGAAGCTCATGGTCTACTACACAAAATTAAAATATATGAAAATAGATATAGTTGTGTGAGAGAGCAAAATAGGGAGTCAAAAGGTTTTGTTCAATGCTCTAGCTACGATCTATACAAAAAATTCAGGAGAAATAGAATATATTTGATTGGATCAGGAAGTTTCTGAACTGATTCCATGAAAAATAGCATATATTTCCATAGATAATCCATCAATAGTCTAGAAAATTGCACTTGCAAAACACAAACCATGAATAAATTCTACTAAGCTTTGCTAATTTTCTATTGATTCTGAGCATTATCGTCTTTCACTTACCTAGTTGGTTGATTTTTATTTTTATCAATCCAATGTAGTTATTTTTAGACAGAAAAAATAATAAAGAAAATAACTTCATTTCCTTAAAATGCAAATAACAGATGAGGTAAGATGTCATTGTTCAGATACAGTAATAGAATTCCCAGAGTGAATCAGCCAAAGAAAATTGGTTTTTAGGAGTAATTGGAGAGCATATAAGCTGAACATAGTGTTTTGCTTCTTTAATGTAAAGAAGCTCAAAAGTGGGTTAAATACTTAAATTACTTTTATTAATTCATGTAAAGTCAATATTTCATGAAATATGGATTACTTACCTTACAGAGTTATTCAGTCACGCAAGCTGTTAGGAGAAACTATATTAGACAGGTGTCTTTCTCCATGTGCTAAATGATGGAACAGTGCCAGGCTAAACTTAGATGCTAACAATTGTTGAAAAAATTATACAATAAAATCAGCACCAGATAAGACTTCATGGACAATTTTACCAACCTTTAGTGCTCATTTCAAAGTCCTGAATATTTTAATAATCTTTCTTGAAAATTGATATTAGCACATATGCACACTTGAACTGCATAAAACAGCAAGGGACAAGTGAAGGCTGACTTTCTTTATCTTTGGTGCTGACAGAATAAAAGCTACATGAACCAGAGTAAATGATATTACTGGTTTTTAATGATATAGCCCAGTAAGAAGTCAGATGAAAACTTAGAAGTGATTTATATATGTTTATACACACATATGCATACACAAATATGTATGTATATGTATATATATGATACATGTATGTTATATAAATATATCTTATTAATATAGTAAGGTATTAATTATAATAATATATATGGAATAACAATATATATGGTATATAGCTAGATATCGTATCTATTTATCTGTCCATCTGTCTGCCATATTATTGCCTATTAATTCTGTGGTAAAGTCTTTTTCTAGTGGAAAGAGAAGCTATTTATATTTCAGTTTTTTCCATTTGAATAGGTTTATTTAGTCAATTTAGAACAATATTCCTTGGTTACAATAATCCCATTATTTCCCTCCCTCCCCTCCACCCACTCTTCCCGCTGTCAATGTGTAATTTCACTGAGCTATTTCCATGTTGTTGTTTACACTAGGTTGTTCATTTAGAGTCTACATCCCCAACCATATGCCTTCAACCCATGTATTCAAGCATTTTTTTTCTTTGGTGTTCTTACTCCCACTGTGTTTCCTCTGGATGTGGATAGTGGTTTATCTTGTAGGTTCCTCCAAGTTGTTCAGCGTCATTGCATTGCCACTAATGAAGAAGTCCATTACATTCGATTGCGCCACAGTGTATCAGTCTCTGTATACAATGTTTTTCTAGTTCTGCTCCTCTCACTCTGCATCAATTACTGGAGGTTGTTCCAGTTCACATGGAATTCCTCCACTTTATTATTCTTTTTAGCACAATAGTATTCTATCACCAACATAAACCACAATTTGTTCAGCCATTCCCCAATTGAAGCGCATCCCCTCATTTTCTAATTTTTTGCCATCACAAAGAGTGCAGCTATGAATATTTTTGTCCATGTCTTTTTCCTTATTATCTCTTTGGGGTACAAACCCAGAAGTGTTATGGCGGGATCAAAGGGAAGACAGTCTTTTATCGCCCTTTGGGCATAGTTCCAAATTGCCCTCCAGAATGGTTGGATGATAAATTTCATTTTTTTCAAAGAGAGAGGTCACTGAAGAAATTCTAAGAGATGTCAAAGAATATAAGCACTAAAGTGGACTGTAGTAATATCCAAAATCTTTCACTAATAGCTTCTGAAGAGAACACTCTTCAGAACACTCAGTACACAATACAGGTATAGTTTCCAATTGAAACTTAATGCCTAAACATATTAAAAGTAGATGTAAATAGATATTTCATTGTGAAGAATTTTCAGGCTCTTCTTGTCATCCATTCCAGGACATATATCAGCTAACTTTTCATTTACTCTGGCCTTTTGCATTATTTTGCCTTTTTGTCTCTTAAATAGAGATCAGCTTTTTTTTTTGTCTCAAAAAAGGCTTATTTTACAAAGTTTTTCTTGAGCTAAAAAAAGTGTTCTCAACCTGAGTTCTGGGAAATGTGTTTATTTATGATATTTATGTATACATATATAACATATATGTACCTAACTGTAACTATTTCAGCATAATTTTTCTAAATGAAAATGGATAGGATTTGAATGAAATTTGAGACCAAAGCCTTTGTTATTTGTTTCCTTAGGCTGGGGTAGGTGTGTGTGTGTGTGTGTGTGTGTGTGTGTGTGTGTGTGTGTTTAAGTTCTTAGGTAAAAAAATATAGTCTAGGAATTAATCTTAGAGATTTTAGTTGTATGTGTTATACATACTTTGGATCAAAACTGACTATAGTCTTTCAAATATTTGATTTGGGAAAGTTTACTACATTTTATGTGTTAATTTTATATAATGGAAATTTTTTCTTAATTTAGATGAGTGTATTTTGAATATTTTAGAGACATACAATCCATCTTTTTCCTATTTACTCTCATATGACCATAGCTTTATTGATGGAAAAGAGCTTTTCAGACACCCAGTCCAGCCTTCTTATTTTATATTTGAGAAATCTTATACCCTGAGAAGTTGTGTTTTCCCAAGGTCAAGTAGATAGTAACTGGCTGAACCAGAATGTTAATCTAAATTCTACTCTACAACCCTGCCTCTTAAAATCATAATAATAACTTGCATAGATGTGGATATATACATTTATATATATATATAAAGTTAGATAGAAAAATAGATATATAGATGACAGAAAGAGACAGACAGATAGATAGACAGGCAGACAGATAGACAGACAGACAGACAGACAGATAGATAGATAGATAGATAGATAGATAGATAGATAAGTGGGTAGATAAGTAGGTAGGTAGGTAGGTAGGTAGAGATAGATACTGATATATAATGTTTTACAGTTTGCAAGTGCTTAGAAAAGAAAGTTCAGAGTGGGAAACTTGTCCAATGTTATGCCATTGACAGAAACAGAAAGAGGCAAAACTCAAAACCAATTTTGCTGACCCTTTGTTCTTAATACTACACCAAGCTATGTCCTCCCTGATGTCATGTTTATAACTTTCAGAGAAGCATATAATGTTGACCTGGAAAGTTCAAAAGTATCTGTCATAGACTCTTCTTTTTATGATTATTATTGTCATATATTCATTTTGCTCATAAGATTGACTATAAGTTCCTTGAGGGCAGGATCCTTGTCATTTATTTTTTTCATTTCCTAAATGCCTACCACAGTGTCATATCCTTGCTGGTGAATGAACACAAAGTCCAAAAAAAATCTAAAAATATGCCTCATAGTTGTAAAATCAACAGTTTGATGAAGTAAAAGGGTAATAGCACAAGGCTTTTCTTCCCAGCTTTGCCATGACCTCTGGAACACAGGACAGTCCACTTTTGTGGTCTTGTTTTATTTAACATTGAAATAAGAATTGCTTTCCAAACTCCATTCAGCTCTGAAATTCTCAAGTTATAATTCTGGTCAGTTTCTTCAGTCAAATCTTCTCACCTGTGTAATCAATAGTATATTATATAGAATCGCACTGTGGCTGTAGAAAATAGTGATGAAGAGTAAAGGGCATTCTTAGTAGAAGTAGTAGAAGTTTCGGAAGGGCAAAGAATCTCCATTCTTTTACAATCTTTATGGTTCAGGACCGACTATTATAATATTACATTTAGGTATCCTATGTAAATAGCCACTGAGTGGTGACTTCAAGGTTATCTAGAACAACCCCTTTATTTTATAGATGAGGAAACATAAAGATGAAGTGATTTATACAACTATTCATACAGCTATTAGTGGCAAAGATGGATCTTGAACTCTGATCCTGACTCCGTTTTCAAAGTTTGTTGTTTTTCCTACGACACACAACTTTCCTGTACCTTGCTTTCTCCCATGCCTCCTCACCAGTAGAGTAAAGCAGGCTTAAATACTAACTCTACTTTTATTTAATCCATTTTTAGCTTTTATATTTAAGAATGTAAAACAGAATCTAGATTCTGGTAAGAAACAATGGGAAATTTTCCAACTGAGAAAATCACTTTAAAATACAACTTTACAGAAGAGAACACAGGTCATTTTTGCAGACTTAGGATTGACAATAAGCCTGAAGAAAGTTAAGGTCAAATTCTAACCTACACCAGGAAAACCTTCATAAAGTCAAAGGTTTTCATTGGCTGTTCAGTACTGAAAGCTCTCAGCTAATTCTGTTATCTGGGCAGCCCTTCCTTCATAGATACACTGATAAACAAAATATAAAACCTATTTTAAAAAAAAAGCCAAGACAGCATTTTCTTCTGAAGACTGAGAGGTCAATATGGCATCAAACTAAAGACTAAGCTAAAGCTATATAAATCAGTAGTTGAGTTGAATCTGCCTCGTCTGTGAACTTGAACCAATTTAATCCTAAGAAATTTCTCACCCAGCCTACGATGTTTTTCAACCATGCTTTCCACACTTAATAATAGAGCAAATATCAATAGCTGGAAGAATTACAATTCTAGTGCTATACATTTGTTGTGAAGTCACCTTTAAAGCCTTTCTTCCACCTGACTTGCATTTCCTGAGCTTTGTTCCAGGGACCACTACTGTTTCTTTTAAAGTGAATTGGATTTCTGTGAAAATTTCAGTGCTAAATATATATTTCCCCTTGGTATATTAAATATGAAGTAATATAAAGACAGAATAAACTTATTACATTTAGAATTTGAGAAATATGAAGGTATTTATCTTCTGTTTTGCTACAAAGTTAACCCAAACACTTTATGTTGAGGTTATTTCATAATACCATTCATCAAAGAACATACTTTATGACTTCCATTCATATACTTCAAGTCCAAAATTTTACCATGGACAAATGAGTTTACAAGAAACTGTTCTGTTTAAATCTGGATAATGCATGTGAAATCCTGTCCCTCAACTCCCACTGTAGGTCCTTAAGTAGATGACCTAATATTTAAGGTTCTTTAAGAGTCCCAGACTCCTAAAACAAGCCTGTACAGTTTCCCTTCAGAGGACAGAACTATTTAAAAGCATTAAATTAAATTAAATGTAAAGTATTAAATAGCATCATATCAAAATAACAACAAAATATTTCTCCATAAACCTGGGATGTGCCCTCCAATAAATATGTACAGCATCAGAGGGAAAAGTAGGCATAAAAATATAGCCAGGGCTCACAGGTAAGGTACATATATGATCATAGTAAAAGCATAAAGAGGTACCCACAAATAAATTCATATAACCAAGTGATATTCATGGAGGAGAAAACAAAATGTTCAAATCTGCATCACTATAATATATATATATATATAAATAAAATATTATTTAAAAAACTCTGCATTGCTGCTGATTATCGTCTAAAGATGTTTCTGCCCTACTTTCAAGAAAGCCTATAGCCTCCTAGTCTACACTGGATTGGCCTGTTCTCTACTGGTCTTGTGGTATCCATCAGCCTCCATCAAATTCTGGCCATGCAATCTCCACCAACGTTATTGAAAGTAGTGTTTCTCCTTATGTTGTTCTTTTGAAGACTTTACTCCTATCTTAATTGATCAATACTTTAGCTGTCTTTCCTCAAGAAAGAACAGTTGCTACTGTGGTTTCATAGATTAAAGCCTTTGTAAGAAGGGTTTCTTTGTTTGATTTTTATTCTCATCTATTTAGAAGTAAAAATAAATACCTGAGAACCAGACCCATTTAGGAACTAGGTCCACCATGAGAGAGAAGGGTATTGAGATGTTAGTGCATTGAAGTTAAACCCCACAATAACTACAAGGTCTATTCCTAGATGGTGGGGGAGTTTTTGATCATTTACCTCAATAGTTCTGTAAAAACAGTGTAAAACTTTCATTAGAGACAATTTCAGTGCATGGAGTACACTTGGAGTCTTATTGACAAGAAGATACTTCTAAATAATATGGATATTATGGGGATTTTATTTAATATGAGGAGGACATATTTGGTTGTAAAGGAGTAGCAAATATTGGATTTTGAATTGGAAAACTAAATGAATTCAAATCCCTTATCTACTATCTACTAGAGTTTTGCTTTGAGCAAATCATCTTAACCCTCCATGCCTCAATTTTCTCATCTATAAAGTGAGGGAATCACTGGGTGATCTCTTTGGACCCTTCAGATCTAAATCTACAATGTATCATTTCCCAGTATGATCAGATAAATATTGTTATTGTTCAGTTATGTTAATCATGTCCAATTCTTTGTGACTTCAATTTGGGATTTTCTTGTCGAAGACACTGGAGTAATTTGCTCTCTCCTTCAGTTCATTTTACAGATGAGGAGCTGAGGCAAACAAGGTTAAGTGACTCACCTAGGATCACCCAGCTATTAAGTGTTTCAGACTGGATTTGAACTCACAAAGATGAGTCTTCTTGACTGCAGGTCTGACACTCTACACATTTTGCTATTTAGCTGCCCCATGAACATAAATAGAAACATAAATATCCACATGAAAGACATGCAGATATACTTTGTCTGCAAACACAAGTGACCACTGAACTAAATGAGCAAAAAGATAAAAGATTCATCTATTAAAGGGAGGCAGGTTATTTTCCTAAATATTTGAAAAGGAAGGAGATTTATTATAGATAATGCTTTAAGCATCTTTCCTGAGCAACAGAAATCCCATAAATAAGGCAAAACTTAGTGTGAACAGTCACCATCATTTTAGTTAAGAGATGGAAAAGGCTTATTAGATAACAATTTATATGTTTGGTCTATGCAGGAATGGGTCTCTAGAGACAACACATAATACTTGATCTCAGTCAAAAGGCCAAGGAGAAGCACAACACATTTTTAAGGTAATATAGACTTATGCTCTGTATACAATTACTGAGATAGGAGAAAAATCCATAAGCAGATAGTAGTGTAGCTTATATGTGTATAGGAGGTCAAGGACCACTAGGTTTTTGCTTCCTTCCTTTGGGGCCAATATTTTCCATAAATAGACTTCATAACCTGATTGCTTGCTATATACTGCACCAAATAAGAGCTGATTTCTCTTGGTTCCCCAAGTTACAACTGCATTCTCTAGTTTTCATTAATTCAGTTGTGGATAACTGCAATGTCTAAGTGATTTTGAGATTGCAACAAAACATTATTGCTTTTTTTCTGAACAAAGAGAAAGAAGGATTCATAGGTTTCAAATGCTATGTGGAGAAATTTTAAGAGGAAAAGGCAAATTTTGCATACTAAAATTAAAAATCTGATTCGTATTAAGGGGAGATAAGGAATCATAATGACATTTTTTTCAACCTACTACTATTTAAGTTATGATCAAACTGATTTTTCCCTTCTCTTTTTTGAGGAAAAGTAGGCAAATATCCAGCTACATGTGAAAAGCAAAACATTTCCTCACTTCAAAATAATGATGGTTAACCTTTATATAATGCTACATGTGAATCATCTCATGTGAATGTACAGGTATTATTATCATCTCTATATTATTGATGAGGAATTAGAAGCTGAGAAATTTTGTGATTTTCTCATAATCACCTTTATAATAATAACAATAATAGTCATTTAAGGTTTGCTGCTTATAAAATATTATCTCATTTGAACTGCACAACAACCTGGGCAGTTAAGTGCTATTATTATCTTCATTTTACATATGAAGAAATAAGCAGACAGAGGTTAAGTGATTTAGTTAGAATCATACAGCTTATAAATGTCTAAGTGCAGATTTGAACCCACATCTTGCCTGATTCCACATCCACTACTTTATCCATTGTTTCAGGTTGCTTCCTAAGTATCAGATGAGAATCAATGATAGTATTTGAACTCTTGTCTCTTTTAATGCCAGGTCCAGGGCTCTTCCTATTGTAGCATGCTGCCTGCTTAAAGAAGTGCTGTAGCTTTCATGCCTTCTGCCACATTCCTTTTCCCATATATAGATCAAGGTATAAATGAGGGTAGGAAGAAGGCAAAATGCTGTAAGTTTCCTATTTTAAAGTACATTTCCTTTCTTCAACTTTCCCATTAAGGGACTTTTTTATATGTGGTACAGAAACAGATTCTTGAAGAAGGCAGGACTATGACATACATTCTTTCCATATATATATAATGCTAACTACAAAAATAATAAAATTATTATAAATATTATCCATTTTTACCAAAGACAGAATGTGTGGTATATGTGATAGAGAACAAGTCTTGCAAGCAGGAAGACTTAGAAGCTGCCTCTAATTCATGCTTAATGGGTGACCATAAATAAGTCATTTCACCTCTCAGTATCCAGGCTTGTATGGTGATTTATAGATTTTAAAGAAAGAAAAATTTTTATTATTTAATTTGTTTTGACATTCATTTCTTTTTAAATTCTAAATTTAAGTTTACTTTTTCATGATGATGGCTGACCCTTTGAGAACTTGTTTTACCTCAATATCCCCTTACCAATAAAATCCTCCCAAAGGATATGTATATTAAGATGCTCTATTATGATGATAGAAACACTCTTATCATATAACCATGTCAGATAATCAGTCAATTAAAATTTCTAAGTCAGTTTCTGAACCTTCAAAATAGAGATACTATTAGAGTACCTACTATAATACTTGCTGTAAAGTCTACTAATAGGGAAAAGAAATAGGTCATGTAGTAGATAGAGCATTGACATCAAAGTCAGGAAGAACTGGGCTCAGGTCCCACCTCTAAACACAATGCACCTCTGAACCCATCATTTAACTTCCCATTGACCCAGGAAACTGTGTCAGTTAGAAGTTGCAGAAAAGTTGTAGATCTGCATTTGTAAAGTGAATTTTCTCACTGTTGTCCCCTACGTCATGCAAAAGAAAAGCTCTATTTTGTATTTACATATTATACTTTGCATGTTTTGGAGTACATATAAGTGACTACAGATTGGCACATATCCAGTGTATATATTTGGGCCCCTTTGTCCAGAATAATGCATGCTATTCCAGTGCAATGTTGGGATAGAAATATTCATGCTGATTGTATTAGTTTGTGAATAATACTACTTCTAATATCTATCTCAGGGTGATTGTGATTCTTAAAGAAAATAATATGTATGGCATATTTAGTAAATCTAAAATGTTATATATGTATATGTACATATATATGTTTATATATACACATAAATATTTACAATTGTGACCACAATTATATTACTCTTGAATATCATCCTAATTTTTAGTAATCCATCATATACTCTACTTGACTTAATGAGACTTTGATCCTTGCTCTTCTAAATAGTGGAATTATAATAATAAAACTCAATAATAAGAAGAAACTGATTCTAGCTGATTCCATACTTCAAAGTATTATTAGGAAATTTGGTAGGACTTTATTTTCCAAGAATTAACAGCAAAATATTTAAAATTATAGAAATTTATACTATTCCCCCAAACTCCTGAATAGACATTTCTCCAATATCTATTGAGACATAATGTCCTCTTATTTGTTTGAGTTCTTACTTCTACTCTATATCTCGAGGTATAGTTTAAATAGACTAATAGTGGTTTCAGTTTCCATATTTTCTTCTCAACATGTATTTGGAACTACTGTGCAGAAAGAGAGCAATACTTCTCTTTAAACTTTTCATCATTTGAAAGATTAATATAAAATAAGCAATCCAGGAGAATTAGCTCATTCTTAAAAGAAGACTGTGAAAAAGGGAGAAAGCAGAGGAACAGAAAGGAAAGGCAGAAGCAAAGAAACAGAGCAAGAAGGTAGGGTTCATGTATTCAACATACCGAACCCCACTTCCTAAGAATATAAAGGTTCTTCCCTTTTCTCCAGTGCGTTAGTACCAAGTCATAGACCATGACTAGATTTTTCTTGATTACTAGAAGAAAACTGCATCATTTATGAATTATATTCTCTCCAAATAAAGGTTATAACATGTTGAACTTCAAAAAATATTTATAGTGTTATTTTCTATAAAGAATAGTAGAAATCTAGTTTCACATTATTTTAGCTTCCCATGAATTAGCAGTTATTCATAATCATTCATTAAAATCCAAAGATTAAACAGTTTTCTCATGAATGACAGAAAAATGTGGAAATTGCTTTATGACCTAAATTATTCCCATCATTTTAATTATGGACACTTTTTCAGTCAAGCTTAGTTCATGGGCTGTAATAGCCACATCAGTCAGCCACAGTCTATCACTCAGCAGAGTTTTCTACCACTGCTATATAAAGCAACTTGATTGAACTACCATGAACATTGAATCATCTTTTTCTTCACTGGGGAATGCAGCCCTTCTAGGTCACAGCTGATGATACTGGAAAGGCATTGCAAAGAACCTTATATTCTCTCTTTACACAAATTTGAATGGAAAATACTGTAAATGGAATAGTCAAGCCTTAAGATTTTTCAGGCCTACCAAGTCATTAAACAGGTTCAGTAGTGACCTCTCCTGAATAAACAGAATAAAACCCATGCTATTTGTACATGGAATCATCCACCGGAATCTGGGTCTGCTCTTTTTTATAGTTAATAATAGCTAACATTTATATAGTGCTTATTATGTGCCCTGCACTGTATTAAGCATTTTATAATTATTATATCATTTGCTTCTCAAATAACACAGAGAAGAAGGTGCTGTTATTATCTACCCTTATTTTGCAAAGGAGGAAACTGAAGCAAACTGATAAAGTGAATAACCTGAGTCCACATTGGAATTGTCTGAGGCTAGATTTGAACTCAGATCTATACTGACTCCAAGTGCAGTGCTTTATCCACTGGGCTACCTAGCTGCCTATTTTAATTGGTTCAAACAGCCTGAATGGTACTTACCACTCACTTTGACCAAAGTTTACATGCTCCAAAGCAGTGAGAAGCCCTCTAGTTACTGAAGGTTGCATGTTTTTTCCCCCAAAACAAATCCCACAATATTCTGAAACATCTATCTTTGAAATTTTATGGATGTGCTGACACATGTTCATTTCCCAACAAATATCCAAACAAACCACATTGCAAAGTGCATTTTCTATAAAATAATTCACCTCTTTTTTACTAGAAAAGAGAGTCTAATCAATGTCTAGCTGTCCTCTAAATGCATATAGTTTGCCTGGAGAATTCCTTCATTTCAAGAAATGCTACCAGAATCTTCTCTCCTTCACTAGAGATCTTGTTTTATTTTCTATATCTTAAATGTCCCCGAGAAAAGGTGAAACCTCTTATCTTTTTTCTCCCCTTTTCATCAAATAAGCAGTGATCATTGCCCATCCCTTTTAAGCTATTTGTACTCATTTAATCTTTTTAAGGTTATATTTTCAGCTGAATTTGCATGTAAAAGACTCTGCCCAAGGATAATTTTTCTTAAAATGAATGCTTAGAAGTCATAAATTCTGCTAAAAGTCTACTCCTCCCTTTCTTTCTGTTCCCAACAGTATTTTACTGAATGCTATAGTGTGTTATGCTTGGTTTTAAACCATCTTTGTTTTTAACTATATAATTACACTAAATTAAATTCAACAAGCATTTATTAAGCACTCACTATGTGTAAGACACTGTGCTATTTTATGGGGAAACAAAGATAAAAACAAAACACTGTCTGTGCTCAAAGCTCTTACATATTATCAAGAGAGGGGAATGTAGCATCATTTATTTGGATATTACAATACAAAATATATGTAAATAAGTGAAATGCATAGTCTGGTCTAGGTGTGCTGGCACCCTGGGAGTATTTATGTGGGCTCTTATGAAGAGAAGCATATATTCTCTGAAACTATTCCGATTCTATGTATGACTATGACACAAAGTATATAAAAAGTAATTTCCACTGGGATCAGGAAAAAGGACACTGATGATTGAGGAGGCCAGGAAAGATTTGTTGGGTTGAATCCTCAAGACATCCAGGGGTTCTAAAGAGGCACAGAAGGAAAATATTTCAAGCATGAGGGTCATTTTGTGAAAAAACAGAGATGGAGATGGAGTGTTATGTTAAAAATATAGTATGTAGGTCAGCTTTTATTTTCATTGTTTACTATTCTTTTCATTGGTAACTATTCCTGTGGTATTATGATTAGAGTTCCTTATTACAAGCTCAGAGTCTTCCTAGTTCATCTGTAAGGTGGCCAACACATTTGTTGTTAAGCTCATGTCTGATGGTTCCTCTTTTAGGATGTCTTGGAAATCCTCTCAAGCTTTGTGTTGTCCTTTTGTTTTAAAACTTCTGAGCAAGTTTAGATATGTTTTGTAAAGATGTTTATATAAAGACCCACTGCCCCAGTTTCTGGACAGGCCTTTTTGATTGTCTAGTGGGCCAAGTCTTGGCTCAGACATAGAAAGTTCAATGGAGGTGGAGAAGCTTGACTTCTAAAGATTGGAGAGGGTGAAGGAATAAACATTTCTATAACACTTACTATATGCTAGACATTTTACTAAGTGCTTTACAAAGATTTCATTTGAAAAGAAGATACAATTTTGTTTTATACTCTTTGAATAATTATGACCGTACGTCAAAGACCCAGAGAATATCATTCAATGTTTAGGGTTATACAAGGTTTCTTCTAAAAGGGATTAATAGGATATTCCCTAAAAAGTAACTCACTATACATCAGAGATCAGATATGACAGCTGTTAATTTCTTTGACCTCTCATGCTTAAAATATAAAAAAAAAAAAAAAAACAAACTCATACGTATTGGCAAATACTCAAATAGTGACATAATGACACATAATAAATAACAGCTCTTCCAGGATGTTGATACCTAAAACACAATGCATTTTATTGGATGGATACACAGGCATTCCACCTACATTCATGCTCTATACTGTCTTACCAAGTCAGTAAAGGTATATATTTTGTTGCAAAGTAAGAAAAGTGTTCTTGACTGTGGCTAACTTCTCCTGCAAGAAATTGTTTTAGAGTTTACCTCCAGCTTGGCAACCAGTATCCCTCTGAATGAGTTCTAAACTTTTCCTACTCATGAATTCATAGACATGGCTAGAAATATCAACCCAAAATTGCTATTTGACATATAAAACAGAATAGGTCTTGAGAACAAATCTCAAGCTTATTTTGCCAAGCAGAGAATTTTGTCATGTCCAATAGCCACCTTAACTCCTCCTGACATTATGACAGATCCAAACCAGCACTGTCAGAGACCTAATATACTTATAGGAAGGAAAGTGTGATGCTGGGGATTGTCTTTTTTTTTTTAATTCACTGAGACTGAGGTTGTTTCTATTCCATGATCAGTACTTTTCAAAACTCTCCCTATCATGGAGGAGGACAGTAGAGAGAACACAGAAAAACCAACAAAAAACCTATGACTGGGTATGCATTCTTTCAAGGACCCCATCATAGAATAGTGGGGCATGGTTTTATCTCTGGATATGCCCTAAGGAATGGCTAGTGCTACACTGAAATGTGATATTTATTTATTTTTTTACTTCATCATTAGTTTCAAAAGGGGCCAATGATTTGGAAAATCTCTTCAGATTCAGTGAAAGCAATCAATTTCTATTGTCTTTCTTTACAACATCTAGCTCCCAAAGACTTTTTTAAAAAAGAGTTCACAAACAAAAAAATTCTAGGACAGTTCTGACCTTAACTATCAGTAGAATTGAACACCTATAGTCTTTATAACTAGGCAATATACAGAAGTACCCTACTTACACATTTTATATGTCTTCTTGACATTTATGGTTATAATAGTTCAGAACTATCATGATCTCAAGTGTGTCTCTGTATTTGTAGTAGGCAGGTAACTGTGTCCCAGAATTACTGACATACTGCACACAGAGAATTTTGTCACAGTTTATTACTGTTTTTTTTTTTTTTGGCTAGAACAGGATTCATGCCAATCACTCAATCAATATTACTGTTAACTACTACAAAATCTTCAATCTCCCTGAAGACTTTCCCTAACTCTTCATCCCTTAAACTTGTTTCCATTCCCACTTCGTATCTACTGAGTCAAAATAGTCATAGGACTCTTCAGTTTGAATATACTAATTCTATTGTGCTGCTTTACCCTAAAATTACCAGAACAGTCATGTCAGACCAATGACCTTCTTGCTGGCCTAATGATTTTGAAAAATAGCTTTAATAACAGTGTAAACAATTATTTGAAAAAGAAACAAAGTGGGAACAATCAGCTAGAGAACCTTTGTCCTTTCCTTTTAAAATAATAAATCAAAGCATTCTTTTTAAATGGTTATAGCATTCACATATTACAGGCTCTCTTCAATCATCCTACTTTCACTCTTTTTTGTAATCATATTTTATTCACTTCATTAACTTTGAGATCTGTTGCATATATTGTCCAGAAAAATAACCTTTCCTTGACTAAGCCAGTATAAGACTGAAGAATCACTTTTTCTAGGATAAGGTGAAAAAGATCTTTAAGCAATTAACACAAATACCCATATCACTGTCCCATATGGCATATAATTTTAAAGCATACATTTTAACTTCTATAAATGCTGCTGGAATTGATAAACCACAAATTGAAAACAGATTGAACTTAATTAATGAGAATTTTCAGGACTTTTTTTAGACTAAAAAAAAGCATTAAGTATCTATAGCACACAATATGTGCACTAATTAGCAACCAAATGTGTTCCATTGGTATGAAAACGTTGAATAAACTTCATCAAAAGACACTCTGACAGGTATAACATTTTTTTTATAATTACCAGTCAGAAAATAAGGATAATTTTAACTCATCATAACATATTGTTACCATTACCTTAAGTTAAACCTCTTTTCTATTTTTTAAACCTTATTCTTCCTATATGTATTATAGTGACAATGCTATAGAATATTTTAATTTCTAAGTAGGTAGGTTTTCATGGTAAGGATTTTTGTCTTCAAATGTTAAAGTTCTATTTTCTGTGCATAGCTCTTATCAACACAGCTACTGGACACCTTTCTAACTCTGTCTCTGTCTCTTTCTCTTATTTTAGATCCTTGATCAGATATTTCTTGTCAAGTTCAGTGATAACATGATCAAGGTTTCCTCACTTTATCTCACACTTCCTCACTTCCACACAACCAGCACCCTATCTTCATAGCACATTTTCTACTTTCTATTCCAGATAATATATTTTTATTATTTTAATGTCTTTAAAAATGTTACAGACATAAACTAAAAAGTGACATTAAGGAAGAGCCAATTCAAAGGGATCCCAGTGTCAGATTTAGAGTTTGGAGGGAGTTTAAGAGGCAATCTGTCCAAATTCCTCATTGTATATATGACAAAATTTGAGCTCAGAGAAATTAAGTGACTTAACCAGAATCATACACCTAATTAGTAGCAGGGGCAGCCTTTGTGCAAGTCTTATATTATTGATGCAAAATCATCATTGATCATACATTCTAACCAAGCAAGATAACAAAGGATTTTCTATCATATTTCTGCTCCTATGACCAATGTTCCTTTTATATTCAATTACTTTTACTTTTGTTGGTGGCAAACCAGGCCAGGTATGTGTAGATAAATAATCAGTATTTGAATAGTAGGATTTTAATATTTCTAAAAAGATTTCCATGATCTTCAAATGACCTACTAATTCCTTTTGAAGTTCCATAATCAGAAATATGTTTCCTTGGCTTAAGATTTCCTGTTTCCTATTAAAACAAAATACTCATGAAAATATTAAGCCTCCTTAAGTACTATACCTCAAAATCCACAAGCTTATAAAATTAATTCTTGAGTCATTCTTTTGATAAGGTGATAGAATGATAGAATGAGGATACTAAGTACCATGAGGAGAGGTTTTAGAGAAAAATGAAAAGAATAAGAAAGGAAAACTTGTGGTTTCAAAATCTCTGAGTTAGGTTGGACTTCGGAGGCCATATGCTTCAAGCTATACCTGAACATTTTTTGGGGTCAGTCATTCAGTTGTATCTGTCTCTTCATGATTCCATGGACATTATATTCCCTAGTATTTTCTTGGCAAAGATACTGGAGTTGTTGTTGTTGTTGTTGTTGTTGTTGTTGTTGTTTTTTCATTTCTTCAAGTGTTTTAAGGCAGAGAGAGGTCAAGTGACACAACCATTAAGTAGATGATGTAAGATCTGAACTCAGGTTTTTCTGATTCCAGGCCCACAACTCTATTCACTGAGCCATCAAGTTGCCTCATATCAGAATATGGCTATCATCTAAAATGTACTTATTTCTCAAGTCTTTTACTGAATTCCTTCAGTGATTAAGATTCCACTACCTCTGAGGGCAAGTTGCTTAACTTTTTAATAGTTATACTTTAAGCTTCCTTAAGATAGAAAAGAAATATGACATCTACTTTGTAAAATCTACTCATTGCTCTTAATTCTACATTCTTTGTCAGAAAAAAGAACAAACTCACTCCTTTCCATATGGCAGTGCTTCAGATACTAGAAGATAAACATCCTATACATTCCTACCTACTTCATGTCTTATCTTCATAAGGGCAAAACATTCCAGTTTTCTTCAACTTAAGTATTAATGAAATAGCAGGAATTCTCTACTGTAAACCTTAAAATTTCACAGACTTATGAATGTTAAAAATTTCACTCCACATTGAGGAATCCTCCAATTCCCTACTTGAAATAATTCCCTACCAGATAGTGAGAACTCTACTTGAATGTGAAAACTCCTTGCTATGGGAGTATCCCTAATCCACCCCTACTTAAGACTGCTTTAGGGCAGAAAACTCCTTGCTAACCAATGAAAGTACCTGAAAACCATACTTATAAAGGAAAGGAGTTCTTTGAGCCATGCCTGTTTTTGGAATTGATACAATGGGATGCTAGTTGCCTATAAACTTGTAAACTACTTAGACCTAAAAGGTGAAAACTTACTCAGAGGTTTTCTCTTAATGAAATTCGACACAGCAGCATTTTTTTCTGATTTACTAAAGAGATTAATCTACTCAGCTGTGAATTCAAAATGGACTGTCTTTTGGAAAACATCTACAGTGATTGGTAGATGGAAGAACTTAGGGGAGGTGACATAGAAGATTTTGCCCTTAAAAATAAGAGCTCGCCAGAAGAGCTGGAGATCATTCTGAAACATTCAGATTGAGGAGAAGGTCATTCTGAAACATTCAGATTGAGGAGGTCATTCTGAAACATTCAGATAGAGGAAGGACTGATTCTGAAACATTCAGATGGAGGAGGGAGCTGGTGAAAGCAGCTGAGATGATGCTGGCCTGGTGTCACTAGAATCCTTGCTTAGGCAGACCTTGTGGTGAGTGTTAAAAGACTGACTGACTGATCTCTCTCTCTCTCTCTCTTAAGACTCAGGTCTAGGCTATGTTGCCTTAAGGGCCTTCATACTTATTTCCTTTTTCTCTCTTTCTCTCTTTTCTTTAATTCCACATTTGTATTAATTAAAATCCCTATAAAACCCAGTTGACTTGGGTATTTGAATAATTGGGAATATTTCCCTGGTGACCACCTTATATTTGATTTAAAAACCAAGACACTGTAGTGAAACATTTTCTGAGGTCAAATTTACTCACCATCTCTTATATCTATCACAATTTATATCTTCCACCATTTTAACTAACTACAGTTTATGGGCTTCACAATTTTAAATCTCATACTACCCTTCACAATTTTACTTGACCATGTCTGAATACTCTTTAGTTTATCAGTGCACTTTCTGTGGCACGCAGAAATGAACACAGTGCTTCAGAAATCTGAACATTTAATAGTAGAGAAGGATAATGAATTGCCTCATTATGGACACTGTACCTCTTTCAATGTAGTCTACAATTGTTTTCTTTTGTATTTTTTGCCTACATTTCAGTTTTGATTCATATTGCACTGGTAGTCCACTAAACCACCTAAATATATTTTCAGAGAATGCTATCTAACCATATTTCCCCTATTTTGTACTTGAAAAGTTATTTTCCTGAAACTAAGTAACAATGTACCTGTTTGTTACAGCTATATCCATCTTATTAAATTTGGTTTAATGCTTTATACCGTAGTGATGTTTTAGGTTTCTTACTGGATCAATCAATGGACTGAATCTTCTCCAGCTTCATGACATGCAAATTTAATAAGCTTGATTGTCATCCACGCCTGTATCTAAGTCATGTTATAGATATTAACAATGCAGAACCAAGGACAGATTCCTTGCACACTCCATTGTGAATGTGCTTTGGCAGAGGTGATTGATAATGAAAATTGGAGCTAACAGTAACTGTCTCAGTTTCCTTATATGTAAAATGAGGATAATAACAAGTTTGTTTTGTAAATGGGAGAATCCAATGAGAAAACATATGTATGGTGCTTTGATAACTTTTAAAGCATGAAATAAACTGCTATTGCTATTGCTATTGCTATTGCTATTCTATGGATAGTAAACTTATTAGTAAACATCAAGGTAGCTTTGGGTAGGACTGGGGAAGGGAATTTTGATGTAGATTGATCATATACTGTTCATGTTGGAGGGTTCCAGGAAATAATCTTGTCATTAATCCCTTCATTAATAGATGAGGAAATGGAGGATAAAGGTTATTCAATGATTTGCCTAAGGTTAACACTGGAAAGCAATGATAAAGTGTGAAAACAGAAGACTGGTCCTCTGAATCCTGATTTATAGTTTTCAGAGGTATACATTGTTCATTTCTAAATTCCTAATATATAGATTTATTAGAACTCTGTGTAATAAAACTGTCAGCTTGAAAGAGTCCTGTAGGACTTGCCTCCTTCCCCAGTATTTACTATATATTATATGATATTCTATGTTACATCTAGAAGGAGTGCCATTGAAAGTACTCTTAAACTCAGTAGATATGCTGGGAGGCATTCTGTAATAGTGTACAAAGAATACAGAACAGCTGTTACCTTTCATTCTGTCAATAATTTGTGTATTAATATGTCCCTGAATGCCAAGTGACACTATAGATGAAACAATTATTCTCTATTGAGTCAAAATGTTGCTTGTTAAAATACCCTATGATGCCATTTTGCCCAATATAATCATTATTGAATATTAGTTAAATAGGACTATAAAAATGTCATAGCACAAAACATTTTAAAGATGTTAAGTACACTTTTTACATGATGTATGTTTGCAAATGTAACTATATGGCTATAAAATGTGTTTTTATATATGTAACATATATGTATGTTTAGTGCACAAATTATATATGTATAAAATTATTCAATTTCCAACCAAAATACTTGCACAATATTAAATGAAAATCTAGATTTGTTCAATTATTCCTCCTTAAACTACAAACCTTAATGCCATCTGAGAGCTGTTTAAGAAAACATTTTTATTTTGTTGTTTACTCCTATCATATATATCTTGCTACTGTTTATCAAATGGACTTCTTAGCACAAACAGCTCAAATCCTTAAATTGATAAAGTAATCAGGATTGAAACTACTACATACAGGTGATGTTCTTCATAAATAGCCCCTTTAAAACTCATATTGATGATAGCCATCCTTTTACTAAGTATAGTTATTGACTCTTCAAGAAGAGTATTGTGTGTGAAGTTTCCTTTTTTTCCTCTCTGTTACAACCAGCTACATTCCCTTATCTATAAAAAGAGGTGTTTTGATGAGAATATATCAGATTGGGGAGGAGTAGATGAATAATAGTTGTTCTGAAAATGGACATAAGCTTAGTGTGATGAAGCAACCAGAAATAGACAATGAGATCTTGGGCTGCATTAAGAAAGGTACAGCTTCCTAGAACAGGGAGATGATAGTAGTATTGCACTTTGCTTTTGTCAGATCTCTTCTGGTACATAACATTCAATTCTAGCTATTATGGGTTTAAAAACACTGATAAGTTGAATCATATCTGGAGGAAATAAATCAAGGCAAAGATGGTTCCTGTATCTTGAAATATGAATCTGTTTAAAGAACTGAACATTTAGTTGAAAGGGGGAGAAAAAAAGTCATACAATTCTGGATTGGCTATCTTATGCAAGATAAATTAGACTGGTTTTATTTGGCCCTAGAAGGCAGAACCTAGGGCAGTTATGAAGAGACCAACTTAGTTCGCTGTTGGGACATTATTTACTCACAATTAGAGATGTATATAGGTGGAATGTATATTGGTTTAAGAGTTAGAGAGTTTCCTTTTCAGGGAGGTCTTCAATAAAGTTTTGATAACCACTTGCTTGATATGTTGTAGTGGAAATTCCATTCAGTATGGCCTGGACTGTGAGGCTAACGAGATTCTATTCTGGGATTTATGGTATGTGATAGTGTAGATATAGATACTAAAAACCTATATTACATTTACATCTCTACATTTTAGTATTGGTGTTTTGTATGATCATTAAATAGGGTAATTTATTTAGGGAAGCTAGGTAGCTCAGTAGATAAAGTGCCAACCTTGAAGTCAGGAAGATGCATCTTCCTTAGTTCAAATATGTCCTCAGGCACTTATTATCAGTTTAACTCTAGGCAAGTCAATTAACCCTGTTCATCTAAGTTTCCTCTTTGTAAAATGACTTGGAGAAGGAAATAGCAAACTATTCTATTCTCTTTGCCAAGAAAACCACAAATGGGGCCATGAAAATTTGGACAAGACTAAAAGGATTGTATAATAAAAAAACATTTTTACCTCGCTGAAACTCAGTTTCCACATCTGTAAATTGGAGCAAGAAGGTAGAATATGTGTTCTCTAAAGTCCTTCCAGACGTTTCTTTGAACCAACTTCAAGATATTTAGTGTACAAGAGATAAAGACAGAGTAGATAATGAGATGACATTGGTGTCAGAAATTCTAGATTTAAGCTCTGCTTCTTATATATACCAACTATGTCACCCTGGGCAAGTAACTTCTCAGCATTCCAAGTTCTTTTTCTTTTTAACATAAATTAGAATTAGTTCTTTATATGTTTTGGAAATGATACCTCTATCAAAGTAATTATTATAATGATATTTAATTTTAGCTTTATTAGATTTTTGGGCAAAACTTTTTAATTTTATGTCCTCAAAATAATCCATTTTCTCTTCTGTAATTCCCTACATTCCTTGTTTATTCATAATTTTAATATTCATAGATTTTATTGATATTTTCTTCAAGTTTTTCTAATTTGTTTATTATATAAAAACATGACCTAAGAATATTAAGAGATAATTTTCAAGTGAAGAAACCCAAGATATTTATAGCCATATGAAAAATAATAGTTCAAGAATTAATATGAAAAATTAATATGAAAAGTATAAATTCAAAAACGTTTGCTTCTCTATCTCACATCCATTATGGTGACAAATACAAAAAAAGATGATATATACTGAGGTATTTGGGGAAAACAAGTTCATTGAGACACTCACTGTTGGTGAACCTGTAAATAGACACAATGACTCTGAAAATCAATTTGGAATTATAGATTTCAAAAATTACTAAATAATATATACCCTTTGTCTTTAATATGCTAGTGCCAAAATTGTGCACAAAGAAATAGGAAGTATATAAAAATATCATTTAAAGATTCCTATTTGTAGCAGCTCTTTTATGGGGGTGAGAGGGGACTCTCTGGAAACTAATGGAATTCCCATCAAATGAGGAATATCTATGATCAATTGAGGCATGAATATGGATTATGAATGTGATGGAGTACTTCTATCTTTAATAAATGAGGAAAGTTAAGATTTCAAAAATAAATGGAAAGATTTATATTACCTGATTCTTAGTGAAACAATTATAATCTGAAGAATGATTTATGTTATAAGTATTATAAAAGTGTAATTTTATTTCCCAACTAATAAAGGATAAAATGAGCAAAACTAGAACAGTTTAATAACACTAGAATAAAATGACTTTGAAAGGTGTAAATATTTTATACAATAACCAATCATGTTTCCAAAGAACCAATAATAAAGCATTATATTCCTTACAGAGCTGATAGACTTAGTGTAAAGAAATATGTTTTATACATCCATTGAGAGAAATTATTTTGTTTGTCTATTCATATTTTTATGAAAATTTGTCCTTTTTAAAAAAATTGCAGGAAAAAGACATACATTTCTGTGAATTTTTCAAAATAAAGGTGGCCAATGCTAGAGATGTGAAATGTTACTAACTCATTCAGATGATGTCTCTCTGATTCATTTAATTTAGCTATTTTATTGTTTTCTAAGATGTCTCTATTGAAGTGGAGGTAATATGTAAATCTTTGTAATCTAAGGAAGAAAATATATCAATTATTTTTTCTCAACATTTCAAGTAGTAGCTCATTCAATATTGCATAGAAGATGCTGGATGACACAGTTGTGGTCTAGAAGCAAAATCTGAATTCAATGAATACAATTGCTTTCTATCCTCTTTGTCACAAGACTTACTTGCCTCTGTCATTATTCCTACCTGAGCTCCTTCTCCTCTTTATCTATTCCTTCCCTTTCAAATCCTCTCTCTCTCTTTTTCTGTCTCTCTTACTCTTTCTGTCTCCATCAGTCTGTCTTTTCCTTGCTCCCTCTCGATATGTAAACAAAGCTAAAAATTTGCACACACACATCTATATCTATATCTATATGGGGGGGGAGGGGTGCACAGGCACATATTTTCTTTCCAGTCCTTTGCAGAGTTTCTCCAGTATACTTGGAACACATCTCTCAGCTTTGTATCTTATAATTCTAATCCTCCTTCAGGGTTCAATTTAGGTAAGCCTTTTCTGATCCTCTAGTTGTTAATGTTCTAATCCCCTAAATGTTAATTATTACCTCTGAAAAAGTCAATTTGGAAAGGGGACTTTTGATTATAGGAGCTAAGATGTCAGAGGAAGAAAAACTCTGAGTTTGCCAATCTTTCTCCAGACACAACACACACACACACACACACACACACACACACACACACACACAGCCTCAAAATGAATCCTGAAAAACAAAAACAACAGAAGACATGGTAAAGCAGTGCCCTATCGAAGAATAGCATGGAGTGGCAGGTAGCAATAGAGAACCCAGCCCAGTGGATCTGGACAGAAGTTGGATGTGATACAACACAAGTTGTTGAGGAAGGAACTTACCAACTCAATGTGGGAAGAGGAGAAATCAACTCAATAAAGTGTAGATGGTAAGGGGAAGAAATCAGCCCAACAATATTCAGTCATGGTGGGAGAGGGCAGAACCCAACATAATCCAGTAGAAGTACAAGAAAGTTTGAAAAGCTATAAACATTCCTATAAAAGACCAGTCAAGCTGCCTCTGTGGAGTGCTCAATTCGGGGCTCAAAGTAAAGGCAAACCTGTTTCAGGCACTAGAATAGACTATAGATAAAGTCATGATAAAATTCCTCCTAAATGAATAAAACACAAAGAAAAACCCAGACACTATGAAAGTATTTCACCAACAAACATGACCAAAATACAAGTTCAGAAGAGGAAAACAACACAAAAATGAAAATATGTGAAGCCTTAGGGAAATGTGAAAGAATTTCAGGCTGAAAATGAACTCCTAGAAGAGCTCCAAAAGAGGATCCAAAAACAAATAATAAGAAACCTGGAGGAAAAATTAGAAAAGAAAATCATAGAAAAAGTCTACAATTTAGTATTAAAATTTTACTGAAGAAAAAGCTTCTTAAGAAGGAAATTATAAAACCTCAAGCAGGAAAATAACTTCCTAAAAAAGAAAGCATAAAACCCCAAAGAAAAATCTGGATCCTTACAATTAGAATTGAAAAAGTGGAAGCTAATGATTTCCTAAGAAATTAGGCAGGAACAACAACACAACAACAACAAAAAACAAATTCAAAAGAATGAAAAAATAGAAGGAAATCTGAACTATGTCAACGGTAAAAAAAAAATAAATGTCCTAGAAAATAGGTCCAAGAGAGATTACATATGGATCATTGGATTTCCTGAAAGTCATAAGTCATATATATATATATATATAAAAGTATGGACACAATATTGCAAGAAATTTTCAGGAGAAAGTACTCATCAAACAGGAGGGGAAAATAATTGAAAGAATCCATCAATCAATTACCTCCTGAAAGATATCCCAAATCTAAAACTTAAAGAATTATTATAGCCGAATTCCAGGAGTCTCAGGTTAAGAAAAAATACTACAAGCAGCCAGAGAAGAATAATTCAAATATTTTTCAGCCACAGTCAGGCTTACACAGAACCTAGCAGCTTCTACATTAAAGGACAAGAAGGCATGAAATACAATGTTCCACAAGACAAAGGATCTGGGACTACAACCAAGAATCATCTATCCAACCTAACAGAACATAATTTTCTGGGGGAAAAAAAAACCCTTACATTTCATGTAATATAGTACTTCTGAGCATTCTTGATGACAAATTCATAGCTCAAAAGGAAATTCAATACTTTTATACTAAGCATGAAAAGATAAATAAAAAGACAAAACTCAAAGGACTCGTTGAGATTAAGCTAATTAAATTCCTACCATGGAAAAAGGTAATTAGGATACTTAATATATCTGATGAATAAAGTACTTAAGGTTCTTAAAGTAATTAAGATACTTCAGCTACTCAAAGAAATGAATGGGATCAAATTACCATATGAGGATATAATAATTTATGTATTTAAGATATCAATGAGATGAGATAATTAAGAAGCTTAAAATACTTAGAATAATTATAATATTAAAGATACTAAAGAACTTTATCACTAAAAGGGAAGTGAATAGGAATATATACAGGGAGTCAGATGGATATGATGGGAAGATAGATATATAGATATATATATAAACCCAAAACTAGGGGGTAAAAAAGAGGAACACACTGGGAAAAAAGAGAAAAAAGATGGGGGAAAATTATCCACACATATATTTCCAAAATATATCCAAACATAATCCAGTCCATGAAAGGTGGTGCATGAGAGTAAATACAGTGGAGAGGAAGATGGAGGAGTGGTAGATAATGCTTGAAACTTATTCTTATGTTAATTGAATATATAACATCCACATTCGATTGGCTATAGAAATCTTTTTTACCTCACTGAAAGTAAAAAGGGGTAGAGACAAAAAGGAGGGTGACTGAGGAAGACATTAACCAGAAGCACAACATTTGTGAATGGGAAAAGGCTGAAAGAAGAAAAAGATAAACAGAAAGAAAATAAGAAAGAAGGAAATACAGTATAATTAAAGCAATGAATATGAACAGGATATAGTTATCCTTAAAATGAAAAAGAATAGCATGGTGAATTATAATAATTTTATAGAATATTTGGAGTGACTAGAATATTTGAGTGATTATGTTAATTATGAGATAATATATTGCCTATAAAAAACAAATTTAAAGCAAGTAAAGGCAAAGAGTAAAAGTAAAGGACTGAGGCATAATATATTATGCTTCAGCTAAAGTTATAAACAAGGGTTAGCAATTATGATCTCAGATAAAGCAAAAGTGAAGACTATTCTAAAAAGAGGTAAGGAAATAAATTATATCTTGATAAAAGGTACCAATAAAAACCACATGATAATCTCAATAAATGGGGAAAAAAAGCTTTTTGACAAAATAAAATAGTAATTTCTATTAAAAACACTAAAAACAAAGGAATAAATAAAAGATTACTTAAAATGATGAATAACATTTACTGAGAACCATCTGTAAGCATTATCTATAATGAACACAAAACAGGAGCCTTCCCAACAATCCCAAATATGTCCATTATCATCACTGTTATTCAATATCATAGAAGAAATGCTAGTTTTAGAAATGAGAGGAATAAGAAATTGAAGGAATTAGAGTTCTTTCACTCTGTAAATGATATTACGGCATATTTGGAGAATCAACTAAAACTAATTGAAAAAAATGACTTTAGCAAAGTTGAAGGATATAAAATAAACACATATAAATCATCAAAATTACTATACTGTCAAAAAAGTCCAACAGCAAAAGACAAAAAGAAATCCCATTAAAATAGCTTTATACAATATAAAATACCTATGAGTCAAACTGCCAAGGCAAATTCAGGAACTATATTAATATAACTATAACACACTTTATGTACAAATAAAGACAGATCTAAACAACTGGAAAAACAGAAACTGCTCATTAACAGACAAATACAGAATAATAAAAAAAATTAAAATCCTACCTAAATTAATTTACCTATTCAATGCGATACCAAAGTACCAAAAATTATTTCATGGAGCTAGAAAAAATAATAACCAAATGTATTTGAAAAATAAAATACCAAGAATATCAATGACGTCAGTGAAAACAATATATAGGAATTTTAGATAGTTTTGTGATATCAAACTGTATTCAAAAGAGGCAAATATCAAGATAGTCTGGTATTGGTTGAGAAATAGATTAGTAGACCAAGGGAATAGATTAAGCCCTCAGTAGCAGTAGTAAATATTTATAATAACATTGTGTTTGACAAACTTAAAGATCCAAGATTCTGAAAGAAAAATTCACGATTCCCCCAAACTGTACAGAAAACTGGAAAAAGGTATGACAGAAAATAGGCTTGGATCAACATTGACTGCATACACCAAGATAAAATAAAAATGGCTACATTATTTAGATATAAAGGATAGTACTATAAATAAATTACAAGAGCACAAAAAGCACACCTGTTTGATTTATGAATAAAGGAATGATTTGTGATCATATGACATATAGAATATGACAAGATATAAAATAAATAACTAACTACATTAAATGAAAAAAAGATGTTGCAAAAACAATGCCAATATAACCATGATGGAAGAGAAATATCAAACTAGGAAAAATATTTATATCAAGAGTCTGACAAATATCTCATTTCTCAAATATATAGACAATTGAGTCAAATTTAAAAGAATATAAAGAATTCCCAATTGATTAATGGTCAAAAGAAATGAATAGGCAGTTCTCAGATTAAGAAATTGAAGCTGTCTTTAGTCATATGAAAAAATGCTCCAAAACAATAAAATTAGACAAATCAAATTCAGAACAACACTGGAGTATCATCATTGCACTTTTCAGATTGGCTATTAAGACAAAAAAAATGATAAATGTTGGAAGGGGGATTGGAAAATTGGGACACTAACACACTGTTGGTGTAGCTGTTAACCGACTGAAGAATTTTGGAGAGCAATCTGTAACCATGGCCAAAGGGCCAGCAAACTGGATCCCAAAATACCATTAATAGGTCTGTATCCCAAAGAAATCAAAGTTAGGGGAGAAGGAGCTACTTCTACAAAGATATTTTTATCAGCTTTGTGTATGTGTGTGGAGGGGTGTGGGTGTGTGTGCTGGCAAAGAACTGGAAACTGAAGGAATGTCTATTGATTGGGGAATGGCTGAACAAGTTATGGCATATAAATTCAATGGAAGATTATAGTGCCATAAGGAATGAAAAAACTGGAAAGACTTATATGATGTAATGTAAAGTGAAGTGAGCAGAACCAGGAGAACTTTGTATATAGTAACAGCAATAATATACAATGATCAGTTGTGAATAATCCTACTGTCGTTAATATTCTTTGACCATTTGTCAATTGAAGAATATTTTGTATTACTATAAGTTTGACTCAGTTCCCTGCAAATCTGAAGAATGAGGACCCTATAAGAGATACTTACTGTTTGTTGTTTGCCTTTTAAAGTTGCTTGCTTTGATTTTATTTGTGCAATATTTTTTAATTTAATGTATTCAGAGCTATTTGTCATGTTCTCTATGTCTTGTTTTGACATAGTTTCCTTTCTTATATATAGGTCTGACAACTAATCTAAACTGTTTATGGGATCACTTTTTATTTCTAAGTCATGTATCCATTTTGACTTTCATCTTGGTATATGCCATGAAATATTGGTTTATGTCATACATAATATGCCATACATAATAGGTTCTTAATAAGTGTTTCCTTTAATTTTTCAATAAATGATATATTTGTAAAAGTTAAATGTTTCTTTGCATTAGCAATTCACTTGGATTTGAGGTCTGGTGTAATTTTAATCCTTTTAATAGAAATGTTAAGAACTATTTTGTGAACAGCTCATAAGTAAAATGTAAAATGAGAAGAATAGGTAAGGAAAAACATGATTAATATCTAAGCTAGCCTTTTACTATTACTATAAAATTAGGAAAAATATAAACCCTAAATTAATAGGTAGCTCTCAGAATAAAATTGCTATGTTAGTAATTGGATATATACTTCCATGTTAAAATAATTTTCTAAAATGAAATATTTTATAACTATCATAAAAATCTAGAAATATTAAAAATACTTCATTAATCATATCCAAAACCATTTGTAGGAACCCATTAATTAATACTTATTTAAGTATAGAAGGGATAATATAGACTTAATGGTTTTAGAAGAAGAAAGGTGATTCATTTAGATAGACTTGATATTTGGAATTCTACTTATCTTTGTAAGGATTAAAATTTTGGTGGTTTTCCTTAATTGGAATCAAGCAAATCTAAATTTTCTAAAACATTTTATTTATTCTCACAACATATTTAAATTACAAAACATTCAAAATTTGAATTATAGGCAAATTGTTAAATACTTATGAGAAATTAAAACTAGGAAGGAACCTAAGAAAAATTAGACCCACTGTGGAAAAGCAGCCATAACAAACTTGCCTGTGAGTTTGCCTGAGATTTCATGGCATATAACTTCATCAGTACTATGACAGTTAGATTGAAAATATGATGAGATGAAAGAAAATTCATTATCAAGGTCCATCAAAAATATTATGATGTCCTAAACTAAGGTGGTGGTTATGAATAAAGGCAGGAATGTGTACATTAGATCTCATGCATGTAGAATTGACATGGCATGGAACTGATTGTGGGGCTGAAGGAAAAAATGAATAATAGTGGATACTCCTCTGTCTCTGGTTTTCTTGTTTTTGTTAAAGATCTTTGCAAACATTAGATTTTATTTTTGTACCATTAGCATTTTTCCCTTTCACATAATTGTCTTATTTGTCCTCTTACTTCTATGAATGCAATATTATTTAAATTTAGTTTGTGCGTAATGCAACTTAAGCTGTTTCTTATGTGAAGTGTCCTTAATAAACTTCCAAAGATTTTTCATCAAAATAAAGTCGTTATTACAAAATTATTTTCTTATTTAGAGCTTTATATGTAGTGGTATCCATTCAAAGTCTATAAGGTAAACAAATATACTTTTAAGCGTAGGGTTTTCTGGCAATTTAGCTGAATAGTCAGTCATTTTCTGCATCCTTAGCATCTTTCCTAAGCAGCCCTCTGTTAATACATATTCCATTTTCTTTAAACATTAATCAACTTTATATTTTCTATTATTGATCCTTCCCAAATATTTATTTTTTATGTCCTGTTATTCCCTTTTAAATGTTCATATTGATAGAGAAATGAATGCCTTACTACCATTTTAGCGAGAGGGGAAAATAAAAAAATGTATTTAAATTTCACAATCTAGTATTCCATTTCACCATGAAAAAGATGGGAATAAGCATTTAATTGCTATTAAGTGCCTTATAAAATTATTTCATTTGGCCTACAAAACAACCCTAGTAGATCAGTGTTACTATTATCCCCATTTTACAACTGAGGAAACTGAAGCAAATTTGATTCTAAGTAATCTACAAATTTATCTCTTTCTCATTATCCCTCTTAACATATAAGAAAAATGAAACATATTTTTAGTTTATTTTCAATGGTCATATATAAAGTAACTGAGACTATATTTGAACTTAGATCTTCCTGGTTCCACACCCATCGAGCTATTTAATGTGCTAACTGTATTAGAGATTTATCATAATGTAGAAGGAAGAAGGATATACAAAATGACAATACATTTGCATTCTTCTTCTCACTCTTCCCTTAACTAGCTGACTAATCTTGAGCAAATAAATTGGCTTCTTCCTTTAGAACTTGATTTATTGTCAAAAGAACAATGAAGTTAAATAAAGATTTTGAAGGAAAAATATTTCCTAGCTCTGCAATATTTTAAATATTCTGTTGCTTTGAAGATATACAAAAGCAGAGTAAAATGGATATAAGTTCAGCTTTGAAATCCAGAAGATCTAGTTTCAAACCCTGCTCAGGCACATAGTAGGTATATGACCATGGTCTGAGTCTTTCTTTTATTTTGCCTTAAATCCTTACCAAAATTTTATCTTGGAATCAATAATGTATATTTTTTTCCCAGGCAGAAGAGTGGTAAAGAAGGTGACACAATGGGAGTTAAGTGACTTGTTCAGGGTCACACAAGTTGTTGAGGCCAGATTTGAACCCAAGATGTCCCTTCTCTGGACTTGGCTCTCAATCCCCTGAGCCACCTAGCTGCCCCCAAGAGCCTTTCAGTGGAGAAAGAAGGTTCAAGGCAATGAGCTAAACATTTTATAAATATTATCTAATTTGATCTCATTCAGTTTTCTAAGACTTCTAAGGTATAAGGCAGTCTTTGTTATATCCTTGAATAGAAATGTCTAAAGCAATGAAAACATAGGTCAGTATTTAAAAGCAAAACAAAAGAACTATATAAACAACAATGAATAGTGTTTCTTTAATTCTAGGAAAAATTTATCACAGTGAAGTTAATGTTATCAAATGACAACTAATATGTAAATATTTAATATATTCAATTTTCAAGATGGCTATCATTGATTATTGTGGGGTCCAGCATCAGCATTTGGTTTTTGGAGTAAACAGGATGGCATTTTCCATTTTCTCTGATCTTATTTGATAGTGATATCTTACAAATGTATTATGTGCCTTATCTTTTCTCAAGAACTGGGCACAAAGACACAATATTATAGCTTGCCTAGCATTTAAAATAGGATGAGATGGATCAGTGTGATTATATTTCTTAGTATTTTTTGTGCTTGCTTCTCTAGCATCATAGTTTTAAGGAAAATAACAGAATGTTATCAGGGTTTGGTATTTTACTCAGATATACTATAGAAATCTGCTGACAGATTTTTCTTCATTCCTCTGAGGATGTTCTTAATGGTACAAGTAAATCAAGGTCAATTATACAAAATTGTGGCACAAAACCTAATAAATAACTGAGTATATTTTTGTTGCAACATTTTAGCTGTTATTTCCTAAAGATGTCAAGATTCATGGGAAGAAAAAAAACCTTAAAAAGCCAAATAATAAGAAGATTTTGCAGGACAAAATTCATTTTAAAGCATATATCAAAAAATCCATACCAAAAATAACAATTTTCTCTCAGTTTTTGGTTCATATATTTTATGTGACTAAAGTTGTATCTATCAACTATAAAATCTGACTAAAGGCTGAAAAATTTAGCTAATCATCCATATGTTTTATTTATGTGTGGTAACAGCTAATTCATTCATCTTGCATTACTGGGAAAGGCACTGTTTCACATAAGTGAATTTTCCAGATTAAAGATGTCTACTTCTTTAAGGGTCCAAACTTTTTAAAATAAAATCAATCATTTGTATGTGTTTTTTTTTTCTAAAAGGAAAATGCTACTTTAGCTTTTTAATCAGAGCATACCCTAATATTTTCTTAATGATTCAGGTTCAACATTATGAATATTAGTTATCAAAGAGTATTGCCCTCAGGAGCTTATTAAGCTTTATAAAGACAGGCCTGAAATAAAGGGCTCCACACTTTGGCATTTCTATTTATATTCTACATAGCTACTTTTGAGGGCAATTATGTGCTATAATAGATAGAATAATGTCCCTGAAACAAAAAGACTCAACTTTCTGAGTTCAAATCTGGCCTCTGACACTAATTAGCTATGTTACTCTGCGAAAGGCCTTAATCCTATTTGACTCAGTTTCCTCATTTTTTAAATGAGCCAAAGAAGGAAATAGCAACTACTCCAGTATCTTAAAAAAACCCCAAATGGGATCATGAAGAATAAAATACAACTGAAACAATTTAAACTTTTAAAAACAACATGTCTGTTTTGAGAATTATTCTGTTTTCTTTCTCAGCTCTAAGGGGTTACTTCTCATTGAAGTTCAATTGGACTTACTCTTTTTAATTTTTGTGGTATTTAATATACAGTTTTATACAGTATTTCTATGCAAAGCCTTCCTTTGATGTCATCTCCTGGAATGAACAAGTGAATAAAGCCCATTTGATGATGAAATCTTTAGCTACAGAAAATCATGGAACAAAGTAAAACCCAAAATAGCACTCAGTCCTGTGCAATCAGATCATAGGATGTTACCAATGTTATAATTTTTGGACCATTTGTAAACATTTCACTTTTAGTACAAAAATATGAAATTATTGTCCAGTGACAGACTATATACAAGATTACATACTACTGGAAGAACAAAGTAGAATTAATCCTGAGATTCTCATTATGAATTAAAGTAGAAAGAAAAAGAAAGTTGTAATGAAAAAGAAGTTGTTGGGAAGCAAAAAAAATAATTAGTAGTATTGATTTTATAGGAAGATGAGTCATAGAAAAGAATGAAAAAAATATGATGGAAAAATAGATTTAAGAATTTTTTTAAATGAGAAGACAGAAAGACTTTTAGTCTATGCAAATATTCCACACCTATACACCATGAATGTTTTTTTCAAGAAAAGAAAGTACTGGGTGTAGGAAGCAGCAAAAAAACCCCCACAAAATTCTCCAAGATGAAACTGATTATTTTTAACATTTAGAAAATAGTTCTTGAACTAGTTACTTGTGTATTGTTTGAATATCCATTCATTGGAGGAAAAAAACCAAAATTAATACAAAGCTAGAAGAACAACAATTTAAAAATATTCTTACAAATAAAACAACTACCACATAATATTTAAATTTGCTCTTGATATCAAAATATGGGAAATGGAAAGGAGGTGACAGCAGCACTGATCATGACAACATCACAAAGTTGTGACATAAATTGAAGGGTCATAATGAAAAGAAAGAATTAACTGAAAATTTGACTCAGTCTGTAAACACAATTTATTTACTAAGCAAAAATTTATGGTAGCCAAAGAAAACATGAGTTTAAAATACAAACTCATTTGTAAAATCATACATAAAAGGATAATGTATGGTTATAAGCATTACCTCATAAAATAACAAGAAACAGTGGAAAGAAAATAAAGGATTTGAGGACAACTTGGCAAAAGACTCATCTAAAACAAAGTTACATCAAAATACTTAACAATGAAACTAGAAGATGGAAAACAAAAGATGAAGATAGAAAACATCTATAAAATTATTTTTTATTAACAACTTTTTTTTTCTTTACCAACAACAGTATATTCACTATATTTTTGACTGTCACAATCCTTGACATACTTTTTCAGGAGATAGAAATGACTATTTAAAAAAAAACAAAGAAAGGGAAGATAATTCATTAGATAAAGTATTGAGAGTGATGTTGCATTATAGACACAAAATAATTTTGAAGGCATGGAGCAATTTGCACTTTAAAGGTACCTTTATAAGATATAAGATGGAAAATTGACCTCTTTATTATTCCAAAATTGACCTAAAGACCATGAATATGTTCTTTATATGAATTATCATTTATAATTATGTGATAATCTATATGTGCACCAACAGCATCTTTGATAAAGGTTCTAGAAAAGAACAAGTAGTGTTGCAGATGCAATCATTTACAGTGGATCCCATTTTTACTATCACATAGTTGATTGAAATATAAAATGCATATTTCTCATTGTTTGTCTACTATAAATAATTGATTTTGTAGAACAAGATGCTGCTTTAAAGGTTCTCTTCCAACAAAGTTTCTCCAATTCATGTGATAAAATTATATTATTCCTTGAAAAACACAATAGCTATGGTAACTTCACATGATATCTCATACGAGTCAAATATTCTTCCTAAAAGAGATTCCATCTCTCATTGAGCAGAAGGCAAGCAATTCTCCCTAGATAGTGAGGTCTTCCAATCTAATCCCTTGGGTATTTCCTTCCTACCCATCCTATATATCCTACTTGCCTACTGCATACTTTGGGAATAGGAATCTAATCAGTACTTTGTCATCTGTAAAGAATGTGTCAATTGACTTCCCAATGGCTCCACTAAGAATTTCTGTTACTTTCCAAATCCAGACACTCTGGCATTGATTCTTTATATTTGTTGTCTTCTCCTAGAGTAAAATGAAAGGCTATAGAGCAGTTGTCATCCAACTTTTGTATTTATATGCCTATCATTTTATACAGACCTAAAGCACTTAATTAATGCTTTTCATTCATTCATATATACCTCTTTATGGATAAAATTGTGTTGATGGCTTCGTGTCATATCATTATAGAATTCAGAATCCATATATATGCAAAGCAATTTGATCTAAATATCCATAAGAAGAATTAAATTAATATACATTTATTACTTAACTTATGATATTTAGATTGGAAAATCTATGGAACTTTCATCTGTGTGTATGAATGCACAAGCATACATGCATTTATGCACATGTTCCTGCATACTCATACATATGTGCATGTTGCTATAAACATACCTGTAACATATGATACATAAATATTTATGTATGTGTTATACATTTGTAATATATATCATAAATACTTAGCTGTATATGTGCCTATCACTCATATTACATATACTTATAATTGTATGTTATATATGCTTATTATACATGTATTCTATATATACTTGTATATATTACAAATACTTGCTATATTTAATTAATTTTAATGATATATAATTATATGCATATATAAGTATGTGCATGTGATATGTACATTAATATATCTCTATCTGGGCAAAATATCGCAAATATATGATGAGGTACACCCCCCACCTCAGTTGAACAGGAAGAGGAAAAAGAGATTGATTGTCTTTGGGAAACCACAAAGTACTTTTCATGAATCCAAAATTTTTTCTGAAACAAAACCCCATCTTACTGAGAACATTCTTCAGTGATACCCCTGCCTGAAATTCATGAAACATTAAGGTCTCTAAAGAACTGTACTTAACTCTTAGCCAGTAATGGTCAAAAACATTTCTTAAGTACCTACTATATGTCAGGAACTGTGATAAGTGGTAAAAATACATTATGAACAAGAAAGACAATGTCTGGCCAAATGGGCTTACAATCAAAAAGGGGAAGAAAACTCACAAAAAGAAATTGAACAAGAGAGAGGGGAATGT